>NC_138035.1:67075640-68275640 GCF_964106645.2 Podarcis pityusensis
AAAAAGAGTGGCCATTTGTACATGACGTATGACGGCAGTGTATAAAATATTTAATGATGATGCTACGGTTAAACCACAAGAAGGAACACACTATTTACAACAGTGGTCTCTTTCTTTTTCCAGACTCATTTGTCTGCTAAGGAGCTCCTGTTCATCTGCCACAGAATTCCTGAATATTGCATAGCGTTTTGAGGAATGTTCTACATCTCTTTTCCAAATTCAGGTGCTGAGTGGGCCATTTTGGCTTCACTGTAGCCCCAAGGTGAACCATAAGTGAATCCCAGTTAGGGACAGACGGACCTGCCAATTTGGGGTTTCTTATTTTCTCATTTTTCCAAATCTTAAATTTATTTCTCCACATTTCTACAGCAAATTGCAGGTTTTTTTAAAAAAATAAAAATTCCTCATATAAATTCATCTGCATTTTAGTGCAAATTTACCCTAATAAACATGGTTTTGTCTGCTATTTCAACCTATGTCCATATTTTGCAAACAGTTTCCCTAAACAGATGGCATTGTTGTATGATGTTGTTGTTACTAACAGATCCATTGGAATGCACACTTTTCTTAATACGCGTATTTTTGCAAACCTTGTTTGATCAGAGAACTGCATTTCAAAATGTGGAGAAGAGTGAATTCCAAAGGATGGCCGAGTTCAGGTTCTCATCTAGTTTTGGAAACTGTGGATTTGAAAGATTCTCCTTGAAATACAAACTGAATTGAATCTCTTCCCCAGTTCCATAAACTCTCAACATCCTTCTGTGCATTCCAGGAGAAGATCAGCAGCGTTTGACCAACTTTTATAGGGACAGCCCTACCATTAGGCAGGCTGTGATTCAGGGTTCCATGAAAGGACAGCGACTTGTTGAAAATTTAACTTATTGTTGTTTTATTTTTACTGAAGGAAGAGGGGCTGTGGGATCTCCTGCCTCAGTGGCCAGAATTACTTGAATTGCTTTAGATCAGGCATCCCCAAACTCGGCCCTCCACCTGTTTTGGGACTACAATTCCCATCACCCCTGACCACCGGTCCTGTTAGCTAGGGATGATGGTAGTTGTAGTCCCCAAACAGCTGGAGGGCCGAGTTTGGAGATGCCTGCTTTAGATAATATGCACCTTGATTCAGGCAGCAAAATGTCTCGGGGCAGCTCTGCTGCTTCCAGGCGAGCTTGCCTGCCATTATTGATATTCTTGCTGAGGATCGCTGCAGTTTGGGAAAGCTGCCAGCTTTTGGAGAGAATGGAACGCTGTTGTTTCTCTCCACAGCTAGCAATAGATTTCTTCGCACAACCACATATTTCAAAGATCTGCATGTGCAACAGAGCTCAGCCTCTTGCATGCCAAGGTACTGATTGTTCCTCTGCTTCTAACTGTTAGGTAGATGCAGAAGATGCTGCTGCTTTCTCTTGTGTCCCAAGTGGATGGAGATGCAGGTGGACCAGAAGTGGTACAGCGAGATGATGGCAGGATGGAGAGTTCAGCAGATGCTGGTACATAGCATCTTTGTAAAGAGTAGGACCACACGCAAACCATTTATGTAAAGCACATGGCTTTACATAACTGTAGTTTGTTAAAGGGGTGGGGATTGTGGCTCTGTGAGGGAGAAACTACAGTCCCCAACATTCTTTGGGGTAAGGCCATGTGCTCTAACTGTATTGTGTGACCTCGGATAGGACAGCATCAGGTAGAGGTCCTACGGCTCTAGAAGGCGAGAGTTGGAAAAGATGGTTAGAGAAGGCTTTCTGGGACACAGAAAGCAAAATGGACAATCTAGGAGGTAAAATTGAAGGATTTCAAGGGAAAATAAAAGTACAGTAAAGGGTAAAGAAGCAGATTGTGGGTTTGCAGATCCAGCAGGGAGCTGGGAGAGAGAAGGGTGAGGATGAGGGAAGGGAACCACAACACTACAGAAATCAAGAGGGTGTGCAGGCCCAAGGCAACTTGGCACCCGAGGCAAAACACAAAGTGGCATCCCTCTCACCGGGGATGAAGGGGTGAGTGAAGAGCTACATGCCCTGCTGAGGAGGGCTGCACTGAGGAAGAATGGTGGGAGCCACCCCCCGATCCTGATCCTGAATCTTCCCAGGAGCAGGAGGACAGTATAGATTTGGAACGGTGGTTTGCAGAGGGGCATAGTTCAGAAGGCAGAAGCTGGGAAATACTGGGTGGGGAACAGCTAGGAGAAGAAACACGGGAAGAGAGAGAGTTAACAGATTCACAGTCTCTGGACAGCACTCGCCCCCCCCCTCCAAGTCACGGCGAGCTCAGAAGGTGTCAGAAGAAAAAGCGCAGAGGTTACAAACTTAGATTACAAGACGTAGGAGTGATGTAGATTAACAGGGACGTGGGGGGGGGGAGTAACCCTTAATTGGGAGCACCGCCATTTCTAGATGACGTGTTCTTTGTTCTCTTGCTGTGATTATTAAAGATTCTAACTGGTAAGATATTCCTTTCATTTGATCTCTTATCTACTGCCACGGGGGGAGGAAGCTGATTCCCCAAAGCCTGGCACTACATCAAGAACAAGGAGGGAATAAAGATCTACCTTGGGAACAAAGGTGGGAGGACAACAGCCTCCTATTCACCAAGAGGTCGCTGTAAAGGTAGCATTGGAGGGGCTTCTGAGGAAGAGGCAGATCCAGCCTCCAAGGAGACCACCCCAGTTGTTGCTGCCATTGTAGTGGCAACAGTGGGCAATGCATTTACCAGCGGCCAGATCTGCTGCCCCTGTGGATCCTGCCTTCTGAGTAACCTTATGGGTGGGCTGCCCTTGGTAGGCTGAGAGTACTACTACTACTTATAATAATAATTTATTCCCCAGCCATTCTAGGTGGCTTCCAACAAAAGATTAAAATACAGTAATTCATCAAATATGAAAAACTTCCCTAAGCACGGCTGCCTTCTAAAAGTCAAATAGTTGTTTATTTCTTTGACATCTGATGGGAGGGCATTCCACAGGGCGGGTGCCACTACCGAGAAGGCCCTGCATTAAGGGGATGGAGGAGAATTGCAATTCAGTTTGTACTTTAAGGAAGACTTCCCTCATTTGGGCTTTTAGAAACGAAGTGCTAACCAGAATTCAGCCTTCTTTCGAAATTCACATTTTTCTGAATTTTGCAATGCTGATCTCCAGCCAATGTATAAAAATGCATTTTTAAAAAAAAAAGGAAAAAGAAAAATGCATATACTAGGTTAAAGTGTGTGTGTAATGCATATATTTGTGAAAATAGAATACAGGGTGTACATTATGGGCAATTGCTGGCAGGAATATGTGTGTTGGCCTAACTGCATATACAGAAGAGCTCATTAGGAGAAATTTGCACCAAAATGGTAACGAATCTTCATGAGGGTTAAAAAAGCAAATCAGAAATTGCTGCAGACTGTAAGCAAGTTGAAGATTGGAAGAATGAGAAACGTAGAGAACTGAAATGGACCGATTCATCCATTTCCTAGCTGCACTACATAAAATAAAACAGCTGGCCGTCTCTGATAGGAAAAAACAACAGAATTCTCTGAGGAACTGAGGACCTCTAGCAGTGTGATTCTATCTAATCCTAAAGTTCAGGAATTAAATGTAATTGCTAAAACAGCACCACAAGGGGAGTATCATCAGAGTTAAGAGGACCCAAAGGTAGAAGGAAGTACATATTTTTAAGAGGAAAAACCCTAAATACCTCAATGCCGTCCATTGCCAATACCTCAATGAAGACCATGTGGGTTTAGTGGCCATGGAATACTGACTGACTGATGAAGGAGAGGGGGACACAGAAAGTTGGGCAGGAGGGACAATGGAACAGAGTGGGTGGAAACCTCAACAGAAACACTTCACGCTGCAACATTTTGTTGTAGGCCCCACTTGTATTTCGTAAGATGCACTTGCCTCCCATACACTTACAGTTTTGAGCATACATTTCCTGCATGCATTAAACACTTGAACACGTAAGGTTTCTCTTGACTACCACTTGTACGGGGTCAAGGCTGCTTCTCCTCAGTCATTTTTTTCTATTAAAAAACCCCCCATTATATCACAAATGAGGAAAAATTGTAGCAAATTTTTTTAGCCCACTTCAGGCCCTACCGCAGACACGAAACGTTCTGGCTCTTAAAACAACCAATGGCTTGCTTTCAGGGTAATTAATCTGAAGCAATTCATTTAGGCACTGACGGACTGAAATAGCTATTGCACAGTTGTCTCCAAGATTCTGCTTTTTGACCTTAATAATAAAGGCAATGCTTTCATAACGAGAAGAATACAATATGCCTTTCCTCTCTCTTGCTGAGGTGAACCAGCTACACACACACACACACACACACACACACACACACAGACACACACACAGAGGCAGATGCCACATTTGATTATACATATGGCATGGCAAATTTTTCTGTCTCGGAAGCTGCAGCACTGCTGATAGAACATGAACAGATCTTCCTCCCGGCACCTTTCTGATAAGAGGCATCGCTATGAAATTGCCAACTGTTTTCCATCCATCACAATCAAAAACCTTTTAATTAGAAGGATGCAAGTTCAGCTGCCATCCTGTCTTCTCTCATTTATCTTCCATCGCCATCACCAGGCCTTTCAGGATACAAATCCTTCCAAGGTTGGTTACAAGAAATTAATAAAATCACAACCCCCCCCCCAAAAAAAACCATTACAACTCATTAGGACTGGACTACTGCCATGCAGTCTATATGGGGCTTCCCTTGTGCTTGATCCAGAAGCGGAAGTTAGTGCAGAATGCGAGACCAGGGATGGATCTACACACAGGAAACGCCCCGCTATAGATAATAAATTAAATGGTTATAAGAAAAGAAAATATCGCTATGGACAAATTGCATAGAAAATTCATTTGCTCTCCAGTGCCATCTGGCATTGCATGTTTATAACACATTCAAAATGTACAGAGCCATGTCATGGATTGATTACAATACCATCAGTTACATAAAATGTTTAAATTAAAAAATGGTTTTCTGGACCAAAGCTCACAATTCAAAAGAACTATTACAAAACAATGAGTAACTTTTCTCCAAAATGTAGAATCTGTTATAAGATTGGGAAACAAAAGATGAGTTTGTTAAAGCCTCAATGACACACTGGGCAATAGATATAGGTCACAATATCGATTTTTAACCTCTGGGAAAAGCTCCGGAAAAGTGATTTGAAGGTAATAGCATGCTATTCTTTTAAGGAGAACTACTTGAAAATAATGTACAGATGGTATTTAACTCCGAGTAGGCTTGCTAAGATGTATAAGTCTGAATTAGATAAGTGCTGGAGATGCAAAAAGGTTGAGGGAACATTCTTTCATATGTGGTTGACTTGTAAAGGTGTAAGAGAATATTGGGAAATGATACATAATGAATTGAAAAAAATGTTCAAAAGTACTTCCCCCCAAAAACAAAGAGTCCTTTCTGTTGGGGAGAATTCAGACTGAAATTCCCAAGTGTCAAAAGAGGTTATTTATGTATGCCACTACTGTGGCCCGTGTTTTGTTAGCACCAAAATGGAATACGAGCAAGGTCCCAACCAAAGAAGAATGGCAACTTAAGTTAACAGAATATGTGTGTGACCTCGGACAGAATATGCGCAGCTTGCAGACTTAACATAAGAGAACGAGAAGAACGTACGTTTAGAGATTGGAAAACGTTTATTGAATATATGGGAAATAGCTGTGCACAACTGAAAGGATTAAGATAAATAACTGTGCACAGCTGGCAGGATTAAGATAAATTCAACAGTGTAAATAAGTTTTGATGGATGCAATAAAAAAATACTGAATGGTTTCGTTTATGTAAAATATGCAAGGATTTATGTTATGTAAAATGAACCATGGAAAGAAAAGAACGGAAGTCATTGCTATTTTAAGGTTGTTTAAATGAATATTCTAAATTGCAAAACAGAAATTTTAATGAAAATTTTATATATTATATATATGTTCAATGCAGGATTGGTGGTTTGCTGTTTGTTTATGTTTTTTGTAGTACAAATGTGTCTGTGGTGTGCACAGGGTAGATAAATGCCAGGAATGAGGTGTGCACCTTCGACAAGGTACCACATTAAAGACATGCTTTTGAAGGGTGAATGAACTAGGTCTCCAAGGACAGAAGCAGGCATATAGAAAAGTGATGGTGCCTAAATATAACAGGACCCAGTACAGAGTACAAACCTAGAATTACAGACTCGTGGAACTGGGGGCCACACCAAAGGCCATCTAGCCCAACCCCCTGCAATGCAGGAATCACAGCTGAAGAGTCCCTGACAGATGCCCCCCCCCCAACTTGCTCTGCTTCAGGACCCTTTGCCTATTGCTTCATTACAGAGTCCAGAATTTTGCTTCCTCTCATATTCAAGATTTTTGTATTTGCGTTGTTGTATATAAAACTGGGACTTTTCCATATTGCCTTCTAAATGGAGAAATGGATTGTTGGTCTTGTGGAGAAGTTAGCTTGCTTGTCTTCAGGGTAAATGACTTAAGAGGAATATTCATAGGAAACTGCCTTGGACAGTGTCAGGCATTGACCCATCCACCTCAGCGTCGTCTACACTAACCGACAGCATCTCTCCCGGGTTTCAGACAGGGAACATTCTCTGCCCCACCTGGAGATGTCATCCAGGATTATCTATGAGGATGGTGATAAGGCAAAGCAGATTGTCTAATCCTGTGCTATGGACACCCCTAGACTTGGGCATCTTCTCCTGCATTTCAAGGGATGTTGGGATTGTCTCCCTTTGGAAATGGGGCTGAATGAAGAATGAACCGATATAAAAACATGAACTCCAAAAGAGAAGATTCACCTGCAGACGGAACTGCAGGTGGCATGGGTTCTTGGGGTGTCAGGATGATGCCAGAGGCGTGTCCTGCCCTCTTCCCTGGTGCTGCCCTTCCACCTCTGCCCAGGAGGCTGCAGGGCCCATGGAGGTCCTCTGGGGCAAGGGATTGGGCCCAAGCCTGAGGGAGGCCAGTCTTTCCTGGCTTGGGCCTGCTTGTGGGCTCCCTTGCACCTGTCAATGGTGGGTTTTGTAGTTTCACATAAGGCATCTCATCCAGCTTTCTCTTTCCTCTGCAGAAGGCAATAGCCCAATGACACCGGTCCCGCGTTTGGCCAGTACCTAAGGAAGGTAAACTAATCTCCACACCCTGGGGACTTTTCACTTAGTAGTGTTATGGTTCATTCCTGAGAAAGACCTCCCAGGCCTCCTTGCTGTGCCTTGCAGGCCTTTTTCACTTTGCCTCAGGAGGCAGAGCCCTGACTGACTCCAGCTACAAAAGCTGAGGTGGTTGGACCCTTGGGTTTGGGTATTGTTTGGCAGGCATTGTTGAGAGAGGCTGCTAATTCAGTCTCTCTTTTTCATTCTCTTCCAGAGGACATCACTGTAGAAGAAATTGAATGAGCGTGGCGCAGAAAGGGAGTCCGTCCCTGCAGCTGGGAGAAGACGGCATATGGCGGAAGGTTGCAGGAGGAGCAAGGAATTACTTCATGAGGAGGAAGACCCCGGAAAGCCCGTTCCTGATTGCTTTTGGAGTACGTGGCGTTTTCTTGAGGCTTCCAGTGGACTAAGCCGATCAGCGGACTTTGTTGGGGGATTTTAAGACAGTGTTGGAGAAGGAGATTTTGGCGCTGGGACTTATAAAATTCACCCCCGTGAGGAGGAAGACATTGGAAACCCTGTTCGTTATTGTTGCTGGAGTTTGTGGCGCTTTTCAGAGGTCACCAGTGGATTAAGCCGACAAGCGGCAGAAAAGGAAGAAGAATGCAAATTGGATTACAAATAGCTTCCTTTTAATGTTTTAATGTATTTATATCTTGTTTTTTTCAGTTGTATTCATTCAACTTGCTTTTATTATTGGCTGTTCGCCGCCCTGAGCCCGGCCTTGACTGGGGAGGGTGGGGTATAAATAAAATTTATTATTCTTATTTATTATTGTTGTTGTTATTATTATTATTATTCCTCATATACAGTAGTTTGGTTTTTCTGCTCTTTGTTTCCTGTGAGGTTTCTTTGGACGCGACGGTGTAATAGACAAAGAAAACGAAAGTAACTGTACTGAAGGAAAGGTCATTTCTGTGTTTGCTGCCATTGTGTGGGACGGGAGGGAATTTGACCTAAAAATAGAAAGATTGGACTTTCTGGAGGTTGTCAGAAAAATTACACAGGACAATTTAAGACCCAAGCAGTATTTTGGGGCAAAATAAACATCATGTCTGGGAAAAATGAGGAAAAGGGAATAGCCACCCCAGGGGAAAGACATCCCTCTAGGCAGGAGAATGGGAAGGAGGGGAAGGAGATCAGAGACTAGGAAAGTTTATTGACCAAATCTGGATAACTAGAGGACTGGCACCTAAGACTCGAAAAGTGGAAATTTGTCCTAAAACTTGCTCCGACCACAATGCTGTGAAAATGGAGATGAAATTAACACCTACCGGTTCCTTCAGATGGAGGATGAATGACACCTTGTTTAGAGATCAAGAAGTTACCAAGAAGGCCCAAAAAACCTTGAGAGACTATTTTGAGATAAATATGAACACTACCATCGAAAAAATAGTAATCTGGGGCGCAAGCAAAGCAGTTATGAGGGGGTTTCTAATTCAACAGAATGCAATAAAGAAGAGAACCCAAAATGAGAAAAAAGATAAAATTTTAGAAAAAATAAAAGAGGGTGAGAAGAAACTGAGAGCGAAACCAAAGTCACAAGAGATTCTGAGAGAAATAAAGTTATACCAAGTTCAATATACGAAGATGATGAATCAGGAAATAGAATGGAAAATTAAACAGATGAGACAAAGGACATTTGAATCGGCCAATAAATGTGGAAAACTGTTAGCTTGGCAAATGAAAAAAAAGACAAAAACTTAACACCATTACTAACTTGGAAGTGGAAGGAAAGAACATCCAGAATCCAGTGGAAATTAGAAAATGCTTCCAGAGGTACTTTAAACAGCTATATACACAAGGGCCACAGAAAGAGTGTGATTTAGACCAATTTTTAAAAACAAATGGACTTCAAAAAATCTCTCAAGAAAACAAGTTAATGTTGAACTATAAAATAACAGAACAGGAGGTGGAAGGTGCCATCCAGAACATGCAATTGGGCAAATCTCCAGAGCCAGATGGCTTAACCTCAAAATATTATAGGTCCTTAAAAGATTGGATAATTCAACCACTAAAGGAGGTTTGTGATGAAATTTTGGAGGGGGAAAAAGCGCCAGAGTCGTGGAAGGAAGCTTATACTACACTAATACCAAAAAATGAGTCTGAAAAGACACAACTTAAGAACTACCGCCCCATATCCCTGCTTAATGTGGATTATAAAATTTTTGCAGATATTTTGGCTAAAAGGTTAAAAAAAGTATTAGTGGAGGAGATACATAAAGACCAAGCTGGCTTTCTCCCGGGTAGACACTTGTCTGATAACACGAGGAATATAATTAACATTTTGGAGATGTTGCAAGTGAATATTAATACTAAAGCTGTCTTAATTTTTGTAGACGCGGAGAAAGCCTTTGACAACATTTCTTGGAGTTTCATGAAGAAAAATCTTCAGGGGATGGGGGTTGGTCAAGGGTTTGAAAATGGTATAAGTGCAATTTACTCAGAACAAAAGGCTAAACTAATAGTTAATAATGTGGTGACAGAGGAATTTAAGATAGAGAAAGGGACACGACAAGGCTGCCCAATTTCCCCATTGCTTTTCATTTCGGTCCTGGAGGTTTTGCTAAATATGATCAGAAGGGACCGTCTGATTAAAGGCATACAGGTCGGAGCTAAACAGTACAAATTGAAAGCTTTTGCAGATGATTTAGTATTGACGTTACAGGAGCCAGAATCTAGTACTAAAAGAGTATTAGAATTGATTCAGGAATTTGGTCATGTGGCAGGATTTAAGCTGAACAAGTTAAAAACTAAGGTGCTTGAGAAAAATTTAACACCAATTGAGAAAGAGAGGTTTCAGAAGGAGACAGGTTTAACATTGGTTAAGAAAGTAAAATACCTGGGGGTTAATATGACCGCCAAGAACTTAAACCTATTTAAAGACAATTATGAGAAATGTTGGTCAGAAGTGAAAAAGGATCTAGAGATATGGTCAAACTTGAAGCTTTCCTTGTTAGGTCGAATTGCTGTTATAAAGATGAATGTATTGCCAAGAATGTTATTTTTGTTTCAATCATTGCAAATTTTGGACAAAATGGACTGTTTCAAGAAGTGGCAGAGAGATATTTCTAGATTTGTCTGGCAGGGCAAGAAGCCCAGAATAAAATTTAAAATATTAACTGATGCAAAGGACAGAGGTGGATTTGCCCTGCCAGACTTCAAACTTTATTATGAATCAGCAGCATTCTGCTGGTTGAAAGAATGGCTGCTTCTTGAGAACACAGACATTTTGGATTCAGAAGGTTTCAATAATGTTTTTGGGTGGCATGCATATTTGTGGTACAACAAGGTTAAAGCACATAAAGCATTTAAAAACCGTATTGTTAGGAAAGCATTGTTAAATGTCTGGATAAGATATAAGGACTTACTTGAAAATAAAACCCCAAGGTGGTTGTCACCAATGGAAGCAAAGGCTCAGAAAAGGCTCAATATGGAGGCCAAATGGCCGAAATATTGGGAAATTTTGGAACAAGAAGGAGATAAATTGAAATTGCAGAGTTTTGAGAAATTAAAAGATAAAGTGCGAGACTGGCTTCATTATTATCAGATAATGGAGGCATATAATTTGGATAAGATATTGGCTTCCAGGTGGAAAAATCAAAACTAGAAACAGAACTGTTAGAACCCAAAACTAAGATTTTGTCAAAGATGTATAACTTGCTGTTGAAATGGAATACTCAGGATGAAACGGTGAAATCTGCTATGATTAAATGGGCACAAGATGTTGGACATAATATTATGTTTGCTGACTGGGAACAGTTGTGGACCACAGGTATGAAATTTACGGCATGCAATGCCCTAAGAGAGAATATTATGAAAATGATATACAGGTGGTACATGACACCAGTCAAGCTTGCAAAAATCTACCATTTGCCCCATAATAAATGTTGGAAATGTAAAGAAAACGAAGGTACATTCTTTCACCTTTGGTGGACGTGCCCAAAGATTAAGGCTTTCTGGGAGATGATCTATAATGAATTGAAAAAGGTATTTAAATATACATTTCTAAAGAAACCAGAGGCCTTTCTGTTGGGCATAGTCGGCCATTTGGTGCTAAAGAAGGATAGAACTTTCTTTATGTATGCCACAACAGCAGCAAGAATACTTATTGCAAAGTATTGGAAGACACAAGACCTACCCACTCTGGAAGAATGGCAGATGAAGGTGATGAACTATATGGAATTGGCGGAAATGACTGGCAGAATCCGAGACCAGGGAGAAGAGTCGGTGGAAGAAGATTGGAAAAAGTTCAAAGACTATTTACAGAAATATTGTAAAATTGATGAATGTTAGGATGATGTTGGATAGAAACTAAGTGGTTTTTAGCTGTAATATTATAAGGGAATATGAAAAAATGGACTATTAATAGGTAAAAATTTAATGTTACAATATTTTAAGATCGAAGACTAGGATAAACAAAGAGGGGAGGGATTTGCTAAACTAACAATTGAAGTGGAATACAGAAAAGGGAGGCGTGAGGAGGTCTGGGAAACAAGCAAATGAAAGATAAGTGATTGAAAGACTGTTTTGTTTTTAACTATTTTTATTTTGTATTTTTCTTTTTTCTTTTTCTATTTTGTAATATTTTGAAAATCCTAATAAATATCTTATAAAAAAAACAGAGACTAGGAAAGTTTAATGGTGGAAATAAGGAAAGAATTTAAACAGAATAAACAATATATGGAGAAAAAATTATTGGAGGTACAGGAAACATTAGATAAAAAACTAGAAGCAGTTGGGGGGGGGGAATTGTCAGGCAAAGTAAAAGACCTTGCAGTTAGATCCAAGGCTGTGGAAGACTCAATGAAACACACACAGAAAGAATTGAAGGAGACAAAGAGGGAGACAGAACGGGTTGGAGGAGAGGTCACAGAAATTAATAAAACACAAGAAGAGATGTTGGACAATATAGCCCTTTTGGAGATGAGGCAAAAACAACTGAATCTGAAATTATCTCAATAAAAAGAAAAACATGGAAAAATTGGAGTTACGTATAAACAACTTTTAAAAGAAGAACAAGGACAATTAAAATTGAAACCGTATGAAGAACTCAAACAGGCTTGTTCTACTTGGTTACTGTCAGGGAACTGACATCGGAGCCAGAGGCAGAGGCTAGGCTCTCAAGCGATGCTGGAGAAGGGCCCAGCAGGGGGAGAGGCAGCTCACCAGCTGGGGAAAGAAATCAGCATAACACCAGTGATAAAGGGGGGCAGATGGGGGAATCGGCGAGGGGGCTCCAGGACTCCTCGCTGGAGATCAGCGAGGAGAGCACGGGTCCTCCGCTACCCACGCCCTCCCTGCGCAGAAAGCTTCCGTGCAGAGAGAGTAGGAGGAGACTTGGAGTCAAACAACTTTTATGCTGGAAAAGGTTTAAGAAACGCCCGCTGACGGATTCTGCTAGCGACTGAACAGCCACGAAGTGCAGGGCTGTCCAGACAGAAAAGGTTTAATAAGGCAACCTAGCCAGGAGTGGCACCAACTTGCGCACGAGCAACCCCTACATTTATTACAGCAATCCGTCAGTCCTTGACGTTGCTTGTGCGCAGCGACAGGCAGGCAGCAGAATGAGCCAAACCGGAGAAGCCGGCGCCACGGAGGGAGCAGCCGGAGTGCAAAATCTGGTGGAGAGGAACCGAGATTTGGAACAGCATGTGGCTCTTCTCACGGCGCGGTTGGAAGAAAGGCGGGCTCATGATGCACAGGTCAGGACCACCCCAGTAGCAAGGAAGGTACCGGGACTGGTACACAAGTTTGGGGGGAAACCCCAGGACTACAACACGTTCCGAAAGGAAATAGAATACGCTTTGGAACTGCAGCATAAGGATTTTGCGGACGATGGGGAGAGGGTGGCATACATTGTCGGGCATCTGCAGGATGGGGCCAGGGAATGGATCAGGCCCCTAATGGCAACGCAAAATGCCGCCTTGAAAGACCTGAGGAAATTCTTCCAGGCGATGGATGCGATGTATTCCAGTGATGTGCAGCAAAGTGTGACTTGGCGGGAACTGATGGGTTGTAAACAGGGGAACCAGTCAGTTAGAGACTACTGGTCGCGCTTTGCCATGTTAGTCCACCGGCTCGGGTGGGAATTGGACTCGGAACCCATTCAGATGTTGTTTGAGGAGGGGTTGTCCCCAATGGTGAAGGACGAGCTTTCCCGCGCGCCCCGCCCGCAGTCGATGGATCAGCTGACCAAGGCTGTGCTTGCGATTGGCGTAAGACAGGAAGCGCGGGCTCAGGAGAAGCGGGAAGGGAGAGGGGAACGTTGCCATGACTACCGCATTCCTGAAATACCGAGGCAGCCTTCCCTGCCGGCGGAGCCAATGGAAATTGATGGCGCACGCGAGAGAGGTTTCAAACTCCAGTGAAGGTGGCAAAAGGGAGGGAAAGGATTGGAAAACTAATAAGAAGTGTTTCCTCTGCCAGCGGCCAGGACATTTTGCCAGGGTCTGCCCTCAAAGAAAGGCCTGGCAAGGAATGGTGGGAGCTGCTGGAGGTGAGGAGGAGGGGGAAAAGGAGCAGGAGCAGGGAAACGCCAACGCTTGGCTGCCACTCAGCGGGCACAGCAGCCAGGCCAGCAACCAATAGAAGTGCCCCAGCCAGACCCCCCCCCCCCAGAGTGGCCATAGCCATAGAAGTGGTGCTAGAACTCCTGAATCGGCACCCAGTTAAGGTGAAGGGGCTGTTGGATTCAGGCAGTTCCTGCAATTTCTTCAGCAAGGACTTCGCCCTAGAGCACCAGCTCCACCTGCTGCCCCTGGATTTTCCCTTGCAAGTGACCACCATTGATGGCAGGGAGCTTCTGGGAGGGGAAGTGACGCACCAGACCCCACCAATGAGCCACACTGGCAGGACCCACAATAATATTAGGGATGAGCTGGCTGGCACTACATGATCCAGTAGTGGCATGGCATCAGCGGACGGTCACCTTTGGGTCCGCTTACTGCTTGGAACACTGTCTAGGGGGAGAAACCCCAAGGATGACCGTGGCCAGGGTGGCTGGGTTAGCGGTGGAGCCGAAAGGGGAGGTGCCACCACAATATGCTGACCTGCAGGAGGTCTTCAGCGAGAAGGAGGCGGATAGACTACCCCCCCATAGACCCTTTGACTGCCAAATCAACTTGCTCCCAGGGGCTCAGCTGCCAGTGGGTAAACTGTATGCCATGTCGGACCGGGAGATGAAGGAGTTGCGGGAGTTTATTGACAAGAACCTGAAGAGGGGGTTCATAAGGGAATCAAAGGCGGTGGGGGGCAGTCCAGTGTTCTTTGTGGACAAAAAAGGGACTAACCAGCCCAGATTGGTCATAGATTTTAGGGGGTTAAATTTGGTATCAGAACCCATGACCTTCCCAATGCCCAGGATTGACGACATTTTAACACGGGTGAGGCAGGGAAAATTTTTTACCAAGCTGGACCTCAGGGGAGCCTACAATTTGATTAGGATGAGGGAGGGGGACAAATGGAAGACCACAATGTTCACCCCCCTGGGGGCCTTTGAGTACTTAGTTATGCCATTTGGATTACAGTCAGGCTCCGCCTGTTTTCAAGCTTTCATGCACCACGTGTTGGGGTCCCTGCTGTACAAGAACTGCGTAGCCTTCTTGGACGACGTCTTAATCTATTCGAACAATGAGAAGCAACATGTCAGAGACGTCAGGGAAGTGCTAAAGAGACTGCAGAAGCACCAGTTGTGGGTCAAGCTGGAAAAATGTCAGTTTCACACCAGAGAAGTTGAGTTTCTGGGGTACAAGTTGTCAGACAAAGGCCTAGCTATGGACCCAAGCAAGGTGCAGGCGGTGCTGGAATGGAAGGCCCCCAAAACCCGGAAGGACGTGCAGAGGTTCCTAGGGTTCAGCAACTTCTACAGGAAGTTCATCAAGAACTTCGCCCACTTGACAGCGCCCATCACAGATTGTCTCAGTAGCAAAAAGAAGTTTGTCTGGCCAGAAAGTGCCCAGCAATCCTTTGAAAGACTGAAGAAGGCGTTCGCTTCGGAAGAGCAGCTCCTGCACGTTGATCTGGAGAAACCCATGAGGCTAGAGACCGACACGTCCGACAGAGCCATTGGGGCGGTTCTTTTGCAGCCAGGGAGGAGCAAGCAGGAATGGAAGCCATGTGCCTTTTTCTCGAGGAAGCTGAGCAAGTCGCAGCAAAACTATACGGTGTACGACCGCGAACTGCTTGCGATCTATGCGGCGTTTCGCCAATGGCGACATCTGCTGATAGGGGCACAGCACAAGATCCAGGTTTGTACTGATCACAAGAACTTGGAGTACTGGAGGACCACAAGAGTACTCAACCAGAGACAGATTCGATGGGCACAGGAGTTCTCCAAGTTTTCCTTCGAAATCCGATATGTGCCAGGAGAGGAAAACGTAAGAGCAGATGCTCTCTCCCAGAAGCCGGAGTACATGGAAGGAGAGGGACCGCCGGAGATACGACACGTGATCCCCGAGGACCGATGGGTGTGTGGAGGAGCCTTGGTTGGGAAACGAGAACTGGCCGGGCTTACTAGAAACGACGTGTTCGCTCAAACTAAAATCCGGGAACTCCGAGATGGAAGAGAAAACCTAGGGGGTTTTGAGGGAAAGGAAGGGGTGCTGTACTATAAGGGGGCGCTGTATGTACCGGGGGAGACCCTGAGGGGAAAGGTACTCAAACAACTCCACGACAGCCCCACAGCTGGGCACTTTGGACAGCACAAAACCATGATGCTCGTCACCAGGCAGTTCTGGTGGCCAAGGGTGAGGGAGGATGTACGGGAATATGTACGGGGGTGCGACCGCTGCCAAAGGGCAAAGGGGGAAAGGGCTGCCCCCGCAAGGTTACTGGAACCCTTACCCACGCCGGGAAGACCCTGGGAGGTGGTGTCCATTGATTTTATGACCGATTTGCCCAAGTCCCAGGGGAAGACAGCAGTCATGGTAGTAGTCGATCTATTGACAAAGATGTGCCATTTCATAGCTTGTTCACATGCGGTGACCGCAGAGGAGACAGCCAAGTTGTTTGTGGATCACATCTTCAGGTTGCATGGGGCTCCCTCGAGAGTAATTTCGGATCGCGGGAAACAATTTACTTCCCGGTTCTGGAGGAAGCTCATGAGCTTGCTGCAGGTAGAGGTGAGCTTCTCGACGGCGAGACATCCGGAAACCAACGGGCAAGCAGAAAGAGTGAACAGTGTACTCCAGCAATACCTACGCTGCTACGTCAGCGAGAGGCAGAACGATTGGGTAGAGAAACTAGCGCTGGCTGAATTTGCGTACAATAACGCTGAACATGTGTCCACGGGAATGAGCCCGTTCATGGCCAATTATGGGTGTCACCCCAGGGCCTTCCCGGGGAGTGGGGAGGAAGGGTGGAGCGTACCTGCGGCAGAGGAGTTTGTGGAAGAAATGGAGGCTCTGCACCAGCAACTTAAGATGAACTTAGAACGGGCCAAGGAAATTTACAAGAGGCAGGCAGACAAGCACCGTAGGGAAGGGGAGACCATACGGGTGGGGGACCGGGTGTGGTTGTCAACCCAAGGGTTACCCTTTAAGGGGGGGTGCAAGAAGTTGCAGCCAAGGCGGCTGGGGCCGTTTGAGGTAACACAGCAGGTGAACCCCGTGGCATTCAAGCTCAAGTTGCCGGACAGCATGAAGATACACCCGGTGTTCCATAGGTCCCTACTCTCACTGTACAGGGAGGGGCGGGGAGTCCCGGGGCGGGAAGGCGAAGTCACCACACACCCGCAGATAGAGGAGAGGGAACACCACAACCGGGCCACGGAAATACTCGATTCAAGGTGGTGAGGGCGCCAGGTGGAGTACCTGGTAGCTTGGGAGGGAGAACCCGGGTCGGAAAACACGTGGGTTCCCGCGGAGGCAATCAATGACGGGTATCTTGTGGAGGAATTCCACAGCCTGTTCCCAGACAAACCCAAGCCACTAGCGAGATTCTGGGAGGAACAATTTGGAACCACAGACGATGAAGAGGATTTTGTGGGTTTTTCTGCCTCCGAAGAGGAGGGAGGAAAGGCTTCGGAGGAAGAAGAATCAGACTGGGAGGCCCACCCCGTGGGGAGAGATCGGAGCGGGTGGGAAGCGGGTTTTGAATCCTCAGAGGATGGCGACAGCTCCTTCCGGGGATTCCCCGCATCGTCGGCCGAGGAAAGGGACGAAGTTGGATCAAAAGGTCGGGCCGGGGGTGAAGGGGGTCCTGGGGGGGAGGTGGATGTCAGGGAACTGACATCGGAGCCAGAGGCGGAGGCTAGGCTCTCAAGCGATGCTGGAGAAGGGCCCAGCAGGGGGAGAGGCGGCTCACCAGCTGGGGAAAGAAATCAGTGTAACACCAGGGATAAAGGGGGGCAGATGGGGGAATCGACGAGGGGGCTCCAGGACTCCTCGCCAGAGATCAGCGAGGAGAACACGGGTCCTCCGCTACCCACGCCCTCCCTGCGCAGAAGGCTTCCGCGCAGGGAGAGTAGGAGGAGACTTGGAGTCAAACAACTTTTATGCTGGAAAAGGTTTAAGAAACGCCCACTGACGGATTCTGCTAGCGACTGAACAGCCACGAAGTGCAGGGCTGTCCAGACAGAAAAGGTTTAACAAGGCAACCTAGCCAGGAGTGGCACCAACTTGCGCACGAGCAACCCCTACATTTATTACAGTTACAACATCATCAACTATATGATAAATTTAATTCCGATAATAAAATTGGATTTCATAAAGAATCAAAACTCAAGCTAGAACTTTTAAATAATTCCAAATTAATTTGTCAAAAATTTATAATTTATTACTTGAATGGGAACTTAAAGAAGAACAGATTAAAGAAGTTATGATAAGGTGGGGGCAAGATTTTGGGTACGCGATTTCACTTGATCAATGGGAAAATCCACCTCTCCCTGCCTTCCTAGTTTGGTGCCATCCAGCTGTTTGGCAATCAACTCCCATCATGACCATAGTGACTGGGGTTGCTGGGAGTTGGAATCAAAAACATCTGGTTGGCAGCAGAACAGAAAAGGCTGCAACAAACCACCCAAACACCATGCGCATACACACACACACATGCATAGTTGAATGCTCCTTATTTCTTAGTCCTTATTCTCAAATTTATACCTCATTTTGCCTTCTGTACCATAAGGCTAGTTGCTGTGAGCAAAGCAAAAAGCAGTGTAACAACCAGGAACTGTTGTGTTCCTGAAAATTATTTTAATTTCCATTGTTTTATTTTAATTTCCATTGTTTCGAATGTTTTCCCTGTAACTTAAACCTAAACCAAGTGAGGAGTAAACACGAGGAAAGAAAACCCATTAAAATTTGAGTCACCTGGCAATCCTATATCATTACTAGCCAGGAAAACAGAGCAGACCTTATATATATAAAAACCTGAAATGTGCAATGGGGATGTGAGTGTGTGCATGGGGGAAAAGAATGCTGATCTCACAGCATTTTAACCATAATGGCACTTTTCATTTTTCTCAAAATATCAGAGCAGCTGTGGCTCAAACAACAGCCTTCACCACCCTCTTTTGACTGAGTGGGGAAAGGGGTTTTGAAAAGCACAAGTTATTACAGAGCACTGTGCTCCAAATGTAGCCTTAAAGATTGGATCGTTTCAGCCCCCCCTCGCCCCCGTTTCTAAAAGACTACACAATGCAGGCACCTGAATGTTAATGACACATTAGGGCAGTGGCTTGGAATTTGATACACTACAGATGTCATTTCTGTGACAATGCACCTTCTGTTACATAAAGAGGACGGTGGCATTTTTTGGTTCTTGGCGATTTTTTGATCCCTACACCAAAAAGGCAAATTTCCTCAGGGTATATATAGATATTTCTATATGTGCACCTCAGGGTATACAGTGTTACCTCATGTTACATACGCTTCAGGTTATATACGCTTCAGGTTACAGACTCCACTAACCCAGAAATAGTGCTTCAGATTAAGAACTTTGCTTTAGGATGAGAACAGAAATCATGCTCCAGCGGCGCGGCAGCAGCAGCAGGAGGCCCCATTAGCTAAAGTGGTGCTTCAGGTTAAGAACAGTTTCAGGTTAAGTACGGACCTCCGGAACGAATTAAGTACTTAACCTGAGGTATCACAGTACTATATGCTTGTGAAACATGAACCATAAACATCATCTCCAACTCCTTGAAAGATTCCATCAACAGTGTCTCCGAAAAACTTTACACATCACTTGGGAAGACAGGCAAACTAATATCAGTGTATTGGAAGAAGCAAAGATCACCAGTGTTGAAGCAATGATTCTTCAACATCAACTTCGTTGGACTGGTCATACAGTGGTGCCTCGCAAGACGAAATTAATTCGTTCTGCGAGTTTTTTCGTCTAGCGAATTTTTTGTCTTGCGAAGCACGGTGTCGGAAAAGTTTTGGAAAGCTTCAAAAATCACCAAAAACCTCAAAAAAGGCTACCACACCGCGTTCTATGAGTTGCTCCTTGAAGTCAAGTCGCAGCTGTATTAACGGTGTTAAGAAAAAGGAAACAAACTTGCAAAAACCGCAAGACGTTTTCGTCTTGCGAAGCAAGCCCATAGGGAAATTCGTCTTGCGAAGCAGCTCAAAAACCGCAAAACCCTTTCGTCTAGCGAGTTTTTCGTCTTGCGAGGCATTCGTCTTGCGGGGCACCACTGTATTGTGCGGATGCCTGATTATCATCTTCCAAAGCAACTACTCTATTCCAAACTTAAAAATGGAAAGTGTAATGCTGGTGGTCAACAAAAGAGGTTTAAAGACTCTCTCAAGGCAAATCTAAAAAAATGTAATATAAACACTGACAACTGGGAAACACTGGCCTGCGAGCGCTCCAGTTGGAGAACAGCCTTTACCAAAGGTGTCATGGGCTTTGAAGACACTCGAACTCAGGACGCAAGGGAGAAACTTGCTAAGAGGAAGGCACGCTTGGCAAATCCACACTGTGATCAACTCCCGCCTGGAAACTAATGTCCCCACTGTGGAAGGACGTGTGGATCCAGAATTGGCCTCCACCGTCACTTACGGACTCACTGTTAAAACCATGTTTATGGAAGACAATCTTACTCGGCTACGAGTGATCGCCAAAGAAGAAGATATATATTTCTATATGCAAAAACTACGTTGTAAGGCAAAGGAAGCACTAGCAAAATCTGATTTGTTTGAGTAAGGGGGGGGGGAGTAAAGGACACCTGAACAGTTAAGTCCAGTCAAAGGCAACTAGGGGGTTGCAGCATTCATCTCGCTTTCAGGCCAAGGGAGCCGGCATTTGTCCACAGACAGCTTTCTGGGTTATGTGGCCAGCATGACTAAACCACTTCTAGCGCAACGGGACACCGTGACAGAAGCCAGAGGGAGTGAAAACGCTGTTTACCTTCCCGCTACAGTGGCGCCTATTTATCTACTTGCACTGGTGTGCTTTTGAACTGCTAGGTTGGCAGGAGCTGGGACAGAGCAACAGGAGCTCCCTCCTTTGGGGGATTCAAACCGCTGACCTTCTGATCAGCAAGTCCAAGAGGCTCAGTGGTTTAGACCACAGGGCCACCCATGTCCTTTACCTTTTATTTGTTTGAGTACTCCCAAAGAAACCCATATCCTCCAACACTCCTCCAATGAAAATAGGGATGCCCTATTTAATTTAATAATAATAATAATTTTACTGTTTATACCCCACTCATTTGACTGGGTTGCCCCAGCCACTCTGGGCAGCTTCCAACATACATAAAAGCATAATAAAACATTGACCATTAACAAATTTCTGTATAGAGGGCTGCCATTAGATAGCTCAGGGGGTCGGATAACTCCATACTCTCCAACATTTCTCAGATGAAAATAGGGACGTCCTGTGGAAAAGTCTAGGATCAAGTAAGAAGAAGAAGAAGAGTTTGGATTTGATATCCCGCCTTTCACTCCCCTTAAGGAGTCTCAAAGCCGCTAACATTCTCCTTTCCCTTCCTCCCCCACAACAAACACTCTGTGAGGTGAGTGGGGCTGAGAGACTTCAGAGAAGTGTGACTGGCCCAAGGTCACCCAGCAGCTGCATGTGGAGGAGCGGGGAAGTGAACCCGGTTCCCCAGATTATGAGACTACCACTCTTAACCACTACACCACACTGGCTAAGAAACTAGGGCGGCTTCTTTAAATCCAGGACTGTCCCTGGAAAGGAAATCTGGTGCAGAAAACTATTGCGTGGTCAAGATGAAGCACTTGCAGTCCCTCTCCCCCATGGAAATCGGTGAGATTTAAAAGTGCTTCATGTGAACCAGATCATGCTCTATGCATTTCCCTATGCGCAGATCCTGCAAAAGGTGGCCGCTGGTTTTCAATGATTTCCTTAACTTAGACCAAAAGCAATCCCTGCTTTTCAGATTCACAAATCGTTTCTGAATAGCCCGTTTCTGAATAGCCAGTCCCTTTGACAAACAACTCTAATTCGTATTTGTGCAATTGCAAATTGCATGAAATTCATCCACTCGGCTGAAGATGCTTATTTCAACAGTTTGTTAAATGACCTTTGGGGAAATAGCTTCTGATACTACAGCATAATTCATTCTGGAGAACCATGTGGAGCTCTGTATTATTTATTAGTGAAATGGATTATACGCAATAGATGCGATCTACCATAGTTCCCACATACAATTTGATAGCTCCCAAGCCAGCCAGAGATAGGCTTTCCCTAAGCTTTAGAAAGGAAATTGTCTTAAGAGAGGGGGCAACCGTAAGGGCCCAGAAAGGCTAAATCCTGGGTCTTTTGTGCCAACCCAAGATCATCCCTTTTAATTATTTAAAAAATCTTTCCTTTCGCCCCCAAAGCAGCTGGGGGTACTGCAAAGAACCCAGTCGCTCACAATCTTAATTTTCCCAGAGGCATCTAGATATTGTGGGATATTTACAATGCAGACAAACCAACGATTCGTGTTTTGCTCGATAGGCACATGATAGGAGTTTCCTTGTAAATTTGCTAGAGAGAACTCTGTGAGAGAAACAGATATATTCTCTTACCTGCCTGGGCACACCCCAGCCCATTTCTTCTCTTCCTCTTCTTCATCGGATCACCGAACCAGAAATGTGAAGAACAATCTGCATGCCAATCCTCAGACCCCATTTTAAGGTGGAAAATCTAATAATTAAAAAACAAACAAACCAAAAACTGTATTAAGGTAGGTCTTGGTAACCGAATCACCATTTTAAGTCTGCCTTAAAGCTGCTGCACCCGTTACTCTTCAACCAGTATTCCGAGCGAGTAAATCTTGTTTTTTTACCGTTTGCAAGGTGGTGTGATTGTTGTTTCATGGGGAAGGGGGAAATATCCGGAGAATCCAGTCTGCCTTCAGGGGCGAATGGGGGGGGCGGTCTGCCCCAGGTGTCATCGCGGAGGGGGGTGGGCGACAAAATTATCAAGAACAATTACTGCCCTACCCCCTGAGAGGTGGTTTGGGACCCGGCGCTGGGCTTCCTGAGTCCCAGAAGTTGGCCTATGTGAGGAAATTGAGACTAGGCCGAGTAGACTAGGCCTGGCCTTGCCTTCGCCTCGCCTGCTGGATGCAGCCGATTGGCCAGCTGGGTTGGGGGCGGGGCCAACGCAAGGCAAGGCCGAATCTACTCGGCCTAGTCTCATTTTCCTCACATAGGCCGATTTCCTGGGCTGCCGGGGAGGCCTGCCAAGGCCGCTGCCTGCCCCCTGCACCCCCTTCAGGCCCCAATCCTCCTCCAGAAAGCCTCTGCTGCCCCCCAAAAGTGGAGCACGCAGGACAGTAGCAGCGCTGCCACCCTGTTTTGCCCGCTTGTGGCGCCAGGAGGAGCAGCTCATCGCTGCCCTCCTTCCCCATATCTGTTATCATTTCACCCACTGTTGGACTGAACAATAAGGGGTGTATGTGGATCATTTTTAATTGCTCCTTATAACCATATGTTCTAATTGCTGACATCTTGAATATTGACCTGGGATTTTGGGAGGAAATGTGAAAACAAAGCGCTACTGCAATAGGGAGAATTTAGGGATGCTTGGCAGATAGTATTTTGCTGGCCTGACAGAATTTTACCCTCTTGGTAAGTTGTCAGGAACAGAGAATGAAAAATACAGAAAGTCTTCCAACCCCCTCCACCTTTTTTGCTGCTCATATGTGCACTGACGGAGCATAACAACACGTCCCAGATCTAACTCAGGAAACTGTGCCCCACCCTGATGTTATAGGTCGCCAGCTCCCATTAGCCCCAGCCAGCATGGGGCTTGTAATCAAATAACATCAGGAGGACCACAGGTCCCCATTGCTGGACCAGATGACCTCCAAGGTCTCTTTGTGTCCTGAGCCCCAGCATACTCAAAGTTTACTCCCAATAGGCTATGCTGCTTGCCATGTGCACTAAGTAGAAAGTTCTATTGACCACAGTCCCAAAGACAACGGTGGAGAGGAATCAGATAGTCTAATGGCTGAGTGCAAGTTCAGGTCCAATGCAATGAGAAAGGTTCAAATTCAAACTTTAAGGCCAGGTTCCCGTCTCTGAATAAGATCCAGGGTTGGAACCACAGTCTGGTGGAGATCCCAAGACAGTCAAGCCATGGTCCATCAATGGTGAATGTTGAGCAGACTCTGCCTTCCTTCTGCTTTTATTCCTCCCAATCTTATTGAATGCACCTGAGCTTGCTTCAGCTGAGTAGCTGTGTCTCTCTCCTTAATGAAGCATATGATCTTCACCTGCCCTGAGTTCAGTCCAGCTTAGTGACCACAAACCTCCCCCCAGACCTAGCGAGTCCCATGATCTTCCCTGATCAGCTAGTAAGCTGGGCTGTCTTCTTTCACCTCTCTCTGTCTCTTAAAGTGTAGTTCCTGCTGTTCACATTGCCTCAGAGACTGTCATTTTTGTGAAGAAGGGGGCACTTCCGGTTCTGGTGATGTGTCCACTTCCCTTGGTTCCCATGAACTGTCAGCTGACCCTTTGATGTTCTCTGATGTCCACTGAGTAGCTCCTCTTCCCCTTCCTCAGCTGGGATCCCCTTCCTCTTCCTGGGTGTCCTGCCAGTTCATGACACTCGGAACATTAAAATTCCAGGATTCAAAAGGGTGACGAATCCCACTTGCTATCACTTCCTGGTGGGGCAAGAGTGCGAAACTGGTAGCTATTCTGATGTTGTTGGACTCCTGCTCCCATCAGTCCCAGACAGCAGGGACAATGGTCAAGGATGATGGGAATTGCAGTCCAACAACTTCAGCGAGACTCTCTGGCTGCTAGGGATGGGGGAGGGATTTGATTTGGTTGGCATTTAAAGCCAAATCCATTGAATCCACACCTTCCAAAACAATGTGAGAACTGAAACACAGCCGTCCTTCCACTTTTGTACGTATTTGAATTTTGCGATGTACTCCTCTAGCGAAATAATGTTCCCAAAAATGCATACATTAGGAGAAAGCATGCATAAAGATGAATTTATTTGTGAAAATGTATTATGTGTTGCTTTGAGTCATTTCTATTAGTAGAATGTCTAATAAATATTGTTGAAATGTGGAAACCTGAATTTAAAATGGGGGGGGGGGGATAGAAATTAAGAGAACCACAATTGACATTTCCTTCCATGCTTACCTGTTGCCCTAGGGAATTACGGTTTACCAAAACTACTTGGTTTCCAACTTCCTGTGCAAATGCTGAAGTCAGTACCCTCATTTAGGAAGCAACTGTGTGATGAGCTTAGGCATTTTGGTTGCTTCATGTTTGAAATCGGGCAGTGCCGTTCATTTTTCTTAAGATGAAGCCATAAATCAGGAGTGATAACTCTCCCGTCTTTACCTTCTTGTGGCTTTTATGCACCCAACTTAACCTCTTCTTTCTGACAGTTCAGTGCTTCACCTCAACCGTTATTCTACCACATTAATTAACAGTTAAGCTATCAACGCTTTGTACGTCTTCATGACAACCCCCTAAAGGCCTGGAAGCAATTAGCAGAATATAAAACTATGAGAGAGAGAGAGAGAGAGCGCGCACATTGGAAAGGGTAGGCAGATTAGCTATCACAGAGGGAATAATACGGACAAGCTTCTTTTATTTCAACATATGGTCCTTCTGCTATTCATATTGCTGGGGGAAAGGATGCCCATTGAGAAAGAGACATGCTTCCTGTCACATGCGGAAACCAAAAGGGGTCAGCTTAAAAACATATATTCAAATATTGCCAGATATTCAACTATTTCAAGCATTGATCTATTAGGAGAATAGCAAGAAACTGATAAAATGTAGCTGGTTACACAGTTAGGGGCAGTGAGAAGGTAGATTTCCAGGAACATTGCAGTGAGAAATATATGCTCTGGACATCTCCAGGGGCGTTTCTGGACTCCATGTATCCCATACCCTCCAAGTGTCCCAATTTTGCAGGGACAGTCCCGGAACTGAGAAAGCAATCCTGGTTTCTGATTTGATCCCAGAATGTCCCTGCAATCCGCCCTGAGATCTTGTGATGAAGGGTGGTGTACAAAATCAAGTAAATAAATATTTCCCCTGCCAGAGCCACCGCCAACAAGCTCAGAGAGGAGGATGAGTGGTGGCGGCTGTGTAGCAGCATCCTCCGGCGTGGCCTCTCTGTGGCCACTGCTGTGGGCCTCTTCCCTTGCGCAGCTGGAAGCAAGGAGGAGCAGCAGCTGCCACTGCTGAGGCCCAACCCTGCATGCCCCACTGGCTCTGAGGGGCAGGCAGAGGGCAGGGCCGCCCTGGGCGGGAAGAAAGAAAAGTGGATCGGAGCGCAATGAGTCTTTGATTTATTTTTTTAAATGTTTTGTGCATCCACCTCTAATCTTGCCTCTTTCGATCTGGCAAGAGGCCGAATTTGAGAAGAGATTTTGCTTTCAACGGTGTGCCGAGGAAGAACTCCAGAGTAGAATTTTAATGGTGGAGACTGGAGTTATTTATGGCCGCAGCTCGTACGTCAAGGGTCAGCAAGGCTTACTGAGCATGGGCTGCATCACTTCCGTGGACTGGTGCAGCGCGATGCCAAAAATCGCATCTGCGCATGTCTGTGGCGCCGGAAATCACTTCTGCACATGCTCAGACGCTGAAAATTGCACCTGCGCAGAAGCGATTTTTGGCATCTGGGCAAGCGCAGAAGCAATTTCCAGTACCACGGACATGCGCAGACGCGATTTCCGGCATCTGGGCATGCGCAGAAGCTATTTCCGGAGCCACGGGAGAGTCCCCGCGCCGCACTGCACCAGTTTAGCATGGGGACTCACCGAGCGGGCGGCTTGGTTCGGGGGTGGCTCGTGGGCCAGTTAAATGGCCTCCGTAGGCAGCTTCTGGCCCATGGGCCTTAGGTTGCTGACCCCTGCGCTAGTCAGTAAACAGTGGAAGGAATGGAATGTGACCTTGTCCCATCCAGATAAACACTGCAAAGAACTGAACAAGGGAAGGTAGTAATTAATTCTCCCAGCACACCAGGTCTGAAACAACAATGTATATGAAGGACTGCACATGGGAAATGGATTTTATATTTATAAGATGTAACAGAGGTGCTTTTTGTAAGGATGAAAAAAATGTGGTCAGCTGCAAGAATGGACAATGACTAGTGAAGGATGACAACTGGACATTAAACAAGAGATGAAGCGGCTATGGGAGGAAATGGTCAACATATGTTTGCAACAGGAGTGTGAAATCTGATTTTAAGAAATTGTATTAAATTTAAGTAATTTGGTTAGATTTGTAATAATTTGGAAAATTAATAGAAATAATTTGGGGGGAAATAATCTTGGCTCTTTCTAAAAAATATTTATTAATGTGAGTCTTTTTAATTTTTGTAAATCTACCAAAGAATAAAATAAAATACAATCGGGATTAGGGGTTTTCTCAGGACGGTGGAGGGTGTGTATGTCGTGTCCCATTGGTGTGTTGTTGGTGGCAGTCGCCCTTCTTCTGATAGGAAATGTTCGGAAGACATGACCAAAAAATGAGGGTTGGGGAGGAATGTGAATTGTCCCATTTTCATCTGAGGAATGTTAGAGGGTATGGTGTCCCAAAGCCAAATCTTGGCTCCCATTAAGTTCTGGTTGCCCCTGATTTACACATATGGAGGAAACAGCCCGGATGCCTCTCTCTGAAAGCATCTCTGTAGACCTAATCTAAACAATACTGTGAATAACCGAATCTTCTGTGCCTTTGTTTGTTCTTCCCCATTATTAAAGGCCTCGTTTTCGTAGGGAAGGAAGGCGACACGTGGAATGTTCCCACTTAGGAGAAGTAAGAGATTATTCATTTAAAGTTGCAAGCACAGGCATATTTGCTCTTCCACACACACCCACAAATGTATTTTGTACATTGTCTAGTACAGCAGAAATTTCAATAAGTAAATTGTATGATTGGTTACAGAGCTGGAAGAGAATGAACACTGATTCAGAATGAGAAATGATTCAATAGTCTTTATGGAGCCATTATTGCTGTGGAAATGAAGAATTATGTCGAGTTTATTAGAAGCAGCACTGATTTGGTACTGTAGTTTAACATAGTCGTCTCGAGTTTCTTCTTAATATAGGCAAATTCCATCTTTGGCAAAGCTGCAAGAGTTGACATAAACCGGAGGATGGGCATATCCATAATTGACATCTTGATCTTATGGGCCTCTTCAGACACATTACCTAACCTTGTACAGTGGTACCTCGGGTTACAGACACTTCAGGTTACAGATGCTTCAGGTTACAGACTCCGCTAACCCAGAAATAGTACCTCAGGTTAAGAACTTTGCTTCCGCTGAGAACAGAAACCGTGCGGCGGCAGTGGGAGGCCCCATTAGTTAAAGTGGTACCTCAGATTAAGAACAGTTTCGGGTTAAGAACAGACCTCCAGAACGCATTAAATTCTTAACCCGAGGTACCACTGTATCAACACCATCCTTTACTCATTCAGCAGCAATTGAACAACATATTAATAACACAATCCTATGCATATTTACTTAGAGGTAAGTCTGTGATGCCATCTGGATAATTTCATTTGCATTATGAAAAGTTACATGATTTTAGCAAGAAGCTACAGCATATGCACTGATCAGAAATAATAATAATAATAATAATAATAATAATAATAATATTTTATTTATACCCCACACTTCCTGGTTAGAAACCAGGCTCAGGGCGGCTAACAGCAAATATAAATCACTGATTAAAATGCGACTTAAAAATAGCATAAAACAGCATAGAGTACAACATAAAATGCAGCATCAATATCTATAAAATTCAAAAATTCAGGGATCATTTTTCGGGGGGAGGGAACTCCAGTCAGTAGACATTGAATGATCACCAGGGCTAACTGGCCAAGTTGGTCCTACTAGGGTCAGCAAGGAGGTGTGTGAATAAGAATTTGAATGTAGGGTCCCAGAAAAGGATGTCCACCCCAATACTTTTGCAGGTGCAAGCAGTATTGAAAGCAAGATTATTTATAATCACCCCATTATGAGCACAAACCAACATGTATGCATGATAAAATGATGTCTCGAAGGACTCCCAAGTATAGTCATACCTTGAATCCCAAACGCCTTGCAAGTCAAACGTTTTGGCTGCCGAAGACTGGAAACCCGGAAGTGAGTGTTCCGGTTTGAAACGTTCTTTGGAACATGAACGTCCAACATGACTTCCACAGCTTTCAATTGGCTGCAGGAGCTTCTTGCAGCCAATTGGAAGCCATGCTTTGGGTTCCGCACATTTTGGAAGTCGAATGGATTTCCGGAATGGATTCCATTCAACTTCAGAGGTACCACTGTAATGTGTAAAGTTATTGTCATTGCTCTGTGTTGCAGCCACACGATTCCTGTTATCCTTGCAGTCATTCACCAGCATGTTGAAAAAACTGTGGCTTCCAATCTTGGGCTCGGGCCATAAATGAAGCAATCTACCTTTGGGAACGAAAAGCTTGGGGACCTCGCTAGATTTCTGCATTTTCTATTCATAGAACCGAAGCGTGGCAGGTCTTCCTGGTGTCACACAATAGCACTATTAATGGCTTCCTTTTCAGAGGCAAATCTTTTACAATTTAACACAAAAGACTGAAATAAGGCTCATTAAAATGTGGGGGAAAGAAAGGTGGAGGAGGAAAAATAAGGAAAGAAGTTATCAGTGCTTGAAGTGGAAACATCAGGAGATTTGAATGTACGGCTCATTCCATGAGTCGCTGGTTAATTTTCACTGCATTATCATAAGCCCCCTGCACACACAGATTGAGGAAGGAAGGAGGCTCCTGTGGAGGAATCTGGGAAGAAGCCAAATTGTTTGAAAGGCAAACGGTGAGGAAAGGTAAGGGGGAGAAAAGGGGGAGAATGGTGTAATTGTCAGAGATAAAGCAGGTTTTCCAAATCATTCAATATGATGCCTCAAAAGAACTTGTCACTTAAAACAACAGCGTTTTCTGGCAATACATTCTCAACGTTGACACCTGCTTTGCTGCCTTGACATTCCCTCATCTTTTACTTTAGTTCAGCGGCAATCTTTGCGTATCTGCTTCCTCTCAAAGTGAAGAAGACAAAACTGTGTGGGAAACATTGTGTTGAAGTCTGGAGGTTTGAAAGCAAAAGCTCACTTTCACATAGGTAGCGTTGTTCCACTTGAGGCGCCTGCTCTTTAAACAATTGCATGCCAAGAAGAAATTCTAGAGGTGAAATCTTTCTTCTGTGTGGAGACGCAGCAACGGGAGAGGCTGCGATGGCTGGATTTTTTTTTGTGCTCTTCATGCAGTTTTTCAAACCATAACAACAACAACAATTTTATTATTTGTACCCTGCACATCTGACTGGGTTTCCCCAGGTACTCTGAGTGGCTTCCAGCATATACAGAAACATAATACTGGGCAACAATTTTTTACTTTTTGAATGTTGTCTAGATTTCTACAACTGATTTAGGGTATTTTTGCGCTGCTGAATCAAGAAATGTCACCCGTTTCTCTCCATCAGGTCAGGTTTACTGTAAACTGAATGGTGGGAATTGATAAAGGTAAGTACACGTAAATTTCATGTTGCTTCACCATTTTTCAAACTTCAGGGCTAGAGCTTCCATTTCTTGGAACTCCTGGAATGCTCAGTGGCAGGGAGGTCTCTCTTCAGAGTCCAACAGTAGTCAGCCATCATGACTGCGTCCCAACGACCCTGATACCTGGTCTCCATCTCTTTCATGTCCTGATGGACTCTCTCTCCCTGCTCGTCACTCATTGAACCCAGGTTCTCAGGAAACCGGTCCATATGTGAAAATAGGTAGTGCATCTTGACGCTCATGTTGCAGCCCAGGTTTCTGAAAGCAGTCAGCATGTTGTTGACAAGTTCTGCGTAGTTTCTGGCCTTATTGTTGCCAAGAAAGTTCTTCACTACCAGAACAAATGCCTTCCACGCTTCCAGTTCCACTTCGTTCATTGAGTTTCCGAACTCTGGATCTCTGATGAGCTGACGGATCTGAGGACCGTCAAAGATGCCGGCTTTCAACTTCTCCATGGTCAATCCTGGAAAAGCCTGGCACAAGTAAGTGAAGCAGTCACCATCCTTGTCCAGAGCCTTGGTGAACTGCTTGATTAAGCCGAGTTTGATGTGCAGTGGTGGGAAGAGTATTCTGTCTCTGTCCACCAGAGGGTCATTAATGACGTTCCTTTCTTTGCAAGGCACCAATTCCTCCCGCACAGGCCAGTCCTTCTTCATGTAATGCTGAGCACGGTCCCTACTATCCCACATGCACAGAAAACATGGGTACTTGGTGAAGCCAGACTGTTGTCCCAACAAAAAGTTCACCTCTTCAGGTCAACACAAATAAACCACTTATGCTGATCATAACCAATTTTCTCCAGCACATACTTCACCGCTTCATAGTTCTCCTTCAGTGTACTCGAGTGAGCCAGGGGTATAGAGGCAAACTGGTTGCCATTGTGTAGCAGAACACATTTCAGTGATTGCTTGCTGCTGTCAATGAACAGTCTCCAGTCGTTGGGTTCGTACTGTGGCACTCCAAGCTTGAGCAGAAGCTGCGCAATATCTGCACAGTACACCAAGTCCTTCTCTTCCAAGAAAAAACGGAGGTACTCTTGATGCCTGTTGCGGAAGAAGCTGATGTGAGCACTGTCAGAGAGGAGGTTTTTTTCCTTCAATCTGGATGCCAACAGTTCGGCAGAGTCCTTTGACAAGCTGAGGTCACGAACTAGATCATTCAACTCCTTTTGGGAAAATGGATGTGGAGCATCATCTTCAAGAACCACTTCTTCTTCTTCATGTCCTTCAACACTGGAGGCAACACTGAAGTTCTCCGAAGATAGGCACTGGAATTTCATCACAATGAGCTACAGGACAATGTGCTGATTGAAGATCAGGATACTTGAGGCTGCTCCGGTTCTTTCTGTTGATCCCAGCCGCACCAATTTATGGAAGATTTCGAGGTTTTATGACTTCAAACTGATCCCTTTTCGACATAATTACCCAGAACTATTGGACCTGAATACTTCTTGTCATTAAAATAATAATTTCCAATCAAAACAATTATTCGACATGGCATTTTACCCCCACCAACTTCTTCTAAAATGCTCCACACAAGCGTACATGTGAACAAAACGTAAAAAAAGACATGTGGACATAGCTCAAAAACTTGACCTGATCGAGCAAAACCAATGTGATTTTTGGATTCAGCGCATCAGATTCATCCTAAATCAACTGAAAAAACACAGACAAGAAATTTGTTGTTGACCAGTGAAATAATACACGAAACATTAAAAACTTCCCTATACAGGGCTACCTTCAGATGTCTTCTAAAGAAGAAGAAGAATATCTAAAGAAGAAGAAGAATAACAGCAACAACCCTACCCAGCGGTGGATAAGAGTATTATATTAAACAGAGCCACCAAGAGGTCAGGTTGCCAGCTATTTTTCAGGAAGCAAAACATGGAGGTGAAGGTTTAAGCAATCCCCTTCAAAATGCTTGCTAGGAGCACAGCAAGGAATGAAGGAGAGAGATTTGATTAAGTTCACTTTTAAAGGAGAACCAAATCCATACTTCCCCAAATGCTATGCAAACCAAAACACAGCCTTCCTTTGAAATGGGCATGTCTCTGAATTTTGCAGCGTGGTACTCCAGCCAATGTGTACAAAATATGTACAAAAACACATGTCCATGTGTGCATAAAAAAACACATATGTACTTTGTGACAATAATTGAAGATGCACTATATTAGGGGAATGGCGGAAATGGGTAAATTAGGCCATAGCTGTCAACTTTTCCCTTTTCTTGTGAGGAATCCTATTTGGAATAAGGGAATTTCCCTTAAAAAAAAGGGAAACGTTGACAGCTATGCATTAGGCAATTTACGAGAAATCTGCAGTAAAATGTGGATGAATTTTTATTATTATTATTATTTTTTTAAAAAGCTTGCAGATTGCTGCAGGAATGCAGAGAACTGAATTTAAGGCTGAAACTGGACATGACTGTGACAGACCAGTTTGTTTAAACCTTGGTCTACCCTTATAGTTTAGTTAAGGAGCAAAACTGGCACAGAAACCTGCGCCCCATTCTTCCTGCAGGTGATGTGCGGCATCGCCATGTGGCATCCTCTGGAAGTTGCCGGGCCACAGCAGAGCGCACTGGCGATAACACTTGCTCTGTGAGTCGCCATTTTAAATTTTCCCAGAGTAGCCCAATGAGGAGCACTACTTTAATTTCCCACAATGCTACCCAGCAAGAAAAGTGGGGGAATTGTCAATGGTGGTTTGTTGTCGCCTGCAACTGATACCAGTTAATTCTGCAACTAGAGATTCCTCAACATAAAAATAGACCTAGCAGAGGACAGTGAGCCTCTAAAACCCAGAGCTAGACCGGGAGCTTCCTACATACTGATATTTCAACTCCTCTCCCCCCTCCATTGGGCTCCAATACCTGAAGTGAGTCTAGCTGGGTGGGTGTACACAGTGGCGTAGCGTGGGGGGTGCAGGGGGGGCCGGCCGCACCGGGCGCAACATCTGGGGGGGCGCACTCGCACTCGCAGCTCTCTGCCCCTACCTGGCTCACTCACTCTCTCTCACTGCAGTGCTGGCTGTGCTAATCCGATCCGAGCCGCTGGGTCGCCGCCCACTGTGGAGGGGGTGGGTGCCAGGCGTGCGGTGCGGAGAGAGAGCGAGGGACTATCTGGGGGAGGGACAGTGCAGCGGCCGCCCAGCGCAGCGCTGAGCGCGGGAGAGAACCACACCAGACCAGACCAGGCAGCAGCAAGAAGAAGCTGGCAGCGGCGGCAGGTTAGGGGTTAGGGGGCGCAAATTACTTGCCTTGCCCCGGGTGCTGACAACCCACGCTACGCCGCTGGGTGTACAGTCAAACCTCGTCTCCCGAACGCCTCCGTTTTGGAACGTTTTGGCTCCTGAATGTCGAAAACGCGGAAGTAAATGCTCTGGTTTTCGAACATTTTTCAGAAGCTGAACATCCAACACAGCTTCCGTTTGCTTGCAGGAAGCTCTTGCAGCCAATCAGAAGCTGCACCTTAGTTGTCGAATATTTTGAAAATGAACAGGCTTCCGGAATGGGTTACGTTCTACAACCAAGGTTTGACTGTACTCGGTTATGGAAATGGAGAGGGTTCAATTCTGCTTGCTCTACATTATGGATGATTTGGGGCCTAGTTTGCTAACACACAAGCAGAATTTCCTCTCATCAGGTATTTTGCAAGGCTGCCTAGTCATTCCAAGTGGAGAAGCGATTTAACATGTTGCTTAAACTCAGGTGGAATCTAGACACATATACAAAATGCTGTGAAAATGCTTTTTTTTAAAAAAAAAAAAAAGTTTTAAAAACATATATTGAATTTGCCATTAGCTCACCATCACCATCTAGTGTCACATTTGTATAATGCACTTAAAAGTTATATTTGCAGCTGTATAGCTGAGTCCTTGATGGCAGAAAGTGAGGAGGAATTAAAGAACCTTTTATTGAGGGTGAAAGAGGAGAGCGCAAAATATGGTCTGAAGCTCAACATCAAAAAAACGAAGATCATGGCCACTGGGCCCATCACCTCCTGGCAAATAGAAGGGGAAGAAATGGAGGCAGTGAGAGATTTTACTTTCTTGGGCTCCGTGATCACTGCAGGTGGTGACAGCAGCCACGAAATTAAGAGACGCCTGCTTCTTGGGAGAAAAGCAATGACAAACCTAGATAGCATCTTAAAAAGCAGAGACATCACCTTGCCAACAAAGGTCCGTATAGTAAAACCTATGGTTTTCCCCAGTAGTGATGTATGGAAGTGAAAGCTGGACCATAAAGAAGGCTGATCACTGAAGAATGGATGCTTTTGAATTATGGTGCTGGAGAAGACTCTTGAGAGTCCCATGGATTGCAAGAAGATCAAACCTCTCCATTCTGAAGGAAATCAGCCCTGAGTGCTCACTGGAAGGACAGATCGTGAAGCTGAGGCTCCAATACTTTGGCCACCTCATGAGAAGAGAAGACTCCCTGGAAAAGACCCTGATGTTGGGAAAGATGGAGGGCACAAGGAGGAGGGGACGACAGAGGATGAGATGGTTGGACAGTGTTCTCGAAGCATGAGTTTGACCAAACTGAGGGAGGCAGCGGAAGACAGGAGTGCCTCGCGTGCTCTGGTCCATGGGGTCACGACGAGTCAGACACGACTAAATGACTAAACAACAACAACAGCTGAGTCCTACGTGAAGAGGGGTGGCACCAACCATTCTGAGTCCCAGTTTTTCTCATGTGAGCACAACAAATGATCTGAAACCAGATGTTTTAAAATTGGGACGGTGAGAGGTTTTACCCTGAGAAGAGCACAGCACCAACTGAGAGCAGCACAGAGGAATTCCCAATTGAAAACTGCAGAAATGGCAGTCTTTGTGGGTGAGAGGTGCTTTCACATTTAAATTCTGTCTGTTCCAGTAGAGTTCATTTTATGATTGAAATCCCACCAGCCTGACTCTCGCTAGTAACTATAGAATGTTATTCTCCATCAGTCTCACTTCTTCCTTTCCAGAGCAGGAAGATTAGTATTCAGATGGAAGTGGAAACCAATTCGCTGCCATTCTATAACTTTTCGTTCCTGCATTTCCCATGAGGGGCGATTTTAATTCACTGAAAAAGCTTTTCTCTGGAGTATATTATCAACTTTGGCTTTTTTAACAAATATTACTGACTTTTATGCTGTAACTTTATCTACTTTTTAATGTTGCGTGTGCACAACCTCTCTCTCTCTGACACACACACACACACACACACACACACACACACACAGGATTCAGTAGTACTTGAAACACAATCTCTCTTTTCTTCCTGAGTTTCCCCCTACGGTACACTTCTAGCAAGGAAGGAATGAGGCAATGGGTCATCCTTCCATATATCTGCCGTAGGTTGACTTCAGTTCTGTTATTTGTGCTTCTGAAAAGCTTGGGGTTCCTCCTCTGCAGATGCTGGTACCTTGCTTCGACTCATTGTTGTTTCACGTGACCTGTATCCATGTTTGTCTGTTGCAGCAAAAACGAATCTAATAGCTACTGCAATGCACTCTATGTGGGGCTACCTTTGAAGGTGACCAGGAATCTACAACTAATCCAGATTGCGGAAGCTAGACTGGTGACTGGGAGTGGCTGCTGAGACCATATAACACCGGTCTTGAAAGACCTACATTGGCTCCCAGTACGGTTCCGAGCACAATTCAAAGCTTGAAAGACCTTGAAAGCCCTAAACGGCCTCGGTCCAGTATACCTGAAGGAGCGTCTCCACCCCCATCGTTCTGCCCAGACACTGAGGTCCAGCTCTGAGGGCCTTCTGGCGGTTTCCTCGCTGTGAGAAACCAAGTTACAGGGAACCAGGCAGAGGGCCTTCTCAGTAGTGACGCCTGTGCCCAGCAGATGTCAAAGAGAAAAACAACTACCAGACTTTTAGAAGACATCTGAAGGCAGCCCTGGATTACTGTATTTTAATATTTTGTTGGAAGCTGCCCAGAGTGGCTGGGGAAGCCCAGCCAGATGGACGGGGTATAATTATTATTATTATTATTATTATTATTATTAATAATAACAACAACTGCACCTTAAAGGCTAACAGATATATATATCATGGCAAGAGTCCACAAAAACCTAGGACAGTGTGCATTTTCTAGGCTTCAAAGTGCCACAAGACTTCAGGATTGCCTGGAAAGCTTCCTAAGCTCTTGGGGAAAACCATTCTAAAAATGCCAATTCTACACACGTGTGCTGTAAAAAGACCAACAACAACTTTGACCATTAAAGGGACCCTCTCGACATCCATTTGTTTTCTAAGGAACAACAACAAGGAACCACCAAGGTTCACATGGCAGAGAATTTATGGGGACGATGGAGTGTTCAGATAGTTCAGAATGGTCAGACAGAGTGCTGGAGAGGCATGTTTAATTTCACAAATAGAGGGAATCATTGTCCTTGCTCTACATCAGGGGTCAACCTTTTTCAGCCGTGGGCCGGTCCACCGTCCCTCAGACCATGTGGTGGGCTGGACTATATTTTGGGGTGTGTGTGAAATGAACGAATTCCTATGCCCCACAAATAACCCAGTGATGCCTTTTAAATAAAAGGACACATTCTACTCATGTAGAAACACGCTGATTCCTGGACCATCCGCGGGCCGGATTGAGAAGGCAATTGGGCCGGATCCGGCCCCTGGGCCTTAGGTTGCCTAACCCTGCTCTACAGCATTCTGAGAGCACCTACTTATCTCTAGGATCAATGTGGCTTTTCTTGGGAGGGTTTTGTTTTTTGTTTTTTTGCAAGAGTGGTAGCACTGAGTCAGCCTGGAGATTTAGCACATCACATCCCCAGTAGGATGTCAGTTGGGAAGACTGCACGATAAGGCACAGCAGGAGTTCATTTCTTCTGTCTCCTTCTAGAGTTAACATTTTGTTGTTGTTTAGTCGTTTAGTCGTGTCCGACTCTTCGTGACCCCATGGACCAGAGCACGCCAGGCACTTCTGTCTTCCACTGCCTCCCGCAGTTTGGTCAGGCTCATGTTTGTAGCTTCGAGAACACTGTCCAACCATCTCGTCCTCTGTCGTCCCCTTCTCCTTGTGCCCTCCATCTTTCCCACCATCAGGGTCTTTTCCAGGGAGTCTTCTCTTCTCATGAGGTGGCCAAAGTATTGGAGCCTCACCTTAGGATCTGTCCTTCCAGTGAGCACTCAGGGCTGATTTCCTTCAGAATGGATCTGTTTGATCTTCTTGCAGTCCATGGGACTCTCCAGAGTCTCCTCCAGCACCATAATTCAAAAGCATTGATTCTTCGGTGATCAGCCTTCTTTATGGTCCAGCTCTCACTTCCATACATCACTACTGGGAAAACCATAGCTTTAACTATACGGACCTTTGTTGGCAAGGTGATGTCTCTGCTTTTTAAGATGCTGTCTAGGTTTGCCATCGCCTTTCTCCCAAGGAGCAGGCGTCTTTTAATTTCGTGACTGCTGTCTGGATCCTAAATTATTGCCGCTCACGCTCGTTATTTGACAGTGACTGCCTGCTTCCCAAGTCCCCGATTTATTAAGAAAGCCTGGTAAGAAGAAAGTATAATATAGCTCCAACTCCAATTACACCAACTCTGAAATACCCTTTGCACCAGGCTTCCTGCAGAATTGTGTGTTCTTGTGATAAAATGTCACGGAATGCACAGTGTAAGACTATCATTTATTCCGCCTTCAAAAAGAATGACATGTATTAAATACCATATACAGTGGAATGAAAAGGATGTTTAAAATAACATTTGTAAAAAAACCCCAGAAGCCTTTCTTTTGGGAATGATAGGGATAGAACTACTTAAATTGTATAGAAATTTATTCATGCACGCGACTACAGCAGCAAGAATGCTACTTGCCCAAAAATGGAAAGGAGAAGAAGTCTCAGCAAAGGATACAAAAACTTATGGAATATGCGGAAATGGCAAAACTTACCGGAAGAATAAGAATCAATATAACAATTTTTTTTAAATAAAAGAATGGAAATGGTTTATTGAATATTTACAGATAAATTGTAAACAGATAAAAACACTGACAGGAATCACCTGCAGCTATATAAGAGTATGCATATAAAGAAGAGAAATAAATGAGAAGTTAATTTGGATATGCAGAAGATATTAAAAATACATTTAAGGAACCGCAGAAAGGGGGGAAGGAAGTCAAGTTTTAAAATGTCAAAATGATTGTAAAACCAGTGAAAAGTATAAATATATTTGAAAAGTATAAATATTTTTTATTTAAAAAATGTATTAAATACCATTGCTTTTCATTTAACTTAAGCGCGCAGCACTAATTGCAGATGAATGTTTTGAGTTAAATCATCCCTTTAAACAACAACAACAACATCTTGCCTTTGTCTCTCCTCCCCTCTATTTCCTGTCTCCCTGTCCTATCAAGCTTTAGATTACTAACTCCTAGGGAAAGGAACCTGTCCTTTTTTCTTATGTTCCTTTGCAATGAAACATGTACACAGACAGTAGTAATTAACTGTCTGTGTTAATTAGTCTGGCTTGCAGCAAAAGGTCTTAGTGTGGAGTGCCTCCTCTTCAGGATAACCAACCATGTTTTCTTTTTTGTTGTTGTTGTTTAGTCGTTTAGTCTTTTCCTATTCTTCGTGACCCCATGGACCAGAGCATGCCAGGCACTCCTGTCTTCCACTGCCTCCCGCAGTTTGGTCAAACTCATGCTGGTAGCTTCGAGAACACTGTCCAACCATCTCTTCCTCTGTCGTCCCCTTCTCCTTGTGCCCTCCATCTTTCCCAACATCAGGGTCTTTTCCAGGGAGTCTTCTCTTCTCATGAGGTGGCCAAAGTATTGGAGCCTCAGCTTCAGGATCTGTACTTCCAGTGAGCACCCAGGGCTGATTTCCTTAAGAATGGATCTGTTTGATCTTCTTGCAGTCCATGGGACTCTCAAGAGTCTCCTCCAGCACCATAATTCAAAAGCATCCATTCTTCGGCAATCAGCCTTCTTTATGGTCCAGCTCTCACTTCCATACATCACTACTGGGAAAACCATGGCTTTAACTATACAGACCTTTGTGTGCAAGGTGATGTCTCTGCTTTTTAAGATGCTGTCTAGGTTTGTCATTGCTTTCCTCCAGCTTCTCTGAATTATTCAAGTCCCTTCGCCATGGCAAGGCAGTGATCCATGAAGGGGTGTTTTCTTTTAGGGTGCTCTTTTTCAGCCTGGGAAAAAGAGTGATCTGTCGAATGATGAGTAAGGTAAAGTAGACCACCATGCCCGACACTGTGCCACATCCCATGTGCAGCGCCGTGTCTCTCACATAAATCGTCATAGACTTTTATTGTGCTAGCCGTAGGCCATGGCATCATTCCGAAAAATAACAAAAGGAAAAACAGCAATAACCATAAAAACCATCAGGCACCACACATACAATATGAACCACGGTCACAACTACTAAGATTGTTTGTTGCATAAAATAGAATAGCAGAAGATTCTCTAGTAAAATGTGCCAAATTAAATATCCGAATCTCCTTTGCAGTTGACCATTATATTATCTAGTTCTTTCCTCCTGATCTTCTTAGCTGCCAGTGCAATAGAGTGCTACTTTATAAGTTACAAAGTCATCAGTATCACTCAGCAGCCATTTCCCCCTTTCCACCCTATTCCATTTGGAAACAGGGGTTTTATGAATCGGTCTCTTGGGTCTATATATAATGGGCACCGCAATAAATAGTGGCACAGGTCTTCCACACAGGGTTGCCCACAGAGACAAAGTCTCTCTTCATAATGTACTTCGCCGTAGCGTCCATTCAACGCCGCCAAGAGCATTGATTGGTCTATAATAATGATAATAATAATAATAATATATTTATTTATACCCCACCCATCTGGCTGGGCTTCTCCAGCCACTCTGGGCGGCTTCCAACAAAATATTAAAATGCAGTAATGCATCAAATATTAAAAGTTTCCCTAAACAGGGCTGCCTTCAGATGTCTTCTAAAAGTCTGGTAGTTGTTGTTCTCTTTGACATCCGGTGGGTGCCACTACCGAGAAGGCCCTCTGCCTGGTTCCCTGTAACTTAAATATGTATCTATCTTCTTGCTCAATATATGCTTTGCATATGAACGATCCTGGGTTCGATCCCTACCACAATTCCACCTGTGCCGACTTAAATGGAACCCAGTTAGCATGGTGCCAGCCAGAAGAGGGAGAGAGAGTACTAAGCTAGGAGCATCAAAGGTCTAATTCAGTATAAGGTTGTTTGAGGATGTTTGAGTCATCCTCAGATTCCTCCTTCAAGACGTCCCTGGCACGATAATCTGCAGTTCTCCCTTGATTCATAAATAATGCCGCAGGGAGACGCAGTGGGATCTCTTGGTAACACAACGACAGTGACCAGCTCATTTATGAAGCTCCGTGTTGGGGCTTTCCAGAGACCTTGTCCTCTTTTATTAAGTTCTGTTCTTTCTACTCATTGCCAGCTCTGGCAGAAGCCCTTCTCTCAGGCAGGCTCAGCCCGACACAGAGAAGGCTGGCATATCTCTAGATTTTCAAATAACCATGCAGTCAGACTGGACATTTCCTGGAGATGATTTCACATTTAGCCCATGTATCAGAAGAACAGTATTTTTTAGGTCTGGGGTTGTACACTGATGGGGGTGGGAGATGGTTGATGGAGGGACCCTGGGTGGGAAGCAGAGAAATGTTGGGCATTTCAGTTTGCATTTCTTAGTACAGCGGTACCTCGGGTTACAGACGGTTCAGGTTACAGACTCCACTAACCCAGAAATAGTACCTCGGGTTAAGAACTTTGCTTCAGAATGAGAACAGAAATCGCGCGGCGGCAGCGGGAGGCCCCATTAGCTAAAGTGGTCCCTCAGTTTAAGAACAGTTTCAGATGTGTAGAGATCTTTCCTATTCTAATTAATTTGGGAGGGTTCTGGAAGCTTCTCAGTGTGAAAGAAACAAGCAGAAGGTTCGTGATGTTTGGGTTATTCCTTCAGAGAAGCTGAGTACAGCTGGCTTAAACCAGTTCTCTTATCTCTTCTGTCAAGGTCATGCTGACTATAAAAGTAAGGCCAGAAGGAGGGTGGGTTTCACTTTCTATCTCTCTTCCTTCTGGAGTGGTGTTCTGTACATGGTATGCTTAGTGTTAAGGTTTTAGACTTATTGTAAGTTATTGTAGGGACGTGGGTGGCGCTGTGGGTTAAACCACAGAGCCTAGGACTTGCCGATCAGAAGGTTGGGGATTCGAATCCCCGCGACGGGTGAGCTCCCATTGCTCAGTCCCTGCTCCTGCCAACCTAGCAGTTCGAAAGCACGTCAAAGTGCAAGTAGATAAATAGGTACTGCTCTGGCGGGAAGGTAAACGGCGTTTCCGTGCGCTGCTCTGGTTTCGCCAAAAGCGGCTTAGTCATGCTGGCCACATGACCCAGAAGCTGTACGCTGGCTCCCTCGGCCAATAAAGCGAGATGAGCGCCGCAACCCCAGAGTTGGCCACGACCGGACCTAATGGTCAGGGGTCCCTTTACCTTTAAGTTATTGTAAGTTTAAGTTAAGTTGGCTGCAACTGGATTTCTTATGGCCAGTGCCAATCCTGAATGTATTGGATTTGTGACCATTATGCTTATTTGCCTTTGGTAGCAGTAAAGTTCTGCTGGATGAAATACAATTGCCTCTGGTCTATTTTGGGGGAGAATCCTGCGACGTGTTTAAGTTTTTACTCTGCTAACTATACACTGGATTCCGTTCTGGATCAATATTGAGTAGAATTCCACAACAGGCCACCCAGGGTGAGAGGCTGGGAGGAGAAAGGAAATATCCCAGGTGAGAGCTGGGAGGGTGTCAAGGAGCTGTCGGTGAGGCAGGTCCACCACAGGGCAGGCACACAGAGGACAGGCATGGAATGCAATTAGCTCTTTATTTATTTTCTGGTTAGCCTTACTCCAGCTAAGACTGAAACTGACCAGTAGCTCTGCCCTTCCTCCTCCAGCCTTTCAATCTAGATCCTTCCTCCTCCAGCCTTTCACTCTAGATCCTTCCCAAGCAGACGAAGGCGATGGGGCAAGCTCATCCTCCGGGCCTTTCTGGCCCATTGCTCAGCAATGTGCAGGACTCTCCTAGTTTGAGGTGTCAGAAGGGGAGGCGAGCCATCAGGACTCAGACTCTCCTGCTACCCCTCGATCTGAGTCTGTGCTGTCACTGTGAGTCTCAGTCTCTAACCCTGCTCTGGAAGACCCTCCTTCTCCTGACCAGCCCCCCTTGATCGCTCAACCCCCCTGCTTCTAGCACCTCCCATCTCATCCCTTTTTCAGTGTCCCACCACCAGGATCTGGGATCCAAGTCATCTTCTTCTGTCCCCTTTCTGGGGGGCTCTTGGGTGAACAGCTCCCGCCACAGCATTTTTAGTCCCTCATTTTCAGGAATTCTTCATCTCCATTCATTATGAAAAACTGGAGACCATGACTTGCAGTCAGGCAAGAGCTTCAGTCAAAATAAATCTCACCATGTTTTGCACATCCAAAGTGACTATAGGCAGCTACCATTTTATGCGCATCCGATGGATGCGCGATCACACACGAGCTTCTTGCTGATGACCCAGAAGTTGCCCGAAAATGGGGTGGAATGGGCTGGGGGTGGGGCATGCTCCGCCAACACGCTTGGGGGTCAGGAACAGAACCCCCAGCCTTTGGCTGATTAATATTCTTAAATATGTTTGTGGGAAGGGTGGCATTGTTTTGTTGTTTTAGCTATTTCCTTGTGTTTTTACCTTGTATTTTATTCTGTGACCTCCCTGAGATCTTACCATAAAAATTAATAAACAATAATAAATAGTTCCATGGGGTTTGCCGTTAGTTAAGTGTGTATGAGACTGAATTCACAATCTCCTTCCTTTGTCTGCTTTAAAATTCTGATAATGTTCTCTGACCAACAAACTTTAATCACATCTTTCATTAAAAAAAATATGACAAACAACCCCCTAGGCAATGCAACTAGAGCACTGAAATGATGCTCAAGAGCTGTAATTAAAATGATACCTCCCGCAAGTTGCTTCTGATTACCTTCGGGTGGGCTAGATTAACCCTCCATTTATCACAACATGAAAGAGATCGCTTAGGGGAAATGGTATCCCAGACACAGGTTTACATTAATTGGCTGGGTGTTCTGGCTTCTAGATCCCTCTTTTAGTCATTGACCTCCACCTTGTGAAAATGGTTGGAAGAAAGAGGGCAGGGCTGTGTCTGTCAGCCCCACTTTCCATTGCGCACACATTGAGGGGAGGCCTGAAGTGTGGGGCCTGCTCAACATGCATAGGCTCCCCTCCCTCATTGAGAACGTGGCACCACCAGGTTTTTCAATCACGGGGACAGCCTGCGCACATAGAGCAGTCTCTCTGCGGCAGACCTTTCCAAACATGTGGACAGGGGGTACATGATGTACCCTGCTCTCTTCCTCCGTGTAATGTTGACTGTGCAGGAGAATGCTCAAATGGAATTCCCATTTCATTTATCAAAATCTTGGGAGTCAAATTCAAGAAATTCAAACCTGAGACCTCTATGGCTAAATAAGCAGGGCGAATGCTACCCTCTCTCAATCACCCATCAGTGTCTTGCTTTCTCCTTGCGCTTTTCTGGATGGGAGAAAGCATGGTTTCCTGCTCCTTGAGTATGCTGCAGGGATCCCCAAGCTAGCGCGTTCTCCCTCACTGGCTTTATCACATGCCAATGCTGCTTTTAAACTAACCACAGTCCCTGTGACATCGGAATTCATGAAACGGTCGTTTGCTTAAAGTACGGTTAATGAGAACAAGTCAGGGTCAAAGTATTCCTTGAGGTCTTGGATTGTTCTCCAACCATTGTTTAAACAAACCACAGTTCCCTTGGTTTGGAATTCATGGGAAACAGTGGTTAGTTTAAAGCAAAATGCAGTCTTCCCCACAAAGCAGAGGACCATAATTTCAAACTATGTCTGAATTGGGCCTATGTGTTGATTATGAAACGTACAATTTTCTATTGCATATATATATATATATATATATATATATATATATATATGGAAGCTATTTTTTTCACCTGTTGACATTCATTCTCTGAAAGCATCAATTGCGAAAGTGAGTTAAGATTTAATTTACCCCCTAGTATATTCCTTAAATGTCAAGAGGAGAAATGTGCATTAGCAGGCATTGCTCAAGGTCTGGAGCCCATGCGGCAGTTCAGGTTAACAGCTAATGGCATTGAAAAATGCTTTCGCTTCCCTTCTTTGAACTTGGCGTTATAAAAAAATAACAAAACAATGCCAATGTGACATGGTATGAATTCGCTGCTTCATTTCTTCAATTCCATTCACTATAAATTGTCATAAAATTATATAGATGTCAATTAAACTGTTACGTAGCATACAAGCTCGTGCACAATCTCCACCAACCATATTACTCAGGAGTAACAAATGCCAAGGTTGGAACCATAGTCTTTATCCTTTGTGATAACTCCAGCAAAACATGATAAACCTCTGCATGTTGCCTGGTAAATCAAATCAAAACCCCAAAATGAAGACACTGAGCACCAGAACATACTGTTACAAAAATTGGGTGCTACCCCCAGGTACTCACTCAGGGTCTGGAGAATTGAAGAGACTGCAGAGATTGTCGTAGCTTTAAGAAATATGGTTTATTCACATATTTACACCTGAGCTTGGAGTGCAGGGAAAAATGAGGTGGAGGGCATCCAGCTGTAAGAAATTTAGCACCATCCCTTCCATGTGGAACACAACCTTTAGAATCCCCATGGCGGGGAGTGCAAGTAGATAGATAGGTACTGCTCCGGCGGGAAGGTAAATGGCGTTTCCGTGTGCTGCTCTGGTTCGCCAGAAGTGGCTTAGTCATGCTGGCCACATGACCGGGGAAAACTGCGGAGAAACGTTGGGTCCCTCGGCCAGTAAAGCAAGATGAGTACCACAACCCCAGAGTCGTCCGCAACTGGACTTAACGGTCAGGGGTACCTTTTCCTTTCCCTTTAAGCTGGTGGTCATCACAATACCTTGTGACAGTGAATTCCATATATCAGTTATGTGTTATACGAAGGAGTGCATAAGAATTTATTTGAACGTAATCTTTTGGTTACCCATAGGGATCAATATATTAAAATTGCATATAGTGTAGATTGTAGCTGGATTGCAATCCACAAACATTTATAAGTTTAATAACCTTTAGGTGGACGTGGGTGGCACTGTGGGTTAAACCACAGAGCCTAGCACTTGCTGAGCAGAAGGTCGGCGGTTTGAATCCCCGCAACGGGGTGAGCTCCTGTTGCTCAGTCTCTGCTCCTGCCCACCTAGCAGTTCGAAAGCACATCAAAGCGCAAGTAGATAAATAGGTACCACTCTGGCGGGAAGGTAAATGGCGTTTCCGTGCGCTGCTCTGGTTCGCCAGAAACGGCTTAGTCATGCTGGCCACATGACCCGGAAAAACTGTCTGCAGACAAACAGTCAAAGTACAAGTACAGGTACCGCTGTGGTGGGAAGGTAAACGGCGTTTCCATGCGCTGCTCTGGTTCGCCAGAAGCGGCTTAGTCATGCTGGGCACGTGACCCGGAAGCTGTACGCCGGCTCCCTTGGCCAGTAAAGCGAGATGAGCGCCGCAACCCCAGAGTCGTTCGCGACTGGACCTAACAGTCCCTTTACCTTTACTGTTTCCTGTAGTTTGAATGCCAGTGGTGGAGGAAGGGGGGTCTTACCCGGGTGCCATCTCTAAGGGGGGGGTGACAAGAAGGCACCCCACGGGGGGCTCGTCCCGCCGCCATTGCACTGTCACAGCTGCCTGCGGAGGATCCTCCACTTGCGGCTACAGCGGCGGTGGAGGGATCCCACCGCCATCCGTACGGCGCTTGAGCGGCGCCATCAGCAAACCGCCCCACAGCGCATGCCCTGCCCCCCCGACACCCTGCACTGGGTGCTGGTTAGCCTTCCTTTGCCCCTGTTGAATGCTTCTCCTGTAGTTTCACAAATCATTTAATGTGTCAATACGAATGGAATCGTTAAAATTGCAGTTGTTGTAAAAGGGATTGTTATTTCGACTGGAGTGTAATTGAAATTAGTAAGATTTTGGAGAGCAGAAATAAAGTAAACCAAACCATCAATTCTAGCACACGGGGGGGGGGGGGGTGTGCCACCTAAATTGTATAATTTGGCATCTGAATGATTGGCATTAGTAATTGTATTATAATTTGCCATTGTTATAATGAGGTTATTATTGGATTATTGTAATTGAAAACTAATAAATTATTATCGGGGGAAATAGACATACTTTTTGCATGCAGTTTTGCCTAAAATGCATCTATTTGCACAGCAATTTCACCATAATATAATACATTTTATATGTTATATTCTTGAGCATGTGTAGAGTTCATTTGCCAAAGCTCTCAGTAATCACATTTAGTCCCCACACATCTTAATTGAGAACTTTTTGGCAGGTTTAAGCTCTGGAAACTCTTCTTCAACAACTGAGCATCACTGGGTCTCAAGCACCTATGTTCACCTGAGTTTGCAAACTGAACCACACATGGCCTCTAGATGTCTCTTCCAATAAACAAGCCACATTTCCAATCCCATGTGTGTAAAATAGGGGTTGCATTTGGTAGTGGCCCGGGGGGGGGGGGTGGCAGCCACGCCAATGTAAACAAAAGCACCAGCTGCACACAAAGATTTCTCTGTGTATGGTTCTCTGAAATTGCAGCCAGTATGTTCCTAGACTACAATCAGAAACCCATTCTGGCATTTTGGTGGGGAAAGTACAGAAACAGAAGGGCTCAGAGTAGAGCTCAAAACACTGCAACGAATCAACTCTTGTATTATACTTGTATTGTATTATATTGTCTTAGAGTCAAGTGCTCTTATGCTGGGATTTCAACTAATATGTATTCTAAATTTTATTGTATCTCTGAACCTCCCAAGAAAGGATTTTTTTTTTTTTGCCCTAAAAGGCAGAATGAAAATGCTCAAATAAATTAATAAATCTGAACACACATTCATTAATTAAAAACTAAGACAAGATCTTCTCTCTGACCTTTCGGTCTTTGCCTGTCAACGCTCCCTATTCCCCCTGTAGAAACATGAAATTATTTATATTTTAAGCTTGCAAATTATAGGTAATACTATGGTTACCATCCTTAGAGCGAAAAGGCTTGCATCATCTTGCAAGCTGCCTGGTTATTTACATAAGTTGAATGCACTCAGAACTGTGCCACCAAACATCTAGATGATAAAATCCCAATGCTTTTCTGTGGACGTTGGCCAAGAAAATGGGAACATTGCTTGGCTCTGCTGGTACCAGGAACGCTGCAAGAATCAATACAATCTTGGGACTAATCTATGCAATATTGAACGTATCCGGATGCAGCAAAAATCCAAGCAGCTTCCAATTCTGCATTATTTATGGTGACACATTAATGCTCGAAAGTGCTTGGAATTCCCACACCTAATTACATTAGTAGTTGGCACCTGGCCAACGTAAAGACTCTGTAATTTATTGCATCAATTAGCTGAAATGAAATGAAAAGGACATCTTATATAGTTGTAACTTGTTAAAGACCCCAGGTTTGACGACAGGAGAATGTAATGGGGGGCGGGGAGGGAGGCCACTCATTGAATGCTCAATTAAAGCCAGAAATCTGTGAGACAGAAATAAAAGGTAAAGGACTTCTGATTTTTCATCTGTCCTCTCTATAGAAACTTCATCAACTCCAATATGACACCCAACAAAGGTTACCTTACCTTCTGAATTCTCTCTCTCTCTCTCTCTTTCTCTTTCTTTAATTTCCCCTCTTTCTTTGTTGCTTTCTAACACCCCCTATGGCGATCACACAGGGTCCCTGGACGTTTCACCGTCACCTGATCCCTGTGCCACCACTTTATTTCTCACTGCCACCACCCAGGCCCTACCTGGTACAATACTGAGTCCAGTCAGGGTTAAATTGGAACGTAAACTTCTGTTTATTTATTGCAGTTTAACAAGCGTGTGGTTTCACAAACGGTATCGGTCCATTACAATCATGGGGTGCCTATCCAGACCTATAACTTCCGCTACCTGCTCTCACTCACTAAACCACCTCTCAGATATTTCCTAGCTCCTAACTGTTCCTGACTCAGCTTATTTCGCTACACTAACTCAACCTACCCACAGACTCTATCCCAATTCACTCCCACTCCACCCAGCTCCCAACGAACTCCTCCCTTCGCCCCTCCCAGAGCGGGTTTTATAGTCCCTCTGACTCCACCCCCCTGGGTTCTGATTGGGTAACTTCTTTAACTATTTCATCTCCAGCACTCTCATATGTTAACGCCAGCCCCCCCCCCAAGCTTCTGTCCAGATTAGGAAGGGAGATGCAATGCTCCCGCATGTGACATTGTGACGTCACTCCCCCAACTGCGCCCTACAAGCAGGCACCTCTGACCCAAACTGTTCCCCTACAAAGAAATTCTCTGCACACCACTCATTACAATCTTTTTTTAAAAAATTAATTAACAATTACAACATAACAAAATATCAGAACATATCATCCTCATTATTTCCCCCCCCAACTCCCCAACAAACCCCTCCTCCCTCCCCCCGCAAGACTTCCCTCAGCTCCTCTCTCTGATTTCTCAACACATATTCTTCTCTGCATACTGTAAAATTGTATAAATCCTTATATTATCTATCTTCTATATTAGCCATCAATAGATTTGTGTATGTTTATTCAAAACCTGCCAAGGAGTCCAGTTCATGTTGTTGTCTTTTTAGATAATTTGTAAAGAGTTCCCATTCTTCTTTGAAGTCACAGTTGTCCTTATCTCGCAGTTTGTATGTCAGTTTAGCCAGTTCTGCATAGTTCATCAATTTCTCTTGCCACTTTTCTTTTGTCGGGGTTTCCTCATTCTTCCATCCTTGTGCTATCAAGACTCTTGCTGCTGTTGTAGCATACATAAACAGATTCTTTATTTTCCTTGGCAGGTCTTGTACTACAATCCCTAACAAAAATGCTTCTGGCTTTTTTACAAATGCCATTTTAAACATTTTATTCAATTCATTGTATATCATTTCCCATTTTTTAAAAAATTCTCTACATTCCCACCACATATGATAAAAAGTCCCTTCCTCTTCTTTACATTTCCAACATGCGTTTGACCCGGTTTTGTACATTTTTGCTATCTGTACTGGTGTTATGTACCATCTATACATCATTTTCATATAATTTTCTTTTAAAAGAGAACAATCTGTAAATTTTAAATCTATTTTCCACTCATTACAATCTAACCTTCCACCATTAAGTGCAGATCCTAAGCACACAGCAGTTTTGCAGAGTCTATCTTGTCCAGCCTGTGCCTGACCTCACCTAATCTAGCCTAGCATCACAACTTAAGCCTTAACCCCTGAACCTACTATTTCCATCATCCAGGACCATTTGCTATACTGGCTGGGACAGATGGTAGCTGGAGTCCAGCAACACAGAATCATAGAATCGTAGAGTTGACTTGTAAAAGGGTAAAAGGATATAGTATTGGGAAATGATCCATAATGAATTGGGAAAAAAAAGTTTAAAAGTACTCCCCCCCCCCAAAAAAATACACAGAGTCTTTTCTGTTGGGGAGAATTCAGACTGAAATTCCCAGGTGTCAAAAGAGGTTATTTATGTATGCCACTACTGCGGCCCGTGTTTTGTTAGCCCCAAAATGGAAAACGAGCGAGGTCCCAACCAAAGAAGAATGGCAGCTTAAGTTGACGGAATATATACAACTTGCAGACTTAACATACAGAATAAGAGAACAAGAAGAACATACGTTTAAAGAAGATTGGGAAACATTTATTGAATATATGGGAAATAATTGTATACAGCTGAAAACGCTGGCAGCATTAAGATAAATTCCACAGTGTAAACAAGTTTTGATGGATGCAATAATGGAATGCTGAATGGTATAGTTTTTGTAAAATATGCAGGGATTTATGATATGTAAAATGAACCATGGAAGAAGGGAAGTCATTGATATCTTAAGGATGTAAAATGAGTATTTTAAGTGTGTGTGTGTGTGTGTGTGAGAGAGAGAGAGAGAGAGAGAGAGAGAGAGAGAGAGAGACAGAGACAGAGACAGAGAGAATTGTAGAGTTGGAAGGGATTCCAAGGGTCATCTAGTCCAACCCACCCATCTCAGCTAAAGCACCCATGACAGATGGCCATCCAACTCTGCTTAAAAACTTCCAAGGAAGAGAGTTCACCACCTCCTGAGGGAGACCACTGACGAGCACCTTTTAACCCTCAGAAAGTTCTTCCTGATGTTTAGTCAGAAGCACATCTTGAGCACCACAGCTGCCCATCTCACTATTCCTTGTTGACATGGAGGGCAGTCAAAGCGTACAGCAAGTGCCTTTTCTCTCTTGTGAAATCAATCCAAGGTCCACATGAGAAGAACACCATCCAGTATCCTGTTCTTACAGTGGCCAGCTAGTCGGACATGCAAGCAGTAAGTTAAAGGTAAAGGTAAAGGACCCCTGGATGCTTAAGTCCAGTCAAAGGTGACTATGGGGTTGTGACACTCATCTCACTTTCAGGCCGAGGGAGCTGGCGTTTGTCCACAGACAGCTTTCCGGGTCATGTGGCCAGCAGGACTAAACCACTTCTGGCGCAACGGGACATTGTAACGGAAACCAGAGCGCATGGAAACGCCATTTACCGTCCCGCCAGAGCGGTACCTATTTATCTACTTGCACTTTGATGTGCTTTTGAACTGCTAGGTTGGCAGGAGTTGGGGAACTCACCCCGTTGCGGGGATTCGAACCGCCGACCTTCTGACTGGCAAGCCCAAGAGGCTCAGTGGTTTTAGACCACAGCGCCACCCGCATCCTACCATAACACTCTCTGCCTGAAGGTCCCAGCAATTGTCTCTGGCAATGGAGTGAGGTGGAGAGAAGCGTTGCTTATGCCAAGCAGGTATTAAGGCAACAAAGTGCCCTCCAGGTATTGTCAGACTGCACAACTGCCATCAGTCCCATACTGGACGGCCAGTTGCCAAGGACAATTGGCATTGTAACCCAGTAGCAATTCCATGGAGGGCCCCACAGAAGACCTTAAGGTTCATGAATAACCATAGTTTAGAGGTCCCGGGCCCTAAGGAAGTCAGACTATCCTCCACCAGGGCCAGGGCCTTTTTGGTGATGGCACTGACCTGGTGGAATTCTCTGTCCCATGAGACTAGGGCCCTTCAGGATTTAACCTCCTTCCGTTGGGCCTGTAAGACAGAGCTATTCTGCCTGGCCTTTAATTTGAATTCAGCCTGATTCTTTATTTCCCTTCTCTTCCCTCCCCTTTTATGAAGATCACCCACTCTGAGACCCCACAGCTAATTCTCCACTGGCCTCCTCGCTGGCCCAAGTAGGACCAATTCAGCCAGCTAGCCCTGGGGATTATCTAATGCTTATTTCCCACAAATTGATTTTTGATTTTTGAATTTTATTGTTATTCATGTTTTTATACTGTATTTTATGCTGCCTTTATAATTAAGTGTTTTAAATTTGTTGTTAGCTGCCCTGAGCCCGGTTTTTGAACCGGGAAGGGAGGAGTATAAATAAAAAAATATTATTATTATTTATTATCATATGGCTACCCTGTACCAATATTGTTCTTAGGGTCCACTACGACATCTCTGCTTTTGTGTATTTTACTGTCACTCTTCTGTAACACCCCTCCCCCCACAATTAAAAAATGGAGTTCAGGGCAAGAAGAGTTGTTATTTGCTAAGTCTGGCAAGCTTAGACCAATGAAATGCAGTGATCCCTGGAAGCAAGGCAAGGAAACGTTATCTGCCAGTATTGCAAGCTAATCCCTGACAAGGGGTTTATCAGTTCCAGTGGCTTGTTTCCTTCTCAAGCCTCAAAAAGGATAACTCTTAGCCTCTAATCCCAACCATCTTCCACATGCCAGGGGGAGGAAACCTTTGCTCTCATTTCGGCTAATTATTGCAGAGAACTTGACAGGATCAGTGGAATAAATGCTGCTGGTTCCCCCAGCAAATACCTTTTCAACCACTGTAGCTCCAACTTCTTAAAAGATCGGGTTGGAAAGGATCCAGATATTGGCTTCTTGTTGCTTGTGTAAGTAATCAGTGGGAAATATTTTAGCCTAGTCTATCTTTGCACTCTGACAGTTCGCTCTCAGAGATCTTACTTTGTAAGTGACGGGGCCAACTTCCGTTGGTGGGTTGAGAAAAATCAAGGTCCAGTTTAGAGTAGCTTTTTCGAATCCCCCTTCTTTAACCTGGAGCGGCAGTGGCCTTGTCATGGTGGTGGCGGTGGTGACAGTGGAGGAAGAGGAGGAGTGAGTCCAGCCGGCAAAGATAAGGCAGTGGGGTGGGTGTGTTGGGCAGCAATGGCGGGCTGAAGCAGCCTGAGCAGGCGGGAAACAAGCTGTGAGGTCACACGGGGTGTGGCAGTGGCGGATCTGAGGGGGCTATCATATCTCCTCTCAGTCTCCCCTTTTCCAGGATAAACATACCCAAATCCTTCAACCGTTCCTCATAAGGCTTGGTTTCCAGACCCTTGATCATCTTGGTTGCCCTCCTCTGCACACATTCCAGCTTGTCAACATGCTTCTTAAATTGTGGCGCCCAGAACTGGGCATAGTACAGTGGTACCTCGGGTTACATACGCTTCACGTTACAGACTCCGCTAACCCAGAAATAGTGCTTCAGGTTAAGAACTTTGCTTCAGGATAAGAACAGAAATCGTGCTCCGGCGGCGCAACGGCAGCGGGAGGCCACATTAGCTAAAGTGGTGCTTCAGGTTAAGAACAGTTTCAGGTTAAGTACGGACCTCCGGAACGAATTAAGTACTTAACCTGAGGTAACACTGTGTTCCAGGTATGGTCTGACCAAGGCAGAACAGAGCGGTTCTATTGGACGGTATGATAGCACTGCCAACCAACTGGGAAGAGGAGCCTGCAGTGGTCCACACCACCAACCAAATTCCTCTGCTGAGGCGCCCAGAGGACCCTGTGCATATCACCCAGCCGCCCAGAGCTACAGAAGAGCAGCCCAGGGAGCGTGCAGATGAGAGACTGGGCTCCTAGCCACTCTGAGTCAGAGTGGAGAGGCGTGATTTTTGTGCCATCTTGGGCCTGCATTCTTGGCGGGCACCAAGCTGGCCAACCCCTAGATAAGCCCCTGTTTTCAGTAAACAAACAAACAAACCAATGTTCCACCTCCAGGTAGTTTCAGCCATTGGAAATCAGGCTTGCTAATACCTACACCTTGCCAACAAAGGTCCGTATAGTTAAAGCTATGGTTTTCCCAGTAGTGATGTATGGAAGTGAGAGCTGGACCATAAAGAAGGCTGATCGCCGAAGAATGGATGCTTTTGAATTATGGTGCTGGAGAAGACTCTTGAGAGTCCCATGGACTGCAAGAAGATCAAACCTATCCATTCTTAAGAAGATCAGCCCTGAGTGCTCACTGGAAGGACAGATCCTGAAGCTGAGGCTCCAATACTTTGGCCACCTCATGAGAAGAGAAGACTCCCTGGAAAAGACCCTGATGTTGGGAAAGATGGAGGACACAAGGAGAACGAGATGGTTGGATAGTGTTCTTGAAGCTACCAGCATGAGTTTGACCAAACAGCGGGAGGCAGTGGAAGACAGGAGTGCCTGGCGTGCTCTGGTCCATGGGGTCACGAAGAGTCGGACACGACTAAATGACTAAACAACAAAAATACCTACACCTGGGTTTCTGTTTCCTGGTCACTTTAAAGCTGTGCTCTTCAACCTTGGCCCTCTAGATGTCATTGGAGTTCAGCTCCCATCATCCTTGACCATTGGCTAAACTGCCTGGGGATGATGGGAGTTGTAGTCCAACAACTTTTGAAGACCACTGACAGAATGCACACACATACATATAAGATTTGGGGCAGTAGTTATTTTCATTTTCTAAATATATACAGTGTTGTGTGTTATCCATATTTTATTTTGTAAACTTTGTTTATGAGTAATTCCACAATTGCAGCTTTTTGTACGAAGCAGTCTATGCAATAATACAACCCCTACTTTAAATATAGATGCAAGCTAATAATTCCACTTCCCCTAACTTTAATCTGCTTAAAGAATGTCACAGGGAAATAATGATAACCATTGCTCTATTTTTCTGGTTGTCATAGCTTTCTAGACGTCATGGAAACCAACGAACAAGGAAGCAAAAAAGGACTCACCTCTAAAACTGATGTTGATGTTGCTATTAAAGAAATGCTCAGCTGCCAACATTTCACTGAGTTGGCAAACAGAGATACCATCTGCTCCGAGAATATTCTGCTATCTGTGGAAAGAAGTAAATCTGTTGCTTTTAATGGTCAGTGTGCTTCAACAGCACCCTTGGCATTCAGTCAGCCTGGGTAATCTCATCTCACCAGAAGAAAGAGCCTTTCTGCTGTTAAACCAACATTTCAGAATTGTATTTGTAAACTACAAGGTCCGTTACCAAGGGCAAAGCCTGCAACATTTCTAGGGTCCTGAATCCCTCTCTTCCACTGCTCATCTTTCAACCTCAATGTCCTACTGTCCACTTCTCTTTCCACACTAGTAATAACCACAACCACAGTGACCACAAAGGTCTGCCCAAGACATTTTGCTGCCTGAGGCAGAACAACTGCATGCACAGTGCATAATATCCAAGCCAGGGCTAGTCACGTTCATGAAAGCTACCTCACTCTGCCAGGGACTGAGGTCTGAGCACTGGTGCATGTAATACTACTACTAAGGTAAAGGTAAAGGGACCCCTGACCATTTGGTCCAGTCGTGACCGACTCTGGGGTTGTGGCGCTCATCTCACTTTATTGGCCGAGGGAGCCAGCGTACAGCTTCCGGGTCATGTGGCCAGCATGACTAAGCCGCTTCTGGTAAACCAGAGCAGTGCACGGAAACGCCGTTTACCTTCCCGCCGGAGCGGTACCTATTTATCTACTTGTACTTTGATGTGCTTTCGAACTGCTAGGTTGGCAAGAGCAGGGACCGAGCAAAGGGAGCTCATCCCGTTGCAGGGATTCGAACCGCCAACCTTCTGATCGGCAAGTCCTAGGCTCTGTGGTTTAACTCACAGCACCACCCAGTACTACTACTACTACTACTAATTTATAGTAGTAAATTAATCACAGTCGATCCGGCTGTGTTTCCCCAGCCACTCTGGACGGCTCCCAACAGATTAAAAACAGAATAAAACATCAAACATTAAAAACTTCGCTAAACAGGGCTGCCTTCAGATGTCTTCTAAAAGTCAGATAGTTGTTTATTTCCTTGACATCTGATGAGGGGGCGTTCCACAGGGCTGGCGTCACCACCAAGAAGGCTCTCTACCTAGTTTCCTGCAACCTCACATCTTGCAGTGAGGGAACTGCCAGAAGGCCATCGGAGCTGGACCTCAGTGTCCAGGTTGAACGATGGGAGTGGAGATGCTCCTTCAGGTATACTGAGCCGAGGACGTTTAGGGCTTTAAAGGTCAGCATCAACACTTTGATTTGTGCTCAGAAATGTACTGGGAGCCAATGTAGGTCTTTCCCCCACATAAGACCCTCCAAGTGTCCCTATTTTCCGGGGACAGTCCCAGATTTACAGAAGCCGTTCCGGTTTCTGATTTGATCCTAGAATGCCACTCTTTTCCTTAGGACATCCCTATTGAAATAAAAAAAAATGTTGGAGAGTATGGAGTTATGCGACCCCTGAGGCAAGAAGGTAAATAACTATGCCACCGTTAGAAGACATCTGAAGGCAACCCTGTATAGTTTTATTATGTTTTTATATATGTTGGAAGCTGCTCAGAGCGGCTGGGGCAACCCAGTCAGATGGGCAGGGTATAAAAATAATAACACGGAATAAGACATCCCGATTTTCATTGGAGAAATGTTGGAGGGTATGCCATAGCCTACCTTGCATCCAGGGATGGCCAACATTTCTAATCTGTTAGGCTCAATGTTTGAGGAATTTACACCCAACTGCTTGGGGCAAGCAGTTCCACATGTTCTGTGGCAGTGGCAGGCTTCGGGGAATTCCATCCTTCCCACGGTGGCAGCCAAGAAGCAGATAGACAATAAAAGTTCTTACCAATCAATTTATTCAATATTCACAGTGACAGACAAAGGAATGCAGTCTTCCCTAAATAATGGCATTGCTCCAAGTAGAGTCCCACCCCCTCTGCCTCTCCTATTCTACTTCATCCCTGCATCAGCTAATCTGAGCTTTCTGCCTCTGAGCTTTCTGTTCTACTACTCTCAAAGCCCTCCTGGCCCTGGGAGAAGGAGGGTCAGGAATGCTTTTCAAGGACACTGAGTCTGTCAGCTCTCTCCCCCCTGGTACTATGTCTTCTTTCTGCTGTTCCTCTCCCAATATTTACCAGCTTCTCCCCTCTGCAGCCTCTGAAATATGCCCTTCTGCAAACCACTGTTCTAAATCTATACTGTCCTCCTGTTCTTGAGAAGGTTCAGGAAAAGGGGGGCCGGCCCCCACCATTCCTCCTCAGTCCAGCCCCTGACAGGCAGGTTCTCTGCATCCAGACAAAATTTTCTGGGCCAAATCCAGCAACTGAGCTCCCCAGCTGAGCAGCTGTTTGCTGTACCAAATCAAATTTTCCTCCCAAGCCATCCAGCAGTATCTTCCTGCTTTGGTCTTGTTCCTCTCTGAGCGCTGTATTTTGGCCTTCCTAGTTTAGCATAATCATATTGTCTGCCCGTTATCATTAACTATTATTTGAACTCTTCTGCAACTGTAATTGGGGTCATTATTTCCATATGTCTGTGGCCTTCCACCCCTCCTCTAACCAGCCAACCCTCTCATCATTGAGAGAGGCCTAATTTCTGTCTAGCCAATTCCTTATTAGCCTCTGCATTCACGATCAACCAGGTTTTTTGTTTTTTGTTTTAAAAAGAAACCACAATCAATGTGGAATAAATTAGAGCAAACCCTAAAAAGACACCAACTAGCAAATTTGGGGCAGGCATGAAAATTCAGATAAGCTACTGCCGGCCTCTGCAGATTAACGTTACTAAATAGATCCCTTCCCAGCTCAGAGCCACACCTCCTCATTGAACAAAGCAGGCACACAGAGAATTCATACAGAGTTATTGTTGCTAGGGGAAAAACACTTAATTGTTGACCATGACCTATTTGGCTACTCTATTTATTTTACATCTGTGGCTCAATTGGCAGGCAGGTGGGGAATTGGGCTGGATTCATTCCATGCAGTTCTGAAATCGTTCATTTCGGTGCTATTTGAAACTTGATGGCCAACTTGACAAAAGCAGGACAGTGTGAATGGCCCTGTTCTGCTCTCTTACATTCACCCAAATTAAATTAGCCTGTGTGTTGGTTTTTTTGCCTTGTGATGCCCATTATTATTACAGTATTATTATTATTAGGCAGGGGTGGTCCACCCATGAGGTGGGATGAAGCAGCTGCCTCAGGCGGCTGAAACCCCGGAGACAGCACCCCCAAGGGCACTCCACCTGCTCTTCATACCCTCCAACATTTCTCCGATGAAGATAGGGATGTCCCATTCCATAGTGATAATTTTACTATTTATACCCACAGACATCTTACTGGGTTGTCCTAGCCACCCCAGGCAGCTTCCAACAAAGATAAACACATAATAGAATATTAAACATTAAGAAATGACATCCTTGTACAGGATTGCCTTCAGGCAGCTCGGAGGTTGGATAACTCCATACCTGCCAACATTTCTCCAATGAAAATAGAGACATCCTAAGGAAAAGTGGCACTGTGGTCTAAACCACTGAGCCTAGGGCTTGCCGATCGGAAGGTCGGCGGTTCGAATCCCCGCGACGGGGTGAGCTCCCGTTGCTCAGTCCCTGCTCCTGCCAACCTTGCAGTTCGAAAACACCTCAAAGTGCAAGTAGATAAATAGGTACGACTCTGGCGGGAAAGTAAACGGTGTTTCCGTGCGATGCTCTGGTTCGCCAGAAGCGGCTTAGTCATGCTGGCCACATGACCCAGAAGCTGTACGCCGGCTCCCTCGGCCAATAAAGCGAGATGAGCGCCGCAACCCCAGAGTCATCCGTGACTGGACCTAACAGTCAGGGTCCCTTTACCTTTAAGGAAAAGTGGGATATTCCAGGATCAAATCAGAAATCAGGACGGCTTCTCTAAATAAGGGATACCCCTGGAAAATAGGGCCACTTGGAGGGTCTGGCTCTGCCACCGGCACAATAGCAGCACTAAAATAGGCGCCGATTTCACCAAATGAGTCAATTCCGAAAGCATTAGGAGAGATTTTTTTTTTTTTGAGAAATAGCAGGTCTTAAAATCAACAAAGATAAAACCAAGCTTCTAGTAAAAAAACACAAATGAGGAGAGTAAAAAAATACTATCAGGTCTAAAGATTGAAAAGAAGATTAAGTATTTAGGTGTAAGCTTAACAGCGAAGAATATAAATCTTAAAGATAATTATTTGAAAACCTGGGAGGATATTCAAAGAAATTTGCAAATAGAATGAAACTTTCGTTGCTGGGCAGAGTGTCAATCAGAAAGATTAATATATTACTGAGAAAGTTATTTTTGTTTCAATCAATACTGGTGATCAGCAGGACAACTTCTCTAAATAAGGGACATATCTGGAAAACAGGGACCTTTTGGGGGTCTGGCTCTGCCACTGGCACAAAAGCAGCACTGGAATAGGTACCGATTTCTAGTGAGATCTCTTGAGATCTCATTTGTCATAGAGCTGGCAGGCCTGGAATGTCCAGAGTGAGGAACCAACTCTTAACTGTCGCAAGTGCACTTACAAGTCTGGAAAAGGCGTGTCCACCAGTCCTACGTCTCTCAGCTCCTTGTCTCCCGCTTGGACTACTGCAATGCCCTCTACGTGGGGCTACCTTTGAAGGTGACCCGGAAATTACTTTTTTTCTCCATTGTCCATATGTATTGGTTTTTCAATTGATTTACAGCCATCTTTTTCATACACGTCAACATTTACAATAAATATTTGAGATCTCTGTACATTACACCAGTGAACATGTATGCGTAAACAAAAAATAAAAATTATGTTGCTTATCTACTTGTTGTTACTTTGTCTGCACCGGACTTCCTTCCACCTCTTACTTGGGTCCATAGAATTCTATGTTGTATACCTTTCCAATTGTATCTAATCTTCTGTTTACCATCTTTTCCACAGTTTCTACTAGTTGTCTTTACAAGAGGCATTCTAGTCCAGTCAAAAATTTTAAATCGCCGCAGTAGTCTTCTAGATATTTTTTGATTTTACGCCAATTGTTGTTGAATTTTTGGTACTCTTGTTCTCTTAACTGCCCTGTCAGCTTGTCCATCTCTGCGTAGTCCATCAACTTCACTTGCCAGTTCCTCTTCGTTGGAATTTGGTCTCCTTTCCAGTTTTGTGTGTACAACACCACTACGGTGACCTGGAAATTACAATTAATCCAGAATGCGCCAGCTAGACTGGTGACTGGGAGTGGCCGCTGAGACCATATAATACTGGTCTTGAAAGACCTACATTGGCTCCCAATACGTTTCTGAGCACAATTCAAAGTGTTGGTGCTGTCCTTTAAAGCCCTAAACGGCCTCTGTCCTGTATACCTGATGGAGCGTCTCCATCCCCATCGTTCAGCCCGGACACTGAGGTCCAGCACCGAGGGCCTTCTGGCGGTTCCCTCCTTGCGAGAAGTGAGGTTACAGGGAACCAGGCAGAGGGCCTTCTCGGTAGTGGCACCAGCCCTGTGGAACGCCCTCCCATCAGAGGTCAAGGAAATAAACAACTATCTGACTTTCAGAAGACATGTTTAGGGAAGTTTTTAATGTTTAATGATTCATCGTGTTTTAATATTCTGTTGGGAGCCGTCCAGAGTGGCTGGGGAAACCCAGCCAGATGGGTGGGATATAAATAATAAATTGTTGTTGTTGTTGCACCTGATGAGGCAGTTGCCACAACAGTGAGCCCCTATCCCTGACCTCAGGCAGAGACTACGCCTGTGTAACCTGCTTCTGCTCCTTCCTTTTCACTCCTCACCTGGTCCTGGGAGACTGTGGAGTAGCTTCCCCGCCACCTTGCCCCTCTCTTCCCAGATTGGCAGCAGCAGCAGCTCAGGGCAAGGTAGGTCAAGCGAGCAACGAATCGCCAACGAATCATGGGGTGTAGACCTGTCTGCGGTCCAGACTGATTGATTGACGAGGAAGCCTGCAAGACGCACAACCTTCTCAGCTTGCTGGTGGTACGTTCTGCAGAGTGGTGGAGCCGACGCAGGACTTCGCGGCGGGATTCCACCTAGCACAGCCTCCCTTGTCAACGCCAGATGGAAATAATGAAGGAAACACCAAAAATAGAACTTTCCATTGTGGGCCACAACAGCGGCGTTACCCTGCTGAGGCTGACTTTAAGTACAGTCGACTGTTCTAGGAGGCGGAGGGCAGGAAAAGAAGGGTTATTACTTTTTGAGCTTTTCCTAGAACAGATTGTCCATAGGCTAAATAGATTGTTTACATAATGATTTGAGTGCTCTTGGCTGGTGGGAGTGGAATGGAGAACAGAAAGAAAAGGAAGAAATGCACACCCTGAAATAGGAAGGCCATTGCTGGCATTCAAGGCCCACGCGTTTGGTCTGTGACATGCAGAAGTACAACGCTCTCTTTCAGAGGAATGACTAAAGACTCAGACGTTGACCCAGCCTCCAGAACAGCAAGGGGTGACCTGATCATAGGGCTGGAAGTGGCAAGAATGTCATTGTAATAAGAGGGCAAAACACCATGAGCACTGGAAAGGAGATTTCTTATTTCTCTGCTGCAGAGCTATAGATTATGGATCAAAAGGCCCACATTCAGTTGGTAGGTGTTGATGATGCCCTTGAGGTGTCATATATATACATACACACACACACATATCTATATCTATATCTATATCTATATCTATATCTATATCTATATCTATATCTATATCTATATCTATATCTATATCTATATCTATATCTATATCTATCTATCTATCTATCTATCTATATATATATATATATATATATATCTGTGTTGTCTACTATGTCCACCCACTATTTAATAGAAAGGATGACTGATAGATAGATATGAACTGGATAGACAGTGGAGAAAGATATAACATAAGTAACCGCAGAAAGTGGGTAGGGGGCTCAAAGATAGGATTTTAAAATTGGATCTGTAAAATCAGATTTGTGATTCTATTGTAAAACGTGAAAATAAAAATTAATTTTTTTAAAAAAGAACAATGTCCAAAAATGTGTATGGATGCGATTAGATTTTACAAGAGAATATTTTTGCGTATCCTTCCTTTGTCACGTTTGTGAGTTCAGCAGAGTGCGCCCCTTTGATACATATTGTATTTATGCCTTGGCCAGGAGCCATTATTTGACTGATGTCCCGGTAATGGGTAGTTTAGTACGAAGTAAGAAGCATGGCTTCTTAGATGTCTCTTTTTGCTAAAACAGATGGAGCTCTTCCCTTGCATGCTTCCTGCAGAGTCAAGTGTGCCCAACTCAAGATCAGCTCCCAGTTTCTGCATGTTCATCATAAAACAACTGAAACGGTTCCTGTCTGAAAAAGAGCCAGAGCTGCTGTAGCAGCTAATTTCGGTGAAAGATTCATTAGTTTGCCGAACGCTTCCTGTAGCGGCTAGGCAAATCTGTCAGTCTGATAATGTCGATAATGATTTGACTGCACAAGATTGCTAAATGTAGAGAGTTGTGTCTTTGACCTAAGGATGAAAGCTCTCTTTGGGTACCATTGAGGTGTTAATCATAAGGATGAGCAGAATGATAGAGAATCATCTCAGGTAACCTGTCAGACCAGGAAACAGTATGCATCTGGTGGGCATCAAAGGATCATTTCAGAAAGATGATCAGCCTGAAGTACAGTTGACCACTTATACCTGTCAGGTCAAAACTAAGCTTTCCCTCCTTATATAATAATGATGATGATGATGATGATGATGATAATGATAATAATAATAAAAATAATAAAAATAATAACAATAATAACAATAATAACAATAATAACAATAATAACAATAATAACAATAATAACAATAATAACAATAATAATAATTTATTATTTATACCCCGCCCATCTGGCTGAGTTTCCCCAGCCGCTCTGGGTGGCTTCCAATCAAATGTTAAAAACAGTACAGCATTAAATATTAAAAACTTCCCTGAACAGGGCTTCAGATGTCTTTTAAAGATAGGATAGCTGCTTATTTCCTTCACATCCTTAACTTTATTAAACCCACCCATCATGAAATCCGTCCATTTAATGCCCCTATTACCTGTCAGCCCACAGATATGAAAACCTATTTAAGGTAAGTTTATATCAGGTTTCATCAACTCACTCAGCTCTGATTTTCTCCATGCGCAAGGATTTTGTGACTCTTGTAGAAAAAGTATTATGGGTCAGGGGTTCCCACATATGTAGGAAACAGTTTGCTGTTTTGGAAAGCAAGAATCGGGTGCAGTTGACTTTAAATGTGAACTCTGCAGAATTTCTCTCCCATCTTTACCTCCCAATCAAGACATTTTTGTTACACTTTCTTCGTATTTTTTTTAATATAGCAAAATATTCTTCCTGTAAGGTGATCAGTTTTATCCAGTAAACTTATTAACAGTCACCTGATACATACAGCGGATTGTAGCCAAGGTTAGTCCTACTCAGAGTAGGCCCACTGAAATTACTAGACATGATTAACTTAGGTTCATTCATTCAATATGAGTAAAACTTAAGTTAGAACCTGGTAACATCACAAGGAGGTGTTTTGAGGCTCCCTAAATAAAAACGAAGAGTTTATGTTTAAGAAGTAACACTTTTTAAAAAAGAAAAACTGTCTCGCCTCCTCCCTTATAGAGAAAGGAAAAGCATCTTTATTATTTTCTACTGAGCTGGTGAAGCAATTCCACACTCAGTGCTTCTCAAGACGGTTTCTAACGGGATTTCTGCACACCTGCCAGTGTTCATAAGCCATAGCATTTAACACGGCCAACTGAGAACACCGACAAAGGCAGGAGTGTAGCTTGGCTATAATATCAGCTGTAGTGAACAACCTTTCCCAAAGGCGGGATTTTCTTGTCTGAGCTCAATATTATTTTCCTCGAGCAGAGTTACTTTTGGGAACACAAATGGAACGTTCTCCACAAGGTTTTGTTTTTAGGCTATTTCTGGTTCAATTGTTTATTGGATAAGTAGACATCTGCATCCACCTTAGATTTAAAGATGTCCAGTGCTGGTTGGGGAACCTCAGACTTGGGGGCCAAAGGAGATAATCCAGATTTCTCAGCCTGTCCCTTGGGACTCTCCTTGGCCACACCCCCTCTCTCCAGGCCACACCCCTTACCAGGCCTCCTTGCTTACCTGAATGGGAGACAGAGAGAGGTGTGTGACTGTACAGTAGTTCAGTCTTGAAGTCACCAGTGCATCCATCACAGCAGCTAAGCTACCCTGTCATCGAAAGGGGACACAGCCTCCGAGTGTCCCAATTTTTCAGGGGCAGTCTCAGAATGATGAAAGCCAGCCCAGCTTCAGATTTGATCCCAGAACGTCCGAATCCCACCCCCTGCCAGCACCCGCAGAGCCAAGCTCAGGGAGGAGCATGAACTGGTGCTTGTTCCAAGGGAGCATCCCATCATAGCTGTCAACCGTCCCTTATTTGGCAGGAAACTCCCTTATCCCAGCGCCATGTCCCGCTGCTGTCCCTTATTGATGATGTCCCTTAAATTTCCCGGGTTTCAAAGGAAGCAGCTCCTCTCCCTCCCTCCCTGCCGGCCAGGGAGGACGGAGGCTCCAACTGTGTTGCTTGGCTGCCCGGCCCGCCCCCCTCCGGCCTCCTCTCACCAGCCTCGGCCCACGGGAGCCCCTCCCCGCCGGGACTGGCGGGAGCCTTGGGCCCTTCCGCCGCCATCCTCCTCGCGGCTGCCGAACTGTCTCTGCCTGGGGCCTCCCCTTTGCCCATCGCCGTCGCTCCCACTAGGCTGTACTGCGGCTGCGCCACCGAAGGACCCGGATGAGATGGGCAGCCTGGCATGGTCTATGAATTGCTGAGGAGTCTTGAGAGGAGAGCGAGGGCAACCATAGAGAAAGCAGTTCAGAGAGAGGAGGAGGAGGCAGGTGTTCCAAGGGCTAACCATAGAGGGGGAAAGCTAGTGGTAGACTAGCATAGATGGTCTGATCTGCGGGTTTACTTCGGGCGCTATTCCCCCCCCCCTTCCTCCCACTCCACCTGATGGAACTGAGAGCTGCAGAGGGAACACAAGAGAAAAGATACAGAACTGCAGCAGCATCTTTGTAGCTTGGACTTCGTTTTGCACGGAAAGTGGTTGCTGCTTGTAGTTATTGAATTGCAGTGTTTCATCAGCTGGTGTCTTGAGCAGCAACCTCTGGAAACGAAGGGCTAAAAACCGGCGCTGCTCTCCCAAATCATCTGGTCCCTTTTAACTTCGTATTTCAGCTGGTTGACTAAAATCCCTTATTTTGGCTGCTGATCCCTTATTTTCAAGGCTTCTGGTCCCTTATTTTCAAATCTGTAAGTTGACAGCTATGCATCCTGTTGCCTCTTCATGGCCTTTTCATGACCATTGCTGCCAGCCTCCTCCCTTGGGCAGCTCATAGCAACTGCTGGAGTGCAAGGGAGGAGGAGGAGGAGGAGGGTCTGTTGCTGCTACCAAGGTCCAGCTCCATGTGACGCAATGGCTCTGAGGTGCAGGCAGAGGGCAGGGCAGCCCTGTGTGGGAAGAAAGGGGGAGTGGAGCAGAGCGCAATGAGTCTTGATTTTTTTTTAAGTACGATTTGTGTGTCCGCGTCTAATCTTGCCACTTTCTAAAATATATTTAGTGCCGTGTCTTTTTCTTTCTGTAACTCTATCAAATAATAAAATACAGTAACATTGGGATGAAGGTTGTTTTTTTGGGATAGTGGAGGACATGCGTTGTGTGTCCCATTGGTGTGGTGATGGCTGCATCCATCCTTCTTCTGATAGAAAATGCTACGCAGGGAATGAGGACAAAAAATGGGGTGGAGGGTTGAGGAGGGTCAGTTGGCTGGAAGTGATAAATGTCCCTATTTTCATCTGAGGAATGTTGGGGGGGGGGGTATGAGGAGGGTATAGTATACCAACCCAAGTTGATAAAAGGCAATCTTCACTACAGAGCCTCGTGATAGAGATGGAGCCAGGAGCACCCCTAAATTATGTTCCTTCAGAGGAAGTACAACTGCCCATAACTGGTCCCCAACTCTGAGACCTTCTCTCTTTTAATATCATTATACAGTGGTACCTCGGGTTACAGACACTTCAGATTACAGACGCTTCAGGTTACAGACTCCGCTAACCCAGAAATAATACCTCAGGTTAAGAACTTTGCTTCAGGATGAGAACAGAAATCGTGCAGCAGCAGCGGGAGGCCCCATTAGCTAAAGTGGTACCTCAGGTTAACAGCAGTTTCAGGTTAAGAACGGACCTCCAGAACAAATTAAGTTCTTAACCTGAGGTACCACTGTAATTGTTCAGAAAATACACAGGAAATGTTCCCTTCCTGGGGGAGAAAGAATCTTCCAGGCTTTCTTTCGACAGCTTTACTTCTCAGGATCCTGGACCAGCTGAGAGCAGTACGGTCACTGCAAAATGGAGCAAAACTTACTGATGGAGCGCAGTCATTCATTGGAAACCTATGTGGTCTGTTGATTGTGGCAGGCCTGAAATGTGACATCAGGATGTGCCAGGATGGAGGGTGGAAAGGAATCAGGATTTTATCCGCAAGCATTCGGGACTCCTAATGAAACTGGCCCTGTTATTAGAGCAGGATTAATGTGAACCAGAGTGTGGGCTTTTTCCTTCCCCTGCTGCTGCATTATTCCTATTAGACACAGATAATGAGGATCCTGGTGCTTACAACCATTATGCTGTCATTACAATCATCATCATTTAAGTACTCCATAAAGGGCAACGGCTGAGACTAGGAAATGGCAATTGGAATAGCTTGTTTAGGACATCCCTATTTTCATTGGGAAAATGTTGCCACAAGAAATATTATGGGGCAGGCAAAGCTGAAGCAGAAGCACCCCCCCAAATTAGCAGGCTGATCTCTGAACGTTCTTCTGTATGCGGATGACGCCACACTTCTTGCCAGATCCCCTATTGGACTGAGGAGAATGTTGCAAGCTCTACATGAATACTGTGATCAGCATGAGCTCCAACCCAACTATACTAAGACCAAGATCATGGTCTTCTCTGTCCGACCGAGACTCCATCGATGGTCGATGAACGGGATCCCCCTAGAGCAGGTTAACTGCTTTAAATATCTGGGACAAGTAATACGGTCAAATAGGTCTTTTCTGGCCCATAGAGACTATATAACAACTAACGCATCTAAAGCAGCCATCCAGATTAGATCTCTATATGCTAAGAATCAGGCTCAATCAGTGAAGATAGCTTTGAGACTCTTTCAAATGAAAGTCCTCCCCCTTATTTTGGTGGGCATCTCTTTAGGCTCCTGTAGGGATTTTTTGAAACTGGATTCTATCCAAACGCGATTCCTTAGAGCCATCCTTAGGATTCCCCCCTCGGTAGCGGGTGCGGTTATGAGATTAGAGGTCGGCTGGCAAGCTCTACGGTATGTGGCCTTGAAGACGAAGCTCTGGCTATGGCTCAAGCTTTGTTTTAAACCAGTGGGTATTGCCCCCTTGATATTGAGGGACATTTTCCAATCATCATGGGAAAGGGAGGTCATTAATGAGGTTCAATCCTGCGGATTGTCTCTCCTTTACTTCGAGTCTATGACGTACAATCAAGCTAGAGCTGTGATCTCCCGGAGACTGAGTGACATTGCCAGACAAGAGGACATAGCCCAGGTAAAACCAGGGATGTTCCTAGGGGACCAGATTTATCGGACCATACCAGCCCCCTACCTTGCAGAAATCCACTATGTGGAATACCGTAGACTTCTTACAGCGGCTAGATTAAATGTCCTTGACTCTGCGATATTGTGGGGAAGGTACAGGGGAGTATCATATGCCCAGAGAACTTGTCATTGTGCCATGGGGGTGGTTGAGTCCACCGAACACATTCTCTTGACTTGCCCTTCTTATGCAGAGCTTAGACAAAATTTTATAGACCCACTCCTATGTCAATTCAGCTTCCTACCCGGAGAAAACCAGGTTTTACACTTGCTGAATAACGCCACTAGAGCTATACCTTCCTTGGTGGCCAAATTTCTCTTTTAAGTCTTTTAAGTCTTTTAAGCATCGCAAGACTATAATTGTCTTTTAAGCATCGCAAGACTATAATTGACTGTATTGATATGGGGCTATCTGTTTAGCCCATTTTAGTGTTGGCTAAGTTTTAAAATCTTCCTGGTTGTTTTTAACTGTGTATTGACAAAATGTACTTTTTTCTGACTGACGGTCGAATAAAAAGGATGATGATGAAAGCTGAAGCAGAAGGAAATACAGTAGCCGCCTCAGAATGTTTCATTGTAAGCTGCCTTGACACCCAAAGCCACAAGTTCAGTAACAATACGGCTTGACAACCCCAGGCATGGCTTGAGGGCCAAGGGGAGTGTAGTGACCGTGATCTGGAACAATTCAATTTCCTTGGTCAGGCCTCCTGTTTAGTAGTTGACTAGTTTTCTGCAGCTCATACCCTCCAATATTTCTCCAATGAAAAAAGGGACATCCTGTTCCACACACCCCAACATTTCTCCGATGAAAATAAAGAGACATCCCCTCAAACATTTCTCCGATGAAAATGGGGGCATCCTATGTGATGAAAATGATGTACAGATGTTATATTACACCTGTCAAGTTAGCTAAAATGCATAAAGTTAGCAATAAATGTTGGAAATGTAAAGAAAAAGAAGGAACATTTTATCACATGTGGTGGGAATGTAAAAAGGTGAAAAGCTTCTGGGAGATGATATATAATGAGATGAAAAAAATGTTGAAACGTACATTTATAAAGAAACCAGAAGCATTTTTACTGGGCATTGTAGGAAGTGATATCAATAGAAAGAAATGTAAGTTGTTTTTATATGCAACAACCGCAGCAAGAATGTTATTGGCCCAAAAATGGAAGAACTATTGACGAAAGAAGAATGGAGGATGAAACTAATGGACTATGCAGAATTGGATAAACTAACAGGAAGGATTCGAAACCAGCGGGACTAGAAATTCACAGAAGACTGGAGTAAATTTACAGACTATTTGAAAAGTATTTGTGATGTTCAGACTACATTTGTAGGTTTGCAAGAAGTTTTGTGAGGAGTATTATTGCAAAAATGGATAAGGGGGAGGATGGTTAGTTAAAATAATTAAAGGCAATATGAATTTAAGAAATGCATAAGAAATAGTCAAAACGGTGGATCATCAGAGGTGTTGATGGAAGTCCAAAAAAAAAAAAAAATTATATAAATTATGAAGTTTTGTGGTATGTATTACAATTTATATGTTAAAATTAATAAGAATTATTAAAAAAAGAAAAAGAAAATGGGGGCATCCTACCTGATATGTTAGGAACTCAAGACAGAAATGGGATTGTTAGGAATGCATTGCTCACTTCCACTGCCGTGTACAGCTCCTTGGAGACTCCTCAGCTGTCAAAATGTCTTGGGCCAACCCTGGATGGAAATAGCCTAAGGACTTCGCCTAACAGATCCCACATTGTATCTGTCACAACACACACTTTAAATTGAGTCTTCTGCAGTGACATGGTTGGGTGAACCAGTGACGATTCTGTAGTCATGAACAGATTTTTACCTGATGCAGTTTGAATTTATGGTCACCTGTAACCCCTTCAGACACCATCAGACCTCCATTCAGTTAGGTAACAATGAAAATGTACCACTCTACACTGCACTGATTCCTGACTGTATGCCAGGTCAAATGTGTTGTTTTAAATTCTTTCCATGCAAGCCTGAGCAACCATAGTATCATGATCCTTGAGAGTGATCATGGTAATCTATAACAAGCTTGGCCTCTCAGGGTGTGACACATTTAATATCTCTTTAGCTGGAAGCGGCTTGCATGAACAAAGTGTTGCAAATGATGCGCCCGGGCCCATTTCTAAGCCTGGTTATAAATGGATAGTAAAAGGGCTTTTTTTTCCCAGGCTGATGAGGCAGACATCTTATTTGACTTAAAATAACAAGACTGTAGTTTTCATAGGAACTAAGTGAAATAATCAATTATTAAATCATATGAGAAGTTTGTGACAGGCTTTCTGCATCCTATAGCATACATCGGATTATAGAACATGAGAGAAAAGATTTCAGCTGACACATTAGAAAATTGCCTTTTTGTTTCTGATGGAAACACAAATGAGAAAGTGGAGTACTTAAAATTACATGACATGTAATCTGAGGGAAGCCCCTTTGGGAACCTTCTGGAGAATAATCAAGAAAGACAAGATGCTTTGCTGAGGTATTTTATATCTGGTGAAGACATATATGGCTTAGTAGGGCATGTTGAATTTTTCTTAATTCCAAAAAGTAGGGCTGCTAAAAAGTTGGTACGTAACACGAGGTTCCACTGCAATGTGATTTAGAAATTCAAAAGATATTTTGGTTAAACTAATAGTTTTGCTTGGTAAGTAAAATGTGTGTAAAAATGATTGCCAAGTACTTGTAGTTATGATTGTACTTGTAGTTATGTTATATAATTATATTGTATTATATTACATTATTTTATTATTTAGCATTACCTGACATTTTCAGAAGGTGAAATTAAATCTCATTGGTCTTCCAAAAGGAGTTTATGTGCTTCTTCATCAAACATATTGAGTTACTGAGCTAAATGTTGTCCAATCACAAAAATAATAGATTTGAATTCCTCATATCCCAAAATGTATTTTTAAGACCTCTCACAGAAGAAATTTGCAAAAATTAAGTTTCATCCCCTAAAATGACACACTGTATTAGCCTAGCTCTGAATCTCATTCAAGAAACAAAAGTTCTGTTCAATGCTCAGTAATCTCTGCAACCCCACTTTCTTTTAACATTTTTTTCTCACTGATAGGCTTATTCTAAAAAGTTGTGAACCTCTTGAAGATTTTAGAAACTTTTACTAGTTCTACCTAAACTGCTCTCTTATTTTTGCAGGATCAATATTTGCAGTATGAGTTTCCAAGATGAGCATTTAGCTATTTTGAGCAAACTGATTAGTCATATCCAGTATGAGAATATTTTAAGGATCTTTAATATATTTAAAAAATGGAAGATTTTGTATTACATAGGATTATATACCATTAATGCAATGTATATATACTTTCCCAGAAAAAACTTTTCATGCTTAAAAAATGCACCTTAATTTAATACTTTCTGTATAACATATATAGTAGTAAATAAAGTAGTAAACAGGTTATGTGTCAAATAAGAGAGCTACACATTACAAGGCAATTACAATTTTGACAAAAAAGTAAAACATGTTTTCCAGTATCTGAAGGCAATTCACAATCATTTCCAAGGTATTTGTGAGATTTAAGGCCATTTGTTCTAATTAAAGGTTTTGACATAAATACTCACAAAAATGTGTTATTTTGCGTGTAAAAACTGTACATGCAAAAACATTTGATAATTAGGATAAGAACAGGCATATATAATAAAATACTTGAGTAGTTCTATATACAAAGTTGTGCACAAAGCAACATAGCTGTGCAATTTTAACACATTTAATTCATTACCACTTGTGTGCCCTATATGGCGGTGTGACTGTGGCAACAGATAACTCAAAATGTGCCAGCATCCCTTTGAATGGACCATCTAGACAAACCTCACAGCAACTGGCAATTTGCATAAGAGCATCAAGTCACTCATAATAAAATAACCTGCAGAAAGCAATTAGGTTGTCAAAGCTCTACAGCTGTTATGCAAGAGACTCTACAGATTACATTGCATGAGTCAAATTTCAGGACTCAAAAGTTGATGCTGCCATTTCCTAGAATAACACTGTGTTGTTGTTCAAATTTATTATGCCAGCATAATCATTCTTTAAAAAATGTAAACACAAGTTATTTCAGAAACTGGAATACCTTGCAAAAAAATAAAATCTTACAGTATTCACATCTTGGAAGCTTATTCCCAAATCCGTCTGATGATTCATTACCAAGCACCTGAGTGAGGTGTTTCCATTATGGAGACCTACAAATATGTTTGGCCTCCCAATTTCTACTCACAGTTTTGCATTCGTTTTTGTCTGGACAATCATTCAAAGAGATATTGCTTCTCTTGTGGATTTTACTATTGCAAGATAGAAGACAATTCAATATCCCAAATTCTTAAGGTTAAGAATAATTATAAAAAGTAGTTAAGTTTGAAAAGTAGTAACATGTAAACATTGATACAGAGGAATTTGCATTCACATCTTATGTACATATTAAGTCAGGAAAGACAAGGACTTTTGAGTTGAACCCGTGACTTGTGCTTTCTCCAAAATACACACGACAATAGTAGCTTATTCTGTCAGAAACAAAATGAAACTCAGAAACAGACATCACCATTTTCTTCCTCTTACATAAAAGCTGTTCAGTTGCGCATGCAACCAAGTTGGACATTTTGGTATATGAAGTTAACGTTATTTTGCTCCAAATGCCACCAGAAGCCTTTACTGCATACAAAGAAGAACGCTTCGCTTCAGCTCGCTGGCTCTTTAAAGTGCACCACTGTACTGCACTGAACAGTGCTCTATGGTTTGTGAAAAGCATTCCGCATTCCGAGTGCTCATATCTGAGTCTGCAATACATGAATAGGTGGGGTGTATGGAGGAGGCGCAGGCGATGGCTTGATTCCTCTCACCCTCATATAGGAGAGAAACTGGTCTGGGATCTCAGCCAAGACATCTCTAGCAAGTCTGGCCATACTTAAAATGTGGTTTCCGCTTCTGTCAATGTAATCCCGAAACGGTACAAACTGAAATGAAATGGAGGGGAGGGGGAGAGAATTTGTTTAGCATTGCTGTTGGGGCATCGTAAAGAATGAAAGCCAAAGGTTAAAAATAAGATGTCATTTATTTTGAAACTTAACTTGGTAAGATGATCTGAATATTTCAGATCTTTTGCAGATGCATATTATATTCAGTGCTTTTTTTCTAAAAAATGTTTAGGGGCACTCTAATTTTCCTACTCATATTGAAATACTGCCCCTCAATGAGGCCAAACTTAGATTTACAAAATGTTAAGGGGTATGCGTACCCCTAGAAAAAAGCACTGGTTATATTACACATTGGTATTTTTAGGCTTTTCTGTTGAAGGCCTTCATACTAACATACAACATAAAATAAAAATATCACAGTATCCAAACATAAATAAATCTACATATGGAAAAACAAATACAGAGCAGCAAAATATCAAAACAGCAAACTAGGAAAATGTTACTCCATGCTAAAGACTTGATGAAACAAAGCTACTTTCATATAATACTGGAATGCTTATAACTGAATTTCCAGTAGGCAAGTTACAAACCCTAGGTGCTGCTTCTGAAAAGATCCTGTCTGGGGTCACTGCCAAATTGCACCTCTGGTGGTGATGGGACATGGAGCAGGAATGGCAGTGAAGATCACAACAGGTGAGCAGGTTTTAGGCATCAGAAAGTCACCCTTAAATTACCTCAGTTCAAAATTGTATAGCGCTTTAAAAGTGTGACCAGCACTTTGAATTGTCCTTGCTATCTAGAACCTTCCAGCCTGGTTTTCTGAAGAGCAAGCCAACCTGTATACATACATTTAAAAAAGGTAACGGTAAAGGGACCCCTGACTGTTAGGTCCAGTCGTGGACGACTCTGGGGTTGTGGCGCTCATCTCGCTTTATTGGCCGAGGGAGCCAGCATACAGCTTCCGGGTCATGTGGCCAGCATGACTAAGCCACATCTGGTGAAACCAGAGCAGCGCACGGAAACGCCGTTTACCTTCCCGCTGGAGCGGTACCTATTTTATCTACTTGTACTGCATGCTTTCGAACTGCTAGGTTGGCAGGAGATGGGACAGAGCAACGGGAGCTCACCCCGTCGCGGGGATTCGAACCGCCGACCTTCTGATTGGCAAGCCCAAGGCTCAGTGGTTTAGACCACAGCACCACTCGCGTCCCATACATACATTATGTACTCTAAGTATATAAAAGATCCGCTAGACAGAAGTGCTTTCTCTCACCTGTACAATATCTCTTTCTGCATACATTCCTCTTGAGGAGAGTCTTACTTCATCACCATCCAATTCTTCCATAGCTGAAAAAAAGACAGAGTAATGAATTCATATTGTTTGATTTAATCTGTTCAACAAAGCCCATATGAAAAACACATAGTTTTTTGTTTTGTTATTTATTTACATAGCACTTTATGGCCCAGTTGAACTTCTGAACTACAAGCAAGCAATTAGGTTTGGGTGTTTCACCTGAATTAGGCAATTCAACTGTATTGCTAGAAAATGTGATCCTTCCATTATTCACAAACACAAGATCCTGAACATCTGCAGCTGTTTTAAAATAGGGATTATATGAGTTCTCAAGGGAACCAGTTTTGGACCAGTTAACATTCCCATGCCATCTTCCAAAGGCAGCCTCAATCAAATCTGGAAGTTACCAGAGCATGGAGTAATGTATGTTTTATCACATAGGCTGCTTTGAGTTCATTTTGCTAAGAAAAATGGAGTATCAGCTACAAAAGAAAGATAAATTGCCATTTAAGTGATGATGTGAATTGGACCCTAATTCTGAGGCCTCCTTCCAAGAAAAGCATTCTGAAACTGAGGATGCTCACCGTCAAATTCAGCTGGGCCAACTCCTACTATTATTATTGACATCGGAAGCTTTGAAGCCTTCAAAAGAAAAAGAAAAACATATATGAACACTGTCACATAATTTAAAGATACAGGCAACTCTCAGCATCATGTGTGATGCAGGTATGCACAATTTAATTGTGGTGCACAACACTACCTTCAATCATAGATGAAAAGATCACATTTGAATACATACCTGTGATCCATAAAACATTTTATATACATATGTATGATTCAGCTCCTCTTTCTCAGTTATTTGGGAGGGAGTTTAAAAGCGGTTTGATGGCAAGGGAGGAGCTGAAGTAAAATTATGCTGGAAAAAATAATCTATATATACTCTCTTTCTTGCAATTTTTTCTACCTGTTTGCAGCAACAACCTGGCTATTTTGCTTTTACTGTGTTATTCAAACAAACACTAGGCACCATCCAGCCAAAATTAAGGTTTAAGATCCTGGAAGAGAACTCAGCATATACCCCTGATATCAACTGCACCAGAAGCAGCTGAAGTTTGACTGAATTGTGCTAAACATCTGTACGTCTGTCTCAGATGCAAAAAAAATGGTAATGTGTTTCAATCCAAGGACAGACAGAAAGGGCACTTTCTGTTACTTTTTATTCTAAACCAAGTTTGTGGAAGAAAAAGGAAAGGCATGTGCACCTAAACTCAGAACTACAGGGAAGTTACTGCTTCTTCTCTCACTCAGGCCAGGCTTCCTTTGGGTGCCTGGTAAGGAGAAGATATCATTGGTACTTACCTATGTAAGGTTCTTTTACATGCATGTAACATGACGTCAGGTGGGAATGGTGCTCCCCCTAGTGGTTGAAGGCAGAAATCACTACAGGCATACCTCGGGTTACAGACGCTTCAGGTTGCGTTTTTCGGGTTACGGTCCACCGAAACCCGGAAGTACCGGAATGGGTTACTTCTGGGTTTCAGCGGTTGCGGATCCGCAGAAGCGCTAAATCACGCTTTGCGCATGCGCAGAAGCGCCGGGTCGCAACCAGCGCATGCGCAGACGTGCCGCTGCGAGTTGTGGACGCTGTGGGTTGCAAACGTGCATCTTGCACGGATCACGTTCGCAACCCGAGCGTCCACTGTACTCTAATTGGGAAAAAAACTTAGTGGCGTTACCATGCCAATCCCAGCCAGTTTCTATGATGATAAGCTGGGATAATAGAGGCCAAAGCAGAACAGTGACATGAACAAAGACAAACACAAGACAATCCCTGCCCAAGGAACGTAAGCAAATATTGTATAAAGAATATGAAATAAGCCAATCATGCGGAGTGAGAAAGGCAGTCTGGAAGAAGGGTGAGACCCTGATGCCATATTACATGGATGTAAAAGAACCCTTCAAGGATAAGTAATATTGGTATCTTTTCCAAGCATGTCGTGGCATCTGATGGGACATACTCAAACCGAACCATATAGAGTGGGATACCTATGAATGAACTATTGGCTGTGTATGGGTTCAGCAGGACCTCCCAAAGGATGCCTCTGCAAAGGCAGAAACACCCACTTTATACTATTTAATAAAGCTTCCGGGACTAGCCAAGGTGGCTGCCCAACAAATCTCCTGTAGAGAAGCATTCAGAGGAAATGCAGGTAAAGTAGCTGCAGCCCTAGTTGAATAGACCATAATTTTGGCTGGGGGAATAAAAATGCAAACTTTTATAAGCTAAAGCAATGGAGGCCTTTAACCATCTAGCTAAAGTTGCTGAGGAGATTTTCTTGCACCAAGAGGCAGGGTAAAATGACTTTAAAAGGCTTCTTCAGTATCTGATTCCCCATTCAATCCTCCTCCATATCTAAGACAATAAAACCAGTAGTAGAGTCCTCTTGGAAATCTGAAGAATCTCCAATGGGTTGGGCAAACTATTTCTTATTAACCTCCCCCTAGAACGTCTCCAGAACCTGCCGAGCTGGAAACTAGCCCAGCGAAGTAGAGGTGAGTGGAGGAGAGATTGAGAAAATGCACACACAGGGTCCTTTTTATTCTTAATATATTGAACAGGCAAGAAAGGGAGCAGAGAAAGAAAAGGCAGAAGAAGATGAGAAGAGAAAATGGCAGCAAGTGGAGAAGGAAGGAAAAAACCTCAAACCCTGAGTTGGGGGGGAGGAAGTACAGTCAGACAAAGGGTAGGAGGAAAGAGAGTCACCAACACACATAAATTACCACAAAATAAGATAAGTAACAGGCCTGAGCTGACAACAAGAGCAGGGAGTTGAAGCTGACAATTCAGCTGGTGAAGGGAGAAATTGAAACTAGCTGGGGTTGGCATGGCAATGCCTCAAGTTTTTCTTTTTTTCCATGACACCAGCAATTTGTGCCTTCAGATGCTGGGGGAAACACTATTTCGACCTGATGGCATGATGTCAACTGTCCCCAAGGACGTGAATGGATACATACCAATTCAGAGAAAAAGTCCCACTGAGTACAACTGGGGACTCAGCTATACAGCTGCAAATAAAATGTTTTAAGTGTTTTTTAAGTGCAATATACAGTGTGACACTAGATGTCAATGATGAGCCTTATGGAAAATCCGGTGTATTTTTCAAAATGCTTTTTTAAAAAAAGCATTTTCAGAACTTTTTTTAATATGTGTGTAGATTCCACCTGGGTAAGTATGTACAGGATTGGAGCTTTGTGTTTTAAGGTGCTTTAAGTGATGGAAGACAGGATATGTATCTTCTGTCACCCACCAAATGCCTAAGCAAAAACCAGGACCGTGAAGGCAGCAGGGGACAAAAAATATTAATTTTGCCAACTCTATTTCTCCCTGTGATCTGAGTCAGATGAGGCCATATGGGATCATCCCTGGATCAATGCCTGAATGCTGTCATGGGCTGGATGAGGGCTGAAGTTGAATCTTGACAAACTGGGGTATCGTGGTCTTGGAATTAGGCAGACAACCTGTTCTTGAAGGGGTTGTTCTAGGAGCTAGTTTACAGCTTGGAGGGGCTCCTAGATCAAGCTTTGTCACTGGGGGCTCAGACGACTGGTGCCAAATCTTTTTATGTTTCAGTGCCAAGTTAAAACATGGTACCTTTTAAAGGCTGTGCACTATTAACTTATTCTATTGTTGTTGCATTTTAGGCTGAATTTTGCTATATCCTGCTCTGAAATAGTTGGCTGAAAATATGGGTTTATAAATGATTCATTATTAAATACTTAAGATACTTGTTCTGGTGGCATTCAACTAAGTTTTACTCAGAATAGATCTACTGACATTAGTGAACCTCATTTAGTCATTTCAATGGGTGTTAAGGGTTAATGCCTGCCCCACCAACCTTGATAAATTATAGATTATATAAATTATAGAAAATATAAAGGAGAAACGTAGTATTGGTACATATCGTTGTTGAGCTGTCCTACGTCTGTCATGTTAATAATTAACCCTTTGTTTTATTTATTTTAAATTTGTATTTAGTTTAATAATAAGTTTAATAAAGACAATTACAAAAAAATTCAGTGAATCTACTTAGCTGACTACCACCCTAAACAAATAAACATACCATGGTGCATTTGACAAAAGAACAGGGTATTCAACGGTCAGGGTATTCAAATACAAAGGAACGTGAAATCGTTAATGAGACAGAAATACCCAGGGCAATGAGTGGTTGCCCAGTGGGAAATACAGCACGTATTCTACTTTTAAAGTATTTTCAAGATCAAGTTTAAACATAACTTACATTCACAATAGACTCCTTTGTTTGAGCCATGTCAGAAATGACCCCATCTGTAATAATGAGAAGAACAAAATACTGGGAGCCATCTTTTATTGAGGCAGCATATCTAAAACAAAACACATACAAACACAATTACAGTTTTAATATGAGAATATAAAACTTTCAGATTGCTTTTAAATCTATGTACTACAGATAGAAACTAAAAACTCAAACGAAACATTCAAAATGACAGGTAGTAGTGTGTTTTATTAACCAGGACATAATTAGAAACTGGTGTATTTATTTATCAAGTCCACCTATCTATATTTAAGAATGCATGGCATACAATGGTCTGGCTTACATAGTAAGCCAAATTTACCTGGGGCTTGTGAACATGCAGACTCTTAAAGAATTTAAAGCTGCTTTGCTCCTTCCTGATCCTTTTCTTGCTCCCAAACCATGCTGAGCTAAGCCAGGGTTTGGGGCAGTGCTTTTGGTGGGAGGGCCAATATAATAGTGGCCTCATGGTTTTCCTTAAGAAAAATAAATAAGTCTTCCACTCCTAAATTGCTTATGATTACCATAAGCAATAATCACCAAGCTGGAAGTCTGGTATTTGGGGGGGCAGCAGCAGACCATCATTGCAGAAGGTAAGCTTTCCTAGTACTGTTCCACAACTGCCTGCACTCTCTGCTCCCAAGAAAGCTGGCCTTTTTGACCACTGGCCAGCAGAGAGACTTTCCTGCCCCTTCTTGGCTAAGAGCCCTGGGCCTGGGCTTGACTTCTGAGGGAGTGGCTGTATCTTTTCCTGAGCTGAAATGGGCAGCACCATCCCAGGGGAGTGGGGCGGGGGGGGGAGAGACACCAAAGGAGAGCTGGCCCTTTCTTTGGAGGGGGCAGAAGTGCAACAGCCACCTCCCTAACATCTAATGACTAGGGTAGATTCAGTGATGTAGACTATCTTGCTAAGTTGTATCTAGTTTAATCAACCTAAGATTTGTTTTGTTGCTTCTCTGCTTCTGTTTCGTCTTTTATCATGTGTCTAGGACAATATCGGGACGCGGGTGGCGCTGTGGGTTAAACCATAGAGCCTAGGACTTGCCAATCAGAAGGTCGGGGGTTCAAATCCCCGTGGCGGGGTGAGCTCCCGTTGTTCGGTCCCTGCTCCTGCCAACCTAGCAGTTCGAAAGCACGTCAAAGTGCAAGTAGATAAATAGGAACCGCTCCGGCGGGAAGGTAAACGGCGTTTCCATGCGCTGCTCTGGTTCGCCAGAAGTGGTTTAGTCATGCTGGCCACAGGACCCGGAAGCTGTACGCCGGCTCCCTTGGCCAATCAAGCGAGATGAGCACCGCAACCCCAGAGTCAGCCATGACTGGACCTAATGGTCAGGGGTCCCTTTACCTTTTAGGACAATGTCAGCTGTGAAGAGTTGGCAGTCCCACAACTGCAGAGGTCTGGGGGAAGGGGAAGGTATACTGAGAGAAGATGGGCAAGCCAAGCCAGATGAGGTGGGAATGGGACACAGACAACTGGTGGTTATGCTGCGTGCGAGCCCTTTCTTTACTCAGAGGAACTTACTTAATGCCAGGTCTACTTTAAGAGAGTTTCCCCTTAACCATGATTTGATTGTCGATGGGGATGTGGAGCCTGATCTGGTTTGTATTACTGAGACTTGGGTGGGTGAGCAGGTCTTGAGGGTCAGGGAAGGGGTGTTACTTTAGTCTATAGGAACTTGATCTCTGTCTCCGGGTATCCTGTCTGCTTGAGTGGCAATCTAGAGTGTTTGTGGCTTTGCATTAGGCACTCAAGACAGATTAGGGATTCTGTTGCTTTACCACTTGCCCCCTGCCTGAGGTGGTCTAGGATATAGTCTTGAGAACCTGCAGAGCTGTTGGCCTCTCACTGAGGCCACTAAATCTGGGGTTGCCCAGGACTTCACAGCTGCCATGAAAACCATGGGGCTGTCCCAACATGTCCTTGGACCAACCCACTTGCTAGAGAGATTAGGAAGATGTTAAACAGCTAATATAAAGGTAAAGGTAAAGGGACCCCTGACAATTAAGTCCAGTCGTGAACGACTCTGGGGTTGTGGCGCTCATCTTGCTATACAGGCCGAGGGAGCCGGCGTTTGTCCACCTCTACAGACAGTTTTTCTGGTTCATGTGGCCAGAATGACTAAGCTGCTTCTGGCAAAACCAGAGCAGCACATGGAAACGCAGTTTACCTTCCTGCCAGAGCAGTACCTATTTATCTACTTGCACTGTGTGCTTTTGAACTGCTATGTTGGCAAGACCTGGGACCAGAGTAACGGGAGCTCACCCTGTCACAAGGATTTGAACCGCCGACCTTTCGATCGGCAAACCCGAATGGCACAGTTGTTCAACCCACAGCGCCACCCGCGTCCCTCAAACAGCTAATATATTTCCCCCCTTTTTGTTTTTGGTGACTGACATCAACTCAGCATAAAGTCACTGTGCTGAATTTCCCCAGAATAATTAATGTAACCATTACCTTGCTACATGATTAATAACAGGAGCAAAGTTTGTTGGTCCATAAAGCTGTACAGATTTTAGACTCATGTAGTATGCTTCCATTACACCATCTATTCCACTGCAGTAAGGATTTTGCGGGTTTCCATTCTATAAGGAAAAACACAGGGGCAAAGTATTAATTCTTGTTTATAGGAATGCTGTGTATACCTCTTACCCAATAGCAGGAGGCTGACACAACCTCTGGTACATCTCATGATTAAAATGCAAATATATATAGCAGAAAAAAGGCCAATATTTTCTACAATACTCTTAAAAATTAATGAAACTGAGCACAAATGGATCCACAAATATATATATATATATATATATATATATATATATATATATATATATATGGAACCATGAAACACAGGCAAAGAGGAATTTTTAAATATATAAAATTTAAAAACGATAGAACCATTCCTTACCAAGGCAAACTCATGACACACTCTTCCGTCTGGCGGCAATTTTGCACCAAAACCTAGAGCTGGAAACATTTTGTCACTATCGTAGTCTTGAATTATTTCCCCTACTGCCCTCAGCGCCATGCCATAAGCATTCAGCTGGTATGGGTTCATATAATGGAGCGAGGTTGGGTGTGCAGGGTTACCTGTTAAAACAAAGCACATTGTTGAGAGGGGTTTGTGAACGTGTTGAGCAGTATGCCTTACAGTATCAGTATATGAGATTCCACACTAGCTCTGTCTTAAGTATTAATTCAGATATGGAATACAGTGTGTTTCCCATGAAGAATTTGGATTTAAGTGTTTGCTCCAAATATTCTTTTTTATTTGGATTATTTAGGTGTATAATGAGGCAAATTCCATAGTTTCTGGCATGCTGAAGAAACTGTGCATGCTTTGTGTGACTTTTTTTGAAGCATAGCCCTTCAAAACTGCATTAGCAACAGCTTTGGATTTCCAAAAGTGGCATGGACGGCTATTTTTTAAAAAAGCTAGAATGCTCAGTTTGGTATTTTGTTCCACAGATTGTGACTGTGGTTTCCAGATATACACAATATTTTTTACAACAAAAGACTGCCTAAAGAAAGCCATTTTCCCTCTCTAGAGTGTAATGGGTGGGTTCCTGGCTTGAATCCTAATTTCTGTGAGAAGAGTTATGCCCACAGAAGGTAACTTATTTGCCCCCTGGTCCAGCTGCAGTCTTCTGCACCTCCTGGGAGACCCTCTGAACAGTATTGTAATGGATATGGGAGGGGGATGAAATATAGAGGAGAACAAAAAAGTGGGGGGGGGGACGGGACACAAGGGTCTTTTTCTTCCACATAAATATTTGGATCCAAATCTTCAAAACGTATTCTCACTAGAGTCTCCACACAATAGGACAAGCAAAATGAAAAATACAATGCCAAAACAGTTCACAAATACTGTGCGGATACTCAGTTTAATATAAACAAACCAATACTTACCATTCGAAGCTGTGAAATCAATAGCCACAGTGAAATTTATTTGAGTCCTGTGAAATGAAGTAAACAGACAAATGTGAAAAAATCTGAAGATGTAAGTTGCTACATGAGGAGTAATAAATCAAGAAAAACCAATAAAATGTCACTTAGACAAATGTGCATGTTAACGATACACAGAACTGCCAAAGAGCATCAAAAAGGTTATACTATAGCATTACTTTGTAATTGTATACATGCATACCTAGGAATAAGCTCCAATAAACACAACAGCGCTGACTTACAAGTATTAGCATTATTTTAAATTCTTAACTGCTTGCTTTATAAATAGTCTAAGCGATTCATCAATTTTTTAAACATAAAGCATAACAAAACCGGGGCTAGGCTAGGAGAGCATTACAATTAAAACCATAGAACAGATTCAATAAAATAGCAATAAAGAACTTTGGCAGCAAATAATCACATTCCATCAAATGCCTAGGCAAAGATTAACATTTTTACCAGGTGCCAAAAACATGTTAATGATGGCACTAGGCAGACCTCACTGGGGAGATCATTCCAAATATAGGGAGCCACAACTGAAAAAGGCCTTTGTTTCCTCTGTCGCCACCTTGCAAGCCTCCCTTATAGCAGACATGTACGGGATTGAAGTATTCAGTATTTACTATTAAATTGCTACCTTATATGAGTAACTTCTCTAATGCAATATGCTTAAATATCTTGAGCATCTCACAATTTAAAGGGTACATATAAATTTAAAGTAGCAGGCCACAATTAAGAAGTGACAGTGCAAATTGTTTAAAAAGGAATTACCGTATATACTCGAGTATAAGATGACCTGAATATAAGCTGAGGCACCTAATTTTAGCACAAAAAACTGGGAAAACCTATTGACTCGAGTATAAGCCGGTTCACCACACCACAAACCTGGTGGTGGCGGCAGCAGCGGAGGAAGAACAAGCAGCCGAAAGGACCCTCACTTGAGTATAAGCCGAGGGGGACTTTTTCAGCATTAAAAATGTGCTGGAAATGTCGGCTTATACTCTAGTATATACGGTATCCTTTATTTGTTTTTAGGCTTAGGAAGGTTGACTTAATATGAATTCACAAATAAATATCACCTCCATTCAACATATACCAAAATTGCAGACAGGTATATAATGGGGGGGGGGAATCCCAAAGCCTCTTTAAGGTTGCCATATGTCCTCTTTTTCCAGGACACATCCTCTTTCTCATGGGTATGTAAAGTCGTCATAGCAATCCATAGTTAAAAGTAGAAGTCAGCAAATGTGTCCTTTTTCTTTTTTTCTTCAAAATATGGCAACCCTACCCTAGGTGTGATGGGACGATGAGCTGCTTGTGTGTAAAATCCTAGTCCCTCAGAGTTTGGTCAAGTTTGCAAACCTCTGTCTGTAACGGAGCCCCTTAAACATGGCTCCGTCAGTCGCTGGCAGATTCCGACAGTGGTTGCTTTCGGAATCGCTTCCAACATAAAAGCTCCTTAACAGAAACACGTCTTCTGGACTCTCTGCGTGACAGTTTCCGGCGAGGAGTGGGTGTCCCTACAGGAGGTCCTGAAACCTCCCCACTGTTTTCGCTGGAAGTGTCTCTGAGCCATCCCTCCAGCTCACTTTCCCTCAGCTCAGCTCCTCTCCCCCTACTGGTTCCCTCTTCAGCTGCTGAGTCTCTCCCAACCTGTGTGAGCCCTTTCACTTCCCTTCCTTCCGATGGCAGTTCCCTGACATCCACCTCCCCTCCAGGGCCCCCTTCATCCCCTCTCGCCCCCTCCTCTACGGGCGGTGAGGAGGCAAAACCCCGGAATGAACTTCCTTCATCTTCCGATGTCTCGAACACTTCTCTCCACCTGTTGCGGTTCCTGGTCTCGAAGTACTCCTCCTCCTCAGAGTCCATCTCCCCTTCCCCTTCCGAGTCCGAGAATCCTTCCAACTCCTCCTCCTCATCGGTGGTCCCAAAGTATTCCCTCCGGAACCTCTCCACAGGCTGAGGTTTCCTTGGGAACCTTTGATGGAACGTTTCTATCAATACCTCGTCATTGATATCTTCTGCCATTACCCAAGTGTTTTCTGACTCCGGTTCTCCTTCCCACGCTACCAAATACTCCACCTGATCCCCCTTCCACCTGGCGTCGAGGATTTCTGCCACATGGCTGCTGCATTCCCTTTCTTCTATGACCGGTCCCCGAGTGGCCATCCCTTCTCGTCCCCCCTCATACGGTGACAGTAACGACCTGTGAAATACTGGGTGCAGTTTCATGTGGTTGGGTAACCGGAGCCTGAAAGCCACTGGGTTGACCTGTTGAATGACCTCAAAGGGACCCAATCTCCTGGGTCTTAATTTCTTACAACCTCCTTTGAACGGCAACCCTTGGGTTGACAGCCACACCCTATCTCCCACCCTTATGGTTTCACCTTCCCTTCGGTTCTTGTCTGCCTGCCTCTTGTATTCTTCCTTCGCCCTTTCTAAGTTGAGTTGGAGCTGACGATGGATTGCTTCCATTTCTTCTACAAAATGCTCGGCTGCCGGGACGCTCCATCTCTCCCCTTCTCCCCCTGGGAAAGCCCTGGGATGACACCCATAATTAGCCAAGAAGGGGCTCATCCCTGTGGACACATTCTCGGCATTGTTGTAGGCAAATTCCGCCAGCGCCAACTTTTCTACCCAGTCATTCTCTCTGTCATTGACATAACACCTCAGGTATTGCTGGAGGACCCCGTTTGCTCTTTCCGCCTGCCCGTTGGTTTCAGGGTGCCGGGCAGTCGAAAAGTTGACCTCCACCTGCAGTAAGCTCATGAGCTTCCTCCAGAACCTGGAAGTAAATTGTTTTCCTCGGTCTGAGACCACCCTCAATGGCACCCCGTGCAACCTAAAAATGTGTTCTACAAATAACTTCGCTGTCTCTTCCGCCGTGACTGCATGCGAGCAGGCTACAAAGTGGCACATCTTTGTTAGTAGGTCTACCACCACCATGATGGCTGTTTTCCCCTTGGACTTCGGCAGATCAGTCATAAAATCTATCGACACTGCCTCCCAAGGTCGTTCTGGGGTTGGTAAGGGTTCTAATAGCCCCGCCGGTGCCCGCCTCTCCCCTTTGGCTCGCTGGCATTGCTCACACCCTCTTACATACTCCCGTACATCTTCCCTCACCTTAGGCCACCAAAATTCCCTGGTGACCAACCACATGGTTTTGTGTTGTCCAAAATGCCCCGCCGTGGGGCTGTCGTGCAACTGCTTGAGTACCCTCCCCCTTAAGTCTCCTTCAGGGATATACAGTGCCCCTTTGTAATACAAAGCTCCATTTCTTTCCTCGAAACCCCCTGGTTCCTCTCCCTCACCCCTAAGACCTCTGAGCTTATTCTGGGCGTATTCATCATTCTCTGTTTCCTCTACCAGTTCTCTTTGTCCCACCAATGCCGCCCCACACACCCAGCGGTCCTCTGGAATGACATGTCTCTCTTCGGGTGCTCCCTCCCCCTCCAAATATTCAGGTTTGCGTGAGAGAGCGTCCGCCCTAATGTTCTCTGGGCCTGGCACGTAACAAATCTCAAAGTTAAATTTGGAGAACTCCTGGGCCCATCTCACTTGCCGTTGGTTGAGCACTCGTGCCGTCCTCCAATACTCTAGGTTCTTGTGGTCAGTGCACACTTGCACCTTATGTTGTGCGCCAATTAGCAGGTGCCTCCATCTCCGGAACGCCTCATGAATGGCTAGTAGTTCTCGGTCATACACCGTGTAGTTCCTCTCGGATTTGTTCAGCTTTCGCGAAAAAAAGGCACACGGTCTCCACTCTGACTCCTCCTTCCCTGGCTGCAGAAGCACCGCCCCAATCGCTCTGTCTGATGCGTCAGTTTCCACTCTCATCGGTTTTTGTAAATCCACATGCAGGAGTTGTTGTTCCGAGGCGAAGGCCCTTTTTAGTTCCTCAAATGCTCGCTCCGCCTCCTCAGTCCAAACGAACTTCTTCTTACTGCTGAGACAGTCCGTAATGGGCGCCGTCAGGTGGGCAAAGTTTCGGATGAACTTACGATAGAAGTTCCCAAATCCTAGGAACCTCTGCACATCCTTCCTTGTTTTGGGTGTTTTCCATTCCAGCACCGCCTGGACCTTGCCGGGATCCATGGCCAATCCCTTGTCTGACAGGCGATACCCCAGGAATTCCACCTCCTTGGTATGAAACTGACACTTCTCCAGTTTCACCCACAGCTGGTTGGCTTGCAGCCTGCTCAACACTTCTCTGACGTCTCTCACATGCTGCTCCTCATTCTCAGAATACACCAACACGTCGTCTAAGAAGGCCACACAATTCTTGTAAAGCAAAGGCCCCAGGACGTGGTTCATAAACGATTGAAAGCACGCGGAGCCTCCTTGTAGGCCGAAGGGCATAACTAAATATTCAAATGCCCCCAAAGGGGTGAACATGGTGGTTTTCCATTCATCCCCCTTCCTTATTCGTATCAGGTTGTACGCCCCCCTTAGGTCCAGTTTAGTAAAAATCTTTCCCTTCCTGACCCTTGTCAAAATGTCGTCAATCCTGGGCATAGGGAAAGCCACTGGTTCTGACACTGCATTTAAGGCCCTGAAGTCACACACAAGCCTCGGCTTGTTCGTGTTTTTTTTATCCACAAAAAACACTGGGCTGCCCCCCACCGCCCTGGACTCTCTGATGAACCCTCTCTTCAGGTTCTTGTCAATGAACTCTCTTAGCTCCTGCATCTCTCTGTCTGACATGGCGTACAGCTTGCCTACAGGGAGCTGTGCCCCAGGGAGTAAATTGATTTGACAGTCAAAGGGTCTATGCGGGGGTAGTTGGTCAGCTTCCCTTTCGCTGAAGACGTCGCGGAGATCTGCGTATTGTCGTGGTACCTTCACGTTCTCCGTTACTTCAGTCCCTGCTAGGGTGGCTTGGGCCCCTGCCAAACCCTTTCCCTCTTTGCAGTGTTCTAAGCAATGTGCTGAACCAAAAGAAACCACTCTCTGATGCCAGCCCACCAGCGGATCATGTAACGCTAGCCAGCTCATCCCCAATATAATGGGAGCTCCTCCCAAGGTGGCCACATTAAACGCTATCAGTTCGGTGTGCCTTGCCACCTTCATTATCATTGGGACGGTCTGCAAGCTGACTTCTCCTCCCAACAGCTCCCTGCCATCGATCGTGGTCACCTGCAGGGGGTTGCTTAAAGGGATCGTCTGTATCTGGTGTTCAGCTGCAAACTCTTTGCTCATGAAATTGCAGGAGCTGCCTGAGTCCAACAGCGCCTTTATCTTTAGAGGGTGTCCGTTTGGCAGCTCTAGCGCCACTTCTATCACTAGGGCGGGTTTAGGAGGTTCTGGCGTGGGCACTTTCACTGCTCTTTGGCCTGGCTGCTGTGCCCCGACGGTGGCAGCCAGGCGTTGGCTTTTACTTGCTCCGGTATTTCTTCCTCTCTTCCCTCCACAGCTCCTACCATCCCTTGCCATTCCTTCCTCTGGGGGCAGACTCTGGCAAAGTGACCTGGCTGTTGGCAGAGATAGCATTTCCGGGCGCCTTTTCCCTCCTTCTTTCCCCCCTCACTGGGCTTTGAAACTGCGCGCGCGCGCGCTGTTCCGATTTCCATCGGCTCTGCCGGCGGGAAAGTTGGCTCTGGAATGTCTGGAATGCGGAACTCCTTCCAACGTTCCCCCTTCCCTTCCCGCCTCTCCAATGCTCTCGCCTCCTGGCGCGCTCCTATGGTCAGCGCTGATTTGGTCAGCTGGTCCATAGACTCCGCCCTGGGCGCCCGGGAAAGTTCGTCTTTCACAGCCGAAGAAAGCCCTTCTTCAAAGAGCATTTGAATGGGTTCCGCCGATAGATCCCACCCCAATTTATGGATCAACATGGTGAACTCAGTCCAGTACTCACGGACAGATCGGCTCCCCTGTTTGCAAGCCATTAACTGTCTGCGCACCACTCCCTGTTCAATATCGCTGGAAAACATCAGATCCATGGCGCGAAAGAACTTCATCGTGTCCTTTAGGACGTCACTATTCGCTGCCATCAGGGGTCTAACCCAGTCTCTCGCCCCCTTTTCAAGATGCCCAATCACGAAAGCCACTCGTGATTCCTCGTCAGGGAATTCATCAAACTGCAGATTGAGGGCATATTGCATCTCTGTCCGAAAGCCATGATAGTCTTTGGGCTCCCCCCCAAACTTCTGCACCAATCCTGGTACCTTTCTGACGAGCTGGGTGTCTTTCCCCTTTTTGTCTGCATCCTGAGCCCTCCTCTCCTCAAGCCTCGCCGTCTGCAGCGCTAGCTGGACCTCCAACACCCGGTACCTTTCTTCCAGGCTTGGACCCGCTCCAGCTCCTGCTTCTCCGGTTCCGGCTGGGTTGCTCATGATGCCTTCTCCTGCACAAGCTGCTCACGGAGACTGTCGGAATGCTGTGATGGGACGATGAGCTGCTTGTGTGTAAAATCCTAGTCCCTCAGAGTTTGGTCAAGTTTGCAAACCTCTGTCTGTAACGGAGCCCCTTAAACATGGCTCCGTCAGTCGCTGGCAGATTCCGACAGTGGTTGCTTTCGGAATCGCTTCCAACATAAAAGCTCCTTAACGGAAACACGTCTTCTGGACTCTCTGCGTGACAGTTTCCGGCGAGGAGTGGGTGTCCCTACAGGAGGTCCTGAAACCTCCCCACTGTTTTCGCTGGAAGTGTCTCTGAGCCATCCCTCCAGCTCACTTTCCCTCAGCTCAGCTCCTCTCCCCCTACTGGTTCCCTCTTCAGCTGCTGAGTCTCTCCCAACCTGTGTGAGCCCTTTCACTTCCCTTCCTTCCGATGGCAGTTCCCTGACACTAGGTAATACCTTTATTAGCAAAAGCTAAGGATCAAACTAGATATTACGTGAAATGTGTCATTTTTCTTGTCTGGTTTTCTTCTTCTTGTTAAATCACAGGTGTGGGGGCCACCAAAGGCACTATGTCCTTCTGCCTCATTCCTGATTAAGATGACTATTTTGTTCTACCAGCAGCTTTCCACCCACAGCAAATAGAAGCTCTGGGGGCAACTTTTGTTGGTACTATGCTACGGGGGGGGGGTCCCCCCTTCTCGTGTACCATGGCCTCAATCCTAATCAGATGCTGCCACCTGCATGGCTGCCATTTGCGTGGTAGGTGAATTGTGAAGGCCTCCCCCTCCTTCCAGGCAAAGTGTGTCGGGGGTATATAAAACTCAAGACACCCGTGTGGGTGAAAACAGGGGACAACTCTTTATTGGCTACAGGAAGGTATGCAGGGTTGGTATGGAATTAGATCAGGATCTGTAAACCCAGAAGACTTCCAATGTGAAGCTTGAAATACCACCCCCAGTATGCCTGCTGGGGAATGCCATGGCAGCTGACTAGATTAATTTTTTATTAATTATTATTCTTATTATTCTTATTATTATTACAGTGGTACCTCGGGTTAAGAACTTAATTCTCTGGAGGTCTGTTCTTAACCTGAAACTGTTCTTAAACTGAAGCACCACTTTAGCTAATGCGGCCTCCCACTGCCGCTGCGCTGCCACTGCACAATTTCTGTTCTCATCCTGAAGCAAAGTTCTTAACCCGAGATACTATTTCTGGGTTAGCGGAGTCTGTAACCTGAAGCGTCTCTAACCTGAGGTACCACTGTATTATTATTATTATTGGCGGCTTCCAACAAAATATTAAAATATAGTAATGCATCAAACATTAAAAGTTTCCCTAAACAGGGCTGCCTTCAGATATCTTCTAAAAGTCGGATAGTTGTTGTTCTCTTTGACATCTGGTGGGAGGGCGTTCCACAGGGCAGGTGCCACTACCGAGAAGGCCCTCTGCCTGGTTCCCTGTAACTTGGCTTCTTGCAGTGAGGGAACCACTAGAAGGCCATCAGCCCTGGACCTCAGTGTCCGGGTAGAACAATGGGGGTGGAGACGCTGCAGGCTGGTAACCTGAGAGGAGTGGCGCCACGCTTTGCCCACTGAGAACTGGTGCAGCTTCTCAAGACTCATCACGAGGGTTCCCCTTATCTTTTATTCTACCCAGTGACATTTCTATCCAAGCTGTGACAAACTGGTCCATTGAAACACCTAAGAGTCATGTGCTGTTGCCTGAAAGGCGAAAACCTTTCAACCGAAGGCCAGCTCAGCAATATCAATTCACAGGAGGGGGTGGTTCTGCTCTTGCTGGACTTTCCCCTCCCCCTGCATAGCGTGATCTACCATCAACTGCCTGTGAGAAGGGCAATAATAATAGAATAATATTATTTACTATGTTTTAAAAATATGTAACTGCATGGTACTTGTAAGCTGCCTTGGAATGATTTGTAATGAATTTGGAATTTGCAATGAAAGGTGGGATACAAATAATAGTAAATAAAGAAATTTAAAACCTTTGTGATACCAGTATTATAAAAGAATCACTTACCCGCCTTTAATATAATCAAGAAATGAAACTTCGGTTTCCACTAGGAAGGAAAGTAACGTTACCTGAGAGCAAGTGACACAGAACAAGTAATAAACATCAACCTTCAAAACAGGCACAAATATAGAAGTTTCTGTACTGTATTTCAGAATTATTTTTAAACTTATCCAATATACTGAAGCAAAGATGGTTTTGTGTGGAAATGGCATGTATTGGTAACCCCAACCCCACTCCACACACTTCTCTCACCCCAGCACTCACAATATCTATGAGTCTCCACCATAATTTCTCTTCCAGCCTCTTTATATACAAGCTGTTCCACTTGGCAGATTCCCTTCCACCAATTCACCTCCCCTACCAACCCTCTTGTAAGAGCCAAACAATTCATATATACACTGAGCTGTGCACATGTATCTCTATGCATTCAGAGACTGGCTGCATCATCCCATGAATTAGTTTTTTAAAATGTCATGGAGTCTGGTCAAAATTATTACCAAAGCCAAATTAAGAATGCTTTGGCTATACCTATTGCCCTGTGAACAAAGCAAAAGATGCTATGACTTTCTTGCTCCTAGTTTTAGCCAGGAAAAACAATCTCTCCTTGTTTCAACAAAGTAACAACCATTTACACTTCACTTCTAAAGTGTTCAGGAAGACACAATCAGCTTCAGTTAAACCAACACTATTCAGTCCAGGAGCTTCAAGCACTCACCTGTGAACTTTAACACTGGCTATTTAATTCCCAGGGAAGGCGCATTTTCGATAGAAAATGAACCAGCTCATCTATAGTTTGACAACAAAAAAAGCAAGTTCTTCTCATAATACGACACCTGTCTTATTTAGAGAACTTCTTGCCCAGATAAAGGGATGCGGGTGGCGCTGTGGGTAAAACCACAGTGCCTAGGACTTGCCGATCGTATGGTCGGCGGTTCGAATCCCCGCGGCGGGGTGAGCTCCCGTCTCTCGGTCCCAGCTCCTGCCCACCTAGCAGTTCGAAAGCACCCTTAAGTGCAAGTAGATAAATAGGTACCGCTTTATAGCGGGAAGGTAAACGGTGTTCTGTGTGCTGCGCTGGCTCGCCAGAGCAGCGATGTCACACTGGCCACGTGACCCGGAAGTGTCTGCGGACGGCGCCGGCTCCCGGCTTCTAGAGTGAGATGAGCGCACAACCCTAGAGTCTGTCAAGACTGGCCCGTACGGGCAGGGGTACCTTTACCCTTTACCTTTACCTTGCCGAGATAACGCTTACTTAGATATATCTCACTTCAATATGTGCTGGGAAGGATAGAAAAACAATAATGAAGAAATGATTTACTTAACTGTTCCTGAATTAACATATTTTTTCTTTTTTGCCCTTTTCTTTGGGTTTATAACCTAGAAAAGAAAATGCAGGCACGTTAACTTTTCTGCTTGTCAACACAAATCTCTTTAAATTGTTAAGACGCACGTTTTTTTAACTCTGCCGTGCTCCCTGCTTCTAAACTCCACCTTCATTATGCCAACAAAGGCTGAATGAATGAATGAATGAACTCCATCTTTCCTACACGCACATTTCAAACACCTCCCTAACCCAGCACAACCCATTTGACAGGGAGATGTGTATGACCCTAGCAAGGACCCCTGAGATGCATTTTGCTGCTGCTCACATTTATGTGTACATCAGGGCAAACTGATACTAAAAGATTTTATAAGGAATGCTCCCTGTTTTCCATCACCCCCATCTTCCTCACTGACTTGTAACAGAGGCAGTCATTCCACTAGCTGAGCTAAAAAGCCCTTCACTGGATTGAATAAAAAATACAGCGTTCCACCAGTTCTTGTCACTGGAATCAATCTTGCGGGTGGCAGGGAAAGAAACATTCAAAGGAAGCCTTGTTCCCGTCTAGGGGCATGCAGGAAGAAATGAGTGAGGCTTGCAGAGAGGCAAAGTATAAAGGGAGCTCAGTTTGGATTTATGTCAGCTTTGATATCAGGGGATAGATAAGTTCTGCACAGTTGTCTTCCAGTCTGGTGGGTAGAAGATGGAAGTTGCTGGGAGGGCAGATAGAAAATGAAATACAGCCATCCGTTCTAAGCTACTCTTTCCATTGCTTAAAATTGTAATAGTTGAATAGCTTTACTGTTTACTGTTCCTTAAATTCACATTCCCAAGAGATATTGAAACCCATCTGCTGCTTCTTTGCTGGCAGCTATGAATCACTGTAAATCCCATCAGGTGTGACCCCCCCCAGAAGATTCCCTACCCTGGACACCTCCTGTCCTAAGTTGGTGTTCTCCCTAGATGTTTTGGAATACAACTCCCATCAGCACTGACCAGCATGATCAATGGTCAGGGATAACAGGAGTTGGGGGGGCACTGCATTTAGTATGGCTCCCCTATATTGCTTTTCTCACTGCATGTTTTCATATTCTCTTTGAAGTCTGGAATTTTTCTTTTTGAGGAAGTCATCTGTGGTTACGTCTCTTGTTGAGACTTCCTTCTCTATCTAGCATAACTGCCGCCCTTTGTTTCTAAACTCTTGAAGCTGGCTGTACTTGCACACTGTTTAGAATTCATATCTTCTAATGTGCTTTTTGGATTTTAACCAATCTGATTCCTATCCTTGCTTTAATTTCTATTAATGATTTTCCTTTACCGTCTGAAAAATGTCACAAAATTTTCAGTTTGCTTGTGATCATATCTTTCCTTTCCTTTTGATACCATAATATTATTTTGCAATATTTGTATAAACTTGGTTTCCTAAATTCTGATATTTCATTTTACTTCCTTATCACTCTAACTGCTCTTGATACGTCTTTTTCTGCTTCATGTCTTCTATCCATTTACTGTATGTACTCTGCTTTCTAAAATGAAACCCTTATTCTGATGCTCTCTCAACCTCTCTTTGCATTCTTTTGCTATTTCCATTTTCAAGTTAGTGATTTAGAGTTATATTTTTCAGTTCCTGATTCTACCTCATCTTCAATTACTCATCTCACTGCATGTCTTCCTTTAGTTCTTTTTGGATGATTTCTCACTTTCTTCAGTTGAATTTCTTGGGAGATTGATTTTCTTAAGTTTCTTCCTTCAGCTTCTTATTTGGTTCCTTTAACTCTTAGTAGTGTTTCTATCTCCTCCTTCACACACCAGAAACTGGATGTGATTTTTTAAAACAGACACTTATCTAGTTCGGTTGCAGATCTAGGCACATTCAGTATCATATCATCAACTGGTTAACACTTTTAAAATATGTTCTTTTATCTCTAATGATACTGCTAAAATGCTTGCTTATTCTTTTACTTCATCGAGGCTTGATTACTGTAATATAATTTTTGTTGATCTTCCTTTATCCCATCTGTATCTTCTTGAATCTATTTTTCACTCTGTAATCTTTCAATTTTTGCCTATAAACATTATCATTTATCATCTCTTCTTTTTGCATTGACTCACACAACTTACAAAGCAAGGTCCACAGAATACAGAAAGCTAAGCTAAGCTGAGCTGAATAGGTCCACCCTGGATGACACAGAAAAACAGACCAAATGAGGGCAGGAAGGAGCCGAACTCAACTCTAAACGTTTCCTGCCTTGATGAAAGGTAGCAAATAAACACCCATGTGATGGCCTGCCGCCTATTGAAAATTTACTTATTTTTACAACATTGCACTTTGCTCTTTTCTTAATTTTAAAAATATACTTTTCAGAGGTTAGAGTTCCTCTGATACATGTATTTTACACCTCCATCCTCTTTCCTTAGCTACACCTCATATTTGAAACTCCATACAGTCATATAATTCAGTCACTCTCAACCTCTAGACATTGCTATTGGCCAGGTATTTCACTTTTAACTTACTACTAATGTCCCTTCCTTTTTCTCCCTTTGGAAGTGGGAAGGGAGTGGGAAGTACAGAGGTGACAGGGGTGGAAAGAGCATCTCTTCCCCAATTCCTTTCAACTAGGCTGACTTTCGTACCTGAGCTATTGAACAGAAAGCAGTGGAAATAATAATAAAAAAACAACACCAGAAAGGAATGTGGGGTTCGAACCCATGTCCCTGAGATTAAGAGTTTCATCCTCTACCAAGGGAGCTATCCTTTACACGACGTATACAGGTTCAATAACTATGTTGAAAACTCAAGCTATATAATAAAATGGTGTTTATCTTTATAAAATGAACCCACAAATATATTGACTGCATTTCTAGAAAGTGTGTTCGCACACTTTGACTTATGGATTTTGTCCAGATTTTCTGCTTTCTATTACTAAAAGATAGGTAGTTAAACTATATAGTGCTGGCCCATATTACAAAAGGGCACATAGACAATTCATGATGTTTATTACCTGTACTTGAGGATATAAAAAAATCTACTGTTACCTCATAGACATTAAACTGCGACTGTCCTCTAGATAGCTCCCTATAACTTGTTGTGAATTCTCCAATGAAGTCATGACTAGGAAACAAAAACAAACAAAAATTCAGATTAGCGGATAAGCTGTATTATTGTAGGTCAAGGTGTGAACAAAATGCTAGCTAACACTTCCCAGTACAAGAGGCATTTTAGGAATTTGTCTAACGCCCCACAATTTGGCGCTCTGTTTTATATTCGAAAGTTTTTCATTGCTCCATGAAATTCACTAATAGGCTCCTGTTATCAACCAAACCCAAGCATTAGGAAATATTTTTTATCTGGTTCATTATCTACATGATTACATACCATTTCCCCATAAAATGTGAATTGTTATTTTTTCACAAAGTGGAGTTAAAAGCATTTTTAAAACCCTCTCCCGTGTCAAAATGCATAATGAAGAGGTTTGGTATACATCAGATTGCAAAATAACCATGTGCACAATCAATAAGGGAGTGGCTCAGCAGACTCATGTTATTTCCTGCAAGCACACACATTCCTACATTAAAGCTTTTAAGCACAGGAATAACTGGTATAAAACTCCAAAAGCTGCCCAAATATTCTATGAGTATGTACGCCATACAATTCCTTTTGAACAATTAATGCTGTGCAATAAAAAAATTACCTTCCATCTCTATCCCAGTCGTATACTTCAATCTTAATTGTTCTGAAGAGAAACAAATAAAACACAGAAAAAGCTATACACATATACTAAAAAACTTGTCAACAGAAATAAATGAGTAATGTACTTTACTACTTGTATTTTTCATTTAAATATCTAATTTGTTTTTTTAGAAAGTGATTAAAACAAAGGAGAATATAATTTATTTGTAAGCATTTCCGGCTGCATTTCTAACAGATAGGTGCTCAAGGCAACACACCATAACATCTAAAAGCCTCAATAATAAAAATTCATTTAAAAATTAACCACTACACTCAACAGGTTCCAGCAATGCATGGGTAGGTTTTATTGTGAAAAGTGTGCAAGGTGAATAACCTATCATATTCCTGGAAAAGGGAGTTCTGTAGTGCTGGTGCCACAATGGTGAAGCCTTGCTCCTCCACAGTTAACAAGATAATACGGATCAGGATAATCACAGAATATATAAACATTAAACAAAGAAGTGAGAATAAACACCATGGATTTGGAACAACTTTCATTGAAAATTCAACTGGCCATAACTCCATGATAGAACAAATGTTTTGTAAGCCGAAATTTACAAATTGAATCCACAGTATCCTGAGGTGGGACTGGGAAACAATTCTAGCCGGCATCTCTGGAGAGCAAAAGGTTAAGTAGGTAAATAACCCCTGGAGGGTTGAGTCCAGTCAAAGGAGACTATGGGGTTGCGGCACTCATCTCGCTTTCAGGCCAAGGAAGTTGGCATTTGTCCACAGACAGATTTCCAGGTCATGTGGCCAGCATGACTAAACTGCTTCTGGCACAATGGGACACCTTGACAAGTGCCAGAACGAACAGAAACGCTGTTTACCTTCCCGCTGCAGTGGTACCTATTTATCTACTTGCACTGATGTGCTTTCGAACTACTAGGTTGGCAGGAGCTGGGACAGAGCAACGGGAGCACACCCTGTCGCGTAGATTTGAACTGCTGACCTTCGGATCAGCAAGCCCAGGAGGCTTAGTGGTTTAGACCACAGCGCCACCTGCGGCCTGTTAGTGGGTGAGCACTACCAGTCAGAGCAGACTGTACTGAGGTAGATAAACCAGTGGAATGACTTTGTAAAAGGCAACTTATGTTCCTAAGCATTACAGTTTTGCTCTGAAATATTTAATACCATTCTTGTCAATGGTAAATGACTCTTGGCAATTACTGAATTACTGTCTTATGCATTTTCTTCTGACAGTAACAGCTTTTTCTATTTCATGGAATCACCCTGTATCTCAGGACATCTCAAGGAATTTTGTTTGTGGTACAGAGATATCTGAAGCACATGGAACCAAACCATCATAAGTCTAGAACAGTTGGGACAGACTGTATTAAGATCTAGATTAGAGAGGTACAAATATTTGTCATATTCCAATTGTAAGAAAATGGCACTTTAAGGAGGCTGTATTCTATAACAAATAAGTACTAAACCAAGTTGTCACAGCAAGTGCAGCATATTTAGATTTTTCCCTAGCTATACATTTCTATGAGGGTAGGTCCAGTTATCCAAACTAACAACTACTCATTCCATGGGTGATTGACAGGCAGATGTAGCAATAAGATATACGGTAAGTACTGCTGCTAGTGTACCTAATAACTAGGAGAAAGGTATTCTTAAAGAGCACAGTACAAGAAAAATGTAATAGGAAACATGTGGATTCTTGGATCTACTCTCAGAGAAATACTTTTCTTCCCCAGGAGCAAATTCCTTGCCACAGCAAAATCTCCAGTCAATCACATGAAAGGGCAGGATATACCAACAGCCAAACAAAGGATGGAAAATATGGCATTCCCTGGTGTGTATGCTTCTGGATTACAGATGAGAATTGTTAATAAAAATTACATCTCTCTTAAAATGCTAATAATGCTGTATGAAGATTCCAGCAACAGCTTTGCAGGTCTCTTCAGCAGAAGTTGCAGCCTATTCTAGTCCTGTGATGGTCTTATTGGGAAAGGTGCTTTTCATGAAAATTCACTGAATTCCTTGTCAACCACAGAAATCAATTATTTTAGACACTGTTTTGACTTTCTGCTCAGTCCCAAGTCAAATGAGGGTATTAACTTGTATATATAAATTTCTTAAGTAGCAAAGCATCATGTGGAGTCATAAACATTTGTCATAAGTTAGCTCAGGGGTTTTCAGGCACAAACTATGTTTACAATGGCCGCTTACCGAGTCCTGGGGTGGGCAGCCAGCAGTTGGGAAATCTCAGTGCGGGAGTTCCCACCAGTCCCAAATTTGAATTCTGGCCAGTCCATGGGGGCAGGGCTTCAGAGTGGAACAGGCGTCACTCCCGCTTGCCTCCTGGGACTCAATATTCATGCTTTGGGGCTTGTTTTATATTACAATTTCTTTTTCTAGGTTATGTGATTACTAGCTTTGCTGTGGTTCTTTAATGGCTTCCATATTCAGAGCTGGGAAGGAATTTGCCTTCAAACAGATTGGCCCCGTTGGAAGGTTTTGGAATACTAAAGGTGCAATCCTTTCAACAGTTAAGTCTAACCTAATTGCATCTATTTCATTTCCATTTCAAGCAAATATTGAGGTCAGATAATTAAGCAAGGTTATTTTCCAAAGTATTTAAGTTGTCTTGTAAATATTTATTTCTTAGAGGCAATTTATATCATTAAAGTTCTGAAGTTTGGTATGACTAATCCCCCTCTAATTTGAAAGGGGGAGGGCTTTCCTCTGAAAATGAAGGAAAGACGGTGAATGCTATTAGGTTTTCTAGAACTCAAGCATGAAACTCATTCTGAGAAGTGCCACTGCTGATTCTACTTAGTTTGCTTAGTTCTGAATGCCTTGATTTGCCTGGGTTATGATATAACCTTATCGGACTGTTATAAAACGTCTGCCTTCCACTCAGTTTCTTATGTGGCCCATAAGATGGAAAAGACAGAAGACGAGGTGGATCAGCTGAGGCAGAGATGGCATCAGCAATGTCTGTAAGCGCCTCAGTGATCTGACTTATAAAAACAACTGAATGAAGTAACCAAGATGGGGAAGATACCTTTCCATCCATTTCTGTTTCACTAGATGTTCATGTGATGACTGCTACTTATGAAAAAGAAGGAAGGAAGCACCAGCACATTCTGTTAGTTGCTTTGTAGGCTGGTTTTTATCCCATAAATTCTGAGTAAGAGGACACCTCCAGGAACCTTTAACAAAAAGAATTTTTCTTGAGAAAAGCAGTATCATCAGTATTTGCTTTGCAGTGACAAAGAGCAGTAACTAGTTTCTTAGTGCACTAGCAACAGTGGCTCCATGTTTCCAGAGAGTTTGCTTTTTATCTGCTTGTCAATCATCTGTGGAGAGTGGTACCTATTACTATACTGAAAATACTACAGTACCCCATGTACCTCTTACATATGAACACTTAACTAAATGAATGATGGTGATGTTAACATTTACTTAAAGTTTTGAACTGATATTATGCCTTCTAAAAAGATTAAACTAAACTGAGGAACCTCCAATCTTTGAAAACTTTACTTAAGACGAAAGGTTTAACTCTTACCTGTCAAAATCTCCATTGCAAAGTGCTCTGACAGATATCTTGAATGCCTGCCACACTGGATTTAATGTATTCTTTATCACTTCTGTCTTGTGGCAGATTGTAAAGCTGAAACACAAACAAGCTTTTCTTATTTTAATACTTATCTAAAGGTATTTATAGTCCACTTGATAGTTTTCAAAACAAATCCACCAAGTGGGAATACACTGTAATTTTTGAGAATTTTTTTTCGAAAAAATGAGCACTATTTCATTTTTAGTCATGCGAACAGCTTTCAAATTAATCTACACATATAGCTATACCACACTTCTTTTTCTTTTTATGGAGCCCACATGATGGGTAGCAGCAGGAAGTGGAGGAGGAACTCTGGCAAGCAGAGGAGGGCGCTTTGATGGGGCTATTGTACCACTTCGTATGTGAGGAAGAAAATATTCAGACTCCTTCCCTTATAATGTTTTGCAGCAAGAGTTCTTGATTATTAGATGTTGCCGTTTGGGATTAAAGCAGGGAGGAGGTGCCTGAATTTTTTTTTCTACCTCTCTGAAGACAGAACAAAAGCCTCAAGACAAGTTGTCTCCTTTGCACCAGGATGCAACAGCTATGGTGCTGTTTACTGACCTTCTCTCATACTGGTATATTTCTAAACACAGAGAATATCAATATTTTAATTGTCGACACCAATAAGAAGCTTCTAGAGCAGGAACGGTGAACATGCTGCTCTCCTGCCCCCAATGTTTGTATGTCTGTTGCTTTCTCATTCTGCAACGCTCAGAAAGCTGCAAGGATTTCAGGGTATGTCTGGTGCCTTGTCTACTCCCATGCACAATGGTCTGTGGGGAATGAAATTCCCAGATTTCCTCTTCCCTGCTGGAAATCAAAGGGCAGAGCCACAGGAGAAGCCTGTTCTAAATAGTGAAATTATGCTCCAGCCAATGGCAACTAGTGACCTGACCCAAACACCTAGATGTGGTACCAAAAACTCACCATTTCTGGTTCTGTGCTCACAATCACTAACCCAAGAGTAGAATCCCATATCATCCGTGTAAGCACATATGAAACTATGGAAAAACCACGGTGATTATGAGCACGACACGATGATTAAAGGGTATAAGTATCTAACTACTTCGGGTTAAGTGATCTTGAATAAGCCTTGTTACAGCTCACTGGGTCTTCCTCTTTACAATGGCTCCATTCTGTGAACAAGCAGCATGTGAACCACACTCACAATTTGCTTCTCCTGAACAAATTGCCAGGATCAGTAAGCAAAGAAGAAACCTTGGTTTAACATTACAGTTTGGTCAGAAACAAACCATGAGTGTTGGTTCACACGTTGCAACTAAGCCAAGACTTGCTATTTGTCGCTTCTGACTCTACAAGGGAGGAACAAAAGGGGAGCAATTCAGCAGCATGCACTTGTGTGCTGCTCCTTCACAGAAAACCATGGCTTATGGCTTACTATGAGGACTCCAGACAAAATGGATGCCAATAGTAAATCATGAGGGATGAAAATAGGATTGGTCTCGTTTTTCATCATTGCAGATTCCCAAGTGGAGATGAAGATGCACACACCAGGTCTTTTCTTTCCTGCCATGTTCCCAGATGAGATCATACCCAACCAGACAATGGATTCCAACTGATGCAAATGAAGATGCACATGCCGTCAGAAAGCAGTGTTGCCACAAGCAACTTTCAATAGGTTCTTTTACAGTTTTCTCCATCTCACCGCCATCTGATGTATAGCAACTATATATATATACTTGGATACTATCAAGGCAGAGAGAAAAGCGATTTGTCCACGGCTGCAAGTCAGGGGTGGCTAACATTTGTCCCTCCCAAAAAATGTTGTGGCTGATGGGAATTGTTGTCCAACATCTAGGGACCCAAAGGTTAGCCACCCCTGCTATAAATGAGTAAGTAACCAAAAATCTTCCAGAACATAGTGTTGTTAGCATGTTGAAGCATGTCGTCTGCAAACTAATCTGCCTTATTACAAACCCAAAATTCTGGATCATTAACAAAAAATATTAAATAGCACCAGACCCATACCAGATATGGGGAGCACTGCCTACTTTCCTCTGTCATGAGAACTCTGTGTAACTCTGTCTCCTTTTCCATAAACAATTACTGGCTCACCATCTTATGCCAAAAGTATTTTGGAAGTCCAAGTATATAATGATTACTAGTTTACCCTTTTCAATATGTTGATTGCTCTTGCATAAAACCAGTATCTTACTCATTGTTCCAGTACCAACCCACTAAAATAGGCAATTTAGGCATATTTAATGCACAGAGGTGCTTGCGCAAAGAGTTCCCTAGAGCACTGGACTGTTTCAATTTCTAATCTCTAAAGATACAAGACTGCTGAAACTGTAAATATTGTTTTTAACCACTCCAGCTGTTTTTTTCCTCAGTTCAGGATTTTTTTTAGTTGAAAAGTTAAGAAACCTAGACTTATCTAAGAAACCTAGATACCCAAATCACTGTTATTCATTATAAGCATCTGTTAGTGATTTATATTTTTTTGAGCAAGACCACATTTGAAAAATTGCATAAATATGAAATATTGTTGGTTTGTTTAAAAAGCTATTGAAGCAGGCATATGGAGGAAATACACATTCTCTCCTCATCAGTGTAATTGTGACTTGTATTTTGAAACAAGAGGTTTGTAAGTCTAGAAAAAATAAGACAAGTGCACTGTGAAAGAGAAACTTTTAATACACTACACACAAAATCCCCTGGTCACCCCTATAATTTACAAGACTTCATGTTTAATAGAAGAAAATAAGAGTATCTACCTGCCATCTTCATTGCTGCGAAAAAATACCAGGAAGGGATCAGATTTCCCAAAGAAATCTTTCTTGTCCAATTTGTTAGCACAAAACTGCATCAGTACAGCATCCTAATAATAGAAGAGTGTAATACAAATTAAGTATATAATTTATACCAAGCATACTATTTACACTGATTAAAAACTGCATAAGTATTAGGCATCAAGTTTACACTGCTTTCATTTTACTAACCAAAAAAAGAGGCACTACAAAGTAATTTTTTGTTTTCTTTTCATTTGCTACCAAGATGGGAACACAGTCATGAATTTTGAGTCATTATTTGTGTCACACACATCATATCAAATATTTTAATCAAATTATTCATAATTTTAGGCTTCTGAAGCTATACTGTAACAAAATTTCAATTACAAATTAAGAGATAGCAAGGATTTCTTGTTCCTTCTCCCACTGCAATTACCCAAATATCATGTTAGAATTCATATTAGTTCTACAACAGGAGATATTCTTTATTTGCTCTCCATTCTGCTCTTTGACAACCTCCAATAATAGTTAATTAAAAAAAATATATAAAATAAATACAATAGCATAAAATGCCACAAAACTGTATCAACAGAAAAAATATCACTTAGAAACCACAGCTTTAAATGGTATATAAATTGCTAAAATAAATAGAAAGGGAACAAAAGAATTAATAAAGCAACCCTTTTCTGACACATTTTTATGTATAGGGAGGTGTTTTGCTTATGTGAGCTCATATCCTCTCTGGTTGAAGGCTATTTGAACTGCACCCACTGGCTGCTGATTCTACGTGACAAGCCATTCAGGACCAGGAATTTGGTATGTGACTACCATGCTGTTTTCTCCACACTGTTGCAACATTGCGGAGGCAAAACAAATAGTCCTGAATGATCCACAAGGAAAGCAGCTACTCGTGAAGAAAAGCATGTAGATTTTGACCTGTCTACATGTGGTAGCCATTTTATTACAACGAGCCTTGCATTTAGCTCCAGCATCCATGCATACATACTTGGTTTAACAATGATAAGTCCTGTTAAATTTTAAGACTAATAAAAACTGGGACTATGCATCAACACAAAATATTCCTTGAGGAGGAGCTGCAGCTCAGTGGTAGATAGGACATGTTCTGCATGCAAAATAACCCAGGTTCAATCTGTGGTATCTTCACGTAGCAAAGACTCCTGTCTGAAACCCTGGACAGCCACTGCCAATCAGTGTCAATACAGTCAAACCTCAGTTCTCGAAGGGCTCCATTTTTGCACGTTTTGGCCCCCAAAGGCCGAAAACCCACAAGTAAATGCTCCGGTTTTCGTAAGCTTTTCGGAACCTGAACGTCCAACGCGGCTTCTGCTTGAGTGCAAGAAGCTCTTGCAGCCAATCAAAAGCTGTGCCTCGGTTGTCAAACATTTCAGAAGGTGAAGGGTCTTCCGGAACGGATTACGTTCGAAAACCGAGGTTTGACAGTATTACTGAGATATATGGTCTGACTTGGTATAAGGCTGTGTCCTTTGTTGTTCCTAAATAGATTTAATTATTTAAAGCAGCATAAGATTAGCTCTACTTCTATAGCAAATGCCAAGACGTCTACTCTTCAAAGTCTGATTACAGTGGTACCTCAGGTTAAGAACTTAATTTGTTCTGGAGGTCCATTCTTAACCTGAAACTGTTCTTAACCTGAAATACCACTTTAGCTAATGGGGCCTCCCCTGCTGCTGTGCTGCCGCCGCGTGATTTCTGTTCTCATCCTGAAGCAAAGTTCTTAACCCGAGGTACTATTTCTGGGATAGCGGAGTCTGTACCTGAAGCGTCTGTAACCTGAGGTACCACTGTATAAGCATGCAATAGCTAGTCTTAAAAGTCTAGCAATATACACATGGATTTAATACAACAACAACAACAACAACAACAACAGTACCCTACCCATCTGACTGGGTTGCCCTAGCCACTCTGGGCAGCTTCCAACATACATAAAAACATAATTAAACATTTTAAAACTTCCCCATGCAGGGAAGCTTGTATAGTTACTTATCTCCTTGGCATCTGATGGGAAGGTGTTCCACAGGGTGAATGCCCCTACCAAGAAGACCCTCTGGCTGGTTCCTTGTAACTGCACTTCTCGCAGTGAGGGAACCATCAGAAGGCCCTTGGTGCTAGATCTCAGTGTGAGATGAGGGAGTGGAGACATTCCTTCAGCTATACTGGACTGAGGCCATTTGCCGCTTTAAAGGTCAGCACCAACACTTTGAATTGTACTCTCTGCTAACTAGGAGACAAACAATATACTTTGGCAAAAGAAAACCAAAATGTGAACTTACCCGGCAACAGTTGAGCTCCTCTGCTGTCATTATTATCGTGCCGCATTTCTTCCCAGGAATTCCTCTGTAACAAAACAACATTGTAATAGCAATTAAATACAAGGATTCCAAACTCACCAGTTCATTCCTCTCCAGAGTTCCCTCTCTGCATTCTCCATCCATCAACCTGAGCAAGCTCTCATATATAGTCCTTTGGTACTAATATATGCCATTCTCCTTAACTAATAGGGAAAGTAGAGGATCAGTGTATCACTGCACCATAGTGTCTTTACTTCTGGTGTTCCCACAACATGCAGAGGATTATGATTGGGGCTAAAAGACCAAGGGAAATATTGGTTTATGGGTGTTATGTTGCAAGCGAGCACAAAATGTGAGATTATCAGTGATGAAGGAATTTTTTTTGGTGCATTATTTTTCCACCAAAAAAATTCCATATCTCCCATTCATTAGTAACAACAAATTGGTGTCAACTGCAAATAAATATTAGGCATGCTTGACAGATTCAACATTTTCGGCTTTGTTTAGTAAATATAAGTAAAATAAACATGCTAAATTAGATCACTTTCTAGGGCATCAGAAAAATTTCCTATATATATTTTCCAGAAAACTCACATAACTGGGGAGCACAAAACTTAATTAAAAGATTAAACTTGGCTTTTTAGCCTGTAAAACTCAGCTTCTATACTATATGAAAATACAGGAAATGTTTCATACATCTGACTAATCTGTAAGTTAAGGCCATTTTTACTGTCGCCTGCACGTTATTCCTGCTTTTATCACCTTCATAGTTTGTCCCCCAAAGCCAGACAATGTAGTGCACTGAGGTTTAGCTCCAGTGGGGGAGAGGGGCTATAGCTGGCAAAGTGGCTTTCACAACCCTGCAATGTAGTCCACTGTTACAGACTGCAAATCAAGTGAATACGGAGGAAGTATCAAAAGAGTTGTAAAGAAGAATGTTAAAGGAAGCGGGCAAAGGCAAGACAGAAAATATTGTGAAGTCAGGGCTGCTCCACTCACTCACTCGCTCTTTCAAACACATACAGCTATGAAAAGGCACATCACATGCAAATAGCATCACATTACACACTCAGGAGCATACTACCTATTAAGCACAGCCCATGTAAAGTACACAGCACACAACTGCACACTCCATGCACACACATGCAGAAGAAAAATCAAATGTAAACATGTGTAGTAATTTTACACACACAGTGGCATATCACCTGCAAATACACTTAGCAGTATTCTACATACAAGCACACATAGTAACATGAAGCATGCAAAAAAGGTCTGCAACACAACACATGCAAATTCATGCAGGAAAATGCCTCAAACAAACAGGCACAGCAGCACAACACCCACAGAGCAGCAAACTACATGCAAAGATTTGCAGGAGTATGGCACTCACATAGCTACTTAGAGCAGCGTGTCACATGCAAACCTAGGAGAACATGCAGCAACATGCAAAAGCACACAAACACTATGCAAATATGTACACCACCATGCAAAGGAGCATGCCCAAAGCTGGGCCAGAAATGCCCTCTATTTTCACAACGCCATTCACCTCTCATGGAAGTGGCAGGTGGAGGTTTATTTAACAGGCTTTGGGGAAGGGGATAAAATTTCTAGTTAATTTCATAGGGAGCAGGAAGGGTTACGATAAGATGAAGTGGCAGGAGTTTTAAATTTTCTCTCTCCCTTTCTTATAAAAAGTTTCACTGCTGCTTCAAGAGGTGGCACAGCTGTAATTCTTAATGCAATCAGCTTTCTTAATTCTTATAAAATGTCCCAATGGGAACAAAGCTATGTCACAATGCTGCGTCGCTCCCAGAGAGTCATTTTAGGGAAATGCAAGCACATGCAGCACTATGCAGCCACATGCAAACACACACAGGAGCTTCCTTTCCCCCATCTACAAATACACACTTCTGCAGACTGCTTGCGCCGCCAATGGCCATTTTTGCTTTGGAAAGCAGGTTCCACCAGGGAAGCTTCAATCTGCCAAATAGATGCGAGTTTTAATATTGCCTTTAGTTCAGTGACTGATTTAAAATGGGAACTTGTAACAAGGCTATATAATGGAGTTTTACTGAGGTAGCTAAATGCATATTTTTGCATTTGACATAATTATGTTTTAGGCAAGAGGAAAAAAGATTGCAGCCGATGGTCTTGCTTGGATGGAATGTTAACCCCATAGTTTTGAGTCATGAGAATCGCCAACAATAAGCCTTCAGCTCACAAGCTCCCCTCACTGTTTGCTTCTTAGATATGGCTGCAGGGAAGAGCTCATAAGCTTTTGCTTCTGTGTTAGATTGACTGCAGCTTGTCATTCTATTCTGAAACCAGCTGAAACCAGACCAACTGTGGTTAATCTTAACTATGGTTTGTTGAAACAAGCCAAGTTCATAAACGGTGTCATTTGGTTAGATTATACCTCGAAAAAGTGGATTTTCCATGTCAAATTTCCTATTGATAGAACTTGATTTTTATGGTGGCTACAATTTCAGGCTATATAATGATGGAATGCTGAAAAAGCAATTCACCTTAATTGAAGACAGTGCTATAATTTACTTTAAAACAGCACCACACAAATTCAGAACACCCAACAGTGAATAAAAAATGACATTCCTTGACAGCATTCCCTGTCTAGAATTTTTATTTGTCAAATACCAGAGAACACAAGGATCTGCCAGACCCAAAGGCAGGATCAGTAGCTAGTGGGAAGGATATAGGAAGTTTAGCATCAGTTTCTTTGAAAAGAATACACTTACATGATTGACTTTTCTAATCTGCTTCCTTGCGATCCAACAATCTCTCCAAGCGTACAGAAAACTTGTCCCAAGAAGTCCTGAAAAATTATTATGAAAATGATAAATCTAAGTCCCCATCCCCACTTTGCACTTAGTAAGCTTATGGGTATGAGAAATGCAGTATTTAGATAGAATTAAAGGCTTTATTTGGACACACTGATCAATTATGGTTCATAATTAATGCTTAAGTGAGCATTGCACCTTAACCTGGGCAAGTTTGGAACCTTGCTTTTCATGAACCAAAGCTTGTCACGCTGTCTGGATCCAGAACTATCTTAACTATGATAAGCTGCAACAACAAAAATTTTGAGAAGTGCAGGAGGAAAATGTTTCTTTCTTCTTCATGTACTGGTGTGGATATTGGGGGACAGACTCCCCATAATCTCTACGTTCAGTGAAGGGTCAGAATTTGAGCAAACTTATAATTTCCTGAGTTTAGCAGGGGCTGGGAATACCAGCTAACTTCCTCCTGAGGCCACCCTGTTGATGGTGGTTGTGAAACAAACAATGGTGCTGATGTCCACTCCTGGGAAGATTGACAACTGTCTTGAATGTTGTCCACTTCTGTTAGTATATTGCAGCAAAAATATTTAGAGCACATTGTAATATCTTAAAGACTAACAGATGGTATGATATACGGTAAGCTTTCATGGACTCAAGCTCACTTCATGAGATGCATGAAGTGAAATCGTAAGTGGCATGTATATAAAGGACAAAATTGTAAGGTAGGAGTTAAATAGCAATGAGATGCAGAAATTACAGTCAGGGATAATTAGAGCTTAAAATACATAAAATGTGTACATGAGATATGGAAACACTTAAGGTTAAAATAAAGTAGCACTTACATGTTTCGATAAATTTGGACTCTTTGAATCCACATCATACCTAAAATGAAAAAGAACAAAATATTTTAATCTACTTATAAGCTCAAATACCCATGTAAAACAATGAAGTAATCTTGCTGGTTAAAACTGGGTTTTAGCTGGTATTGTGTAATCTTTCCATCATTTGCATTGTAATGTACATTGTAATGTGTATGATGGCGGAACTCTCTATGTCTGTTCAGGTGAACGTCGATTTAGCTGTCAATGCAGAACCTTAACCCTTAATGCTTGGGGCGGGAGTGGAGATGGAACTCTCGGTATGCAAAAGAACAGAAGTTCCGCATGTTCTGATTGGTGGGTACAAGTTTTGAATTTGACTGGGGTTGGACTAGAGTGGCCAGAATAAGTGTATATATGGCTAGGAGCTGGCTATATGGTTGGAGGGTCCATGACTGGCAATTGTTATGGGCAGCCAGGAGAAGGCAACAGAAGTGGATCAAGGAGGAAGAAAGAAGACCTGAAAGGATGGCAGAGTGGCTTGGTGGCCAGAGGATTGCTGGGATAGCTGACTCACTTGCCTTAGGCTGAAGAGACAAGTGGAGAACCTTTCTAGAGCACTGATGGAGAAGAAGTGATGTGCTGTTTGGAATGCTAGGCAGGAAATGTCTGGTAGGAGAGCCAGGGGAAGATTCCAGGAAAAAGAACAGCAAAAACAGACCTGCACTTAAATAGGTCAGCAGAACTTGAAGCAGAGGCTTCAACAAAAGTCTTCAGTTATAGTGCTGGTGAGGCCTAACGGGTGGATGGCAATCTGGAAAAAGTGTTTTAACAAGGTTGCTAAAAGTTTCCTCGAAGCTGACCGGGTTTAGTAACCATAGTGTAAAATAATAATTATACCAAGGAAAACTGTAGTTCCATTAGCTGAATTTGAAACAACATAGTTTGCTGTAGTGAATTAACTGGAAACATGTTTTACCACTACATTAAGATACAATCTAATGTCAAAATGTTTTAAAATTCCACTTCATTAACTATTCTTGTAGATCAGATATACTGTCATAATATAATCAAACCCCAAAGTATATAAATAAACTTACAAGTCAAATCGCAGGTTCTGTCTCTCTTCAAAAAAGTAATCCAATATAAATTTTCTCACAAAATCTGGGTTCAAAGTATTGTCAATTACTTCAGTTCTCCCAAACTGTAAAATAAGATGTTGTGGGAAGTATATCAATAAAAACTACATATGTTAAGTACATACGCACACACAAGACAAAAAAAATGAAAAAATATAAGGTTTTCATTTGGCAGGGAAAGAGACCTAGCTAAAAGCAGCTCCTAGCCTGAGACTATTCAACACCCAATGAATGTAATTTTCATCAATATTTATTTTACTTAAGATCTCAGGAGCTATCATGCAATATTTGTTTACAATATCTTAAGAGGTGCCAAACAGAAATCAAACAGACAAACCATTTTCCAAAATATGCAGCCGATATCCTGAAGTAAAGTATTGCAATAAACGCTGCATTTTATAAATTTTCCAGAGATAGGGTATATACATCATATTAATTTCTCATACAAATTTTCAGAGGTTACATATAAAAATAATTAAAAACTAAACCATTGTTTGAGCCATGAAACATGATGTAAAGCTTCAGAACAAATGAAGAGTTAAGGAAAATCTTTAGTAATAGATGGAAAGAACAATTTCTGCTAATTTGCTCAGAATCTGGAATTGGCAGCGGATGCAGGACAGGGCGTTATAACTAGCAGACACTATTAAGCAATCTTTTCCTCTGAGATTCTAAGCAAAGTGCCAATTAACAACATTTTACTTGTATTTGTTTTTAAACAGTACACAAACAAAACTTCTAAATCTCCCAGAACACTTTAATTGCTAAAAGGAAGATTTCAAAGTGGACAATTTATCTTCTCCATAAGAACCAAGAAGCTCAGAATCAGGAACAATCTAAATGGGAGCATCTACAAAAACCTAAAATCAATACACCAGGGAAGGGCCGGCCTACAGCTCAGTGATAGAGCATCTTTGCATGCAGCGGGTTCCAAGTTCAATTGGCAGAATCTCCATGTACGAATGGGAATGTTCCCTGTATATGACCCTAGGAAGCTGCTGTCAATCAGTGAAGAAAATACTGTGCTAGATGGACCAATTGCCTGACTTTATTTAAGGCAGCTTCCTATATTCCTAATATTGTATGGGTTAAGGCTATGGCGTTGACTAAGCTTACTACAATATAAGTCATGAAGTCCAACATTTTAAGGAGATGTGTTTCTGTAGCCTCCAAAAATATGGAATTTGGCATCAAAGGGATAGAAAGCTCTGGCAAGTAATAGTAACATCAGTTGTCACAGATTCTAGACAGGTGCTTCAAGCTATGACTACAAATCAGGCCTCTTCTCCCTCAACTGTCATTTGGGGGCAGCCATTTCATCAGACTGCCTCACTGGGAGAGAGATGAAGCAGGGTTCATTGCATCTGCTTTGCTTGAGGCCCAGCTCCATCAAGCACCTAGTGTAGCTTTGCCTGCTGAACAGCAGTCTGAAGGGGGAGTGACTCTACCTGCAGATGATCAGCCTTCAAGGACACAAGAGGAAAAGGCACTGATGGGAACCAGCTGGCTCTGGCCTTCTTAAACAGAGCTCTCAGCAGCAGTCAAATGCCGGAAACAATACTTGTGGTTCCTGGCTCTATCTTGCTGCTTGCTATCTGGATCCCTAGACTGGACCCTTGGCTCTGTGGTCATCTGGATTCCCTGACCTCTAACTGTCTGACTTTGTATGTGGATTCTGCTCTCAGACAAGTGTTCGTTAGAGACTCTTAGCCCTTGCTTGCTTGGCAATGGGACTCGGACGGAGATACAATACCTCCTGCTTCTGAACTATGCCAGCTGGTCAATATAGGAACAACTGTCTAGAAACTGGAGCCTCAGCTTTGAGCTTTGTTCTTTTCCCCTCGTGTGTTGTATTTTTATTTATGTAAACCTGCAGAGTGTCTAGGGAGTGTCTTGTTTAGCTTTCTTGTAAGCCGCTCCGGGAGACTTTTTGGCTGAAGAGCAGCATACAAGTGCTCTAAATAAATAAATAAAAAGTGCCACAAAGCAAATGGAAGCAGAGTGTCAGATGTCACCTCCCTGCATCTATAGATCCACTATCCATTGATAGGTCCTGCCAATCCAGGACTGGCTTTTTCAGCCAGTGCAGAAAATGTAATTAATCTAAGTCACTGCCAGAGATGCTGCAAATCCAAGCTCTTAGGTGGATCAATGGGAACCCAAGAAATATAGCCAATGAATAAATTTACAGCTGATACTAATATTTCTGGAACTCCAAATTGGAAGGCTTTGAAATAATACCTTCAGGCATCTTGATGAATTTTACAATTGAGGCTTTACCCTTGGAAACCATGAATACGTTGAAAAAGAAAATACAATGATACACATTTGTACCTGAACATATTTACTTGTGCTGCTGTCAATGGGTCTTAGTTCAGAGTAAATAAACATGACTTGCAAGAAGAAAACTTATATTATGGTAGTATAACAAGGATTGGGGAACAGAGTACCTTCATTCACGCATCAAGGTAATCCATACATACCAATCTCACCTGCTTTGCTCCTCCCTACTAGAATGTCTAAGAAACAAACCAAATTAAGCCAAGAACAATTCCTCTCTACAGATCATAGTTAGTCTGTACCCACAATCTCTGCACTGGACTTAATACTAATGTCAAGAATCATGGTTTGTTTCCCCCACATATTATCAGAGAAGAGCAAAATAGGTGAGTTAAGCACATTCATGTTAAAGCATTACTTATGTTACTGTGTGATGTGTGAATGAGCCCAGTATGCATTGCTCTTAAAAAAATGTGATCCCAAGTCTCTATATTAACAACCTGGAGCTATCACTTTTTATTGAAACTAAGCTACAAGCTTTTTCCTTCTACCAGTACAAAAAAAGCACTGCTTTATATTGTGAGGTTTTTTTGGGGGGGCGGGGGTATGCCTAGTCCCCCTTCTAATTCCTGGTAAGCCAGACTAGCTTCCTGATAATGTGATAGCCTAGGTAATGTGCTGTGAAGGGACAAAGGCACCAGAGGGCAAATGGGTGGGCCCCTTCCCTGAACTGCCTGGGAGTTAGAAAGACAAAGGGCAGCATTGAGAGTTGAGTGATATGAGCTAGAACATGGGTAGGCAAACTAAGGCCCAGGGGCCAGATCCAGCCCAATCGCCTTCTAGATCTGGCCCGCAAACAGTCTGGGAATCAGCATGTTTTTGCATGAGTAGAATGTGCCCTTTTATTTAAAATGCATCTCTGGGTTATTTGTGGGGCCTGCCTGGTGTTTTTACATGAGCAGAATGTGTGCTTTTATTTAAAAAGCATCTCTGGGTTATTTGTGGGGCATAGGAATTCATTCATTTCCCCCCAAAAAAAATATAGTCTGGCCCCCTACAAGGTCTGAGGGACAGTGGACTGGCCCCCCTGCTGAAAAAGTTTGCTGGCCCCTGAGCTAGAAGCTGGGAAGCCAGACAGAGCAATGTTCAATTTCTGTTTGAGTTCAAGGCTATCACTACGGAGGAAGTAAGACCCTCTTGGGGTGTAAATGCTGTGATCCCTCTATTGCAGGCTCAGGTTGTATAGATGTGTAAATAAACCATACATCATAATGGAACCATACATCATAATGGAACCACAGTCTCTTCTGTACCTCATTCCAAAGCAAACATGAACCCTGGGTAAGATTACTAGGGTTACTAGTAATCTCGCACTGCTCTGAGATTGGGGTGGCATGCAACAATATATATATTGCATATATATACGTATATAAATGCAACAACAAAAAGCTTTACCTCTCTCCATTCCTTATTTCCCATACCCTGGGTATACAAAACACAGACTGTGGGGACAAAAAAGAAGAATGTGATCAATTTCATATGTTCTGTTTAACTTTTCCATTACAACTAATACTCAAAGCTATAATGCTACAGATATTAGGCATACGTTAAAATATTACATAAGATATCCAAGTCCATTTAGGAGTTATAAGCCATCTGAGATCGTGCTTCATGTTTAATGAAACTTCACAATAAGATCCAGCATTCAAACACTGTCTTACTTGAATACTATGTCATACAGTCTAGCTGTTATTCCTGACCATATACATCAGATCTAACAAACCATAAGTAAAAGAAACCTGTTTCAAGTTTAACAGCTACAGAATATTTTAGCCCTATCAGCTGAAGTTACAAAACCTTTTTTTTTTTTTTAAGACACTTCTTTCACCAATATCCTTCTAACTGGGAAACCATTTAAGAACAATGGAGGAAATATCTCCTTGTCTTCCAGACATTTAATATTCTGCTATTAAAGGTTGGCTCTTCTAGTTTATTTACCATGCCCAAGAAAAGTGCATATGCATGTCTACTAGCAATGAGGAGAACAAGGCTTTCTTCAAAGTTCATTATTTTCCTTGATTTTCCAAACAGAAACTATTTTAAACTCCTCATTTAGCAAATATTCAGTTTTTATTTATGCATCCATCACTCAAAAGAATTGTTCAATGTTAGTGGTAAAGGAAAATCCATATCAGAAGGATGCAAGGTTGGCTTCATTGCAGCCCTGGCTTTATAGTACCAGGAAACTGATTTACTTACACAAGAACCAGTAGCAAAAATTATCATTAAGGATTACTGGCTAATTAAACTTTCATCCAGTCCCTTGCATAATTCATCTTAATCTAAAAGAAAACATTATGAGAGGTGAATAGAAAATTGAAAATTTCATTAACAAATAAATGTTATACTTACTTGGATCAGATTTTGAAAATGTGTCTCGGTCCAAAAGGTTCCTATTCATGAAAGAAAAGATCATGTTACCGTTCTGTTTTTAAAAATCACTACTAAAGATCTTAAACAGAAAGAGTCATATTGAAAGAGATTATTAAAGAAAGTGATCTCCGCCTTCATTGCCTTGTATATTGGGTCCCACAAACGAGAGTGCTTCAACAGTCCAACTAGCTTCTGTACTGGTTGAGGAACTGCCAGTTGCCCTGAACTATAGATTATCTTTTACTGTTCTTCATGTTCACACACTGCCTTCAACCTCAGCAATACAATACAGTGGTACCTTGGTTTAAGAACAGCTTAGTTCAGGCATCCCCAAACTCAGCCCTCCAGCTGTTTTGGGACTACAATTCCCATCATCCCTAGCTAACAGGACCAGTGGTCAGGGAGGATAAGAACTGTAGTCCCAAAACAGCTGGAGGGCCGAGTTTTGGGGATGCCTGGCTTAGTTTACGAACAACTTGGATGAAGAACGCTGCAAACCCGGAAGTAGGTGTTTTGGTTTGTGAACTTTGCCTTGGAAGCAGAACATGTTCCGCTTCCTGTTGAGTGTGTTCCATTTGTAAATTGAGTCCCCCGCTGCTATGGGAAAGCACACCTTGGTTTAAGAACGCTTTGGTTTAAGAACGGACTTCCGGAACGGATTAAGTTATCAACCAAGGTACCACTGCATAGCACAAACCATAGCTTGCAGCTGCACTCAAACTAGCAAACTGTAAGAACATAAGAAAAGCCCTGCTGGAGCAGACCATCTAGTGCAGCTTCCTGGTCTCACAGTGGCCAACCAGATGCCTATGAAAAGCACACAAGCAGAAACTGAGTACAACACTTGCCTCTGACAGTGGAGGCACATCAGTCATCATCGCTAGTACCACTGACAGCTGTAGCATCTTCCATCAATAAATATGATCCAATTTTGGGGTGGTTTTAAAACTTAAGAGTCTCCCTGTCAGAACACTTGAGAGGTCTGTTATTATCAGCATGGGGCATCACTTCTTAATAGTAGCCAGCAGCAAGGTGTGGCAAGGAGAAACCATGTTAACGTTTATCCGTTACCCAGAGGATCAAAGTAAGAATGAGGCACATTTGGGGGGAAAGCTAGAACACTTCCCCTCAATGAAAGGTATAGCTTAAAAGTTACTCTAATAAGGTACCAACATTGTTTTAGACACTCTTTACAGAGATAGTGAAGAACTTCCTTAAAATTCTTACCTTAAACCTGTCCCTGAATCAGAGGCAGAGCATTTCCTGCCTGCGCCCGGGGCAGGCAACATCAGCAGCACACCCGCATCAGGGCACACCGTGGGGGCCAGGAGCTTTTTAGTCCTAGAATAAGAGCAATTTCTATTCTAGGAGGAATGAGTCTATTCAGAGCAGTGGTGTAGCGTGGTAGTGGGGCCGTGGGCGGGGCAGAGCGCCATAGTGACCTCTGCCCACTGCAACAGTTGGGGGGGCCACGCCCTGCCCCGTCCTGAGCTGTTGCGTCCTTCTCATCACCCTCCAGCTTGGGGGGTGGCTGAGAAGGATGCAACAGGCATGGGTCCTGGCCCCTGCGAGCCCAGCACTGCTTTTGCGAGCTGCGCTGCTTGCAGGGAGGGTGTCGTGAGCTGTGGTGTCCTCCTCATAGTGTCCTCCAGCTGGGGGGTGACAGAAGGACACAACAGGCAGGCGCCCCGGGTCCTGCGAGCATGCCTGTTGCATCCTTCTCAGCCACCCCCCAAGCTGGAGGGCAATGAGAAGGACACAACAGCCCAGGACAGGGCAGGGCGTGGCCCCCCCAACTGCTGCAGTGGGCAGAGGTCACTATGGCGCTGTGCCCCGCCCACGGCCCCACTACCACGCTACACCACTGCTCTAAATAGACTCATTCCTCCTAGAAAGGAATGGAAATTACTCTTATTCTAGGAGAAAAAAACTCTCAGCCCCTTCTAGGATCTTCACAAGAAAGGGCAGGAGCCCAGATTGGGATTCTGACAGACAAGCCCCATCTGGGTTCCTGCCCTATCTAGGCTCCTGCCCCATCTGGGCTCCTGGAGACGGTTATGACCTGTCTAACAGTTCTAACTGCCTACTTTCCTGATTGGCTGAAACTCCACTCAGGAGGCGGAGCCAGGGTCTGTCCTTCACAATAGCCCTTTGTCTAATCCTCTTTTAAAGATATCCAAGTGGGCATCTATCACGTCATCTTGTGGGAATAAATTTCTTAGTATCACTATGCTCTGTGTGAATAAGGACTTCACCTGCCCTGAATGTTCTAGCTTTCAATTTCATTGGACTGCCCCAAGTTCTAGTTTTATGAAAGAGAAACTTCACTCTGTCCACTTAATCCACACTATGAATGATTTTATATACTTCTAACATGTCCCCCTCTGGGCGCAGGTGGCGCTGTGGTCTTAAACACTGAGCCTAGGTCTCTTATCGATCTAAAGGTCGGTGGTTCGAATCCCCGTGAAGGGGTGAGCTCCCGTTGCTCGGTCCCAGCTCCTGCCAACCTAGCAGTTCAAAACTACATCAAAGTGAAAGTAGATAAATAGGTACCGCTCTGGCGGGAAAAGAAACGGCGTTTCCGTGCGCTGCTCTGGTTTCGCCAGAAGCGGCTTAGTTATGCTGGCCATAAGACCCAGAAAAACTGTGGACAAACATCGGCTCCCTCAGCCAGTAAAGTGAGATGAGTGCCGCAACCCCAGAGTCATCCGCGACTGGACTTAACTGTCAGGGGTCCTTTACCTTTTAACATGTCCCCACTTACCTGCCTTTTCCCTAAACTAAAATGCCTCAAATGTTGAGACCTCTCCTCACAGCAGCAATGCTCCAAACCCTTTGAGCATTGGTTGCCCTTTTGCAACCAAAGGTTAAGCAAACAGAACTATACGCAGTATTCACACCATAGTTGATGTAGTAGTCACACCATAGTTGTTTAGCAGCATTATGATATTGGCAGTTCTATTCTCAATCCCCTCCCTAGTGATCCCTAGCATGTAAGTAATTTGCTTTTTTCACAGCTCCCTCATACTAGGATCAACATATTCATTAAACTATCCACTATGATCCCAAGGTTTCGTTCCCAGTCAGCCACTGCCAGTTCAGACCCTATGAATGTATATGTGAAATTGGGAGAGGTGTCCCAATGTGCATCAATCACTTCATACTTCCTTACATAGAATTACATTTGCCATTTTAATGGCCCTCCTCTCAGGTTGGAGAAATCCTTTTGGAGCTCCTCCCAATCCCTTTTTGTTTTAACCACCCTGAATAATTTGGCACTATCAGCAAACCTGCGTACCTCACTTCTCAATGCCAACTCTAGATTGTTTATGAACAAGATAAAAAGCATGGGTCTCAATACCAATACAGTCATACCTTGTGTTGCGTCTGCTTCATGTTTCGTCTTTTCGGGTTATGAACGTGGCAAACCCGGAAGTGTTTACTTCCGGGTTCGCCACGCACGCATGTGCAGAAACGATCTGCGCGCTTCGCAGAGAAGTGCTCTGTTGTGCCACGCGTGTGTGCAGAAGCGGCGTTCTAGTTGCAGACTTTTCGGGATGCAAACGGCACCCCGGAACAGATTGAGTCTGCAACTAGAGGTACCACTGTACTTGGGAGACTCCATTTTCCATATCCCTCAGCTGGAATAACTGAATGTTTTTTTCTTCCTCCCTGCTTCTTGTTTCTTAGCCAGTTCCATGAGTGTCCCTCCTCTTATCCCATGACTGACAAGCTCACTCAAGAGTCTGGTGAGGGACTTTATCAAACATTTTCTGGTATTCAGAGTACACATTGTCAACTGGATCACCATCTATATGCTGTACTAATTGGCACTCTCAAAGAATGCTAAGAGGTTAGTAAGAAAGAACTAAGGGCTTATCCAAAATTATCTTTTCTCTGCTCTTTCCAGACATGGTATGCAATTTAAAGCTCCATGTCTATTACCCCCCCCCCCATTTTTATTATTATTTTTTGCTCTGGAGCTTTCCCTGCAAAAACCTGCTCTTTAAAGTTCAATTGGAGCAAACATCAATCTGTGCAAAACCGAAATTAACGTTTACTATTATTCAACTTTACAGGGCTGGTTTTTATGGGGAAAGCTCAGCACAAAAACCAAAAACAAAATGGCTCAGACATGGAGCATTAAAGCATAGACCTCTGCCTGGAAAGAGCAGGGCAAAAGGCAAGTGTGGATAAGCCCTTTCTTTTGCAGAAGCAATTCTGATTCTGCTCAGCAAAATGCTTTGTAATATTATCTTTAACAATGTTTTCCACCAGTTTTTCTAGAACTAAGCAATCTGTCATTTCTTAGATCCTCCTCACCCCCAGATCCTTTTTTAAAAAGTGGCATTACACAGGTCACCTTCCAGTCCTCAGTACAGAGGCTAATCTTAGAGGCAAGTTACATGTTTTTGATATAAGATCAGAAATGTCACACCTGAGTTCTTGAGTTGATGCCATCAGGACCAGGTTATTTGTCAGTTTTTACTTTGTGAATGAGACCCGGAAACACACAGCTTCTCTGCAAATCTTATTTTCCTCCTTTAGCATACCTTTGACTCAGTTGCCATTCAAACATCCAGCCACCTCCCTAGCGGGTCTCCCAATTATTATTTTTTTTTAAAGTTGGTGGTGTCCTCATGCTTTTAGCAATATGTTCCTCAAATTCTTTTTTAGCATACCTTATTGTTTGTTTAATGGGACGCGGGTGGCGCTGTGGGTAAACCTCAGTGCCTAGGACTTGCCGATCGTATGGTCAGCGGTTCGAATCCCCGCGGCGGGGTGAGCTCCCATCTTTCGGTCCCAGCTCCTGCCCACCTAGCAGTTCGAAAGCACCCCTAAGTGCAAGTAGATAAATAGGTACCGCTTTATAGTGGGAAGGTAAACGGCGTTTCCGTGTGCTGCGCTGGTGCTGGCTCGCCAGAGCAGCTTCGTCACGCTGGCCACGTGACCCGGAAGTGTCTTTGGACAGCGCTGGCTCCCGGCCTCTTAAGTGAGATGAGCGCACAACCCTAGAGTCGGACACGACTGGCCCGTACGGGCAGGGGTACCTTTACCTATTGCTTGTTTGTATTTCTTTTATCAAAGTCTGTGTTCTGTTTCTCTCATTTGGACAAGACTTACATTTTTCTTGGTCTTGGTGGTTCCTTTCCTGATCTGTTGTATACAGTCTAGCTGAGCTTCTAATATTGTGATTTTAAACAACCCCAAATATTTTGGAGAGATTAGACCCTCTTGACTTTGGCTTTCAACTTCCACAGCCTCATTTTTAGGAAGTTTCCTCTTCTGTGTGGGAGATTTTAGCAAACAAACCTAACAATACATATTTCCTAGCTAGTATGTGAATGAGTTAAGGACCACTGAGTTCTTATTGCTAGAATAGGCTCAGTAGAGTCATGCCTCCTCTTCTCTTGAGAGGAAGGAAGTGAAGCCTGTTTCCAGTGTCCCCCACCCCTTTCACTGCAAGCCATGGAGACAGACGAGCCTGGTACCTTCCAGGCCATGGGTAGGCAAACTAAGGCTGGGGGCCGGATCACCTTCTAAATCCAGCCTGCGGAAGGTATGGGAATCAGCGTGTTTTTACATGAGTAGAATGTGTGCTTTTATTTAAAATGCATCTATGGATTACTTGTGGGGCATAGGAATTTGTTCATCCCCCCCCCAAAAAAAATAGTCCGGCCCCCCACAAGGTCTGAGGGATAATGGACCAGCCCCCTGCTGAAAAAGTTTGCTGACCCCTGTTCCAGGCTCTGAAGCTATAATTGCTGTATTTCTACTAAGAGTGTTTTACATGCATTATTTTATTGCTGCTGTGTAAGGAAAATGCATGTCTGAGACTAAGAAACTGTAAGTAAAGCATTTCAAACTTACTTTGCAGTGTGTAGTGTATTTATTGAAAAGGGAGTTAAAGGGGGTCAGCTGCCTTATGCAGCTGAACAAACAGAATAAATAAGGTTTAATAGCCTATTCCTGTGCTTCATTAATCTGCCTAATGATGGGACTTAATATTCTGCTACTGGGGCTCTCTGTGTGCTAGCCTCACCTTTTAAAAACAGACACCAGCTATTTTACTTTTGTTGTCGGTCTCTAGAGGATCAACTATAATTAATATATTCCATCAGGCTTATGTTATGCCCATCATATCTATGTTGTCCTCTCAGACAAAGCACTCCAGTTCATTTATCTTGACTCAGCAGCTTCTAGCATTAGCAAATAAACACTTATATATACTGTAGTATCTTTCACCAAGTGTCCTTGGTACTTGAACTTTAGCCTATAGCGCTCTAGCCTCTCTAAATCTGTAGCATATGTCAATGCTAAATTCTACCTCTTCCCAATTTGAATACTCATTATTTTTTTCACCTTCATCCCATGGGGAAGATATAATCGAAACCAGAGCCTCCTCGGCTCTTGTCAGCTTCCCTTCCCCCTGCAATCAGTTTCTTTATTTAATTATATTCCTTACCCACCCTTCACCACAAGGTCTCAAGGCAGGAGGATGACAACAATAAAAGTTTTATGGTAGACAATATCTTGCTGAGTAAAGAAATAAAGTGGGTAGATAAAGTCTTCAAGCAATGTATGACACACAAGGGAAGACCATAGCTGTCAACTTACAGATTTGAAAATAAGGGACCAGCAGCCTTGAAAATAAGGGACCGGCAGCCAGAATAAGGGACCTACAGCCTCACCTGTTCCAGGCACTCCAGTCTTCCTGTCCTTCTGCAGTCTGGTCAAACTCATGCTGGTAGCTTCGAGAACACTGTCCAACAAACTTTGTAACCAGAGGTTCAACTGAATAGAATCTGAATCACATGCACCACAAGGCCTATGCAGCCTCAACTTAAGATGGCTCCCCGGCCTGGCTTTGCACTGCAAAGTTTGCAGCAGCACGTGCAACAAAATGGCGTCCAGCATTCAAAACCCCCCTCAGCTTGCATTAACTAGCCACACACAAGGCATGCAAGCTCCAACCCCCAGTCATTCTTAGACTTCTTATTGGGTGAGCAACACAGCCAAGCAACACAGTTGGAGCCTCCGTCCTCCCTGGCTGGCAGGGAGGGAGGGAGGGAGAGGAGCTGCTTCCTTTGAAATTTAAGGGACATCATTTAAGGGACATCCATCAATAAGGGACAGCAGCGGGACATGGCGCTGGAATAAGGGACTGTCCCTTCAAATAAGGGACACTTGACAGCTATGGGGAAGACAGAGGCACTAGGGCAGTGAACTTTGGTGTGAGAACAAGGGTATTATCATAATGGCTCACTTGAAAAGGACAACCTTTCTATAACAAAATGTTGGAAAGTATAAAGAAAGTATAAAGGAAGTACAATTTCTCCTAATTTAAGCTTTCATTCAATGTAGTTCCAAACTAGGTTTCTACCTATGATGCAATCAAACCTATGAGAAGTTCCGCATGTTCTGATTGGTGGGTACAAGTTTTGAATTTGGCTGGGTTTGGACTAGAGTGGCTAGAATAAGTGTATATATGGCTAGGAGCTGGCTATATGGTTGAAGGGCCCACGACTGGAGATTGCGATGGACAGCCAGGAGAAGGCAACAGAAGTGGAAGAGGATCAAGGAGGAAGGAAGAAGACCTGAAAGGAAAGCAGAGTGGCTTGGCGGCCAGAGGATTGCTGGGATAGCTGAATTACTTTTATATACAACAACTGTATACAACAACTTTTATAAGTTGCTGTATACAGAGGGTGGAATAAACACACACACACACACACACACACACACACACACACACTTAACATCCATGTTCATTTCTAAGGGCAATATATATATGAATGAAGCTGATAAAATACTGACCAATTACAGAAAAATGTTTATTTTATTTGGATGCTTAAATGGGAAGTCCTTTTACTACAGGTAAAATATGTTCAGACTAACTTGTTGTGGACAGTTATCTAGATGCCATGTTCTGATGCAGCTGAAGTTTTCAAACAGTTTTGAGCCTAATGCACTGCAGATCATTTACCCTGGATCTTACAAGAACATAGATCATGGTAATAAACTTGTAGCTGGCACACAAGAGCTTTCTCCCCCAGAAGAAATGTGAACATTCAGCGTTAACAGCCAAACTTAACAGTACTTCTGAACTACAAACCTGCTCTTTAAGAGGAAGTGCCAACCTCATCTAGAAAAGGCTGTGTACCACTTCCTCAGACCCTGAATTCCTAATTATTAGTGGATCTGTCTTGTCTGGATTGAGTGGTTTCTTCATTCACATCCCGCTTTTCACAGAATATAGAGGTCTGTCCAGTTTTTCTATCACTCCTATCAGTTCAAATGCAAGGAAGGCCGATTCAAACTACGGTTTGAGAACCAACCAGATCATAAACCAGAGTTTGATCCTGGCTTGTTTAAAACTAACCAAAGTTCCCCAAATTTGGATCTTAATCAGGAACTCTAGTTAGCTTAAACATGGAAACATCCAATCTCTTCCACATAGTTGTGTCAGAGGGGGGAAGAAGGGATGGTGTGAGCCCGGTTCCTGCTGAGACTCATTCATGCAATGATAAACTACAGTTTAGCATTAAGTCCCCAAAATCTCAACTAGGGATAAAAGACACCATTAAAAATTGTATATTAATAATGTTTTCTGTAGCTATGGTTTTTTCGACTGGACTGTAGTCAAACAGCTGAACTTTGAAAAAGACACACTATGATCACTGTTTATAGCCATAAAATAAAGTTAATATTACAAATTCTTTAAAGTGTTTTGCTTGTTATGGTGATTGCATTGTATTCAATATGGCACTAAAGAAATTGTCCTGTAAGTATAAGCATTTCTGCTGGTCTGATAGAATGATCTCCCCTCTCACCCCTTGCAAAAAGGCATTGTCCCAACCCTCTGGGATAGATCTGGGGAGGGCATAGGGGAATGGGGGGCAGGGGAGAGAATAATGGGGAAGTTCCATTGCACTAGCAGGAATTGTGCTAGTTTCTGTTAACATAACTACTTAGTTGAACACAGCACAATACTACTTTGATGCCAGGTTACAAAACTAAACAGAGGTAGCAGTCATGAAAGTAACTGCATAAAAGTTGCTACCAACTTTGTTATTCAACATATTTATGTTAGACATTTGTAACCTAAGAGAAACACCCACACCATTTTTTCTAAAGCTTCCTTGACTGCTTGCTTGGAGCAACTTACCAGAGGCAACCTGAGAGGTGTCTATTTATACATCTCTCCTCACACTGCTGATTTATCCAGAATCACTCCGTTTTCTACATGCAAACCTAGGCACAGGGGAACTGGCTCAGAACAAACTAATGATACAGGGGTACTAGAATGAGGAAAAGAACAGCTGTAAAAGGAAGTTAACTTGCAATGTAAAAATGGCTTTAGGGTCATACCCAACAAACCAAAACGGTTGCCAAATCTACATTACTGTAGACAATAGGTATGTAAAGCTGTTTCGTTTCTGTGATTCAACATGGTGGTGGATAAATCTTTTTTATATATACATCATAAGCAGGAAGCTAACCAAGGAAGTGGTTGGACAAGATGGACATGATGAATGATAAGTAGCAGGAAAGACTTCTTTTGATTGATATTCACTATGGATGATATCTGCTCTTAACCCTTTTTTCTTTTTTTTCTTTTTTGAGAATGAGGAGGAAGGATGTCTGAAGAAGGGATGAGGGAAGCTCTACATTAGGAACAGGAAAAAAAGATCAACATTGGGATCTGCTGTGCCAGTGAATTCTGCTGCCTGAGGCGGCTACCTCACCTTGCCTCAGGGGTGGGCCAGCCCAGCTTTGGGGCATTGCCAAATAACCACATGTGGCTAAATGAGCCAGTTACATTACAATTATTATTATTTTAACAGCAAGCAGTTCCTTCACTCATGGAGGGGCTTTTTAGAATGTGTGAGCATGTAGGGGTGCTCAAGTATACTCTGTGTTTTGATGGAAATGCAGTTAGGCATGTGTGACTGTATATATGTGAAGTGTGTGTTCACATATATGTGTAGGGAGAGGGAGAGGGAGAGGGAGAGGGAGAGAGAGAGAGAGAGAGAGAGATGTATGTGTGTCTGGTTTGTACAAGTGCAATGAATGTGTATTTGAATGAGAGAAAGTGTGGCCATCCTGTATATTTTTTCCTGGTACTGGGAAATGTTCCGTTATTACAGCAAAAGTAATGGGCAGGGATCAAAATAGTGAAATTTCCACAATCAGGATCAGCAGGACATAGGTGACCTCCCATAACAAGTATAAGGATATCCAGTAAGGGAGAGGAGCAATGACTGTATTTCTTCGGACTCTGTGTTATGCCACATGACCATGGTAGCCATTTTGTGGCTGGCGCCCACAGCACTTTCTCAAAATTCAAAATGCGCCTTCTGATTTAAAAAACTTGGCAACCCTTAGAGTAGACAATATTGGACTAGATGGACCAGTATGTTGACAGTATAAAATCAGTGTGGTGAGATGCACTTTTGGTCTAAACCAGAAAACCTCTTCTAATATTTAGGAGTCTTACCGTCACTAAATTGTGGAAGACCAGGTCAAACATGAAATATTTTTCTAGAATATTCACATACGTTCTTGAAAGAACTGCCTATAAAAAGGGTATGTGCTGTATATGGGAAGATTTATAAGACCCAGGTTTAAATCTCAACCAGACATTAAGGTCATTGGGTGATCCTAGCCTGTCACTCTCTCTCAGTCTAACCTACTTCATGGAATTGCTATGAAGATAAAATGTGTGGTGGGAAAAGAGGGGACATGTATTTAATACTTCTTTCCAGGATGGGATACAAATATTCAGTGTGTGCAAATATTTTATATAGATATACTGTATAGACACACACACACACACACAGAATTCTTCATGTACCTTGTAAAATGGTGTCAGGCTCACAAAAACTTATGCAACAATAAAATAAATCAGTATTTAATGTGTCACTAGACTAAATTTCTTCTGCTTTGTGTAACTTAGCCTATCATACTGAAAAGTTATTTAGATATATTTTTATTTCCTTAGCTAAAAGCCAGCTGAATGTGAATATGTATCTCAACATGTGTTTACCAAAACCTCAAGTGCCATGCATTACACATTTGAACAAAACCTTAAGAATATTACCCACGTAAAATACTGCAACTGATCCATTTTTGACATTTGAATGCATTTACCTTGAAATAGACAATTAATTCAAGTAGCCACTCAATCATTATGTTTCTGGAGTCAAATATAAGTATGTTGCTCTAAATACATGTTTCCAAGAATGGCATAAAACTCAGAGCCTCATTTTATGTTTACTATGGATTTCTAGCTTTCTTGCTTTCGAAAAACAAACACATGGGGGCAGTCTGTTTACCATGAGAAATTTGCTTCATTGGCTCAAGTCAAAAAACATACCAAACTATGGTTAAGAAGGCTAATTTTGGTTTACAGCAATGTCTGAATTGGCAGCCATTTTTGTGACTGGCTAGCAAACCGGAGCCATGGTTTTATTTTGCATTATCTATGGGTTATCATGGGGACACGGGTGGTGCTGTGGGTTAAATCAGAGCCTAGGACTTGCCGATCAGAAGGTCGGCGGTTCGAATCCCCGCAACGGGGTGAGCTCCCGTTGCTTGGTCCTTGCTCCTGCCAATCTAGCAGTTCGAAAGCCTGTCAAAGTGCAAGTAGATAAATAGGTACCGCTCCGGCAGGAAGGCAAACGGCGTTTCCGTGCGCTGCTCTGGTTCACCAGAAGCGACTTAGTCATGCTGGCCACATGACCTGGAAGCTGTACGCTGGCTCCCTAGGCCAATAAAGCGAGATGAGCGCCGCAACCCCAGAGTCGTCCGCGACTGGACCTAACAAGATTGAGCTTGATGCAATGGAGCTTGTACATCTCCAGTGATAATTAATTTTTATGTGAATCATAAATCACATAACATGTGCACACTTGCTATTATGGCAAATGTGCTATTAATACTGAACAGGTTCCCTCTTGCTGATATAGTACAACAGGCACCTGTCTTGAAAGAAATTAAAGGCCCATTTTTTATGCTTAATTCCCAAGTTGCTAAACCAGGAAATGTTGCTATCAGCAGAAAAAGAGCAATGGGACTGAACCTGGTTTAACAGGCGCTAGGGAAGGAGTTGTCGTCGCGGCACTCCTTGGTGTGTGGAGTGCCACAGGGTGCAATCCTTCCCCCGATGCTATTCAATATCTTTATGTGCCCCCTTGCCTAGATTGTCTGGAGTTTTGGGCTGGGTTGTCATCAATATGCTGATGACACCCAACTTTTTCTGTTGATGGACGGCCGCCCTGACTCTGACCAGACACTTGGAAGCTGTGGCTGGATGGCTGCGTGGGAGCCGGTTGAAGTTAAACCCTTCAAAGACAGAGGTCCTCTGGCTGGGTTGGGACGACATGGGTTTGGGGGCCAACTCCCATCTCTGCGGGGGCTCAATTAGTGTCAGTGCCATCTGTCAAGAGTTTGGGTGTAACTTTTGACGCCTCCCTTTCTATGGAGGCGCAGGTTGCAGCCACAGCAAAGGTGGCACTTTTCCATCTCCGCCGTATTAAGCAGTTGGTCCCTTACCTTTCTTGCCCTGATCTGGCCCCAGTGATCCATGCAACAGTCATCTCCAGGCTTGATTATTGTAACTCGCTCTACGCGGGGCTGCCCTTGAAGCTGAACCAGAAACTCCAGCAGGTGCAAAATGCCACAGTGAGGCTCCTTACAGGGTCCTTGTCGTGGGATCACATTCATCCAGCCAGCTGCACCGGCTCCCGGTGGAGTACAGGGTTAGGTTTAAGGTGCTGGTTTTGTCCTTTAAAGTCCTATGCGGCCTAGGACCCTCATACCTACGGGACCGCCTCTCCTGGTATGCCCCGCAGAGGACCTTAAGGTCCATAAATAACACCACTTTGGGGGTCTCGAGCCTCAAGGAGGTTAGATTGGTCTCAACTAGGGCCACGGCCTTTTCAGCCCTGGCCCCGACTTGGTGGAACGCTTTGTCACAAGAGACCAGGGCCCTGCGGGATTTGACATCTTTCCGCAGGGCCTGCAAGATGGAGCTGTTCCACCTGGCCTTTGACTCACTCTGGCCCCTTATATGGGATTTGGTATATAAATTTTCCCTTGGCCCATGTAGGACCAGAATGGATAGCTGGCTCGGGTGAATATCTGATGTTTCCCCCTTTATGGTCTTGATTTATGGTCTGCTACTAAAACGAGGCTGCATTTTAAGCTGTATTTTAAGCCGTATTTTAATTAACTGCCAGTCCTACCATTGGCAAGTGACGACAGGTCCAAGCTCGACTGCTTCACTGTGTTGGCCTGGGAGCTGCCATTGCAAAGCTGCATTCTTCTTCATCACACACCCCAAGCTGCTGCAAGCTGCAGAGCTGTGGGCATGGCAGCGACTATGCCAGTCAACTGACATTAAACCACAAGTAGACCAACTCTAAGAATGAAGTTCTACATTTTTATGGGAATCTGAGACCCGTGGTGGAGGGTGTGTTGCCAGTGCCCAGGGCAAGACAAGTATTGCACCCCGTAAACCATTAAGTGTGTAAAGTATGGGGGGGGGGGGCAAGAAAGAAGAAGTGGGGAGAGGAAAAGGTAGTGTAAGAGAGTCTCAATCCAGCAGAGGGGACAGGCTGGGGCAGTGGGTCAGTATTGGAGATGCTGGGTGAGCTGGCCAAGAGCACAATAGCAGTGGCTGAGGAGGTGCACGGCAAGGCAGTGTGCAGCACCAAGTACTTGCCCTTGTGGAGGTCTCTGCCACTGCTGCGTGCCATGTTGAAGGGCTGCTTATTCTCCTACACCCTGAAATACCAGAGGCCACCCCTGCCGCCCTCCAGCCCCTGCCGCCCTCCTCACCCAGCCTCCCTCAGAGTAAAGCCCCAAGCAACTGTTGCTTAACTGGAGCAATAGCCCCAAAGCACTGCCTTTGCTGCTGGCTCCCCACCCCCCTTCCCTGTCTGCCCAACAGCAAAAGGCAAGAAGAGCACTCTGTTGTTGTTTCTTCAGTGGCTGGGACACTGCCTCAGAGCTAGGCTGCACCACACCTTGGCATGGCAGGTACCTAATGCGAGCGGGGCTTCCAAGTAACTGAGCTGAGTGAGACTACCTCTCTCAGTTTCTCTCTGCTTGTCACCCACTGGATGGAGGTGAAGCCAAGGCTGAGAAAGTGAGATGCCTGCATGCTGCGGGAGCGCGTGTGACCGAGTGAAAGGCTGGCTGAGCCAGCCCAACCTCGCCTCTTGGCCGGTCTAGGGTGGGGGATGTGCTCAGGCGTCCCTTTGACAGCCACGGGGAGGCACCACTGCTGCCCCAATCCCAAAGGCCCAGCTTGGGTGCAGCTTGCCTCCCCACATCTCTGGACTGTGGCAGCAGCTCAGCCACACGGCCTTGATGAGGGAGCCTGTTGTGGGAGCACCTGGTTGTGCCCTTCAGAATTTTGTGCCTGGGGCAAGTGTCCTTCTGGGGCCCCCACACCACTGTCTGAGACCAGTAAAAATCAGAATCTTCACAGATTGGTTTTTGTATCAATGGTAAAAGAAGCTGCATCTCTGATATAAATGGCCAATGTAGCTAATCAGAAATTTACATGGAGATTCTTATTATGGACTTTTATTATCAAAGAACTAGACAGTTCAGGCTACTTAAATGGATTAACTTTTCCCTGTTACTTGTTCCCTGTTACTTTCCATGTATACTTGGTAATAAATCTGAAATATCTGCTTATTCAAGGTTCACCACTGAGAGTGCTAAATCAGAATATAGCAGTTCATTCCAAACTAAGTATTGGGAGGTCTTCACTGATTTCCTCTGTCATGTCTGTTTCAGCAGTACTGTATTAAGGCCAACAAAACTTAAAGTCACAATAAAGTAGCCACAGAAAGTGGCAGCAGATATAATAAAACTAAATACAGGCAGATAACTTATGAACTTAGATCAAAACAATCACTCTGGGATTTGGTACAGGTAAAAGGTACAGTAATGGTAAAGGACCGGTAACTCCTATCTTCTGAAGGATGGGCTGTTTGCTTGGTTTTTAATATTTGAGTCAAGTTCCCTACAAATCTTCCCAATCCTGGAAGCACCTATGCTTATTTATTAAAATACTGTAGCACCTCCTGTTTTCTCCTTATGCATGTACCAGTCTGTTAGAGGTATCAAACATGGTGGAAGCTGCCAGAGTACAGGAGTTACCATATACTAGAGACACATACTCAAGATAACTGATCTATATTAAATTCTCTTAATACTGTCAAATTTATGTATTTTAAGTGTTTCACAGTTGGCATGAGATGAGATACATTAACGTATACTGTGAAGTAAAAAAAATGTTGATGGAAGCAGGGAGTCTGATTCAGTGGCATAGACATTGCCAAGGAAAGGCAGTCTGGAACGGAAGAGTTTTCAAGACACATTTGCAGCGAGACCTGCACTGTAGGGGCTATGTAAAGCAGAAAATACCTTGTACTTACAAGCAAGATGCCAATGGGTAAAAAATGTAGCTTTCAACCTAAAAAATCAGCTACAGGTGAAAACAGAATCCTAACCTTGAGTTGGTGATTGCAGCTGTGTATAGGAGGTGGTATTCATTCTGGGTTAATGTTGTATAAGACACAGATGAATTTCAATTTTCTTCCAGTGCCATGATTCTAAATCTAAACAAATTACATCTATAGAAGCAGGCTTGGTGGGGGAGTGATTTTTAAAGAACATCAAATTATGTTTTCGCGGAAATGCAACCATGAAAAGAAAGAGACGAGACTGTTGCCTTTCACCAGGACTTCCATGACAACTCTCCTCCAAAGAACTAGTAAAAACCAGATCACACCATGTTTTGCCAACATTTGATACTGGTCTTTAACTATTTTTGGTGACATGACAAATATACCTCTGTGTTGCAAACCAACACACAAAGCTCCTGGTTTATTTTATCATTAAACATTCAAAAATAAATGCTACAAAACCTAGAAAATACTCCTGAATAAGAAAGGACTACTCCGTTTCATCTGATTTTCTTGATGAAGGCCTTTGAAAATGTATAGAAGCTATAAATGAATTGTACTCCAGGCATAATCATTCAAGAAAAAAATCAAAGCCAAAAGAATTTTCCATGTTTCTGAACATGAATAATTTACATATTCTTCAATTAAAAGAGTTATATGAGAAATAAGTTACGAATCTTTGTTTGAGCTCCAAGATAGGAGACTCTGTAAAGATTCCTATTAAAATAAAAAAGAGGCAACCATAAAAGACAAAGGATGCTGACTTCATAATATGCACTACCAATTTCAATTTTCTCTCTCAATAGTATTTTGATTCAACTATTCTCTTGCCTGAAATGCCACAATGACTGTATTTTAAAGGGCTAACATTTCATTTTTGGCTACAGGAAAAAGGATATGGGTGGGTGTGGAGAAAGCTGTTTGAATGGCCTGCTCCTTAACAAGATTTCAAACCAATTACTTCAGGATAAATGTGATTAAGAAATCTGTCTCCAGAAGTAAGTAACAGGAGCATACAATACACTTCTCATGTTTGCACTGAGATAATCCAGTAAACATTTCCCTGCAATTTACTTCTTACTGTAACAGATAGCATTCAGTCTTCTTGTACCCTGATTTACAAATTCTCAACTGACCCATTACCAAAGCAAGAGCAGGAAGCTCTTTAGCAAGCTCACAAATTATGCAAAAGGGCACTGCAAATAAATCACATGGGGCTAGTGCATGAAGAAAAGCAAACACTAATTCCATCATCTTCCTCAATTCACTCCAGCACAAGGAAAAATACTGTCCCTCTTTTTTAATCTCATTCAAACTGGGAAGGGGGGTTGTCTGCAGAGGCAGATATGTTTCAGATCCTTATCCAATTCATTTTATTCAGAAAGGAAAAGGGATTTTCCACATTGATCCACTACAAAGAGATGGGAATTGTCATCCCATCCGATCCCAGGAGATCACCAATGGAAATTCTGCATTTCACGCACCTCTAGGAAATACTGTGGTGAAGAGGTACAGAGCTGTCTCCTAATGTGATCTTGTCTTACACCCAAGGAAGAGCAAGCCTGGTGAAATAAAATTGTGGGGGAAGACAGGCAGAACAGTTTCTTGCCCGAGTTACACAGAGAACACCACCAACAGAAAAATTTCTGGTCTAGAACGCGAAGGAATTACACACCCACTGCAAGTCTAACACCTACATCATCAACAGGAGAGGATATATGGCACCAAGGCAAGTGCCACCTCAGGTAGAACAAGAAGTTACAGCTTAGCCTTACCACATCCAGAGAAGGGAAATATTATGCTGGCGTATTCTTTTTCCTTTGCCACATAATTGCACAGAGGAAAGACAGGACACAACTTTTCATCACAGTGCATGTGTGTGTCGCACTAAGAAAATATAACCGTTTTCTGGAAGGGGAAGGTGCCACAGGTAGATCAAGATGTGATAGCCTTCTACTCCCAGAGCAAGTAAGAATCACAGAATTGCAAAGTGCTCCGAGGGTCATCTAGTCCAACCCTCTGCAAGAGGGATGTTGTCCTTAATTACTGTCGCGATCCATGTTTATTTTAAGCGGACTCTTTTCGTCGTGGTCCGTTTCCAGGGCCCCGGGCACAACGCAGAGACGCTATTCATCGCAGGCACCCACGTTTCCCCCCATATTGCACGGAGGAGACACGTTTTCAGACAAACCAGACCCTCAGGATCCCACGGAGGCCCGGGTTGCTCGTGGGGCAGTGCGATTTCCAAACACGGGAGGGGGGGGTAGCAGGAGAGAAACGTGTCCGCGCTCCTTCCCTACGTGCCATGGGGGAATTCCACATCCAGGGGGGCACCACGGCAGGGAGGGATCTCGCCTCCCCCACCGACACGCCTTTCGCTCCCACACACTCGCACTTCTCGCCAAGGGGGGGGGAGGGGGTCAACAACACGAGACTAAACCATGGTTCCCCGTTCACACGTTCGTCCGCCCACGCCTCAAACAGCAGCGTTTTCCCTCACGCGCTCCGACCCTTCCACTTCCCTGTCCTCCCACCGAGGAATATCCACAGAGACACCGCCTCCCCCCTCAAAAAAAAAATCTTTGTTTATCTCCCCTCACCTGCAGGACACCGACACCTCCACTCGGGTAGCCGGGACGCTAGCGCTGAGCGGGTTAAAATCCCCCACGGACGCCATGTTCCCGTATCTGTCCAGCTTGGACAGCTGCCCCAAGAGTTTGTCCGGACCGAACATGGGGCAACAAAAAAGAAGACGAAGAAAGGCGGGGAAGGAGGTGGCGCTAACGGAATTTCCCGGGCAGGGCGAGGCGAGGCGAGGCGAGGCGAGGCAGGGCGGAGAAGCCGGAGAGAGAGAAGGAGGGAGGGGACCGGAGGGGCCGAGCGAAGCGGCTCTGAGGGAGCGGGCGGGAGACGAGGAACGCCGACTGCCGACTGGCGGGAAGCGAGCGAGCGAGCGGGAAGAGCGCGCGCGCGCGCTGGGGCGAGAGAGAGAGAGAGAGAGAGAGAGTGTGTGTGTTTTGTGTGTGACGTCACTCTGGGGGGGGGTTGCCGCGCGTGACACCCCCAGCCCCCCCTCACCTCGCGACGGTGACCGTTGGAACCGGGAGTTCCTCCTAACGGTCCCCGAGGGCGGCGCGAGGCTTGTTTTCCTCAGGCGAGGAGGAGGAGGAGGAGAAGCCGCCGCCGCCGCCGCCGCCGCCGCCACTTCCCCGTAAAGTTCCACATTGTGTTTTCCGGTGCCTGGCACGAGCAAAGGCAGGCGAAAGGGCGCCCTAAAAACATCCGCGCTGAAGAAAGGAAGAGAAGCGCGGAGAGTTTGTTCTCTTCCGCGCCTGACAGAAATTTCGCCTCAGCGAAATATTACGGCAGTCTTTATTTCGCCTGCCCGAAGGGCTCTCCTCCGTGTCGTAGTAGCTAGGCTTGCAGACCTGCGCTTACGCGCGCACCACGCTTCGCTCCTCAGTCTGTCCCCGCGAGCTGCGCTCACACGTGCGTGTTGACTGGGCTGTGGAGCGCTTTAGGCGGAGATCTAGAGACGCCCTACTTTGGTTTCCCCTCAGAGGAAGGCTTGGCGGTAGAGAAGAGGAACCCTAAGCCCGAGCGAAAACGGAGGCAGGGTTTGATTCGAACCCAGAACCTGCCTTACCATTTGTGCGTGGGGATGGGGTGGTGTTTTTTTTTTTTGGTAGGATGAATAAACGCATTTAACGTTGGGTAAGAAGAGAGGAGTTGGAGGTCTAAAGTTCGCGACGAGGGTGACACCTTAAAACTGGCCACGGTCATTTCTTCCCGTCAGAGTTTCAGCGCGCGTCTGTAGATGCCTTCCGCGAGCAGACACGCGTCGTACACGCATCTGCGAGAGCCCACCGCCACGCACGTGTGCCGTGTCCCCCCACCCGCAGTAGCAGCTGCTGCGCTGCCCACGAAAGTCAGGGAGCAGCGCTATACTCCCAAGTCCCACTGAACCTCAGGGCGCTTACTTCCGAGTAGACACGCGTAGGATTGCATTGCGCGGGACTGGCTTGTGTTTGGCCCGGATACGCCGGAACCCAACAGCTTGGCAGGAAATGCCCTTTGGAATAAATGCACACCCCCCCCCCCATTACGAAGAGGGTTGCGAAATTGTTGCACGTGTCAATGGAATCGCAGCGGAAATTCCGACAGATCGCGGGAGTTTTTGTGCAATTCCCCCCCTTTATGAAGGGGAGTTGGCATCAGCGCAGTAAAAGATTGCACAACAGAAGAGTAACATGGGCTAGCCCGAGAAAAAAAGCAGGCTCTCCTCCCCACCTCCTAATGCGTGAGTCATCTCACGTTAATTTAGAAAAAGTATAGAAATAGCACGTTAAAGAGCAAATGCATTCTCAGGAAGTTGTTGGCATCGTTGTTTCCAGAGTAGCTTCCAAATGAGACGGGGGCGGAGAGGGGCATCGCGTGTGTGCGAAATACAGCAAAACCGGATTCAAGTCATCATTGATGGTAAAGGAATGGCTTTTCTCTGCCTTTTAGCAAAGAGAACACGTGGACGTCTGAAACAGTGTGACGCAATAACCCCAGAGAGTTCAGCGAGGCCCAGGGGACGAGTGTAGAAACGACGGCGCGGGGGTGGCTTGCACAACAGAGAGCGGCAGGATCGACAGTGGGAATTCCTCTGCTGCTTGCCAAAGACAAAATGTGCTGCATCGGTTTCCCGAAAGCGCTGGGATAGGAAAGGAAGGAGGCCGTCCGTTTTCGTCACACACCGCATCTATTCAGGAGACTCGCCTCAAATGTAAACAGAGGAGCCGTCAGAACAGAACACAGGCCCATTCAGCAGACGGGTGGGGCAAGCACAGCAGGAGTGGGTTTCCACGTTTTGAAGTAAGTGAAGTAATGTGCTTTTAAGTCCAGAGTCTTAACATGCCCTAACGACACCACTGAATTTTGAAATGCCACGCAGTTGCTCCTGTTTTTCCTGAACAATATGGTGCTGGTGTCCAGAAAAGCACCTCCATTCCCAAGCCCGATAGTTACCAACTTCAGAGCCTGCTGGAATTAATAAGACCATTTTCACAAGTAATATGGTTTCCCTACATGTCTATTCAGAAGCCTGTCCCATTGACTTCAGTGGTAAGTGGGCACAGGAAAGTAGCCAAAATTGCTTGCTCCTGTTTTATTTATTGAGCTTTATAGCCTATTCAAGGTTTGAAGGGGTAACAGCCTACTACAGAAATCTGATAAATTATTTCTGTGCATCTGCATTTGGAAATAAGATGACACACACACAGAGTTTGCTTTGCTGAATGCATTCATAGGATTACTGCCTCACTGTCACTATTAGATGAAGTATTTAATAATCATGCCAGTTAATCTTCCCATGGTCATTCTTAGGTAGCCAAAATGGAAGGGAGGGGGTTTAACCCTGAGGTATGCATAAGTACAAAAATAATCTGCAGCCCCATGATAACCAACCAACACAGAATATTGAGTGGTTGAGAGGTCAATTCCTGGTTCACACTGGGATGCTATTTTTCACTGACACCCCTCCCCCGAAGGCAATACTCAGAAAAATGAGTGGGGAAATCCTAAATGGTAACGTAGCTGGTATTAGGCACCAATGTGTTTATCCCTGTCACCAAGAAAACTAGAGAGGTGTTTAACTCTGCTCTAACAGAGTTATTAGTGTGAAACATTTGAAAAATAACCCTGGTAATGCAAATTCCTAAGGAAATGCAGTTCATTGTTCTCCAATTGCAGGTTAGAAGGGGTTGTAGTGGAGAGAAGTTAAGGTAGTCCTGCAGTGTTGTCCAAACACTTTAGGACATGCAAGTTGGGCTAAAACAGTAGCTTGCACTTCTGCCAGGTTATCCATTGCTTTTATCCCCATATTAAAAGTTAGAGAATTGTATTAAACAATTCTGCTGTGTAGTTCACAGTTATACCCCTGCGGTAGGTAGGAGAGCTCTTCTGAGAGCAGGGATTCCAGTCTTTGAGCTAGCTTTTTTTTAACAACAACAACTTTTCCCATCCACATCAGCCATAGCCTCAGATAACACACACAAATGCATGGGATACACTGTGACATTTTGTTACAGGGCTTCACTTGTTCCCTCGGCTTCTGAAGTTCCTTCATGGAAATGCTTGCTATGTACAATCTTCATAATATGGAATGAAGCTCTAACTACAACTGATCAGTTTTACTACTTGGGTCCATCCAATATGCATTTGTGAAGAAGCAGAAGAGAGACGTCTCTTTTAGCACTAGCGTGTGTCTTGACATTTTTAGCAAGAACAACCAGAAGACAGAGCAGCCTGGATCTCTGCCCATTTAAGTTCCCAATGTTCAGCTGGTGGCGTTTTCCTCCCCCAGGCCCCACCAGAGTGCTTCTCAGGAACCATCTTGCTATGGGAGGAGAGAATCTGGTTTTTTTCTTTACTTTCTTGTCTTTACTGCTTTATTATAGTTTTGATATTTCTATGTAAACCGCTTTGTGAGATTTGCCTGAAATAAAAAGTTCAGAACCGTTTGTTGGTCCTTATGTAGCCAAAATGATACCATCCTTGCAAAAGAGGGAAGGAATTGGCAGGCTTGGGGGAACTTTAGACAGCGGGGTGGGGGTGGGGACCCTAAAAGAGAACCTCCCTCAGAGCGTATAATGAGGGCTGAGTACAGTGGGCATGGGATGATGTTGGGGAGGGAGAATGGAAAGCTGCGTTTGTGGGGGCAGGAATACAGTGGAATATTATAGAATATTCTGGCTGGAACAGTGAACAGGAACACTCCACATTCCATCCTGCCTATCATCCTTAAAGCTCATATCCCATATGCCATACAGCCACATGAATCAGGAGTCACTGCTACTCCCAATTTGTTTCAGCAGTTCATGTGCCTTCAGGTCTCTTCTGGGAACCACCTGTTTCTCTTATTTATCCCATCTTTTTAGCTTCCATCGCTGCCCCCACCTACTTCCATCTCTCCTCCAGATCTTTTATTTTGTGAAATTCACTGTAATTCATATGAAAGGTCATTTTACATGTAACTAGTGATTAGCCCATTAATGGCAGATGCACTTGGTACGTATTAACAAATTTGAGAGTCAGAGGTGCTTTTTAGTAGTATATATGAAGATGTCCTGACATCTACATCAGCCAGAACATGCAATTGATTTCAAAGTGGCTTGGTTCTGCTTTCTGCACCATATTCATGTTTATATGAGAGAACGTCAAATGCAGTCATTCACACATGACAATATACATACATGCGTACATTCAATTTGAAATTTGGGGCCTGCGATTAAAAAATGACTTGATTAGTTCAAATCAATGTGAAATACAGCCTCTCCATCACCACACTGCTTCTTTCGCCATGTTACTCTCTCGGGGATGCCACAGTTCTACAATGAAAGCCACAACTGGCAGAATTCCAGACTACTCTGGCAATCCTATGACCTCTCCGGCTCCCCTCTCCATCTGCTCACTTCCTCCCTGCCAGTAGTACACAGCTCCAGTCCAACTTTCCAGTTGTCTTCATCATCCCTTGTTTCCTAGGTCCCTGTTTTTCAGACTACTGCCTAATTGGTCCTGCTTCCTTTAACCACTTTGTTTCTTGACTAGCCTCCTTATCATTCTTCTCTCCCTGCCACAGCAGACAGCCCCAGTGTTATAAAATTTCTTCACTTCCCCTCTTATTAGCAGCTTCATGCCTCAGTTTCTTATCTCCTCTTTTCCTTAAACTTCATTTACTTCCTACATTTCCTTTATGTTCCTTTTATTGCTATATTTCTTAAACACCATTCCTTGAGTGTCATTGCCTCTAAGATCCCTTTTCCTTAGTCTCCCTGCCTCCTAGGGCTTCATTTCAGTCCTCAGCCATCCAGTGTGAAGTCAGGTTCCAGTCCCAGCCAAACTAACAATTTCCCCTTCCACCACAGAATCTGGACAGCAGGTTGTTCAGTTCCGTCAAGAACAAAGATTCTGAGCCACCATTAGCAGTTCAGCCAATCAGCACCACAGGCTTCATTGCCACAAGCATAATGCAATATAGATGATTCTCTTCTGCTTTCTAAGCTCTGCTAACATTCATGAATTTTGCATTCCAGACTAAAAGTCATTCTTCTCTAAAGCTTTTAAGCACAGTACTTTCTCTGGCAACATCGCTGTTGCACAGTTGGATCTCATGGTAGTGTAAAACCATTTGACATTGGAGCTGGAACCCCTTTTAGGGTAACACACTAGAATAAACAGACAACTGCTTGCTCTGAACAGTAATGACCACTTCTGAAATCCATTGTACCAAAGGGCACGGTGGAAAACTTTGAGATTAATGCTCATCCCTAACCCTCTTTGCCAATGTTTAAGAAGCAGAAACCCAGTGTTGCCATTGTTTGGTTAGAACAACAAGCAGAACACAGGGCTGGTTTGCAGCATGCTTCAGTGGTGAAACTAGGCTTTCTATCACCCAGGTCAAAGACTCAGTTCAGCACATACATACATACATGGGGTATGCATGTTTGTACACACATCTTTGCTCTCTTCCAATATTTGGCTTCTGAGAAGAAGAAGAAGAAGAAGAAGAGTTTGGATTTGATATCCCGCTTTATCACTACCCTAAGGAGTCTCAAAGCGGCTAACATTCTCCTTTCCCTTCCTTCCCGACAACAAACACTCTGTGAGGTGAGTGGGGCTGAGAGACTTCAAAGAAGTGTGACTGGCCCAAGGTCACCCAGCAGCTGCATGTGGAGAAGCTGGGATGCGAACCCGGTTCACCAGATTACGAGTCCATCGCTCTTAACCACTACACCACTTTGACATCGTTCCCATTATAAACAGTGGCAACTTGAACTCACTACAGCTTATTCTTGAACTCGGCGATTCTTACTTCTGAGTAGAGCATGCATAGGCATTGCACTAGTCACCAGGGTTTACTTCTGAACTCATGAGTAAACACTGCAAATCCTTCTTATCCTACTAGGATAAGAAATTGCCTCACTCCCTTTTCCACAGCACAGGGTTCTTTGCTTCTCGGTCTGCTTTTAGTTCTTCGCGTCTAATTTCCCTCTTCTCCCCACCCCACCCCACAAGAAGTAGCAGGGGAACTAAGATCTGAATTGTGAAAAAGCAAACACACAAATTGACAACTTTAGCACAGGATTGTGCAAAAGAAGCTTCTCGTGTCTCTTTAAAGACTTACAGATCAGAGCGGCCATGTTCAGGGGGTGGGGGAACAGCTGCCCCAGCTGGGGAGTCCTGGAGGGACAAAGGGAACTGTCCACTACAAAGGAGCGCAGAGGCACATGAGGGGAGGGAGGGAAGAGCAGCTCAACACAGCTGTCCTGGGCATTCCACAGGCACAGAGGGGACTCTTCCCTTATATTTTAAACTTAGAGAGGCCAATGAACATACATCTTATTTTAATGAATTGACTTTTGCACAACTTCGGAAAGCTTTTACAGAGTTACGATTAAATACAATAAACTCTGCTTATAGAGATGGGAGACTCTTCCCTTTGGAATAGGCAAGGTGAGGGGAGAAAGAAGGAAGGGGCGTCTGTCCCGGGCAAAGTTGGATGAGCCAACAAAGACAAAAGCAAAACCACTTCGGAGTTATAGAGGGAGTGGCTGGGCAGTCCAGGCTTATCGTGGATTGGCTGACGGGTTGAGAGAGTCAATAGCACCCTCTGGGGGCTTCATCCTGAGCACAATTCCTGGCTATATACCCTTAGTTTCAGCACTGGGATAAAGGGTAAAGGGACCCCTGACCATTAGGTCCAGTCGTGGCCGACTCTGGGGTTGCGGCGCTCATCTCGCTTTATTGGCCAAGGGAGCCACTGTACAGCTTCCGGGTCATTTGGCCAGCATGACTAAGTCGCTTCTGGCGAACCAGAGCAGCGCACGGAAACGCCATTTACCTTCCCGCCGGAGCGGTACCTATTTATCTACTTGCACTTTGATGTGCTTTCGAACTGTTAGGTCGGCAGGAGTATACTAATCCGTAAAAACACAAACATGTTTTTGTACCACATGTACTTATTCAATAGCACTTCTACGAACAGCTGTTTTTATGAACAATTAAATATGCCTGTGCAAGGAGCAAAAGATAATAATAAAAAAAAGGTAAAGAACCCCTGGACAGTGAAGTTCAGTCAAAGGCAACTATGGGGTTGTAGCGCTCATCTCGCTTTCAGGCCGAGGGAGCCAGCGTTTGTCTACAGACAGCTTTCTAGGTCATGAGGCCAGCACAACTAAACTGCTTCTGGCACAGCGGAACACCGTAACAGAAACCAGAGCACATGGAAATGCTGTATACCTTCCCACCACAGTGGTACCTATTCATCTACTTGCACCGGCATGCTTTCAAACTGCATGGGGGCAGGGAATCAGGACATGCACTGTCTTGCAAGCTCATCAGAGCACCCCTAGCTGCAGTTCTAAGAGTTGGCCACCAAAGAATCAATTTGAAGCTGCAAGCTCTTCCCCTAAGCCAAGGTGGCATCCGTTGGTATATAGACACTCTCTTGATGCCCACATAGTCCTCTGTCTCCATGGAATAAGGCTTAGAAGAAGCATTCCGTTAGAGACAATAGAATGGTTGCAGTTTGTGTTTAGCTGTGGAGCCCGTGATAGCTTCTCTGGTTTTCAAATCTGCCCACAGGCACAAAAGGTTGGCCATCCTTGCCTTAAACCTTTCATGAGTAAGCCAGCCTGCAAAAGAGTATTTTAAAAAGCTGAACTCGGAGATGAAGTTTACACTGCGACACAAACTATCTGTTAATAAGGGATGGTGAAATTAAAACTCACTTGAACTCCAGCTGTTCAGTATCCAAACTACTGCAGCCAAGGATACAGATGCTTTTCATCAATCCATGTTTCACTTAGGAATTATTAATATATCAGTAAGAACGGTTCACAAGTATTTTCAAAATCAGCTTGGGTTTCTCTGACTTGGTTTTATGATAGATTATCCAATGAGAGTTTGCTTCACTATTGCCTTTTTTTGGCTTTGGAACCTTTGCCAATATATGATATTTGGTTAATGATGTAACCCCAAGCACATCTGGGAAGAAACAAAAGTTCCAAGCATTGCCATAAACTTGAATAAAACAAAACTACAGAAAGAATGTTCTATTACATTTAGAGCAGAACTTAAAATTCTCTATTTCACTCGGAAGATTTGGGGGTTTTTTTTCTTATTTGAGCATAAAACTGCATGATTCCAGCAATAAAAATGAAAAGCCATCTGATTTGTGAGGAAGAGATGCATGTGAATTTAAGCTAAAATACGGCTTACAGTTTAATGTACTTACATTTATACTTAAAGTACTTTAATCGTTTTTAATGATTTCTCAGTCTGTTGTAATGATATTTAGAAGCACATTAGGTTTGCTTATTTAAAAACTGGAATGCTAAACTGATATAGATTGCTTTAACAGTTAATTATAGAAAGGTTTCATACTTTCTTCCAGCAATGTCAGCAGCTAGTTGCCAAATACATTAGAGCATCAGAACTTCATGGGATGTCAGGAGTAGAAACAAATGATAGGAGGAGCCATTATGGCTCCATCCCTGTTTGTGACCTGTGCTCCTGAAGAAACAATTCACTTGTTTTTATATAGACACATCAGGGTCAGGTGTAAGGTGCTGGTTTTGACCTTTAAAGCCCTATGCGGCCTAGGACCCTCGTACCTATGGGACCGCCTCTCCTGGATGACCTTAAGGTCCATAAATAACAACCTTTTGGAGGTCCCGAACCTCAAGGTTAGATTGGTCCCAACTAGGGCCAGGGCCTTTCAGCCCTGGCCCCAACTTGGTGGAATGCTTTGTCACAAGAGACCAGGGCCCTGCGGGATTTGACATCTTTCCGCAGGGCCTGCAAGACGGAGCTGTTCCACCTGGCCTTCGGCATAGAATCACTCTGACCCCTTATATGGGATTTGGTATATAAATTTTCCCTTGGCTTTTTTTGCTGGCCCATGTAGGACCAGCATGGATAGCTGGCTCGGGTGAATATCTGATGTTTCCTCCCTTTATGGTCTTGATCTATGGGCTACTACTAAAATGAGGCTGCATTTTAAGCTGTATTTTAAGCCGTATTTTAATTAACTTGTGTGTGTGTGTGTGTGTGTTTTTCTTCTATTATGTTTGTTGTAATTTATATTTGGTGTTAGTCGCCCTGGCCGGGGAGGGGAGATTAGTCGCCCTTGGCCGGGGAGGGGAGGGTATAAATATATTATTATTATTATTATTATTATTATTATTATCAGGGCTGGCCAAGCTATTAGGTGGGTTGAGGCCACTGACTCAGGTGGCAGAACCCCCAAGGTGGCTCCCCTGCCAGCACCCTGCCTGCCCCGCTGCCTCTGTCGCTGGTGGAGAAGTGGCACTGGCATAGGGCCTGATTTGGGGCAAGATCTCATCAGAAATTGGTGCAAGCTTCTCCACCAGTGGCGGGACAGGCAAGGCAGGGCAACACTTCCAATTCCACATGCTTTGCATTCCCGTATCGTATTTTCTATCCACCATCATTGTAATTGATATATCACTAGCAAAAACTGTAGCAGTAAATGAACCCGTCTTCATTCATACTAAATGCTGTACATGTTTCCCCCCCCCCCCTTTACCCTGAAGTTATCTCCATGTAGGAAACATGTCAGATGTGAAATGAAGCTCATTGTACGGAGTGATAGCTCAGTTGGTAGAGCATGATACCCTTAATCTCAGGGGTTGTGGGTTTGAGCCCCACATTGGGCAAAAGATTCCTGCTTTGCAGGGGGTTGGTCTGGAGGACCCTCGTGGTCCCTTCCAACTCTACAATTTTATGATTCTAATTGCTGGATAGTAGTTGTTGCAAGCATGATATGATGTGTGTTGAACTGATGTCGTAGAAAGCTTTATAAATGATTACCTGGCCTGCCAGTAATCAATGTTGTTTTGGATTCAACAAAACACCAAGTACATTAGAACTGGAGTGTACCTATAAAAAGTGTGATTTTACAAACCCAAATACCATAAATTCTCTTCTGAACTAGGGCAGGATGATACTATTCACCCCACCTAACGTTTCTCTGGCATTGTGGGAGGTCCTCTTTCTGTGCTGCCAGAACAATGTGGGATGCCTGGGCTATGTGGCAATTATTCACACTGATTTCAAGGCGAAGGGAAAGATGACTTACAAACAGCCTGCCCAAAGTAAAATAAATGAAATGTGTAGCACTGAATAAATTACCTTTAACATTGCTTCTTCCAAGTTTCAGGGTATAATTGAACTTGACTGCCACAGGATGCAAACATTGATCACTCCCCCATTTTCTTCCTGGTAGGTCATTAATTAGTACATCTCAAGAAAAAGACAACTTTCGTGACTCAGTCTTTGCACTCCTAAAAAAATAGCACTGTTATTTAGTGAAAAGAAACATGGAATTGCAGAGTTCTAATACTATATATGGAAGTTTTCTCTCTCCATTTTGCATTAGCTTTAACTACTGTTCAGAAGCCCTGTTCTGGCAACTGATAGCAAAATTGTGCTTCAGAACCTCAAGCTTCCCACTGTACTATTTTTTGTTGTGTTTTTTTGATGTGTTTTTTTTAAAACCCTCAAATGCTACTTACTTATACATTTTTTACATTTGAATTTAGGGACCTGCATGATTTTGCATAAAATATTGAGTGGGGAGTTGAATCCCCTGTAGAATGACTCTGATGTTTCGCAACGTGAAAGTTTCCAAGAATAGCTGAACTTTGCCATCTTTTCCCTCTTCTTCATTAGCTGCTAGGGTAGTCATGGCTTACGTATGTGGCCTCTAGTCCTAGTCCTGCTTTTCACTGGAGGAAGCAATGTAGGTTGGAAGGGCTCTTTTGAGGGTGCCTATCCATACATATTAGGACGCGGGTGGCGCTGTGGGTTAAACCACAGAGCCTAGGGCTTGCCGACCAGAAGGTTGGCAGTTCGAATCCCCGTGACAGTCCCTGCTCCTGCCAACCTAGCAGTTCGAAAGCACGTCAAAGTGCAAATAGATAAATAGGTACCTCTCCGGCGGGAAGGTAAACAGCATTTCTGTGCACTGCTCTGGTTCGCCAGAAGCGGCTTAGTCGTGCTGGCTACTTGACCTGGAAGCTGTATGCTGGCTCCCTTGGCCAATAAAGCGAGATGAGCGCCGCAACCCCAGAGTCGGTCACGACTGGACCTAATGGTCAGGGGGTCCCTTTACCTTTAGCTTTATCCATACATATTTGGGAATAGTGCACAGCAAAGCCACAAATGTGAGTCTTACCTTTGTACAGTAGGCCGTACTCCAATTATGCAGAAGTCAGGTGTTTCCACCTCCCACCCCGCCTCCTTATCCTCCATCCAGGCAAACGAGTTATATTATCAACTGTCCAGGGGCGTTCCAGCCAAGCAAAATAACCTGTGGTGGTTGGGGGTACACAGAGCAGGGCTGGTGAGGGTTCGTGGTACGGTGATGATCCCCAGGGCCAGGTAGAGTGGTCTGGAAGTCCACATTAGGTCTGCCAGCTATATTAGATTCTAAGGCTGATGTACCCTGGATTCCATGTCCATTTTTATTTCAGGCAAGTTGACATTAAGAGGGGGCAGAAGTCACAGAGAAGTGATATTAAGATAGAAGAGAGAGCAAAATTAAGCAGAAGGTGAGAGGAAGACCAAAGGGGGGGGAAAGGCAATACCAACAGGTGAGGAAAAAGAAGATAGGATAGAAATATTTGAGAACATAAAGAAGTAGAGAAGAAAAGGTACGCAATGGGGCCAAGAATGGAAAAGCAGTGTGATTTGCGTGCGAAAGCAAGGGGGCAAGGGGCTCTCTGGGCCTCCAGGAACCTGGAGTGTTAGGCCCCAGGCTGTAGAGTGTTTTGCATTCCTTAGAACTAAGGATCCTGGCATAAGTGAAGGCAGGAGAATTTGGCCTTTGCGTACAAGCTAAAAGAAAACTAATGGGTTGTAATAATGTTAGCATGTTGCATATTGCTCCCTCTCTGGTTTTCACTGGTTGCAACACACTTCAAAGGGTAATTATTCTGTGGTTTAATACGACACATAATGGGCACCTCTGCAATTGAATATTGTTATTATTCTCTCTCACACCTTTAATTAAACTAATATTGTGCAAAACCAAAAGGGTCTTGGCTCAGATCCATCCATACTCTTAATTCCATTAAGGGAATAGCGTTTGGTTTTTCTTATTGAGTTGCATGTCATTTATTCATCTGCCTTATTGCTCAATTCTCTCAGTGAATTATAAATAACATATCATTTAGTAATACCTCAAAACTACGTTACCTCCTCTGTTGTGCTCTCCCCCCATGCTTTTATTTTGTTTGTTCCACAAGAAATATATGTTACATTTTATTAATACAGCTCCTTTCAAAGGGTAATGGCATGGAAATAAAGGAGAGGGAGAAATTCAATTAAGGGGATGGAAGCAGTTAGAGGGAGGGAAATGTGAAGTCAGTCTTTTTCTTGATTTAAAGAGGAAAGAAGATTGAAGCTTTGTCAGTGACTTGTTCATCAAATACAAAGATGTGGGGATTTCATAATCCCTTGCAATTTAAAATTCCCAGTTACAAAGAAGTTTTTCCTATTAATTTAAATATATATAAGTGAATGAAAAACTATTAACTATGCGTTCTTTCTATACAAGAAAGGGATTATTGTACAGACTGGTTTTGCAAATGGAGGGCAATTTGTTTATTAAAAAAATTATGGACCTCTATTCTTAAAAAGGGACACGGGTGGCGCTGTGGGTTAAACCACAGAGCCTAGGACTTGCTGATCAGAAGGTTGGCGGTTCGAATCCCCGCGACGGCGTGAGCTCCCGTTGCTCGGTGCCAGCTCCTGCCAACCTAGCAGTTCGAAAGCACGTCAAAGTGCAAGTAGATAAATAGGTACCGCTCCAGTGGGAAGGTAAACAGCGTTTCCGTGCGCTGCTCTGGTTCGCCAGAAGCGGCTTAGTCATGCTGGCCACATGACCCGGAAGCTGTACACCGGCTCCCTCGGCCAATAAAGCAAGATGAGCACCGCAACCCCAGAGTCGGCCACGACAGGACCTAATGGTCAGGGGTCCCTTTACCTTTACCTTTATTCTTAAAAATAAATAAAAATTAAGCAGTTTACAACAACAGCACACAAAACCGTACAATTAAAAGCAGATAAAAAGTTAAAAACAGAGAGAGCCGGCCCTCCCATGAGGCAAAGTGAGGTGACTTCAGGCAGCAGGATCCCCGGGAGCGGCAGATTCAGTCTCCAAGGAACACATCATCCACTGCTGCAGTGGGCAGTGCACTCCTCCACCATCTTGGTGAATAGGAGGCATTGCTTGTCTTCTCCCACCCACTGTTCCGTTGTTAATCTTTATTCCCTCTCCCCACCCCTGGTCCTGATGTATTTCTTCACTCCCCTATTCTTCCCTGGTAGGGGAGGCGCAATTTTGTGGTTTGCCTTGGGTGCCAAAGTGTCTTGGGCCAGCCCTGAAAACAAGACACCGGCTGACTACTGTATAGTGGAAAAATATATTCTTAGATGCCTGCATAGGTCTGATGGAATGGCGAAGTTTTGAGCAGACATCTAAAAGTTGAAACAGAAGCTTCCTGCTCAAACTCGATTGGCAGAGTGTTCGCAGTACTGGATCAATGAGACTGAAGACCCTATTTATTGTTGTTGTTGTTGTCGTCGTCAGGTGAGCCTTGCAACGTAAATACGTAGGGGCTCAAGCAGGCCAACCCCCTCCCTTCCTCCCCCCCCCATACCCTCAATATTCAGTAGGTCCTGGAAATTACTGTAGGGCAGTGTTTTCTGTTTTATTTTTATTAATTTTTCCCCTTTTAATTTACAAACTAAAATCTTTCTTTTGCATGCATACCTTCAGTATACAGAAATCACTACAGTGGTACCTTGGGTTACAGACGCTTCAGGTTACAGACGCTTCAGGTTACAGACTCCGCTAACCCAGAAATAGTACCTCGGGTTAAGAACTTTGCATCAGGATGAGAACAGAAATTGTGCTCTGGTGGTGCAGCGGCAGCAGGAGGCCCCATTAGCTAAAAGGGTGCTTCAGGTTAAGAACAGTTTCAGGTTAAGAACGGACCTCCAGAACGAATTAAGTACTTAACCTGAGGTACCACTGTATTGTTTCAAACTCTTCCTACGTGTCAGGGATAGGACCACCCGGTTTCAGTATAGGAAGGAATGATATGCATATTCTCAAGAAAGGCACACATGGACTAGTGAGGCATTTGGAAGACTTAGCTGTTAGGCTCCAATTGTCAGCATTAAGCCTGACATCTGAAATTTGCATGTGATAATTGCCACTGAAACGAAATTAGTGTGGATGAAAATGGAAGCATCAATGTTTTTATAAGCCCAGTTCCACATGAAAGTAAGTCGTTAGCGAATGAAATGTTTGTATAGAAACATTATCCTACCCTGCTAAGTAGATATTTTATTTAAAGGTTACTGCTGGAATCATACACTTGGTTCAGCAGGTTTAAGCACTCATGTAATCACCGAGACTAAAGGATTTGCATGGACACAACAGCATTGCAGCCCAAGTCCTTAAATTGTTCAAGATGGCTGGGGTCCCAACACAGTGAGATGCACTTAAGCCCATTAATGCTGGTGAGTTGAAGCAGCCCTAGGTCTGCTGAATGCGTGGCTAAGATGGAACTTGGTTTGCAAAGAAATATTCAGGGAGATTTGGTTGCTTTGGCTTGATATAAACATGATCTTTTATTGTATTTAAGCTACTAAGGGAATGAGAAAACATGACTTTCTCAAGTGCACATCCATATTTTATTTTATTTTTTTAAAAAACAATATTCTAGAATTGGGATACAAATAAATATTTAGGAAAATGTTCTATTTTTAGTGTTCCAGCCTTATTTTCCCCCTTAAGTCTTTACTTAGTCATAAGCTTCTCATTACGTATGCTGTAAGGACAAAATCCCTGAAACAAAAAGGTCTCCTTTCACAGCTGCAAAATTGTTCTAATTGGCTTTAATTGTCTCCTGATTGCTTAATCTCTTTACTGGCTTCATGAGTGGGGAATGCGCTTGCTAACCCCACAATATCCACAGCTTCCAAGGAAGTGGAAGTAATAATGCTGTTTCCAAATAAATGGATTTAAAAACAAGGCATTTGAACTATGACAGATAAGTTGTTTTTGAGTTATAGAGGGAGGTTGTAGTTGGAAACATCTGGAGGTCATAGGTTCTCCACACCTTCCTTAAATAATAGTGAAATATGCTCGGAGTCGAGAGTGGATTTCATGCTCTTTATTCAGCTCATAGTGGTGAGGAGGAATGGAAGTTCCCCCAGAATGTCTGCTTTATATACATTATTTACACAATGGGCCCCACCTGATTGGCTAATTCCGGGATTCACCTGTAGGCCAATCTGGTTGCGGATCCACTTCCACCTGGAGCTGGATTGGGTGGCTCCTGTGGACCAATCAGACTGCTGCATTCTGGACCCTATTGTTCTAGGACCAATCAGACTGCTGCCTTTTCGATCCTATTCAACTCAGTACATAACAAATAGCAACCATTCAAAACTAATCAAGTGTACCTCTGTCAAAGACAAATATCTTTCATGCAAATGTTTATTCTCCTTCCTTACCCGAAGCCAGTCAGATCTAAAATATCTGGACCGCCAGCTTCAATCTGACTCTCTGCAGACCTTACAGAATTATAATTACTTATTATTATTTATTCCATCCCTTACCTGCTGTTCACCTCAAGGTCCCAGGATGGGATACAACAATTTTAAAAATACAGTATTAAAAACAGGTTAAAGCAAATTACAATCAAAAGAACAAGACGAGTTCTAAAAAACATAGTATTTCAGATGTCAGAGGCCAGCATAAAGATGTGTGTCTTCAGCACTTGACGGAAGCCACATAATGAAGGAGCAAGACTCACCTCTGTGGGGAGATAGTTTTAACTGCTATGTATAAGCAGGGACGTGGGTGGCGATGTGGGTTAAACCACAGAGCCTAGGGCTTGCTGATCAGAAGGTCAGTGGTTTGAATCCCCACAACGGGGTGAGCTCCTGTTACTCGATCCCAGCTCCTGCCCACTTAGCATTTCGAAAGCACGTCAAAGTGCAAGTAGATAAATAGGTACCGCTCCAGCGGGAAGGTAAACGGCGTTTCTGTGTGCTGCTCTGGCTCGCCAGAAGTGGCTTAGTCATGCTGGCCACATGACCCGGAAGCTGTACGCCGGCTCCCTCAGCCAGTAAAGCGAGATGAGCGCCGCAACCCCAGAATCGGCCACGACTGGACCTAACAGTCAGGGGTCCCTTTACCTTTATATGCACCCCAAGTGTTTGTGCTTCATCCCACTGGACATAAGAAACAAACCTTGTGTAGAACCCGGGTATGTATACAGTGGTACCTTGGGTTAAGTACTTAATTCGTTCCGGAGGTCCGTTCTTAACCTGAAACTGTTCTTAACATGAAGCACCACTTTAGCTAATGGGGCCTCCCACTGCTGCTGCTCCGCCACTGCACAATTTCTGTTCTCATCCTGAAGCAAAGTTCTTAACCCGAGGTACTATTTCTGGGTTAGCGGAGTCTGTAACCTGAAGCGTATGTAACCCAAGGTACCACTGTATAGCAGAACACACAATTGGCTTTGTAAATCTAATTAGTTGCCAGGAAAGTTTTTAAAATATCAACTCCCCCCACCCACAAATCACTCCGAATACGGTATAATGAATCACTGGATGCAGTGTTTCACGCAAAGAAATCAATTAATACAGGTTTGCCTATAAAACCTCACAGTCTGGCTGAAAAACAGCACATGAGAACTAATGAATCATGCTAATGAGAAATGTTACTATTTTCCAGAGTGAAATGTGGAGGAGTGCTATATATTTCTGTGTAAAAGATAGCACTATTTAATGTTCGGTAATTTAGGGATAGTTAGCAGGAAAGTAACCAGATTCTTAGTAATGATAAATCAAAGCAGAAAATACTATGAATACAAGAAAAAGAAAAGAAAAATATCTCTAGTGACGGCAGTGGGAACAATTAAAAGGAGTGGCAGGACATAGCTAACCAAGTTTTAAAGGAGAGGCAGCTTCAAATACAGGGGTTAACTGGAGAAGCCAGATCACATCCTCTCATTTTAATATCTTTCCGGACCCTTTAAGGACTACTTGATGTTAAACATTAGAATGTGCATAAATATATCACAAGAGAACAAAAGCCAGATCTTGCCCACAACCCCTTCAGTATATAGCGATCATGAAAAAACATCCACCCTTTGGTGATTCTCGACTGCACTAAACTGCTGTGAGGTTTTAAGGAAAGGCTGTACCTCAGTGGGACAGCATCTGCTCTGCTCTTCAAAGAAGGTCACAAATTGAACCCCCCCCCGCCACTATCTCCAAGCAGAGCTGAGACCTGTCTGAAATTCTAGAGGAAATGCTATCTTACCATGCTTACTAGTGATGGGTGGGCTACTGCAATCTTCATTGGGCTCTAGAGTAAGGTTTCCAGATGTCCCCGTTTCCCGGGGACAGTCCCCGGATTTACAAATCAGTCCCCTGACAAAATCCTATCATTCCTATTGAAATTGAAAAGTGTCCCCCCCCCCCCCGGATTAATTGAAAAAAATCTGGTAACCTTACTCTAGAGTTCTAAATTCATTTGTTATTGCTGCTCCCTCCTGCAGGAGCCCCCTCCCACCCAACTCCTTGCTCCTGCTGCTGCTTAGCAGTGGAAAGGACAGCAGAAGGAACTTTCTTCCCCTCCTTCCATCTTCTTCCTTCTCTCCCTGGCCCCACCCCCTCTGCTCCCTACCAGCTCAACCAGTTTTGTCACACTGGGCACGGAGACTATGGGGTGTCACAGCTACGATGTAGAATGGAAGGAGAGGAGGGCAAATTTTGGTGTTGTACAGGGCACTGCTGGAATTTGTGACCTCAGGACAGCCACTGCTCCCTAGCCAGGCACCTGGAATTCTGGTATGCTAATCTAAGGTTCCTTGAGAATAACACATTTCCATGGTTCCTGCCTCTGGAACCATAATTGCAGCAGTGTTGCAGATGCTAAGGGCAAAGAAGGTAGAGTGAGTGTGGCGGGAGATGTACTTCACTTCCTTGTTGTTGCTGCCGCCACCACAGCAAAAGTCAAGTAAATGAATGGATGGTGAAATTTGAAAAATCCATTAAAAAGTGGGTGGATAGAGGTCTCTTCTAGCTCAGATTAAACTCAAATCTTGAGAAGAACTGGGTTCATAATGCTTGTTTCACATTGAACATTATGAGCCACCATAGTCCATATTCCAAATCAAAAAATTACATACTTCAGCAACATTGCTAACAACTATCTTCCTGCTGGCTGGCTGCACATTTATTTCAAAACCGTTGGAGGCTGAAGAGGGCACAAAACAGTTCAGTTGGGCAGGGTGGAGGGAAAGCCATGGTAGGATGGCATGTAGCTCACAGTTCATACCTTGGAAAACATGGCCGCTGATGAAAAGATTAAAAACAGAGACTTCCGGGGTGGCGCCATCGGCAATGGCGGACTCCCTCTGATCTGGAGGGACCAGCTCCACGGGAAACGGGTCTTTTCCGCTACGGCGAAGCGGGGACCCTTTCAAAAATCACAGGCGGATGAAGCCTGTGACCATGGGACTCGGTGGGCACCTTTAGCGCCCCCCCAACCCGCAAAGGAACCCACTAACGGGCTCCGGAGCGAAGAGGGGGAAGTGGCGCAGTGCTGAGAGTCAACTGCTTCTTCCGTGGAGCGAAGCCGCACAGCCGTTGCCGGAGAGCGCTGCCTTTTTCCTGGGACAATTTGGCTTCTAAAATAATCACCCGTGAGTACTTAAATTTCGGACAATTGGACTTTAAATAAGGGCTTGCGAGCAGAAAGGAAAATTGGACTTAAAAGTTTACTTCAATTTGGCACTGAAACGGGAAGGTCTAAACAGGAAGTCAGCCTTCCGTTTCTTTGTAGATAGATTAAAGCAAAGACATGGCAAACTAGAGCTCAGAAAATCGCTTGTAAAAGATTAACTTTCATCATTTAAAATTGTTGAACCCCCTTCGGAAGCAGGAGAAGAGGGGGGATTTTTTCCGGACTGTTTAAACCTACAGAAGTGAGTGTAAAGTAACTTTCCACCGTCTTGATCCTGGAGCGGGGTGTCAGGACTGACGTTTTTTGAAGCTCATTGACCAGAGACAAACATTTTTGACAGACAGCTAAAAGAAGAGAAATATAGTGATTCCATTGTTCCCCTTCACATTTTAAAGGAACAAATATTGACAAAATATCTGAAAAAGGAAACTTTGTTGTTAGATTTGTCTTTAAAAGAAAAGAACAAATAGAAGTTTTCTCCCTAGAGGGAGCCTGTGAAACTGTAACCAATTCCAGGGAGCTTGCAGCTGTTACAGATTACGATCGTGGGAATAGACTTCTGACCTTGCAGGACAATGTATTCAGAAGCTCTGTTGTGTGCTCTCTGTAAAACAAGTGCCCTACTGGAACAGCTACATGAGAAGACGGACTTGATGACTGATGCGATCAGAAATTTTGAACAGGCAGTGGGAAATTATATGGAGCCCACCTAGGAATTAAATCAGGAGTGTGCCCTGACAGAACAGATGAGGGAAGAGGATGTTGCTGAATCTTGGGCGCCAGAGATGGAGGGAGCTGTGGCCCAGCAGGAACATGAGCTCTTGGATTTGACAAATGAACTTGGAAAAAGCCAGATTTGGAAAGATAAAGTTTGGTCTGGTTTGGAAATGGGGGGTTGGATAGACCCCCCTATGCAGGGATGTTTGGACTTTTCAAGTCTGGCAATGGGCCATGAGATGTTTGGGGTTGTGGGGGCTCTTAATTTTGGAGGGACTTTGAAACATGTTCTTAAATACCACATGCAGTTTAGTGTGGACTATGGAAAAGGGGCTGATTTGTTGAGAAGGGTCAAAAACATTGTTAAGCTGGAGTTCCCACGAGTGAAAGGAGCAGGAGACAAAGGAAAATACAGCTATAAATATGAAGAAGAGCCGCGGAAGGGACATGGAAGGGACTTAAGGGCCTCGGATATAAGATTACCAGGTTAATGCGCTAGATTGACAGGATAAAAAGGACTGACAAAACCCGGGACCAGGAGGAAGGGACGCTGGATGAAGATTGGATTGTTTTATTATTTCTTTTTTTATTACTAGGATTGTTTTATAAAATTGATGAATGTTAGAAAAATGTTGGAACGAAATTATTTGGCTTTAGCAAAAATGTTTAAAGAATTATGTAAGAATATTATGGTTATGAGAAGTTGGTAAAAATAAGATTTAAGTTTTAAGCTTTAAGGTTTTTTAAAGTAAGATAAGATTAAAATAGATTAAGGTAATGTAATGACAGAATATTATGAAATATGGAAAGGATTTGCTGCGACAATTAACAACTAGGATACAAAAAAAGGGAGGAGGAGGAGGTCAAAGAAAGAAGGTAATGACAATTAAGGATTTGAGAATGTTGGATTTGTTTTTGAGTGTTTGTGGTGTATTTTTGTTTTTTGAATTTGTATTGTTTGATGTGGTTTGTTTTTTCTTTCTCTTTTTCTGCCTCTTTTTCTGCTTTGTTCTTTTTTGTAATTCTAAAATTTTTTCAATAAATATCATTTTAAAAAAAAAGATTAAAAACAGAAATCACAAGCATTGGGCTCATTCGGAGTTTATTTTTTTAGTGCATAGAGATCAGTTGTATTATTATGCTGTTGGACCCCACACCAGAGGGCAAGGTCACAAGAACCTTTCAGACTAGGTTTCTTTTATCAGCAATGTAAGCTCCTAAATAGTCAAAATTACAGTGCAGAGGTGACTCTCCAGGCTGTCTTTCACTTCTGAGTTGTTCTAATTGGCTCGGTAACCTGCAATTTTAGGGCAGTCGATGAAGTGACCCTCAGTCCTAATGATTTCGCTTTTGGAGAGCTAGAGCAGCACTGATTTTATGTTGCCTGAGAATCCTAACTGTCTCAGAAGAAACTCAGGTGTTTTAATTGGGGAAGTTTTGAGAACTTTGTTTTGTTTGGAGACTATGAGTGAGAATTTCCCAACCCTTAATCCTGGTTTCAATCTTTGTTAGAATAGTGATGTGTGTGGTTTTTTTTTTTTTTAAAAAGCATTTTATTGTTATTCCATACCTTATTGGGTGGAAAAGCCTAATATAATACAGTGGTACCTCTGGTTACATATTTAATTCATTCCGAAGGTCCGTTCTTAACCTGAAACTGTTCTTAACCTGAAGCACCACTTTAGCTAATGGGGCCTCCTGCTGCTGCCGCACCGCCGGAGCACGATTTCTGTTCTCATCCTGAAGCAAAGTTCTTAACCCGAGGTACTATTTCTGGGTTAGCGGAGTCTGTAACCTGAAGCGTATGTAACCTGAGGTACCACTGTATATCCTAAATTTCAGTACAAAGTTGTCCTTTGGTGCAATTTCCCCAAACATCACATCTGGTAGAACCTGGCCAGTTTTTAAGCCAAGCAAAAGTTTCACAAAACCAGCACAATCTGCATACAAGTGTCTTGCTTTGCGGCTGTCAAGCTAGACAAAGCAGGCAGGCGTGTGGCATTTCAGGAGAGCTCAGTTTTGGTTGTGGCACTCAGATCCATTCCTCAGTTTATTATCAGACGGGAGCAGGCAGCTGAGGAGATGAGATGGCAAATAGCAAAGGCATACCAGCTGAAGGGCTCAGGCAAGGAACGTTTTGACAGATTTAGTGGGTTCCGAGACTCCCTGAAAACGGGAAGCCTTTGATCGTGGGTGCACTTATGCAGCGCTCAGATGAGAAAGGCACATTGTGATCCTTCAGAGATTTGCACTGAGAAGTCACACTTTGGCATGCACATTTGTGCCACGTAGTCATTAATTCCCAAGTTAACTTCGGCAGCCATGCATTTGATAAATGTGATTTTCAAAAACACAGGGTCACTATCTACACACAGAAGCATTTTCTTAAAGCACTTTTCTTGTGAGGATTTTGCACTGAGAATGAATGGAAATATACTTACACCTCAGTTTGCATTCAGGGCTTCTGTAATTATGGCTAAAGCAGAGGGAGGCTCCATTAGGGCACTTTTACACACGGTGCATTTATGTCTTGAGCAAACTTTATACAAACTTGTGACTGCGGATGACGTTAGACGCTAGATGAAACAAAACATCTTAGTGCTTTGCCGTCTGTCATACTGCAATTTCTGCAGTGCTCTCTCTATGGCTGCAAGGCTAAAAGCCAGTTCTCGGTGTTTGCGCCTGTAGCATTCTGCCAAGTGAGCAAGCATTTTTAGTGTAGGTGTGGCCTGAATTCAGGCTTGCAGGAAATACTTTGCTTTTTGTTGGAATTTTGAGGTCCACAAACCAAAGAAAATACTGAGGTGGGGAAGAAAAACGAAAGCTGATAGGATGGAGCCAATTACCAGCTGCACCCCACAAGCCACATACACTGGGATGATATCCAAATATAAATAGAGATCTACATTCAAATAGCCCCATTTGTCGGGTGAGAGTCTCTTGTTGTCATACAGTCAGGAGTTAGAACCCCTTGTTGAACTACAGCAATTCAACCAGTAATAGATCTCTAGTAACCATCTACCCACCTCTGTTCTAGACCTTGAGAATAGAGGTGGGTCTCTCTCAACAGAGTTTCAGTCTCTAGTGTCTTAGAGCTGCCCAAGCAGCATGAAAGGGGAGTGTTTATCTACTGAGAAGTCGGTCTTCTCACCCTTTGTGCTGATTGGAGCCAATCAGAACAAAAGAAGGCGATTGAGTAACTGAAGATGGGCTCCTAGGGTCAATCTGGAGAAAGTGTGCAGGAAGATCACCAAGAGCTCCGAATGTTCCAGTGCTAAGGGTTTCAGAACACAGAAAACACAAGGTACTTCAATTTCAAGAGAATGGTGTTCGTGTCCTGTTGCATTCAACTGGAATGTCAAGGAAAGCACAGTTTAAATCTTCCTGAAAGAAGATACACACCATTTATCCATGTATATGCATTAAAAATAATAGATTTAGCTGAAAGGTAATAAATGGAGATCAGCACGGATTGTTGCAATGCATCCCTAATTATTATGACTGTATAACTATAAGATTATGGTATAATCTGAGAAGGTTGCATAGTCTTAGAAAGGAGTGAGGGGGTGTGGCTGTGGCTGTGGCTATCATGAAGGGACACGGAACATCTGAATTTGCCACCAGACTACTGCATGGAAGGTAAGCTATCTGTAAGGTGAAGTCTGGAAAGTGTCTCATGTGCTGCCTGATTTAGGAAATTAATGTATTGTGAAGGGTGACTCTGTCTAGTTGAAATATGCAGTGTGTATGGCGTGTGTGGCAGGTATCTCATATTGGTTGTGAATGGTCAACTTCCATTTAAACTGTCACTTTTATTGTCAAACGGGACGCGGGTGGCGCTGTGGGTTAAACCACATAGCCTAGGACTTGCCGATCACAAGGTCGGAGGTTCGAATCCTCGTGACGGGGTGAGCTCCCGTTGCTTGGTCCCTGCTCCTGCCAACCTAGCAGTTCGAAAGCATGTCAAAGTGCAAGTAGATAAATAGGTACCGCTCTGGTGGGAAGGTGAACGGCGTTTCTGTGCGCTGCTCTGGTTTGCCAGAAGCGGCTTAGTCATGCTGGCCACATGACCCAGAAGCTGTACGCTGGCTCCCTCGGCCAATAAAGCGAGAGGAGCACCGCAACCCCAGAGTCAGTCACGACTGGACCTAATGGTCAGGGGTCCCTTTACCTTTATTGTCAAAAGTGATAGAAAGAGGAGACTGATCTTGCAAGCATCTGAGCCTGTGTACTTTGCTACAGAAAGCTGTGATTTCAATGTGCATACGCCATTAGCAGCTGATGTGAAGCACATTCTTTTTATACCTGGGTGGCTGCATACAAAAAATATTGTAAGGATTGGCCCCCAAGAGCATCTATGTGTCAAGTGAGCATGATTTGGTCCAATCCATTTCCCTTGTTCAGTTATCTCTGGAGCTCTCTTTAGGTGCTTTTAGAGTAATGCATTGCATGAAAAAAGCATGACCCATTAGACAAGTTAAGGTTTGGCAAAGAAAGTATGTGCATTTGAACTTATCAGCTGATCAGGGAGCCAAGTAAATAATTCAAGCTGCAGCATAAATTAAACATTTTAAAATATATCGCACTTACATTCATGTTAAGTAGCTGAATATATTTCCCTCTCTAGACCCCCAGAAATACATGAAAGCAGCTTTTTATAAAGTGTTTTGACCGGGTCTGTGGAACAATATTTTTCACTCTCTTCTCAAAAGTTGGCTTGCTTTAGATGACTTAAACACTTAAGCCTGGTTTACACACCAATGCTCAGCTGTCATGGACTGGTTGGATGCAGAGGAATCATGCGAGGAGCCAGCTGGGGAACACTCAAGGAAAGAAGGCTCAGAGCTAGGGGACTGGTGGTGGGACAACACTGAGTGGTCAGAAGGAGAAGAGGGAGCAGACTGGGAGGAGGAAGTGCTGAAAGCTGAAGAGGCAACAGGGCTTAGTGAGCAGGAAGAGACTGTGGCAGAGAACAGTCCAGAATCAGAGGCAGAAGCGGAGGCTGGAGATGCCAAGAGGCAGAGATGAGTCAGGCTGGTGAGTAAGCGAGGCTGTCTTCCCCTCTTGCTGCAACCAATTCCACTCCCTGCTGGTCTCCCAGAACCAGAAGAGGTATAAAGAGGGTGGAGCAAAAACAGACAAGGCACCATAGTCTCAGATTACTTGGGAATGACCCGAGGGAGGAGGATACTTAAGGAGCTTGGGGAAGGTGGGGACCTTTGGTCCTCACAACTGCCTCATTGCGGCAAGATCTACTGGGAAGGGTTGCTGTGCTCATGAGGCCGGAGCCATTTTGTTTATTTCAATAAAGAGTTAACTTCACTGATACCTTGTGAGTTATTGCTGACCTGCTCCTGACACCCACCCTGACATCAGCATTTGACAACTGCAGCATCAAGGGATGAATTGCATTAAAAACTGAACCACCATATATCTAATCTTGCCTGATGATGATGAGGTCAACCTTTTTGGTGAGTGCTTTTGATTCTCCTTGGGGTGCAGAAATCCAGTCTAGGATATTAGGTGAAAGTAGATGTGGCTGTCATAGCAAAATGGCCTAGATGCAACATTCATAGTATTGAATTCAACTAACTTCTACTTAGAGTAGACACTGCAAAGGACCTAAATTAGTTGTGGCCATTATAGTTAGTTGAATATATCTCATATAATTGGAAGTGACTTCAAAAAGTCTAGCCTGCTATGGAAGCAGGAGGCCCGCTTACTTTTGAATCCAGACATTTATTAACATTAAAAATGACACATTGATTTATGCTTCTCAGAAAAACCTACCTTGTAATTCTCTAGAAAGGAGGACACATGGGACACTCACAAAGATATGCAAGCTACTGATGTTTATTAATTCAGAAGAGAATTCATGAAGACATTCAAATTACAGATTTAATCACAAAGCAAATTATTTGATTTCTTCAGCAGCCTATTGAAGTATGAGGTCCAACTCTTCACCAAGTGGTACAGAAAGGTGGACAACAAGTTTCTAGTGAGAAAGAAACAAAATTAATGTTAAAAGGGTTTAAAGAAAACCACCTCCAGTATTAGGAATTACCAGAACAAGAACAATCCATCCAAAGCTAAACATTTGGGAAGCCCTTAGGGGAAGGTTTAAATACATGCTTAATTACTTTATGAAACAATGAAACGTAAAAGTGCTTCATTTTGTTGGAATCATACCACTGTATTTTGACTGGTATAACATACCTCTCATGTAGAAATAAGCTAAGATACCTAGTCTAGACACCTGAAGTCTAAGGCAGGATAAAGGTCACTACCCAGACACTGTCTTTTTTGCAGATAATGGTTGAGAACTCTCCAGCACTTCCAAAACAACTACAGTGGTACCTCACAAGACGAATGCCTTGCAAGACGAAAAACTCGCAAGACGAAAGAGTTTTTCGTTTTTTGAGTTGCTTCGCAAGACGAATTTCCCTATGGGCTTGCTTCGCAAGATGAAAAACGAAAACGTCTTGCAAGTTTGTTTCCTTTTCAATGCATTCCTATGGGAAACCGTGCTTCGCAAGACGAAAAATTCACAAGACGAAAAAACTCGCAGAACGAATTAATTTTGTCTTGCGAGGCACCACTGTAAAATGCAACATTACTGATTTCAACATGAAAAATAAATAGGCTACATCTTTTTATGATTCAGTCTAACTAAAGTTCTCTCTATTATCCATTTGCAAACTATTTGTCTACAGTTTTAAAGGAGATGTGTGCCAAAGCACAAGCCTATCCTGTTAAGAACAGCAAATCACACAGAGAGGTTGGTGAATTCAGGCCCCTAGAGTCTCACTATTTACTATAAGAATGAGAGATCTTAATAAGAAAAGAGGCTAGCCCTGTTGTAGCCATACTAAACCAATATCCTCTGGACCAGGCATAGGCAAACTCGGCCCTCCAGATGTTTTGGGGCTACAACTCCCATCATCCCTAGCTAACAGGACCAGTGGTCAGGGATGATGGGAATTGTCTCAAAACATCAAGAGGGCCGAGTTTGCCTATGCCTGCTCTGGACAAATACTGATTACCTGGGCTTATCTTATTCTGATCAACTGCCTTATTCCAGAAACTATTTCCCAAGGATACACAATTTCTCTTTTCTATTGGCAAAACAATATTATGCTTTAGGAATGTAAGAAGCTGTGTTGACTATTTGTCCCTATAGTCCAATATTGCCCCACTCTGACTGGCAACAGGTCTCCAGCATTTCATTCAGAGGTCATTCCCATCACCTGCCACCTGTATTTTCTTGAACAGTCCCCTCCCCCATCAAAAAGTATTGGTTTTGATATGTAATCTGATAGGCACCTTTCGTAATTCCAGTATATTTTTAATGCAGGCAGGGGGAAAAATATTCTAAAGTAATTATAATGATGAAGTCTGACACTTTTAAAATAGAAAGTGTCAGCCTCCCCATTGCTTCCACGCAAAGCCTCTTTCTCTAGTTCTTTGTTCAACCAATTTGTTCAGTATTGCAAGTTACAGAAACAGCATTAAGCAATGGGGCTTCTTATCCTGACTCCATTTCCCAGCTAGAGAGCACAGCAAAAACTATTATTTTTTTTGCTTGCGTCCTTAGTGATTTATTTCCAGAAAAATATGATGGTGTGTTCAGAAGCGATTTCTGACTTTTACTGGCTTTAAGGGCCATTTGAGGGCAGTGCAATTGTAAAGCATCTATAACGGAAAATATTTGGAGTGAAATAGCCAACTACAAGGTATTTGGAGTGGAAAAATCTCTATTAGGGGAAATTCAATCTTCCTACTCTAGACCTGACATTAATTTCTGAAATGAAAGGCACTAGGCTCAAGCCAAGAGCTATGCTAAGAATTTCATTTTCCCCCAGTTTTTGATGAATTGTTGGGTGGATGGCAGGGTGGTGATGGGATGAAATCCTCTCCAAATATCACAGGGTGGGGGGAGGCATTTCTCTGAAATTTTCGGGAAGGAGTTGCTCTTTACCTTACTTCATATTATGAGGTGGGCAAGGGCTTCCCATTTCCCCCCATCCTTTTTAAACTTAGAAATAAGCACCCTACATCACTCTCAGTAGCACAATGCTCACTCCACAACTTCCCACTGGCTGTGCTACCTGGAAAGACTTGGGAAAAACACAATTTCATGCCGCGACCAAGGCGTTTCAAGAAGAAGGCATCCTGAGGTTCTTACCAGAGTTTCTCACTGGCCATACTTTCTGGCAAGATCCAGTAAAGGTAAGCAGCAGCTGCTTTCAGAAATTTTGGAGAAATTTCTCACCCCTCCCCCACCACTGCCAAGAAAGCAGCAGAAAACCAGGTCCCTTTTCTGAAGAAAGAGGATGTTTTCAAGAACTCTGGGGTGAGGAAATGGATTTGGGACCAACTTTGATCAAGCCTGCCTAGAAACTGCCCCAGATGTGAGGGACTTTATGGAGCTTCTCCACTGTAAGCAAAATTCTGGCTGAATTGATTTTATCACATGTTGGTTTAGGAATTATAACTGAGCCCCTTACCCAGCCCTGGATGATGATGATGATGATGATTATGTTTCACTGTGGCCCTAACAGTGTTGTGACACAATGCCCTAATGATCTGCTGACAGCTGCCATTTTGTAGCTGCTTGGAAAACATGTAATTGTGAGCTTATGTAAATAGCAGTCACAAAACAAGACAGGCAGTCTTCCCACATATGCGCACAGAAAAGTTTCCCAATCTTACTGCAGTGGCTGTTTTTGAAATGCTAACTGCACATTCTGCCAAATGGAACAGAAAGAACTATTCACATGCCCATGCTGGATAAATATTAACACTATGGGGAGCGGCCAAACTGTTCAGCTTGATTAATAGGCAATGGGGGCACTTTCCCCTAGAAAGCCCCCCCTCCATTTCCTTCTTCATTCCTCATGTCCATAGGTCATGGCTGCAAGTATATAGTGATGGTTCAAAAAAAATTATTTGTGGCTTTCCCTTTAGCAGCAAACCACCTTCAACATGAGCACTTTCAACATGATCTAGATTTGCACACACCAGCAGACACCCATCTGCTAGTAGTCAACAACAGCAAATGGGATGGGATGGCTCACCTGACCTCCGTCTGACTGAGGACTCAGCTACATTGGCAAGGAATAAGCGCTTCATATGCGTTGTGTATGCATTCTAAAACTGTGGAGTTCTGCTTTTGCCAATCTGATTTCTCGTACAAAGTTTGCAACATGTTTAACTGAAACGCTGGTTTGACGTGTCTAGATCCAGTCTAAGTAACTACAGCAGAGGTTGGCAACCTAAGGCCCATCGGCCGGTTCTGGCCCATGAGCTTCCTGGAACCGGCCCACGGCCGTTCTGTGGATCAGTGTGGGGATTCAGTGTATGCGCACAGGCACTTCTCACCCGGAGGAGCGCCTGCACGCGTCCGTAGAAGCTATTTCTGGCGCACTTCCGGGATGGAGGCGCACCCGTGTGTATGCGCACACACTATTTCAGGTGCTCTTCCGACCCAGAAGAGTCCTGGAAATAGCCTGAGTGCGTGCATGGGCGCGCACGCTCTGGCTCACCGAGAGGTCTGCTGGGGAATGGACCGGACCGGCCTCAAAATAATAATAATAATAATTTATTATTTATATCCCGCCCATCTGGCTGGGTTTCCCCAGCCACTTCCAACAAAACACTAAAATACAATAAGCTATTAAACATTAAAAGCTTCCCTAAACAGGGCTGCTTTCAGATGTCTTCTAAAAATTTGGTAGTTTTTTTTCTGTTTGACATCTGGTGGGAGGGCGTTCCACAGGGTGGGTGCCACTACCGAGAAGGCCCTCTGCCTGGTTCCCTGTATATTGGTTTCTCGCAGTGAGGGAACTGCCAGAAGGCCCTCGGCGCTGGACCTTGGTGTCCGGGCAGAACAATGGAGGTGGAAACAAAAAACATTGCCAACCCCTGAACTACAGCAAATTGGGACATAGATGGGGAAGAGGAAGGAGACGCCACTGATGGTGTGACACAAATGTGCCAGAACCAATCCGGCGCTCCTGCCCATGTGTTTGCACCACATTCACCTCAGGCTACCCCCTGCCCTTTCTGGTATGTTGCAGTGAACCACCACACAGTGTACTACTGCCAATGGTGAATGCCACACAGTTGAACAGAGTGGAATCGTGTAATGACAATGCAATGTACTTAATTGATTACATAAAGCGCATTACGGACAGCGAGATAAATAACATAGTTTTTGTCTGAAGATTAACTGCAGCAAAACGGAAACAGTGCTATATATACCGTCTTTTTCGGTATATGGGGCGAATTGCAGGCTTTCGCTGAAGCCTGGAGAGCGAGGGGGGTCGGTGCGCACCGACCCCTCTCGCTCTCCAGGCTTCAGGAAGCTATCCTCTAGCCGTGGGAGACGCGGCTCTCCCACGGCTAACGGAGACCTTGCCGGCACCCAGAAGCTTGGGGTGCGCTGAGCTCAGCACGCCCCAAGCTTCGGGCTTCGTGCAGCCCTCCGCTAGCCATGGGAGAGCCGCGCGACTTCGCACAGCTTTCCCACGGCTTGCGGATAGCAGCCTGTTCTGGGGGCTGGGGTCGGGGGAAGCTCAGGCTTCCCCCGCCCCAGCCCCGCACCTGGGGGGGGGGATAATTTTTTCCCTTTATTTCCCCCCCAAAAAACTAGGTGCATCCTATGGGCCGATGCGTCCTATGGGGCGAAAAATATGGTATATATATATAATACAGGAATAACAACAACAACAACAACAACAACAACAAATATTTTAAGTAATTCACAAGCAGAATGCCTACCCCATTTTCCTGGTAATGTATGTCACTTCTGCGGATGGCTTTTCCATTCATAACGACAGCATTAGGTCTTGAGGTCACACCAAGGATCTGAACTGTATCATATATCAGAGAATCGACCCCACGGTAGTTGTTGTTAACAATACTTGTCTTCAAGTGCCCCTAGAATAATTCAGGAGGAGAATACTTTAGGCATTCATTTGACACACAGTGCAATGGCAAACGATGCAGGCATCACTATTTTTTTACTTTTAAAAGTCCTACACAGAACTGTCTTGTGCTGCTGTCAGAATTCCAGTTTGGTGTCAGAAGTACAGATGAACAAACATTCAGCTAAATTGGAACACAAAGGACCAGCTGCTACATACATCATAGCGCATTTACACAAGAGAGACTTTGTCTTTCACAAGCCACTAGCTACCACAGCTGCAATTTAATGGCTTAGTTATTCACCTCTCTACAGGTTCTCCTAAGCTAGTTACCGTAGTTTCCATATGCCCTCTTTTTAAAGATACTGAAGAGGCTGATAAGGTCTGGGAAAGCTCTGATAAACGAGGCAAGAAACATGGTGCGTTTTTTCAGAATTGTTCAAAGAATAAAATAAAATAAAAAACCCCTGAGAGGCCATTCAGACACCCTTTTAACAACACATGATTCCAGCCCCCGTCTCCTGTGCACTGTAGGCAGAGTGATAGTCATGTAGTGGTACCTTGGTTTTAGAACAGTTTAGTTTATGAACAACTTGGAAATAGAACGCTGCAAACCCAGAAATAGGTGTTCCAGTTTGTGAACTTTGCCTTGGAAGCAGAACATGTTGAGTGTGTTCCGTTTGTAAATTGGGTCCCCCACTGCTAATCAGAGGCTTCCTGTTGAGTCTGTTGGCTGTTGAGTCCCAAGCACCCATGCAACACACAGGTGATATTTGGAGCTTTTGCTTTTGCTTTTTTGTGTGTTTTTGTTTGTGTGGCTTTTTCGTGTTTTTGACAGTGACTTGTTCTTCGTTTTATGGGACTGACTTGTGACTGTGGCTTGTGACTTCGTTTCTGTGACTTGTTTTTTGTGACTGTGTGGAACCCAGTTCAGCTACTGATTGATTGATTGATTGATTGATTGTGTAACTGCAGAAATGGATAAAAGCCCTCCATCCAAACAATGACTATCAGCAGTGCACATAAGAAAAAAATAATAATTTTAATTTTTATCACCTACAATACTGTCTTATTTATTTTATAGTACAGTACACTGATTATTGCTTTCATTTTATGGATCAATGGTCTCATTAGATAGTAAAAATCATGTTAAATGGCTGTTTTAGGGGTTGTTTTTAAAAGTCTGGAACGGATTAATCCATTTTGCATTATTTTCTATGGGAAAGCACACCTTGGTTTTAGAACGCTTTGGTTTTGGAACAGACTTCCGGAACGGGTTAAGTTTGGGAACCAAGGTACTACTGTACATTGAAAACCACGTCAAAACTCAACCAGCACAGCCCTGTGCTGGCACAGGATACAACTTCTGAGTGCTGTGCTTTATTACACCTGCTCTCGAAGAGATAACCTTTAGCACTAAAAGCTGAAGGATCGGCAAGCCCTAGGCTCTGTGTTTTAACCCACAGTGCCACCTGCGTTCCATGGCACTAGTATAGGTGCCCCATAATACCCATTCCACATTTCTAGGAACTTGATTGTTTGGTGTGACAGCACCTGCACTTGGGGATTTTCAGCACCTTGTTTAGACAAGCCTAACAAGATGCTTAGAAAGCTGAGTTAACTTTAATGTGTTTGGGTATTTTAACTTTAACATACAAGTTTTAAAGTATGCTTGTGATATCCCCCCCCCCCCAAGTTTTATTGTTTTATCTTTTTGTAAACCGCTTTGTTGTTTAGTCGTTTAGTTGGGGTCACGAAGAGTCGGACATGACTAAACGACTAAACAACAACAAACCGCTTTAAGGTTTTCTACAATTTAACTTTAATTAATTTAACTTTAATTTAACTTTAATGTGTTTGGGTATTTTAACTTTTCTACAATTTCAGCGGCATATAAAGTTTATGCAATAATAAATAAATAAGTTTTCAAGTTATGGATCGGTGCCTTGTTTCTTTCTCTTTTGAAAAAGAAAATGGGAAATGAATAGATGTTAACTGTTTCTTACTTAAAACAGTCTTAAACAGGGTCAGCTATTCAATCAGAATAAAATTAAGACATGTGTAAGAACAGTTTTAGTGAAAAATTGACTAAATAGACTGTAAGAAACTTACAGCATATGAATATTTACAGTATTTACTTACTTACTTATTTTACATATAAATAGCCTGGGACCTAAGCATCTTTGGCCACATATTTCTCCCTGCCTGCTCTGGTTGGCATTGAGGGCCCTCCGCCAGATTCCCCGACCTCATGAATTTGGGCTGAAGCTCCCCACCCCCCGACTTTGTAATGCAGTTTTGAGTATGATCACTGCTCTTGGAAATATTCATTTCTCTTCGTTTATCATATTGGGGTTTTATTAAGCTCACTTCACTCTTCTTAATAAAATGTTTTCTCTCTATACCTGCTATATTTTGCTTTCGGGAGTGTTCCTGTGGGTCTTTGGACAGTAATAAAGAATGTGTGTTTACTTCACTCTTCAGCAGGAAAGGCTTCCAGAGCACCTTTCAACAGAGCTGATGGAATAGCCCCTGCTTCCCACCTCTCTCACTACTGCAGGTTTATGAATGTTGTTTTAAGGTCACCGATGGAAGCGAAAGCCTTGAAAAAGCTCAATATGGAGGTCAAATGGCCGAAATATTGGGAAATTTTGGAACAAGATGGAGACAGATTGAAATTGCAGAGTTTTGAAAAACTAAAAAACAAAGTGCGAGACTGGCTTCATTACTATCAGATAATGGAGGCATACAATTTGGATAAGAAAATCGGCTTCCAGGTGGAAAAATCAAAATTAGAAACAGAATTGTTAGAACCCAAAACTAAAACTTGGTCAAAGATGTATAACTTGCTGTTGAAATGGAATACTCAGGATGAAACGGTGAAATCTGCTATGACTAAATGGGCACAAGACGTTGGACATAATATTATGTTTGCTGACTGGGAACAGTTGTGGACCACAGGTATGAAATTTACGGCATGTAATGCCTTAAGAGAAAATATTATGAAAATGATATACAGGTGGTACATAACCCCAGTCAAGCTTGCAAAAATCTACCATTTGCCTGATAATAAATGTTGGAAATGTAAAGAAACTGAAGGTACATTTTTTCACCTTTGGTGGACGTGCCCAAAGATTAAGGCTTTCTGGGAGATGATATATAATGAACTAAAAAAGGTATTTAAATATACCTTCTTGAAGAAACCAGAGGCCTTTCTCCTGGGCATAGTTGGCCAATCGGTGTTAAAAAAGGATAGAACTTTCTTTATGTATGCTACAACAGCAGCAAGAATACTCATTGCAAAGTATTGGAAGACACAAGATCTACCCACACTGGAGGAATGGCAGATGAAAATGATGGACTACATGGAATTGGCGGAAATGACTGGCAGAATCTGTGACCAGGGAGAAGAGTCGGTGGAAGAAGATTGGAAGAAATTCAAAGATTATTTACAGAAATATTGCAAAATTAATGAATGTTAGAATGATGTTGGATTGAAGTTAAGTGGCTTCTAGCTGTACAGGCACAAAAAAACATGGAAAAATTGGTTTTTAATATGTAAAAGGTAAAATTTAAAGTTATAATATATCAAGATTAAAGATTAGGATTAAAAAGGAGGGAAAGGAAATGTTGGATTAACATATTTAATTAGAATACAGAAGAGGGAGGTAAGAGGAGGTCCGGGAAACAAGTAAACGTAAAAGAAGTGAGGAAAGGATGAAATTGTTTTAAATTGTTTTTTCTTTTCACTTTGTATTTTTTCTTCTTATTGTTAACTTTTTCTTTACTAATGTGGTTTTCTTTTTGTTTTTTTCCTGTGAAACTTTAATAAATATATAAAAAAAATGAATGTTGTTTTAAGAAAGTTCAATACTGTGTGTCTCTGTGTTTGCCTGTCTGTTCACTCACACACACATTTCTCTAAGCCCTCTCTTATATATCACTGCATTGCATGCCTCTTCTGTATTAGAATGCTGATTTAACTACCTCACATTTGCAATGTTAACTTGGCGGTTTGGGTTGGCTTAAATGCAGGTTGTAATTTCAGGTACTACAGAGAAGAATCCAATTTAAGCAATGAGAAATGGAAGTGCCACAGAGCCAGCAATCAAATGCAAAGCGATTTCCTGCAGAATATAAAAGTGGCTATCGCCTCTCAATTGCCTTCGGCACATTTTGCCCGCCACGCCAAAGACAGAAGCCTAGTCTAATCTTTTCCTTCCTTTGCCATTCAGCCTATGCCAGTTTTGTGCAAGACAACAAGATAAAAGCACTCTGAAGAAAAGAGCAAAGGAAGAGCCTTAATGCTGGAAAAGCATCTGCTGTATTAAGATGAAATATCCGATGCCAGTCTCTGCAGAGATAATCATGCAGAAAAAATAGTCATCACTCTTCTCCAATTCACTGTCAGTGCTGTAAGCAGGAGGTCTGGGAACAACACCACAGGAATATTAATGTCATTTTGTTCTTCTAAATGGCTCCTATTAATTGCATACTTCTGGGACTGAATGCCAATTGCATCTTTCTGGGACTGCAGACCTGAGTAATATCATCATCAATAGGCAGCTCTGTAGAGGAGGACTGGAGGGAAAGGAACCTTTCTCGGCTGCTGCAATCAGAGAGTAGCGGTAATTCAGTCCTCCCTAACGTTCTGATTTTTTCTTCATAGAGAGATATGCATGCTGACTTACAGCAGCACTAATGTTTGATATTTTGTGTGTTTCCCACAAGCAACAAAAACTCTACCTTGATTTGGCTTCCTTTCGGGTGAGAGAACATAGAGGATTTGTGACATGTTTGTAAGAACTGCTTGGTTTACAAATATATAGGTAGAACCTAAGTGGGGAAAACTCTTATCCGGCAGCAGATCAGCTACGCCACATTACTCCCCCCCCCCCATCTGTACTCATGGCTTTTCATTTCAGAGTGATCTCTCAACCAATATCTCCACTGAGTAAATCAACCATTTTGGGCTATCAACAAGCAATCTCCCTAACAAAGAGATGGTCAGCCAATAGCCTGTTACATTATGTTTGCCAATATTACTAACAGCATGAAGCTGACTTGGAAGGGGCATTAAGGGAGGATAAAGATGGCTGCAGTGTTCAAACATTTGCCAGGATATTAGAAAGAAGAGAAGGAGCAGCTTCTACAGGTTATGGCATCTCCATCCTTGAAGATTTTCAAAGAGATATCAGGAATCAGGAAGAGGATTCACTGGATCCCCTCCAAATGTGTGTCCCTTGTTTTTGCCTCATCAAAAAAACTAAGATCATGGTCACTGGTCCCATAACTTCCTGGCAAATAGAAGGGGAAGAAAGGGAGGCAGTGAGAGATTTTACTTTCTTGGGCTCCATGATCACTACAGATGGTGACTGCAGTCACAAAATTAAAAGATGCCTGCTTCTTGGGAGAAAAGTGATGACAAACCTAGACAGCATCTTAAAAAGCAGAGACATCACCTTGCCAACAAAGGTCCGTATAGTTAAAGCTATGGTTTTCCCAGTAGTGATGTATGGAAGTGAGCTGGACCATAAAGAAGGCTGATCGCCGAAGAATTGATGCTTTTGAATTATGGTGTTGGAGGAGACTCTTCAGAGTCCCATGGACTGCAAGAAGATCAAACCTATCCATTCTTAAGAAAATCAGCCCTGAGTGCTCACTGGAAGGACAGATGCTGAAGCTGAGGCTCCAATACTTTGGAGAAGAGAAGACTCCCTGGAAAAGACCCTAATGTTGGGAAAGATGAAAGCACAAGGAGAAGGGGACAACAGAGGACGAGATGGTTGGACAGTGTTCTCAAAGCTACCAGCATGAGTTTGGCCAAACTGCGGGAGGCAGTGGAAGACAGGAGTGCCTGGCGTGCTCTGGTCCATGGGGTCATGAAGAGTCGGACACGACTAAACAACAACAACAAAAACTGATACATGTCTTCCCTAAATAGAGGCTACCACTTCCCCAGCCTAATTTTTACTCATTTCTACTCCTTACTTAGCTTTTGCTTCCTGAACCTGTCTTCTCCATCCCCACCCACATCTGCTGCATACACACCTTATTTGTCCAAGTGCTTTTTTTCTACTTACTTCTCTGTATGTATATCTGGCATAGAAATAATTTCCATTCTCGACCGTGTCTGCCAAAACACAAATCACAAGACTGATGTTAGTATTAGGTCATCTAACAAGGAAAAGGAACAGCTTCCTTTTAGACTAAAACATAACAAAGGACACACGTTGAGACAACATGTGCTCGCCTATTCAATAATAACCTTCCCCCCTCCCCTCCTCACAAGTTAAAGGGACAGTTAGTAGGTCAGACCCTTCCCTGCCACTTTTACGCTTTATAAAATGTGTTTTAGATACAATACCAGCATTTCTGAACACTCACCGGCAGAGTCGCCATCATCCCAGAAGAGAGAACCAGTGGCTTGGCCTTGTTCATCCAGGGCAACAATGAGTCCAAATGGATTCAGTCGGCTGATGGGTTATTAAATTAAAACTAATTATGAAATGTGGGTGATACAGTCTTTTTATTTATTTGATTAACTCCTATCCGGCTTCAGATTTCATCAGAAATCTCTAAGCAGTTTGCCAATCCAAACTAAAAGGAATCAATAAAAGAACTAAAATACAAATTCCACATTCAAAACCAAACCATGCACAAATCATGTATTAAACATCAATAGATATCAAGGTACATCAAAATGCAACACAATGACAATTAACCATAGACATTTCATTATCATTAGTGTTATTATTATTTATAAAATTTATATACCACCCTTCATCCAGAGATCAGAGGGCGGCTTACAGTATTAAAACACACAACAACAACAACAACAACAAAACAATTATGAAACACAAGAAAGCATGACCCGGTAATATGGTCCTGTGAACAAGTGAGAGCTATCCAGTAATGGAGAAGAAAGTGCCCTATGAGCATCTGACATAAATAGCGATGGGAGACCAAAGAATATGCAGAGCATGAGACTGAATTCAACAGCTACAGTTCAAATCCAAAATTTTCAGTCTCCCTGGTCATATCATTATAGCAAAAATGTGACCTGGAGGTATACCTGAATAACTGAGAAGGCTATTAAATTCATTGGTAGCTATTTAGCATTTATTTACCCATACACTAATAGAAATTTTCTTACCCATACACTAATAGAAAATTTGCAAAGTTGGTTGTGGTGCAACATTAATGTACTCATCAGGAACATACAGGTTTGCCATAGGTGCACCTTTTTTGCACATTTAGGTGCGCGCACCCCCCCCCCTCGAAAAACAAAAGCATTGAGGCAAACCTGCTCCCACAATCCACAAAAATCCAAGAAGGGACAGCTGGACATGTTAGTTGCGGGAAAGGCTGAATCTCCAATGCTAAAAACAACCCTGAAATAAGCACTAGGGATTGTGGGAATGTTCAGGGGTGCAGGAGAGGATATATTGTGGGATTATATCCTAATCCAACTTGTGCTAACAAGTTTCCAAAATATCAACAGAGTTTATAAACGTTCCCCTTTTAAGTTCGCAACGATAACGTGTGCACAGGTTCGCTAGAACCTCTATAATAATTACTCTGGTAATTTCCCCTTTGTTCCCTCTTAAAATACAAGACACGACACAGTCTTTATAAAAGTATAAAAGAGTTTACTCACGTTCTGTATCACAATATGATCCCAGAACGCAGACAGGCTTAAAAAGGTAAAATACACTTCAGAATCTATCTTATAGGAAGATAGTCCTCTCCTCTCTTGGCTGAGAGCCAAGAGGGCATCCTGCTTCTTTGAAAGATGAAGATGAGAGAGAGAGATGGCTGCCTGCCCTGTGCTTTTATCATTACCTGCACAGGTGAGGCCACACCCACCTCTGGTCACATGCGGAGGAAGTCTGTTCCAGGAAGTTTACCTGCTTGCTGGACAGACATCCCTCCCCATGTTCTAACATGTACACTCTAGGAATGTTGTCATTGACTGCTCCTGTGTTTACATCCCACAGGGATAGAGATTGGATAGACATAGATTGAGGCACGGGCTACTCGGAAACCCACCTCCCAAATGCCATGCCTGCTCACAGCCCCATATTTCATTTCTGCCATGTCAAGGAGCAAAAAGCAATCTAACTTCATTTGAAAAAAACAAACAGGAAGGTTTTAAGTGAGATTACGCTCATTACCATAGTAATTTACAAGAAATTGACACTTGGTGCACAACACAGACAAATTTCAGCATGGTACCAAGTTCAGGCCAGTTTTCTAATTTGATCATTTTTTAAAAGGTAATTATGTTAGTTACCTCTTAGCAGTTCTTACGGCTGGTGTTTGCGTTGGCAAAATATATCCTCCTCGGATAAAGAGTGGAATCTTTTCCAGTGGGGCGTTAATGTTGACGTGCTTACGGTGCGATGACTCTGGCACTTTATCTCCCTACCAAAGAATTGGACACAGCTGTAAAATTATTTCAAAAGCAATCGTAGCAGCATCTCTGGCTATATAAATAGCTGGTGATCTGTTTTGATTATTTTTGTGGCTTTTACTGTATTGCAACTGTTGTAAACTGCTTTTTAAAATGAAATTGCGGTATATAGTTTTAAAAAATAATACATAAAGCCATTTCCACAGTTGGCATGTAAACAGGATTTTAATCTGAACTCAAAAGTGCATATTGTTTATACTACAATGTTTACTGAAATAAAAATGCAAATTACCTCCTGGGACCTATAGCTTCTCATATATGCAAATAAACATATTTGTAACTAGTCTGAAAAATAAGATTTTATTTCCTTTGTTTTACTACATTTATCTACTTCTTTTCCGCCAAGGAACCTAAGGCAGTATCCTGCTTCTCCTTGATCAGATCAATGGTTCACCTGGTCCAGCATTGTATCTTCAACAATGGAAAACCAGATTTTCTTGAGGAACTTATAAACAAAGCAAGATGGAGATGTTCATCTCTTGCTTCTTATCCTCAACATCTGGTAAACATTCCTAGGCACTTATAGGGTGCATTTAGCTAGTAGGTTTTATAGACCTTTCCTCTGTGAATTAAATGAATTATTAAAGCCATCTAGGTAGCTTTTGTCTCAACTAGCTTGTGGTGATGAATTTAAGCATGTGTTTGTTTTGTCTAAAGTAGTATTTTCTATTTTCAGTCCTGAGCCTATTGCCAAGGCTGTGTGGGGTATATTACACACAAGAGTATAGAAAGACACACCTTTATACATAAAATGCAAAGGGGGGAAATCAATGCATAAAGTGGAAGAAAACATTGCTCAGCTAAGTCGCAATTCCATAGGCTCCTTGAAATTTCAACATTTTCAGATTTAGTTCAGCACAGAACAAAGATGGACTCTATGATGATTTTGAAAATGGAAATTAGTAAGTTTAGTAAAGGGCACATGAAGAAAAACAATGGAAATGCCAGCTGACAGGAGATCAGTGAGATTTTATGCAAGACACTCGATGATACATAACATAATGTAATCTTTACAAATACATACCGTATAGTAATCAAACCAGGGTGCTTCTGGGAAATATACGTCTACTGATCTTGCTCCCTGTAACCAACATGAAAGAGTTAGATCAGCTTTATACATTTCTGCTATATCAGTGTTGATATCCTCAGTTTTGGTTTGATATTTGTACAGATACAACTATACCACTGGTAAACAAATTGTGATGCTATCCAGTCAAATTTCAAAAGTGCGATGACCACCATCTTCTTAGGTTTTTTGTTTCGGCTTCACTACGATCACAACTGTGGCTTGATTTAATTAGTGTAAGATGGTCACAAGCTGGAGGAGGAAGTGGTTCACTTGCTCTCGCCTGTGTTTCAGTGCCACCATTGCAGGCACCACCATAACTAGGACACAGTACTGCAGTTACCATAAAGGTAAAGGTAAAGGTAAAGGGACCCCTGACCATTAGGTCCAGTCGTGACCGACTCTGGGGTTGCGGCACTCATCTCGCTTTATTGGCCGAGGGAGCCGGTGTACAGCTTCCGGGTCATGTGGCCAGCATGACTAAGCTGCCTCTGGCGAACCAGAGCAGCGCACGGAAACGCCGTTTACCTTCCCGCCAGAGCGGTACCTATTTATCTACTTGCACTTTGACGTGCTTTCGAACTGCTAGGTTGGCAGGAGCAGGGACCGAGCAACGGGAGCTCACCCCGTCACGGGGATTTGAACTGCTGACCTTCTGATCGGCAAGTCCTAGGCTCTGTGGTTTAACCCACGGTGCCACCCATGTACCCAAGTTACATGGCACTAATGACCAAAAGGGTTTCACCTAGCTTTGAGCAGCTAATGATTCAGGCATGGCTCCTCAGTCTAAGCAACTCATTGCTCAGTGCAGACTGAGCACAGAAGACTGCCTCTTGCTACCTTCCTGCTCTTTGGCTTTCCTCCAGGTTGCCAACCCTGACAATTAGGCATCTGCATTTTAAGCAAGGCAGATTTATGATCTAATTTTTTGGCCTGCTGTACAAGGGTAGAAAGTAAATGCAAGGCTCGTTGTGCCAGTACAATGAGTTCATTACTGTGCTCTGTACACACTGCAGCACTCTTAAGGTAATAGATTTATATACATAGAATAACTGGTGCATGAATCAGTATTCGTGGTGGTTTAAAACCTTTTCTCAGTGCCTGGCCGCATGTTACAGATTTATTTTTATTTTTTTTAAATAGTATCAAAATATTCAATCTGCTTTACAACTGTGGTTTCCCCTCTCTTTCCTCCTTTTGCTAATTTCTAGCAATTTGATTTACTATGAGTGCAAACACACATCTCTGAAGGGAGGCAAGAGATGCAGGAAAATTTGGGAGCAGCTGGGTGAGAGCTAGTATTCACTGCTTCAGTTTTACTTGGATCCAATTTCTTCCGAAAATTGACTAGGATCAATTTATAATGACTATCTCTGAGATTCAATCATTTTCTATAATTGACTGTGATCATGCACCAGCAGCAAGGGCATGAGCAAACAGAAGTTCATCCTGTATCTGTTTGAAAACTATGAATGATATGCCCATCTTCACTTCCTCCCAGTACCATTGTGTTTCCAGTACTTGCCTCTTGAAGAACTGGAGCAATCATAAACGCAGATCCCCAAAGAAAAGCTGTGTCTATTTCATGGGTCTGAGGGTCAGCTGGAAACCTAGAACAAGAATTGTATAATTTGCTCAATATGTGGAAACTGCAGAATGTTTCTGTCGGCTTGCAAAGGCTCCCTGTCTGCATTTGCCAAATAGGATGGAACTACCAACATTCGTATTAGAAATAATAATTCATAATAAATGCAGATGTAAAAGTTCCAAATTGTCCATAATTTATACCCTGGCAGAGAGCTCCTGCCCTATACAATGGTACCTTGATTTGCATACTTTTTGGATTACAAACACGTCAAACCCGGAAGTGCGTGTCCTGGTTTGCAACATTTTTTTGGATTACAACCCATTTTTTGGGGATTATGAACAAATTTTTGGGGGGAAGGCCCCATTGGCAAAAGCGTGCCTTGGGTTACAACCTGTTTTGGTTTACAAACGGACCTCCGGAACGGATTATGGTTGTAATCCAAGGTACCACTGTACAGTACATACCCTCCAACATTCCAGAACATGTCAAATGTCTATTTTCAAAGCTACTGTATCCTTGCTGTCTCCGACAGCTGCGTCCCCACCTTAAGAATAACTCATGATTAACCAATATGTGTGTTCCTTTGTGATAAAGTCTAATCTTAAACACACACGCACATAAAGAGATGTTTTGACTCGAAGCAGTTTTGCTGAATCATTAGGACCCAAACATAACATAACCTTGTGTTATTTTATATTATGATATATTTCTTGTGAAAATTTGGGGGTGTTCCCTATCAACATGACTTAATTTTTTGACATAGCGCCTTTAGGGCAAAGCAGTTACTTTAGTTTCACTTTCCTTTCTGTTGTTTGTATTTGATAGTGAAGCCTACAGAGGTCTCAGAAGTCTAGCCTGTTTGCCTGGCTGGCTGAGGAATTATGGTACTTTTGTACCCAGTTATGTCCTCCTTTTCAGTTATGCTGTCTGTGGTATGGCAAAGTAATATTAACCCTAGTCAAATGCATCAGAGCCTATGTTTTTGTCATTCTTTTTTAGGCTTTCCCTTCAATATTAACAAAACTTTCTTCCAGACTGATATTTGCATATCCAACAATCAGTAAATTGTATTGTGCTGACAGGATAAATGAAATTGCTCTAAAACACTCAGCATGCTGGCAAGTGCAGTGCCAATTATAATTAATAAAATTACTTGCATTATTCCCCATGTGCTATCTTAAACATTATCTTAAAATTCCATTCGGTAATCAGTACAACCTTCTGAGATTAAAACTTCAGAGATAATAAAAGATAGCTGAAACAGTTCTTCATACTTGAAGCCACTTTCCCCAATAATATTCGGCTCAGTACTTTGATTACTTGGCAGTAATACAAATTTCTCTAAGCCTTGCCTTGCCATGCAACTGCCCTGGTTCATGTTCAACAGCCTTTTTGTAGGCACCTCAGGCTTGGTTAGGTTGTTCTAGCTCAGCAGCTGCCGAACCACAGATTCCTTTATTTTAAGTTATTTCAATAAGATGAGTATTTATTTCTATAGACTAGGATTCAGTTTATTGTACATAGAATGTGAACGGCATAAGCCTCTGGGTCACACTGCAAAGATCAATAGGGTACAACATGGAACACAGTATAAACATGCCGTACTTTATTCTTTTTAATGCCAGGAAATGCCCCATGACTGCAAAGCATTCCTCCGCGAGGAAAAATTAAGAAGCCCCTGCCTATGTAAAGCTCCGCAGCACTTCGGAGCTCCGCATGTCTGTTTTAATTTCCCCCACCTACACCCCTGCTGGTTACCAGTTTGTGTGCCGTAGAAGCCAAAGGTACAGCAATATAGGAAATGTTACGCTTCCTTTTCTGAAAGGGGAAGGGCCATATTTCAGAGCCCATGCTTGGCATGCAAAAGGTTCCAGAGTCAGGTGGCGCAATGGGTCCGTGCACCTGGCTGTTATCCAGGAGTTGGCAGTTCGAGCCCACCCAGGGACAGCTGTGGGAAGGATTTCTGCATTGCAGGGGGTTGGACTAGATGACCCTCAGGATCACCTCCCACTCAACAATTCTACAATTCTACGATTCAATTCCCAGCATCTCCAGGCAACGTTTGGCAATACTTCTGTCAGGGTCTATGGAAAGCCACTGCCAGTTTTTGTAGATATTTGTGGGTTAAATGGTTTCACTGTGTATTGAAGTCAGCCTACCTATGTTCCAAAAAAGAAAATACCAATCTGATATCACTGAAACAAAATACAGTGGTACCTTGGGTTACATACACTTCAGGTTACAGACTCCGCTAACCCAGAAATAGTACCTCGGGTTAAGAAATTTGCTTCAGGATGAGAACAGAAATCGTGCAGTGGCGGCGCAGCAGCACCAGGAGGCCCCATTAGCTAAAGTGGTGCTTCAGGTTAAGAACAGTTTCAAGTTAAGAACAGACCTCCAGAACGAATTAAGTACGTAACCAGAGGTACCACTGTAAAAAAAATCCTTCCAGTAGCACCTTAGAGACCAACTAAGTTTGTTATTGGTATGAGCTTTCGTGTGTATAGGGACGCGGGTGGTGCTGTGGGTTAAACAACAGAGCCTAGGATTTGCCGATCAGAAGGTCGGTGGTTCAAATCCCCGCAACGGGGTGAGCTCCCATTGCTCAGTCCCTGCTCCTGCCAACCAAGCAGTTCGAAAGCACGTCAAAGTGCAAGTAGATAAATAGGTACCGCTCCAGCGGGAAGGTAAACGGCGTTTCCGTGCACTGCTCTGGTTCGCCTGAAGCGGCTTAGTCATGCTGGCCACATGACCCAGAAGCTGTACGCTGGCTCCCTCGGCCAATAAAGCGAGAGGAGCATCGCAACCCCAGAGTCGGTCATGACTGGACATAATGGTCAGGGGTCCCTTTACCTTTAAGGTGCTACTAAAAGGAATTTTTTTTTATTTTGTTTCGACTACGGCAGACCAGCACGGCTACCAACCTGTAACTGATATCATTGACATAGCTTGTCATATGTGCACACAGAGGGTTTGGAAAAGGGATGGTTGCGCCATTAATGTTCTGAAGGAAAAAGGAGCCCACAGGTATCTGAGCTATTCGTTTTTCTGAAGCAATTGACACTTTGTGAGGTCACAATGTGCAAGGGTAAATATGCTCCCGGGCTTCCTTCAGGGCTTCCTCCTCTATTTAGCTGTGTGGCAAAACAAACTTCACAGAGACACCTTATGTTTTGCTCTTTCAATGGAAAAGAAACTGGGCTATTGCTCTCCCTTTCTCCTCAGTGAGGCAAGACCATACGTTCATAATGTGATTTAAATGATAAAAGGAAAGGTGACTAAGAAACACTGCTCTTAATGCAAGCACAATGAGCATGATTAAATGGTTTCAATGCTGCCACAATATAAAAAGGAAACCATCCAATATAAAAAGGAAATCGATCAAACTCAGACCTGCATGTCTACGTCATGAGTCCCTTTAAAAACACAACATACCATTAGCAGGCTCCATGGGGTATCTGCATGGCATTATATATCATTTCAGGGGGTAAAAGAGGCACACCTAATTGTGGCACTAAAAACCTAGAACTACTAAGAGCAGGCCTTTTTTCTACCTGAGGTAAAAAAATCCAGGTTTCTAACCCCATTAGCTTCCTCTGTTTCCCAACAAAACGGGCTGCTCTTAAAAGTAACCAAAATCTGCTCCCAGAGGCAGCCATCTCATCTTTCCTCATCATACAGCTATTTCTGGTTTCCAGCAGACAGCTGCTTCGATGACACTAAGCAGGCACGGAAACCTGGCACAAACTTGTCTCTCTGTGTAGACTGGCCGTTGTCATGTGCTACAAAATATTTCTTGTTGGCTGCTTGAAGCACGGAAGAGAAAAGTATGTGGTGGGGACTGGTTTGCATGAAAACTGTGGTGCATGAATGGCTCACTGTTTGGTGTACTCAACCTGTGGGCAGGGTATATAATTGCAGGAGTTCTTTCGACTGAAGGAGGGCTTACCAAAAGGTATTTAGAACATCCTATCAATCTAATGACTAGGACTAGCTAGAAACATTTTGCTGCCTGAGGCAGAGAAGATTGTGCCTCTGCATATTCCACATACAAAAGTCAACCAGACTGGCAGCTGAATCTTACTTTGATGCTAGCATCTTCTGCTGCACCTGAGGACAGAAGGCCAACTTAAGGGGCATTGGACAGATCATGTGGTACATACAGGTTTGTCTGCTTCTGCCCCTTCAGCATCTGCCACCTGAGGCAGCTTCATCCCACTGCCTCATGGTAGGGCCAGGCTTATACATGATTTTTGCCTTTACACTATCATTTTTAATTCCCGTCATCACACCCTGGGTGAAACTGAGCAATGCTGTCTTTGTTTTGTAACTGAATTTCGTTTGGAGACCTTCAAACAGTTTATCATTGACTTAGCCACAAACCTTCCAAAGAATTCTGAATGGCAAGCAATAGACTTTTAAAATATGCCTGTAAATATTATATTTCCATTGTAACCTGCTGTTGCTGTGCCTGTGGAGAACACTTAGCCCTGTTTTCTTCACCATCATTACGATCAACAAAATAATTGCGTGTTCAGACCTTTAAACCTCCCCCTTAAATAAATTCAGACAATACTCAAATTTTGGTTTGGTTTTTGGCAGAATTTAGGCCACAACTTTATTGATTACAGCACGTGATTGGTTGCATAGGCTCTGGTTCAACAAGCTCTCTGCACTGTTGCAGGTAGTGCTGACCCAGGGCACCAGCATAGGTCAGCCTAGGGTGAACACATGGATAGACGGAAAGCCGGGAACAGGCTATGTCCACCACCCAGATGTCCCCTTGGACTCTGGCATGGGCACAACCCCCTCACAGGATTGACCAAAACACTGAGTCCCTGGATTCCTTTAACGGAATACCCTTCACATAGGGATGGCGAGAGCGTTCTGCCATCCCTATCACCTGAACCAGAGCCTATCCACAACCTTACAAGTTGTGATGATTTGCCATGAGGCAGGCGAAATCCAAATGGCAACAGCCAATCAGCCAAGTGGGGAAAATTCCTGCTGTGCCCCTGTCCCAACGACAGACAACACACGGCGGCTTAGCAAGGTCAAGCACACAAGCCCTAAAAATAGGGAGAGGTGGGCAGGTGTTCCAAATGCACGCGCCAAAAGAGGAAGCTCTGGGTCACATGCATAGGTATACATAGGTCCCTTGATCTGTTGGACTGTGTCCCATTGGCCTGATTAAACCCTGCATCAAGGGACCTACCAATTGGGTGTTGTGGCTATCCAATCATACCCACCCACAACACAGGGTTTGGTTGCCAGGTCTCGCCGCAACTTGTGCCCTCTTTAAGGGAGGACCCAATATACCTAATAACATATCTTTGATTAAAAACCCATGACAAGGAGGAAAATGAATGGATAACTTACTCGTGCATTAAACCTCGGGCCACTGTATTTCCAAAGGCATGAGCTTCAAAGAATAGGGTGTACAAGTATGGCAGGAGGGAGTATCGAATCTGCAGTGTTGATCGTGCAATTGTGGCAAATTCAAGCCCAAACACTCCAGGGTCTTGTTCCTGTGAAAAAGCAGGATTTCAGTTTGATTTGCATTTATTTATATTTACGCATTCAAGCTTATTGGACCCCCTGCCCCATCCTGAAAGCTAAGGGAACAACAGGCTTTGGTATGTAAACCTATTAAAGACTTCTTTCGTCAACTGCTTGGCTTTTAACTAAGCCAGGGTTTCCCAAACTTGGGTTTTTTGGACTACAACTCCCATCATCCCTAGCTAGCAGGATCAGTGGTCAGGGATGAGCTAATCTAATCACAATATATTTTAAAAAAGATGTTTATGTGAAGGTCCTGGGAGCAGGAACCAGTGAGATGTCGTGGTACGGATCAGGGAGATCTAAGTTCCTGCTCATACATGGAAGTTTGCTGGGTAACTTTGGGCCAACCACAACATCTCAACACAATTCATCTCATGATATAGAGGAGGGTTCAGATGCCCCCCCCATTGGAACAATGCATGAAGGTTGCTAATGACTCCCCCCTCCCCAGTTTGACCAGCTATAATATGCATGTAGAATCCCTTCGTACACTATGTTTATGTATTCGACTGCTGCATATGTTGTTGGGAGCATGGCTGTTCTTTTCATCTCCTCACCCCTGAGGTACTTTCAATATCTGTTGTGGTCATCTGATACCCCCCCCCCAATCAGGAACCCCCCCCCCCACACGTAAGGATTAAAGAAGGCAGAGAACCAATATTGTCTGAGCATCTCAAAAGTAGAATGGGATTAAAGTGTTACAAATAAATGCATCCCAAAAATGTTATTTAAAAGTTTATTGTTCAGGTATAACCAAAGCATCCTCTTCCTTTTAATTACATTTGCAAAGAAAGCAAAACTCTGATCCTCTACATTTTATGTTTCAGACTGGTGGTCTCTGAGGCAGTTGACCAACATTATGCTGTTCTCTGAATCAGCTGGTTTCCAGAGACATAATTTTAATGTCCCCCCTTTTTCTGTCAACACTGCTTATTTACAGTAGCTGGGTCAATAGACATTCAATGGGCGCTGGTTTGTTCACAACAGCAGCAGTGCTTGACAAGCTTTCATAAGACCCTGATGTGACCAGATAGCAAATTACCTCAGCCTTGGCCCTGTATTTCTTTTACACAAACCGGAGCCAAAATGATTTCTTTTGAGTAGGAAAGGTGTTTGTTCCACAAGGCTAGTGACTTGGCTGATACTTTTGAAAACTTTTGTAAAAAGATTAAGGGGATTAATCAAACTGAGAAACCAAATGATCAAAGTTGCTCATAATTTAAAAACGTCTTTCCAGGCCAACCATCAGAATTGCATCAGTCTTACAATCCTGAATGTCAAAACAAATGAGGAGAACATTCCAAATTTGTACCAAGCCCAGAAAAGTGAGCATTTGTCATATATATATATAATGTCCAAACTACAATATTTCTAAGTGGCACCTACTTACCTTCTGACCAAATGCATTATGGTTTCTGGACAATGGATAGAATGCACCAAGCTGTGTCCAACGCAGGCAGAGTTCAAAAGTAGTATCATAGTAAAAGCCACAGATATCAGCACCCACCTGTGAAGACAGACAGAAAATCAGTGCTTCCTGCCATTCATGCTGTAAACTGGCCACAATTCACTTGGATACCAGTTGCCTACTGCAAAAGGTAAGCAGCAGCTGTATGCAGCAGCTGCAGTGCTGCAATTGTCCATTGATTTCTCTATGCTAAGGAGGTGAAGCCCATCAGACCTTTTCAATATACATACAAAATAAACCACAATGTTCTTTATACTGGATTTCATAAGGCCTTGCTACTTAAGTCCGTATGTCTGTAACAGGTATTGGATTCATTCATTGCAAAAGAGGCAACTGATATGTATGCAAATCCCTTCATGAGGACAGCTTGGCTCCCTCTTTTGGAATGAATGGGCCAGCAAAAGATCTTGTATATAGATCAAATATTTCTGTGTACGTAGAACTCTGTTACGCTAAATGGTGTTTGATTGCTGGGCTCTGAATAATATATCAATTTAAGTAGGGTGAATTAGCGCTTGTGGCTTGTGAAGGCCAATTGTTTTGTCAGAGACACTTCCTTGTGCAAACCACTGAGGCCACAATGCTCAAACTTCCTCTTCCAGATTATTCTCACGTATGCCAACAGAACCCTGCAGAAATTTGTAATTAAGTTTGTTTCCATGCAAGAAAAGTAGTAATGTAGCACTGAAATGTAAACTTATTAGCATACGCTACCCTAACTGGTAACAAAGTCTGTCCTTTTGCTCTTTTTGCGAAGTATTCATTGAATCACCAGGGGTGTAGACACTCCTGTATGGTCTACTAACATGGAGGCTACTTGTTTGCCTCTCTTCCAGGCTTCAAAATCCTGCATAGTTTTTTGAAACTATGCAAGTATATATCTTGCTCGGTTTCTGATTCACCTTCCCAATGAAATCTCCTGGGCTCCAAGCCATTCCAGAGGGACATTCAGGAAAAGTCGGGGAGGGTTGCAGGACTGCTACAGGATATAGGGAATGGAAAAATTGCCTCTTTGTGGTCATGCTTTTGTGGATCCATCCCATTGTATAATATGAACCATGCCACAACATAACCACCAACCCCTGAACTGACACTTGATATTCCTTTGCTTCTGTTGTTATTGCCAACTTTTGTGGCCATTTTGAAATGGTACAACGTTGTACGCAAATGGTTGCCTATCGTGCCTTCAAAACCACTTACTTGTGGAATTCCAAAAAGATTAAACTCCAAAATTCCAATTATGGATGTGTGCATATCTTCCCAAAGAGCATGGTTGTCCCCTAGCCAGTGGGCTGTATATTTCCCATTTCCAACAAATGTAGAGCGACTCAACACAAATGGCCTCTTTCCTGTGGCTTCCTTGATGGCCCTGAGAATGAAAAATTGCACCCACATCAGCAAAGCCCTGAGAATTCATTTTCCTTTAGCTTGGAAGTCAAAAATAAAACCAGAGCAGAGGCAAAACTTCAAATGCAACTTTGAAAAGTCCACAGCTATTTCTAATGTAATCCTTATTTGACGTTGGATTTCCTATCTTGGCGCGACATAGTAATTTCTCGATAAAGGCTTCTTTCCCAGATGAATGCTTCCCTTCTCTTTTGAACTTCAAAGAGTATATAGTATCTCACAGTTGCAAAAAAAGATCAAGTAATTTAGGGGCTACTGCTTGCTGAACAAGAAAACAAACTGGCCAACCCTCTCTCTCTATGCGTTGAAATGTGCTTTCGCTTTTAGATGTCATTTTATTTAACAGAATATCCTGTATTAATAACTAACAAAGGAGTTTTCAGAATGTAGAAGATTGCAGAAACCCAACTTCTATTGAATTTCCAGGAGGCTTTGGGCAGCTGGTTGCTTCAAGCTTTTTAAAACTGCCAGCTAGTGAGCATCAGTCATTTATATCCATGATTAGATTCATTCTACTCCAGTGGAGTCTATTCACGAGCTCTTGCATCTACATAACCAAACTGGAACTCGTATAAAATATTGTGGCAACACAGCTTTCAAGCAGGAGACAACATCCTAACTATATTATACACTTGGACACCTTGTGAATGGATCAAATTTAACCCTGACGTTGTTAGTACTGCCAGAAATACTTCCCACTTCCCATCTCTTGTTGCCCCTCATTCCCAACCATGGAGACTAGCTATCTCCCAAGTCCTGACATTCACAGCGATGTATTGCACCAGCTTGCTACATATGTCAGGTTTCATTCAGGTTTCATTCTTACTGACTCCAACTGCCTCTAATCCTGACTGGATCACGCTCCCACTTACAGCCAAGCCTTTCAACCAAGTGTTTACTGAATGGATCCATGTGGAGGTTGGCACCTTCTGAAATCACCACAGTAAACACTGCTTGCAGTTCAACCTACCACTACCATGCCAGCAAAGAACTTCCAATGGTGGGTTTAATTAACAGTAAACATGGCTGGAGGTTAGATTGTGAAGTAGCTGCACCGGCTGCTTGAACAGATGTGGATCAGGGATTAACACTGATGCATATTTTTCTCTACTGATCTAAATGTGTTGCTTACCTGATATCGGAAGCAGAATCTTGTGTGAACTTAAGAACAAGATGGGGAACTTGTGGTCCTCCAGCTGTTGTTGGGCTACAGTCCCCTGAGTTGGCCATGCTGGTTGGGGCAAATGGGAGCTGTAGTTCCCTTATCCCTATTCAAATTCAACATCATGTGGCCAGCATGACTAAACCGCTTCGGGTGCAATGGGACACCGTGACGGAAGCCAGAGCACATGGAAATGCCGTTTACCTTCCCGCTGCAGCGGTACTTATTTACCTACTTGCACTGGCGTGCTTTCGAACTGCTAGGTTGGCAGGAGCTGGGACAGAGCAACGGGAACTCACTCCATTGTAGGGATTTGAACCGGCGACCTTCCAAGCCCAAGAGGCTCGGTGGTTTAGACCACAGCGCCACCCACGTCCCTTCTTAACAAAAGCCATCTAAGAGAGTGGCTATCACCACATCTTTTGCCGTTTCCCAAAATTGCAACATGGAAAGGATTACACATGATAAATCTTGATCATTATTCACAACATGTGAGCACTCTATGCTTCCCAACACAGTGCCATATTGCCTAGAAGCAAGTACTGATCAGTAATTAATAATAATTAAACACGGCCAAGGGGAAAGAAGGTGCAGTGTTGTTAATGTCATGTTGACTCCACAATGATCCTTTGTGGGTTTTGGGAGCATGAAATCAGTGCAGCTGGGGAAAGTGACCGGGTGCACAAGAGAGGAAGACTCCTTCACCTTTAATACTTATATGGAAGAAGGAATTTTGGTCGGTGCAGCAAGTCACCCGATAAGGTGAGAAATGCGGTGCCTGCCAAAATCCCTCCTCCTATCCAAAGTATGAAAGCTGGAGAGCATGGATTCTGCACACAAATTTGGGGAACACTGATGTTGCACATGTGTTTTGACAACTGTCCCAACATTAAGGAGCGAGTGTGGTACAAAGTGTAGAGGCTTAATGCCAGGAACCTAGGTTTCAGGTCATTGCACTGAGTAGCATTGCCAAGTTACTTGGATCTTGGCATGAGAAGTTAATGTGTCACTGACTCTTTCCAGTTCCTTGAAATGCTACTAGAGGGGGCAAAGGAGGGTTCATGTACTATTGCTGATAACCTATTAATCTTGTATCTAAACTAGATTCTTAGACACTCTGAAGGGGGCAGGAGAATAATAATGATTAGACTTGGTCTTGCCACAGAATAAGGTGTCTGCGTATGTATTCCAGTTGCATGTGTATATTCTGTGTATAATACGTACCGTATTTTTCCATGTATAAGATGCCCCCATGTATAAGATGACCCCTATTTTTTTAACCCCAAATTAAGACAATGCACTATGCACTATCCGTGTATAAGATGACCCCTTATTTAAAACTTCAAAAATTTAGGAAAAAATATAGTCTTATACACAGAAAAATATGGTATGTAATGCATATATACATATATACTGTTTATATATACACCCACACCCATCTTTGTGGCAAGTTTGTTTAAAGAATTTTACTTCCTACTTGGAACACATGCTGCCAAATTCTATTACCGTACACCATTGGCTTCGACTTTTAGATTCATTTTTGAACACCTTTCTGTCTTCCAACCTTTTATTTGTTTAGCCAAATAAAGCATTTGCATATGAGTGCAACTGTTCTGCCCCCCGAGGGGCAAGAGGATCACTGAGAGATGCTTTTGTATAGTATGTTTTGTGTGGAGCTGAAACGACATACACGCGAGAGAAGGTCAAAATTGACCTTTAGTTGCTGGCTTTGTTCTGTACAACAGACACAGCGGGTGCGCAGTTTAAATCAGACTTCCTCCTGGGAAGTAAAATGGTTGGTTACAGACCCCTGGGGAATAATTCAAAAGTGGAGCCGGGCTCATCCCCAGGAATCTTCTGATGCTATAAAGCCCTTAGTTAGCCATTATATGAAATGAGGGGAGAGTCCTGATTTGGCTCTGAATGCTCTTTGTTAGAATGAACTCCAGTTGATTCCTACTCTATTCGTTATAGAGACTGCTCACCTATAGCCTCTTTTAAATCTCTCTGGGGTAGGTGGACGTTCAATAATAGGAACTGAAGAGTCATAGCGTAAGCCCCTCTGGGTTCATTCTTCTCATAATGCAGCTTAAAGTTACTTTATCCAGTTTCAATTTTGTATTGAAAACAGCATGATGCTTCTGTGTGGTTTCTCCTTTTTTCCAGACCTTAAAAGAGTCTAGCTTCCCGTTTTCAACCACTCTAGTTTCAGAGCAACAGGTGCCTTTAATCTACAGCAGCACCGAGAGTCCACTGCTCTGCAAAAATGTGCTTGCTTGCTTGCTTGCTTGCTTTAAGGCTGGCCAGCAACTTGTGTTTCAATCCCACCTCTGTCATGGACTCATCATATGAAATTGGGAATGTTTGTATGGCACTTTGCTCAAAGAACATTTATTTATTTATTTAGTCAACTTCTGGACTACTTAATATTTATAAAAAAGATTGCAATAAGCGGTGTAAAGGTAAAGGTAAAGGGACCCCTGACCATTAGGTCCAGTCGTGGCTGACTCTGGGGTTGCGGCGCTCATCTCGCTTTATTGGCTGAGGGAGCCGGCGTTTGTCCGGAGACAGCTTTCGGGTCAAGGGGCCAGCATGACGAAGCCGCTTCTGGCGAACCAGAGCAGCGCACGGAAGCGCCGTTTATCTTCCCGCTGGAGCGGTACCTATTTATCTACTTGCACTTTGACGTGCTTTCGAACTGCTAGGTTGGCAGGAGCAGGGACTGAGCAACAGGAGCTCACCCCGTCGTTGGGATTCGAACCGCCGACCTTCTGATCGGCAAGTCCTAGGCTCTGTGGTTTAACCCACAGCGCCATCCACATTCCTTAATAAGTGGTTTACAGTAGCAATATTAGCAACAGACATTCCACTGCCTCATACGGTCCAGTGTAAAATGGTAATTTAGACCAGCCTTTCCTAAGATGGCTGAAACTTAAAAGTCCAAAATACAGGCAGGATCTTAGGTGGCAGAAGCCTGATTTAGGCAATCTCTGGAGCTTTTTATAGCCCCAATTGAGAACCAGCTCAAATTTGCAACCATGCAATCACTTCCTATGATTTTTTTTAAAAACTTTTGCAGAAACTCAGAGAGAAACACTTGCTTAACAGAGGTTTTCTTTTTCTTTTTTTAAGGCTGTAAGGTTTTCAAACTATTATCCAGGGAACTGTAGTGTTCTGTGGAAGCTCGTTAGCAGTTCTTGAGTGAAAAGATCTGTAATTGTAGATAAGATTTCCTAAAAACAGTTTGCTATTCACTATCACATTTGCAACCTGGCTTTCCTCCAGGAAGCTCAGTGTGGTGTATATGGTTCTTCCCATGGCTGATTGTTGAAACTTAACCCGGATCCCCTCTGATATTATACTACACTGGCTCTCTACTGATCTTCCTCGCAACTTCAGGTAGCCTTGGGTATGGGGTCCAGAGTGTACCCACAGTTCATGCAAGGCAATAGCTAGACCCTGCAATCTCCCAAATGAACTAAGGCAGGCAATACAATAATTGCAAATGTGTGGAAGGAAGCCTTGATAGCAATTTTATAAAAACGGAGACTATGGCTTAGAGCAGTGGTATGGGGTGTGTGTGTGTGTGTGTGTGTGTGTGTGTAAAACACTTTCCTTACTAGCCATTTTCCAAATTAATTTCCACCACACCGCTGCTTCTCCCTCTCATCTTTTACTTTCATCCTTGAGAACATGCGCCCGAAATCCTTGGCGCTGACAGCACTTATCTAGCCAATTTGTGATAAATTCCCTCCTAACTACCACTACTGGAATAACTTTGGCAATAGTTTCTGCGAGAACATATGAAATTACTTTATACTGAAGTAAATTATACTGAAGTACATAAAGTACACAGGCAGCCCATTTTATACGGACTGGGAGTGGTTTGCCCTGCTCTCAAGTCCACCCTCTGCATTTGCAACATGAGACCCTAAGTACAGCCCATTTCAAGTTTCCAGGTGGTGCCAATTCTTCCTGAACAAAAAAACTTAAATGAAAACTGCGTAACGTATCTTTAAAGATTTTCAGAGCATTTAGTGGAAGACATTCAAAGAACTTACTGGAATGTAGGTGGGGCTTCAGACCATCCAAAGAGGGAATGTGTGTCATAAAGATCTCCCAGAAAAGTTTTAGAATCTGGACACAGTGTGCTTTGAAACAGAGAAGAATCAGAAATTCCTGAAAGTGGAATACAAAATATTAAGAATTATTGTTGAGTAACAAGTCCCTTCACATTCATAGTCATTTTTTAAAAGTAAAGTTGATTCATAAGAAATAAACTTGAAAGTTTTTGTTGGGTTGCTTTATACATTCACCAATAATTACATTTATTCCCATGATTATTCCTGCTGTCTAGCTGTGGAACAATAAGGCATTCAGGATGTAGTTGCATCTAGAGTATAAACTAGGAACGTTCTTTTTGTTGTACACGAACTTGTCTCACAGTAATCACATAAATCACTATTTCCACAAACTCTCCAATTTTTTCAATACTATTCACTGTGGCAAAATTCATGGGTGAGAATATTATCAGAATAAAATTCCCAGCCATGAATTTGGCTCCCTTCCTCAAATAAAGGGAAGAGATTCCTCACTCACAGTTCACCACAACTAAGCCTTCAGTGACAGGCAGTTCCATAATGATGTTTACCGTTTTGGATCCCCCCCCTGATATTTCATTGTCAGCAGCACATAATAGATATCAACTGCTTGCTGCCAATTAGGCTCCTGAAAACAGCCAGGGTTTGTTAGAAGGATGTTGACCAGACTAATTGCTGGATGGCTGACAGGAGCTGTAGGGCTTCGGGCTTCCCAGAACAGGGTTTTAACCTTCCAAATTCTTTCATATAGAGAGACTACTGCAGCCTGCATAGGGACACTGAACTCTGCACCCAGGTTACTAGGATAGACATGATTCCTCTCTCAAATAAGTACCTGTACCATTGCCTCTTCCAGCTGACACTGAATGTGAAATATTGAGCAACTGTCAAAATCAATAAAGAAGGTGTCCTCCAGATGTTCTGGACCACAGCTCCCCTCAGCTCTATCCAGTAGGGATGATAGATGCTGTAGTTAAGAACACTTGAGTGCACCAGGTTGTCTATCCTTGCAATAAGCAAGGCATTGTAACGTTCAGATCCACAGTCATGCCTGGAATTCTCATATTCTTGCTCTTTGTGATTTATGTGGTTTCTAGAAACACAATTAGGGTGAGTGAAATCAATAAGACTTAAAAAGCATTTCACTTTCTCTGTGTTTCACCCATCTGTCAGTGCTCAGCTGTAGGTAGCTGTCAGAGGGGAGCGAGGAACCTGGAACCAGTTGTGACAGAGGGCCAGAAAAAACTAGGAGACAGAGCTAAGGAACAAGCAACTTTTTTGAAGCGTCAGGAAGTCCTTTTGTTCAAATCCCACCCCAGACAGGAGGCCCTTTATAGACTAACCTGGGTATGAGGATTCAATGGTCAGCCTGAGTGGACAAAGCCAATTCAGAGCCTGGGAAAACTGCTCCCAAAGCAGCTCTGGTGTCTCATCACATCAGAGCCAATGGACATCTATTTCTAACCCTGGTAGGTCCTGACACCATTGGATTGGAGATGCAGTTATAAAGAATGCAAGTGAACTCTATGATCCTGCTACCGCCCCGCAACTCCCCTCCACCCTCCAACACTCTTCATCCTGCTGAAACAGTTGTGGTCGCAAAGATGGGGGAAGAGGAAAAAGTGATGAAGAGAAGGAGGAGAGCTTATGCTCTCCAGATGTTACTGGACTACAGCTTTCATCATCCATGGCCTTTGGTCATGCTGGCTGGGGCTCATCCCCATCCTTGGGCTTAGGTATTTTTCAGGGGCACTGTCCAACACAAGTAGCCATTTCCCTGTCTGTCCTGTACAGGCCTTGAATTTTTGAAGGGGAATTCCACACATTTTCTCCACAGAGGGCATCATGGATTTGTCCACAGTGTAGTACAATGCCAAGAGACAAATGTGATTAACAACATCATGATAGAGACTGTAGCTACCTTGGAAGAGAACTTACTGTCGGAATCATTAACAACTGTATCACTTATACAAGCCCCTTTTTATCTTCTCCCTTAGGTACTATCAAGCCTTGACTTCTATATAGCTCAAGATCAATAGTGAAATACCAGGGATGTCCTAGAAGGACTGATTCTGGTTTTTTTAAATAATTGTCTACTAAACTTTTAGAAACATTGATGCTGTAAGTGGCTATAGGAATCAGGCAAAGGATATTTATTTTTCAGAAGTCACTTACTGGGAATGTAAGGTGGGTTGTTGAGGTTGTTGTGAGCACAGCCTGGGATCTGGCCATCGAGAAAATTTGAGGGTTCATTCATATCCTAACCAAATAAAAAACAAGAAACAGGTTAGGTTTTATGGTATACTTTGGGTGGGGGAAGAGAGAGAGATAAAATATAAAGGGAAATATTATCAAACGTACAAGCCAAATACCATCATAAGGAAGGACATTGTGGAACTGAACACACATCTGGGTCCACCAATCAGCTGTTTTGGGGTTGAAGTAGTCAGGGTACACTGAATTTCCTGGAGCCAAGGCCTGGAAGTGAGAATGAAATATATTAAGATAAGGACATTTCAGCCTGCTAACGGACATGGAAAATTTCAGAGATTGCGTGGAATGCAAGCTCAGAGTGTACCACTTGTTGGCATCTGTCTGTCTTGGGAGACAATGGAGTATGCCTCCAGGGGTGAAGTAAAACCGCTGGAGAATCACAGCACCTGCTGTGGCTGCTGGGACAGGTAACTCGAAACTGCTGCCTCCCATGTTGTTTTTGCTTCCCTCTTGGCCTCACTGATGCGGTCCAGAAGAAAGCAGAACAATACATTTGGCACCAGCGTGGGTGCAGGAGGTACCAGAAGGAGGTGTACAAGGTGCCAGGGATTTAGGAATTCTACTCTGGATTTGTGTAGGGTTTACTCTTTAGACTTTTCTTCTCCCAGATATGTCCTGCAAGGCAGAAGGTAAGGAAATACTTCTTCTTGGAATACTATTGCTTATGTTCAATTGATTGTAGAGGGCTGCTGCCAATCACTGTCAACAATACTAGGTTACATGGACCAATGTTTGACTTGTTGTCCTATGTTCATATGAAATCATCAAGAGCAGTGTCATAATTAGTGTGTGGCAATAGTATTGTGAGAATGGATGTTGCTCTCTCTTCCTTTACTGTTACTGTGATTGGACATTGCTGCCATGAGAACATAACTATCAACATGATACACCAGGGTTTCCCAGCTGTTTGGGGACTACAACTCCCATCAGCCATAGCTAGCAGGAGCAGTAGTCAGGGATGATGGGAATTGTAGTCCAAAAAAAAACCCACTTTGAGACCCAAGTTTGGGAAACTGTGTAATGTAAACTCTTCCACAACAACAACTATCTTATCCAATCCAAAGGATTGCCCCATAGATACCTACCTGCCCAACAGCTGGAGTCACTCCATCTGAATTTTTCACCCAAATTCCCAATTGTTCTCCAAGTTCGTAGGGTTGGTAAGCCCCTCTAGCTTGATCTTTACTTAGGAAAGGATCCTGATGAGGGAACAAAACAGAACAAAAGTAAAGGATAGGAAATAGAAACACTGCAACAATACCGGTTTTGAAAAATGGGTCTGAGATGCCTGATTATACTGAACAAAATGGAACTACTGTTTGGGTATGACAATAACCTGGAAATCATCCACTAGAAACCTATTAGCCTTAAAGTTAAAATTTAAGGTGACAGAAATGCAAATATAGTATATTAACAGAGCACAACATAAACCCATCCCTACATAGACATGGACTATGTAACATTATTTCCAAACGATGGCATGGAAGAAGCTATTGGTAGGCTAGCAGAATGCCAAAGATGGAAGCAGGACCAACCCTACCATTAGGCAAGATGAAATAGCCAATCTCAACACGCAGCAGGTTTTGGGGGTACCATTAAATGGTGGCAAATGTCCAATTAATTAATTATTACCACATGTTGTTACCATATTATTAACCACCATGGAGGTGCCATTTGGATTATTCCCATCACGTATGAAATTGCTTGGGCCACTTCTGAATGGAAGCTACCAGGTTGCTGTCAGAGAACATTATTACAGAAGTGGCCATGAAAAGGGAAAGAGAAGAAGCTTATCAGTCAAAGTGTGGATCCAGAAAAATCCTGTTGGCACTGAACTACCGACTCTTAGAACATCGGAGTATTTATTGGAATTTAAACTTATTTGAATAGAGAATTTCCAAGAAGCTTAAAAACTCGACCACCAAATGAAGCCAAAACTTAGGAAGTTGTCACATTGTGCACCTTCAAACTGTGCACTGGGTATGGCTGCACTTTGCAAATGTAACACACGCTGCCTGAATGGTTTGCGATGAGAATCATAGAATCATAGAGTTGGAAGAGACCACTAGGGCCATCGAGTCCAACCCCCTGCCAAGCAGGAAACACCATCAGAGCACTCCTGACATATGGTTGTCAAGCCTCTGCTTAAAGACCTCCAAAGAAGGAGACTCCACCACACTCCTTGGCAGCAAATTCCACTGTCCAACAGCTCTTACTGTCAGGAAGTTCTTCCTAATGTTTAGGTGGAATCGTCTTTCTTGTAGTTTGGATCCATTGCTCCGTGTCCGCTTCTCTGGAGCAGCAGAAAACAACCTTTCTCCCTCCTCTATGTGACATCCTTTTATATATTTGATTATTGGTTATCTAATTGATCTAATTAGATAATCAATCTAATTGATTATTGTCTTCCCAACAGGTTTCTGATATTAAAAGAAAAAACATATTCATAAAATAGCTCACCAAGGCTTCCAAGCACGAATTGTGATTTGGCATGAGCCACGTTAGGGTCCTTTACGATTAATCTTCTAGTGACAAACTATTCAGATGATCTTGTTTCCAAGGGACCAAGGGGTTTGGAAAGTAAGCAAGCAAGAAAACATCTAACTGCACCACTGCTAAATTGCATTGGGAGCTATATTTTTTTATAGCCCTCTTTTTATAGCATTTTTCATATCTGTGTAGAACTGGTTTCAAGTCCATTTCATGATATTGGTTTCATCATTTTTGACCTGGCAATATATTGTGAATCATGATGTGTGCTTACGTGTGTGCTATGCACAAATAACAATGTGGGGGAAAACCTGAAGCCAGCCAGTGCCTCTACAGTATATAGCTCCATCCTTATTTCATCCTTATGTTTAGGGAAGCTTTAAATGTTTAATAGGTTACTGTATTTTAGTGTTTTGTTGGAAGCCGCCTAGAGTGGCTGAGGAAACCCAGCCAGATGGGCGGGGTATAAATAATAAATTATTATTATTATTATTATTATTATTATTATTATTTCAGACATTGTGATATATCAGTATATCGTGATGTTCAGCAGGTGATATATCATGAAGTCAAAAATCAGACAGTCCTACTGTTCGCCTCTACATAGTTCCATCCTTATTTCAGACATAATGATATATCAGCAATATATAGTGATGTTGAAAACCAGGAATGTAAAACACAGCTGTTAGTAGCCATTTCATAAGCCTTACCCTCCACAAATTTGTCTAATCTTCTTTTAAAGCCATCCAAGTATACTGCCATTGCTGTGTCTCGTAGGAGAAAATTCCACAGCACTGTGTGCAGAAGCACTTTCTTTCATCTGTCCTCAATTTCCTTTCCATCCAATTAATTGCCACATTAAGAGCATTGCACAATACCACTCCAACGGTGGTGGCACGGGAGCTCTGAGCCACACTGTTGCACCAGTGTGACGTCCTGGCGTGGCTTATTGTACCAGCACAATGCCAACACATGAGATCGTTCCAACACAGCAGGCGCACTCCTAAACATGTAAGTGCTAAGAGCGGGTCATAGAATTGAGCCTTTAATCTCATTCCATTCCTTCCCTAATAACTAAATAACGGCTCAGTTTGTCTCGTTTTTTGAAAAAAATAATCTTTTATGATAAATACTGTGCTTTTGGGCACAATACTCTTATTTCTGGCAGACTGTACAATACTTTCAAGTGGGGGGGGAGGCATGGCACCTACAGACTTGAGGAGTCCAAGCATTCAGTAGGTGTGCAGTTTTAACTTACGCAAACCCCCTCAGATGTGGTTTTTTTTTTAAGTGCTGCCCTTACGTAGTAATTAAAACCCAGGCAGGTGATACCCAGGGGACATTAACACTCTAAAACAACTCAGTTTAATTATCTACACCTAATCTGAACCTCTGATATCTCGTAGCCAAAAGTGTTGCTGTAGTGCATAAATCTAATACATTATGCAGCTCCTGCCTCACACCAAGGAGAACAAAAGGCTCTGGTGACTGATTTTGCATTCCAAATAAACTCCGTGCCTTTTTCACATGCTCCTACCTATTCCTCAGGGAATGAGTGCCATATTAGAGACTGACAGAATAGCTTAGGAAAGGGTCCAGAGAATTGTCTGAATGGCACACCAACAACGCAGTTCTTTTGCTGGAGTTAAAGGTCCGGCCCTGGATGCGTAAGCTGGCCTGATTTCTTTGGCAGAAGAGTAGGATATAATTTTGATAAACAGATATTCAAGAATAATGCACATCCCCCCCCCAAGTGCATGCAGTGGGGGCTACTGTAAATAAGCAACATTTGACAAAACCAGATCACATTCATACTGGGAGCAAACAGCCCAAACCTGAGCATGTTTACTCAGAAGTAAATCCCACCATGTTCAATCTCAGTGGGGCTGATCTTAAACCCTTAATGTCCTAGTCCTCAAGCTCATACACCCAGGCTTGCAACATACCATTTCAGAATTAATCCCACCCCTAGTTTTTTGTATGCCAAAGTTCCTGAATATTGTTTTTAATTGTTTAGTGAATTCTAAATTGTTTCCATTTGCTGTTGCAACGAATTCTCTTTTCTGTGGGGGTTGATGAAGAGCAGGCAACCTTCCTCATTAAAGTTATTCTGCTGGAATAGATGTTGATCGTTCTGCTTGATAACCATTGTTACTTTTAGAGCATCAACCTTTGTATGGAAACAATGCATTTGCTCTGACTCAGAATAAGTCAGAGGCGAAAATGGGGCCATTGTTCAAAGCAGGCAGCAGAGGATGATGAGTAAGCCCTGACATTCTTAGGGGGGAAATTGCCAGGAGGCAAAGGGGTGGTAGAGAGACTGAAATTGCCTCATATATTTTTCACATGATACACTCACTTAAAAAACAACAACACAACAGTGATTTTTATGAGGTGAATGCTGCATCCAAATTTGCCTCCACTTCTCCATGCATTGAAACCCGAGATGTCAGTAGTGGATACCATAGTGCTTACCTGACTTCCCAACAGATGAGTTATAGCTTCTAACTGGGAGGAGCAAAGTGATGGGAGGCTGGCATGGTGCAAATGAATGAGCAGAGCAGGCACCAGATTGGTTCCGCTCACGTGTTTGCTTTGTGCTGCTTCTCCATCGCCTCGCCCATCTCCCTCCATTAAGCAGCAGTAACTCAGCTGTCAGGAAGTCAGAAGAACACGGCCACCCCCCCCATCCGCTCCAAGAAATATCCCTGTTCTCCTAAATCCAATGTCCAGAGGAAGCTGGTACATTTCACAATGTGGAGGCTCATTCAGAAGGACAACACAAACCGGTAGATAGTCACTGCTCATTGGGAGTTCCCCACGTTCAAAGATAAATAGAGGAACCTGACCTTAAACGGAAACTCAAAATCTTTGATAGCATTATGGGTAAAACTACATAGCTAATTTGGCTTTATAAAGGTAAAGGTAAAGGGACCCCTGACCATTAGGTCCAGTCGTGACCAACTCTGGGGTTGCGGCGCTCATCTCGCTTTATTGGACGAGGGAGCCGGCATACAGCTTCCGGGTCATGTGGCCAGCATGACTAAGCCGCTTCTGGCGAACCAGAGCAGCACACGGAAACGCCGTTTACCTTCCCGCCAGAGCGGTACCTATTTATCTACTTGTACTTTGACGTGCTTTCGAACTGCTAGGATGGCAAGAGCTGGGACCGAGCAACGGGAGCTCACCCCATCGCGGGGATTTGAACTGCCGACCTTCTGATCGGCAAGCCCTAGGCTCTGTTGTTTAACCCACAGCACCACCTGCGTCCCTATTTGGCTTTATACATTGACTTAATTATCATAGATGCGTAGGCAGAACATAGCAAGTGTCTTACCGGGTCAGGCGAAAGGCCCATTTAGTCCAGGACACTGTTCTCAAAATTGAGAACCAGATGCCCATGGAAAGCCCCCCAAGCAAGACATCAGTGCAATTGTACCCTCACCACTCGTGATTCCAAGCAACTGGTAGAACACAGCCATCATGGCTAGTAGCCATTAACAGTCTTATCCTCCATGAAATTGTCCAATTCTCCTTTAAAGCCACCTCTATCAAGTCCCTCCCCCTTAATTTACATTTCTTCTAAGCCAGTGTTCCTCAAACTTGGGTCCCTAGCTGTTTTAGGACTACAATTCCCATCATCCCTGGTCTTGCTAGCTAGGGATGATGGCAGTTGTAGTCCCAAAACAGCTGGAGACCCAAGTTTGCGAAACACTGTATCTAGGCTAAAAAGCTGCAAAAATGATGAACTTTCTTCATAGGAGAGTTGCTCCAGACTCGCGATAATTTTGATTGTCCTATGCCTCACCTTTTCCAGCAATTCATTTTTCAGATGGCGGTTTCGTTCTTGATTGCTTTGCTAATGATCCCTAGCAGGGCATTTGCCATTTTCACAGTAGCTACACTATAACCCTGTCTTCACTGAGCTGTTCATTAAAACCACCACATCCCTCTCCTGGTCAGTCATTACTAGCTTGCACTTCACACTGAAATGCGTTTGCCATTCACACGTTCACCTCCTAATAAGGGAATGAGTTTATTCTGCATGTATTGGTCTCTAGAACAGAGGAGGAGACCGTCTCCCTCCTCCTAGCAGCTCACAGAGGCAGCTGTGGCTGAGAACATTTGCATTTCTCCCTAGATTATGCCCCCTTCCATTCTAAGTAAAGACCCATTTTTGACATGTTTTCATCAGCACAGCTCTTGGGAGAAAGCAAAAAGTGCTCTTCAGCTTTAATCGGTATTCTTGCAATTATAACACCAGGTCCTATTAGTCTGCAGGATGCATTAAGAATTCTTAATGTGCTTCCTTTGGTGATGGATTTACTAAACTGAAGAACTGTGTTTTCTGGCATGCTTATGGATTCTGAATTAGAGATGAAATATTAGGCTAGCATTTAGAGGAAAACTATTAGGCTTGCATTATAACAATGTTTTGTGCACCTATGCTGCACATTTCACCTGAGCATCCATGACAGTCAGAGGGATGTGGTTCCCCTGAGGCTGACATGAACAGGAACTATGTCACTTGGCCAGTCTCAGTGGCTCCTCCCAACAGATATTTCCAGAGCAGTAAGGAATCTAGCTTCACAGAAGTAGCTCCCACACCATTCTGGTAACTTGAGCTGGCTTTAAAGGGCACAAGATGGCCTAAGAAATTCCTTCTGCCTTATGAACAGATTATGATCATGACAACCAATGTACTCCTCCCCCCCCCTTTACAAAATCCAAAGCAGTGGTTTTAGTGGGTTCAAGGTAGTCAGAAAATTCCTTTTTCCATATTCATGCAGACCCTCACAGAGAGATACATTGAGCTGGATGTATAACAGAATTTTTACATAGCAGGGATGGGGAGGTTTTTTCAAACCAAAGGATCGCATTCCCCTGTGGGGAGCATTCTGGGGGTGCCATGCCAATAATAATAATAATAATAATAATAATAATAATAATAATAATAATTTATTTATTTATTTATACCCCGCCCGTCTGGCTGGGTTTCCCCAGCCACTCTGGGCGGCTTCCAACAAAATATTAAAATACAATAGTCTAGTAAACATTAAAAGCTTCCCTAAACAGGGCTGCCTTCAGATGTTTTCTAAAAGTCAGATAGTTGTTTATTTCCTTGACATCTGATGGGAGGCCGTTCCACAGGGTGGGTGCCACTACCAAGAAGGCCCTCTGCCTGGTTCCCTGTTACTTGGCTTCTCACAGCAAGGGAACCGTCAGAAGGCCCTCGGCACTGGACCTCAGTGTCCGGGCAGAATAATGGGGGTGGAGACGCTCCTTCAGGTACACTGGACCAAGGCCGTTTAGGGCTTTAAAGGTCAGCACCAACACTTTGACTTGTGCTCGGAAACGTACTGGGAGCCAATGTAGGTCTTTTAAGACCGGTGTTATGTGGTCTTGGCGACTGGGTGGGGCCAAAAGCAAATGTAGGCAGGGCACCGGATGCAAGAGGATACCTTCCAGTGAGGCACTTGAGGAAGGCACAGAGAGGGGTAAGTCCTGAGAGCCAGAGAAAGAGAGAGGCTTAAAGGACCTCATGTACCCTCCAGGCCTGATGTCCCTCCATCCCTGCTGTACAGCACCCCCCCCCCAATCCATAATGGTGTTTGTGTTTTCTTCCTCTCCCACACAGTACTCACTCACTTCCCACCCCTCCCATTCTCATATTTTCACTAGGGACCCCCCAAAAAGAAAAGAAAAAAACTGAACAGAGCATACTGAGAGTACAATGTACATTACCCGTGGGGGGGGGGGGAGCATCCTGTTATAAAAGAAAGTAGAGGAGAGAATCTTTGCTTCAATGCCACAATTCATATAGCAAGTCATATGAATGAAAGCACTGTAAACAAGGTTAGTACTTAAGCTCATTTACCAGAATAATGACATAATGCAATCCATCCTTCTTCAACTCTTGCATGAATTCCGGTAGGCCAGCATACTTTTCTTTGTCATATGTGAAGTCCAGCTTACGGTCCATATAGTCAATGTCTCCGTACTGGACATCCTGGCAATTGCAACAGAAATATGTTGCGTTTAAGAAGAATAAAGCACAAAGGTTAAGTTTTACCTTTTTGCTCAGGCTGATACCATAATAAAAGCTAGCACAGAAATTACCCCATGGCCTTTCAATTATATAATTAATATAATACCAACAAACATTATCAATACTATTCTTTTAGGGATACAATCTGTTCTTGTTCATTGGTTTCCCCGGGGAACCAATTTAAATACACATTGCAAAATGCCCACTTACGTAGGGGATGCCATACTCTGTCATGCGCTTCACAACTTGTTCTACTGCACCAATGTCAGGATATCCCCATCGTGAGAGCTGGTACCCCAGAGACCAGTAGGGAGGAAGATGTGGCCGCCCAATAGCCTTAAAAGCAAAAAACAGAACCAGAACATTTTTAGTTTTTTGGTTTTTTTAAGTGTCCTGCAGAATCTCATACAGTGACAGAGAAATTTAGATATTTTAGTTCTTTCTGTTAATATGAAACTCAGGTAAATTTAACAGGTGTGTTACACTCAGCAAAGTGCTACAGTGGAACCTCGGTTTTCAAACGTAATCTGTTCCAGAAGACCGTTTGACTTCTGAGGCATTCGAAAACCAAGGCGCAATGGGCAGTTGGCAAAATCCATTGAGAAAAAAGAAAAACACATGGCGGAAGCCATTCGATTTCCGAGGCGCGTTCGAAAATGGAAGCGTTCGAAAACGGAAGAGTTCGACTTCTGAAACGTTCAGCTTCTGAGATGCTCAAAAACTGAGGTTCCACTGTAATTCTATTCTTTGTAGTGTAGACCTTGGAACTGTGGGAAAATTATCACTTTATCAGGCAACAAAGCAGGAGTCTAGTGTCACGATCTGTGGAGAATGAGCATATATTTCTTCTCAGAAGTAGTGAGTTCAAGGGGACTTGATCCCAGGTAGTGTACACAGGATTGCAAACCTTGTTTCTGTAGGGGAGGAAATAATTTTCAAATCTATTTTAGTTGTGTGTTAGTTTTTCTCTGCACTTTGAGCAGGCAAGATAGCTAGGGAAGCTGATTAGAGGCCTTTTAAACAAGTAAGATGTCACGAAGATGCCGACAAACTTTTGTAGTTAAAGTACCACAAGGAATATTCACACAATAGCTCTTTTGAAGAGCAGGAACACAACCAGCATTATCAAGAAGCAGTTTTGTCGAGTAGAAGATTCCACCCCGAAGGAGAGCACTTTCCTTCCTCTTAATCTATCATTACCGAGTAGGGTGGGTGGAGATCAGATCAAGTATCGTTTTCAACAGAGGTGCCAAAATGTCTCAAAGCCAGCATTGTGGAACAGCCACCATGAGCTGATTTTGCCTCTCAACATTTTGCCATCCTAGTAATTCGTAATTCCACCAGATGAGAATATTGTTATAGAACTGCATACAGGAGTTAAGGTCACCTTCTGACGGATTTTCCACCTCAAATATAAAACAGCCTTATAATATCCTGATTTTGCAGTCCTTGCTACTTTTGTAGCCTTGAATGAGAGGCTGTTGAGGAGATCTGTGATAAATAGGACAAACGGGGAGGGAAAGCATTCCCTTCTTATTTTCTTCACCCAATGCATGTCAGATGGTGGGAAACACATGGATTTTCATCTTGGGGTATAAACATCACAGATCACTTCAGCAGTGGGTGTTTTGCGGTGGGGAAGACAGATACTGCAGACCCCTTTTCAGGCCCACAAAGAAACAAAATTGTGTCCTAATTTCACCCAGTGACTGGTGTCTGCCTCTTTCTTTCCAATACACGCCTCAGCTGTGCCTGGAATTTACTAAAACTACCTTCTTGCTCCTACTATAGTCCGTACCCTAGTTGTTTCAATTTACCCCCTTCTAAAGTTCAAGTCTAAATGGCACATTGAAGAGACCATATTTAGCTGTTCCCATTGACAGGTGGCTGTTCCATGCATTTGTATAGCAATACTGTTCCGCTAATTAAATGTTGGGAAAAATACCCTGAGTTTTCTTCCACATACTGGCTCCGTCCAATCCCCAGTTTCTTCATAGCCATTGCCAATTAGCAAGCCTTTAATTAAATCAATACAACATTTTGAACTTTCCAGCCCAGAATGATACTATTTTTAATGCCACAGTCTGCTAAGCTACCTGATCAAAAGGTTGGTGTTTATTCTGAGCTCTCTGAGTTTTAATTATTTGCATTCACCTCCTCAGGTCAATCACACACACACCAAGCTCAGCTAATTGCAATCGACTACTCATAGTTCAGGCACTTGATTTGGTATAGCTAAGCATTTGCAAATTGTTGAATGGCAAAATAACAATTGTGCACTCCTTGAAACCATCACACAAGATGGCTTTGCCACCCACAGGGATGAGCTGCAGACAACCGCAAGTTTCTCCAAATGTCAAAGCACTTTTAAGATTGCTGTCATATATTAAGGTTACCAGATGTTTTTCAGTGAATCCGGGGACACTTTTCAACTTCAGTAGGAAATGATAGGATTTTGTCAGGGGACTGATTTGGAAATCTGGGGACTGTCCCCGGGAAATGGGGACATCTGGTAAACTTATTATATATAGTATATAATCTTATAATCTTACATTGCAAGTGCAACTGGATACAGTGGTGCCCCGCAAGATGAATGCCTCGCAAGACGGAAAACCCGCTAGACGAAAGGGTTTTCCGTTTTCAATGCGCTTCGCAGGACGAATTTCCCTATGGGCTTGCTTCGCAAGATGAAAATGTCTTGCGAGTCTTGAGATTTTTTTTTCGCTTTCCTCCCCCTTTTTCTAAGCCGCTAAGCCTTTAATAGCCTTTTAGCAGCTAAGCCGCTAAGCCGCTAAGCCTTTAATAGCCGCTAAACCGCTAATAGCGCTAATCCGCTAAGCCGCTAATAGGGTTGCTTCGCAAGACGAAAAAACCGCTAGACGAAGATACTCACGGAACGGATTAATTTCGTCTTGCAAGGCACCACTGTACTATAAAACTGAGCTCTTGCAGCTTTATCAAAATCCTAGCATTGTACAGGTGTTCAGCAACTAATCAGAATAACTCAAGAAAAGAAATGAGGAGTTGGCTTGTCATGGAAAGAATTAGTAAGGACTTCCGGGGAGGTGCCTCCGGTAATGGCGGAATTCCTCTGACCGGGAGGAATCTGCTCCGTGGGAATCTGGGTCTGGCCGCCACGGCGAAGGCGGAGACCCGTTAAAATCACAGGCGGGAGAAGCCTGTGAGCATGGGATTCGGCGGGCACCTTTTGCGCCTCCCCCACTCGCGGGGAACCCCGGGTTTTGGGGCTCCGGAGCGACGTGGGGTGAGCGGCGCGGTGCATCGAATCGTCTGCTTCTTCCACGGAGCGAAGCCTCATAGCTGTTGCCGGAGAGCGCTGACCTTTTCCTGTGGACAATTTGACTTTAAAGTAATTACCCGTGAGTAGAGCTGAAGCGGAAGAATTGGATTTCTAAATGTTTAATTTGGTACCGTAACGGGGAGGTTCAAAACAGGAAGTCCGCCTTCCCCTTTTGTAAATAGACTGAGGCAATGAAGTTGCAAGCTGGAGTCCTGGAAAGCCTTTTGTAAAAGATTAAATTTCCATCAGTAAAAAACATTAAACCCCCTCTTGGAGGCAGGAAAAGAGAGGGGGAAGTTGCGGATTGAGTATGCCTGTGGGAGAGAGTGAAGAGATTTAAAACACCGCCGCTCTGACCCTGGAAACGGGCTGCTAGCAGGACTGACGTCTTTTGGAATGTTCATTGATTGGAATGAAGTTATATGGCTCTAGTAGAAATGCTATAAGGAATCAAGTATAAATAGATTAATAGAGTATTAAAGGGAAAAATAAGGTTAGAATATGTTAAGATAATTATAGGATAGAAAACAGAGGAAGATGGAAAGGAATTGCTGAAACAATTAACAGAAGTGGAATACAAAAAGGGAGGTGTGAGGAGGTCGTGGAAATAAGGGAATGAAAGATAAGATATTGAAATTGTTTTGTGTTTTAAATGGTTTGTGTCTTATTTTGTTATGCTTTTTTGTTTGTTGTTGTTTTTTCTGTTTTGTTGTGTTTAAATGGTTGAAAAATTAATTTTTTATTTTTTTTTAAAGGAAAGAATTAGTAAGAAGAGTTTTGAAAGCTATGTGGTTTTTTGGGAGGAGCGGGGAGGAACCAGTTATAGAGGTTTTCAGCACTGAATGCACTTTTCGCCTGGCTGCTGATACTGAAAGCTAACAAGTAACCTCCCATCTATGTACACAGTAAGTTATGACTCAAAGGTCTACTGTCCCTTAGCAGACCGGATTTAGGTTTGTTGAGGCCCTAAGCTACTGAAGGTAATGGGGCCCATTATATGTCCAGCTGTCCTCTGTCAACAACAAACAGACTTCTGGAACGGATTAAGTTTGAGAACTAAGGTACCACTGTATATAGAAATGAGCAACCCAGTGATATTTTAGCGAGCAGGCTAGCAGGCGGGGCCCATTACACAACACAAAACACTGTTGCTGTATGTAGGTTTTATTTTATTTGTTTTTTTATTTTATATTTTGGAAATGTACATCCAGGGGGTTTTTTCCTTTAAATTTTCGGGGGGGGGGGGCAAGAGAGTAGGGCCCTAAGCTATAGCTTGTTTTGCTTATACATAAATCCGGCACTGTCCCTTAGCCAAAAATGTTGTGATCAAAAATGTTGTGAGTTTATTGTAGGGAATATGAACAAAAAATGAAATTATGTCGTTTAAAATCTGCCTAGTGCTTTTTAATTAGTTCAGTGCTTTTGCACTCATTGGCCGGAAAGCTGGAAGACAGAAATAGGTTTACTTCTTGGCACTAATGGGAACTTATTTTCTAAGCATCACAGCCGTACAAGAAGAGGGTGTCTTTGGTCCCAGTCATGTTTGGAGAAGGAAGGTATCAACCTCCTACGTGTATGCTGCGGTCCCAATAAATACACCCTTCACCTATAATTCATTAAAGGAAAAACAACGGTATAGCTGCAGCTTATGCTTCTACCATGGTGTGCTACTTGGCTCTTAGTGAACTTAAAAATAATAATCAAGTACTGGGTTGTTACAGACCTGTCAGTACAAGATTCCCACCACATAGTGGCAGAACTCACAGCCAGGTGACTGAGACATCCTTCATGGGGAAAGGTGGGGAAGAGGCTTGCTGGAATTCCCAGGAGAAGAGGCTTGCTAGAAGCCACTTCCATTACCATCCAGACTCCAGAATGAAGTACCACATTTTTTGCTCTATAAGACTCACTTTTTCCCTCCTAAAAAGTAAGGGGAAATGTGTGTGCGTCTTATGGAGCAAATGCAGACTGCGTGGCTATCCCAGAAGCCAGAACAGCAAGAGGGATTGCTGCTTTCACTGCTCAGCGATCCCTCTTGCTGTTCTGGCTTCTGAGATTCAGAATATTTTTTTTTCTTGTTTTCCTCCTCCAAAAACTAGGTGCGTCTTGTGGTCTGGTGCATCTTACAGAGCGAAAAATACAGGTAATGCAAAGGATGTGTCTGCTTGCTTTAGATTTGGGAGAAGTTACGGGGACTAATTAGGCTTGCACCCATGCAATTTGTTAAATATATATATGTCAGAGCTGGGACGCCTCCCCCCACCCGCCCTGTTGCAGCCGCTGGTATTGGGAGGATATTTGGCTTGAACCCTGGCTTTCTCAGGTTCCTGGCAAGAGCAATGGCAAAATGAATGCATCATCTCAGGGCATGATCAAACTAAGCTTCTCAGTAATACTTCTGCAGGAGAATGAGTTCAGCAGGAGTTCAGAGCAAGACTCCAGCACTGAAAGTCTTTCTCACAGCATTAATGCTTCCTCTCAATAACTGAAGGGCCTCAATGTACCGGTACCCTGCTGCTAAATATTTGAGGGTATGTGTTCCCAAACAGTAAGTACCACCCTTGCATGACATTATCTTAGGTCACATCAACACCATATATTTAAAGCACATAGCTTCCGCCAAAGAGTCCTGAAAAACTGTAGCTTACGTTTCACAGAGTTGCAATTCCCAGCACGCTTCCTAGGATTTTGGGGTGAAAGCCACACGCTTTAAGTGCGTGCAGAAGTGACCTAAATTCAGAGCATCAGGTTGGTTTGGAAACCATGGACAACACGATTCTCTTGCTGATGCCACCACAGGGCAACAATATGTTCCACAGAGCCCACAAATGTACTTACCAACCCTGCATAATAAGACTGGAAATTTCCAATGTGGAAGAAACATTATTCGCCTATTGGGTGGGTAGGTTGTCTAAAGGTAAAGGATCCCTGACAGTTAAGTCCAGTTGTGAATGACTCTGGAGTTGCGGTGCTCATCTCACTTTACTGGCCAAGGGAGCCGACGTTTGTCCACAGACAGTTTTTCTGGGTCATGTGGCCAGGATGACTGAGCCGCTTCTGGCGAAATCAGAGCAGTGCACGAAAACGCTGTTTACCTTCCCGCTGGAGTGGTACCTATTTATCTACTTGCACTTTGATGTGCTTTCGAACTGCTAGGTTGGCAGGAGCTAAGACAGAGCAATGGGAGCTCACTTCATCGCAGGGATTCGAACCGCCGACCTTCCGATCGGCAAAACCTAGGCTCAGTGGTTTAGACCACAGCACCACCCATGTCACTGGGTAGGTTCTCTACCTCAAGCTATATATGAGGTTCAAAGCTTTGAAATATTGAGCTCAGTGCCAGATACAGCACATGGGACATGTGGGACAGATTCCTATACTTCTATCAGCAAATGGTCAGCCATATATCAGGCTTAACTTTACTTAATTAAATGGAAAGGAACCAAGACGATGAAGTACACAAAGTAGATGAGGTACACAAACTGGTTCCATATGAGAACTGGGGTCTAAAAAGCTGCTTAAACACACACACGCTTCTCTGACCCAGTAGAATCATTTTTCTTTGAACGTGTGATCTCCATGTCATACCACAAACTGGGTGGTTGGCTTTTTTATAATAAAAGACAACTCTCCTCCATTTTAAAAGCAGTTTTGCCACATTGCATGGTAGAGGGACTACTAACAAATCTATCACGGAACTTTATGGATTCTGAATGGCATCTTTAAAATAGATATCAGGGTAGGACAGGATTTAAAGCCACCATTCCATACTCTCCAACATTTCTCCAATGAAAATAGGAATGTCCTATTCAGGGCCATCTTACCCATAGGTACTAGGGGTGTGGGGCGCCTGGGTGCTGGGCTCTTGAAGGCGCTAGGCCGAGAGCCCAGGGCCCGAGAGTTGAGTCCAGAGAAGAGCCCACCCGTTCGTCAGAGCGCTGTGACTCTTCTGCTGCGGGCGGCTCAGTGCAGCAAGTTCAGGGGCAACCGAGCCAGTGAGATGCTGAGGCGGCTGGACAGCCGGCTCTGCCCTCCTCCACACCTGGGACTGGGCAACTGGGGGGGGGCACTGGTCGGATCTTTGCACCCCGGCGCCACATACGCTTAAGACAGCCCTGATCCTATTCCATGATGATGATGATGATATTTATACCCCACCCATCTGACTGGATTGCCCCAGTCACTCTGGGCGGCTTCCATCATATGAAAAAGCTCAATGAAACATTAAACATTAAAAAAATTCCTTATACAGGGCTGCCTTCAGATGTCTTCTAAAGGGTGCATAGTTACTTATCTCCTTGGCTTGGGGGTCACATAACTCCATACCCTCCATTTCTATGACGCAAATAGGGACATCCTAAAGGAAACCGAGACATTCTGGGTTCAAATCAGAAACTGGGACAGCTTCTGTAAATCTGGGGCTGTCTCTGGAAAATAGGTACATGTGGAAGGTCTGCCATTCTACATGATACAGTTTCTTTTTTCTACAAGACAGACCTCTACAGCACCTTTTCACCAACTAGGTACTGAGTTGATATTGATGTTAGAGCTCAAGGGTGCGTCCTTCAGTAACCTAGACTTTTCATCCGCATTAGCATGCCTTTAGGAGCATCCTGGTTTGGGCTATAGGAGTCCTTCTCTAGGCAGTGTGACCCATACATAATCCTGTTATAGATTCAGTTACGTAACTGCATCCTTGAGCTTGTAAACATCGGGTGTAACCTAAGGCAAGGCTATATTCTGCCTGAGGAAACAGCATGTAGGGTTGAACAATTACAAGAAAACTGCTTGCAAGGTGGGCTTAACTTTTAAAACAGTTCCTTTCCCAAGTTCATTAGGCTGGAGCATCTAAGGTGAACTTGATTTTGAATTAACAGAATAGTCCAAGAGAAGACTTTAAAAGTAGGACAGCTGGAAAAACAAATGTTCCTTCGTCTAATTACGCCTTAGATGGTCTCTCAAATGGATCCCCCTGAAGCTTCCCAATAAAGTAACCAACATCTGGCACATATTCCAGATGGTTCCGCTGAAGCAGAGCAGAATTTAGTAGACCTGGAATTTACGTCTGATGTTGCCAGAATAGAGCTTTCTTTCCTTGAAATGTAGCCTCAGTGTAGAGCTTTCGGTACGCTTTGCAAAACTGGGCAGAACAAAGGCTATAGAATAATTTGCAAAAGTACAATAGAGGGCGAAGAAAAATAACTGAAACCATAGAAGGGCTAAATCAGGCTACTAGCCAGAAACAAGGAGATGAGGGAATGTCAAAGAGGATTTTTGTGTGTGAATTCTTCCTGCAAACAGTGTCTCCTGCATTTGACCATTCATAAAGGGATAACTCTGAAAAAGCTTCACAGCTGAATTCTTATGGGAATGTAATGTATCTGTTTGGAAATAATTGGTGTAATTCAGAGGATATGTTGGCTTTAAAGTGTTATCTAAAAGAGCACGACAATACAATACATTAGCTTTGGTTTTGAAATATTATTTCTAATAAATAAACCCTGGAACATGTTTCCTCTCGATTTATCTGAACTCTAAGGGCATTGTGATCTTTTCTATTGTTTGCCACTAGGATATGTTTTTTCATGTGAAGGTTATGTAAATCTAAAAGTGCACCCAAATAAAGTTGACAAATCAGGGAGGAAGTCTGAAGGCTGGGTAGGATCGCTTTCTATCTGCTGGAAGGTTTATTTTGTGGGGCCACTTTGCAAAAAAGCAACGTATGGTAAAAAGTGGTAGGGCCGGCCCCAGCATAATGCTTAGTGAGGTGACTGCCTCAGGTAGCTGATTGAAAGAGTCTTGAAAGGGCAAAAAATGATTAGTTACTTAAGTTATTGTAATTTTACTGCTAGGGAGAAGGAGTAGAACGTGTGGGATTTTGGCCTTGGGTACTATGCACATTAACTACCATTCATTTAAAGCACATGGCTCCCGCCAAAAAAAATCCTCTCACGGAGCTACAATTCCCAGCACCCATAACAAACTACCATTCCCAGGACTCTAGAAGCTATTTTTTAAAACAACAACAACAACAACTTTGGTTTGTGAAGACTTGTTCCTGTCAGAATGGCATTTATTTTTCTCCTATACAGGAATTATTATCATCTCTCCTCAAGCTCCCCAATTAGAAGCTGTGAGAGAAGCAGGATAAGAAGAAGAAGGGATTGAATGCTACCAATTTGGCAAGGTTAAAGGTCATGCCAGGTCTGAACAAACTAAATTGTCTCCCTTGGCACATCACTTGCTTTTGAAATTTGCAGTCAACATATTCACCAACTGAGTAATGTTCTAAGAATAGCGTCTGGCGTTTAAAGATTTCCAGGAAGCTGGCTTCAGAAATAATTTCACAGTGAAATTACCTCAGAGCACTTCCTCAGACTTCCCACCGTGATTTCCACTGTAGCAAAGAACTTGAGGCAATATCCATTACTGCTGGCCTGTCACATGTTTATTTTGGAAATATGAGGTGGTGCTTAGGTTATTTTTTTACAGTCCCACCCTAGCTGCCATTGGGTACCAACAGAGATCAAGACTGAGCTTTATATTTTCAGTTGCTCCCACTTTGCTGAGTTGGGGAAATTTTAATTTCAGACATCAGGGAGCAGGGGCAGGCTTCCCAGAGGTTTGCTAATTGATTAGGATTTCACCTGAGAAATTCTGAATGGCGGCTATATTTATACAGGCAATTTCCCAAGGAGTTTTCCTATTATTACAATATAACTGGTACAACACGAACAGAAAATAAAGTTACCATCAATGGCACTGACAGTGAAAGTAATTGAATAAAATATATTAATCACACATCACAACTCTAACCTGGAAGTAATCACCACCGTGTTCAGTTGGACTTACTCCCAGGTAAGTGTGAATAGGATTACAGCCTCAATGTCCTATTTTTATTTTTGTGCTTTTTTGTAAGCTGCCCAGGGCATATTTACTGACAGGTGGCTATAATTAGTTCAATGATTAATAATGATACTAATGATATAAGGAATCAACGACCACCCATCAAAGCATCCGTTTTGTCATGCCACAAATGTACACTGTGTACGTTTGGGAATGTGTTTGAAATTTACCTGCCGATCTTTGAATTACCTAATTTTAAGGAAAGTAAGTTTATTTGGCCTTACTGATCTTATATCATTCATTTAACACTACCTCCCTCTATTTTAGCAACTGGTTATCTATAGCCAAGCCCTATGCTATAACCTTATTTACTTTTGTGTCTTTAGAAGAGAATTCCTGCATTTACTCTGAGAAGAATGTATGACGGACAGTGTAAGGAGACAAGATCCGGTGTTGCCAATGACACAATAAGCTAAACAATTACGGTAATAAATGCCATATTCTTCAAAGTTGGGAAAGGGCATGGCTAATGTAAGTTTGAAAGGGTGTTAAAAAGGGAAATTGAGCTTTTCCACTGATGAAATAACAGAGGCTTATGAATTATTTTCTTTGACTTCAAATGGGCGGGGTTGTCACCTTTACTTTTTCTCAACAGACAGAATTTTTACAAATACACTTACTCCCAGAGTGAAAACGTGAAACGGTTCAGTTTGCTTAATTTCTGCTGTCAGCTTTTAAAGGCATTCCTTTGCAAACATACACCGTAGTTGCATATTTAGAACTGCAATGTTTCCTCTTTCTGGGCAAGAGAAGATGCCTACCAAGAATGCCAGACAGGTACCTGTTACAGGACAGATCCTGCAACGAAGGTATCAGGGAAATGCTCAGCTAAAGCCTCCTTAGCACATCATCCAGAGTCTTCGACTTTTCATAGAAGATGACTCTTCACTCTGAAGTAAAGGCCTGCCCATCTTTACAGGCAGGTCCCAGTCTTAAAAGCACGCACAGCAGCCGATGCTACAATCCTGATGCCAATTCTGTCACCATGTCTACTCAAACAACACTATCCCCTGATTAAACATGGGTCCTGCCACTAAGAGCTTATACTTGGCACATAATGTGGCAGTTGGCAATGGGGCGCCTGCAGGAGCCCGTGTTTCTGCCACTACCACCCATGGTCCCCACAAAAAGTCCTTCCCCATCAAGCTTTGTGTTTGTTGAATTTTGTTCAATAAAAATAAATCAAAGATTCCCTCAAAATCTACAATGCATGAGACACTGATTGCTTTTCCTTCTCGGCTCCTGTCGGCACTGCCTCAGCCTCTCATTGATCCCTTTAAATATGCCCACATTTCAATGGATGCCAGCATTGGACAACCATCTTCCCATCTGTTTCGAACAGGGGAGAGGTGCAAATAGTTGCTCTCTGTAACTGTGGCATTAACCAATGTGGGTGCCCCCCCAATTGATGGAGCAGCTGATCCTTTCTCTTTTTTGCTTTCTCTGTTTGGATGTGGCAGCCATTTTCTGTCATGACATGCCTTAACGGTAGCCATTTTGTGTTATGCCACAACCTCAGGGCAGCCATTTTGTGACTGGCACCTGTGGCGCTTTCTGAAAATTCCAAATGTGCCCTCTGGCCCTAAAAGGTTGGCGACCCCCATTCTAATATGATATATGCCACCATGCACCAACAAACCCCTTTTGCTACCTAGCCTGGCCAAATCAGACAAGTCTCTATACAAGAGAATAATAGACGGACACAAATTAGGAATGAAAAATGGTAGCATCCAGGAACAATATTCCAGTATCTCTGAGCAGGGAGAAATCAGAAGTGCATGGACACAGGGCATGCTTGTTCATTCAGCTGCAAGGCAGGGATATGGAGAGGGGCAATCCTTTATTCCAAAAGGACTAAATGGGAGAGAGAATCAAAAAAGATTCCAACCGCTGTTTACACACCCCTGCTTAAACCATATAATCCCCGCTAGCTTACTTTCAATATTAGAGCTAGGGTGAGAGAGAACAAAGAGTGCACTGAGGTAAAGCGGTTGAGGGTTTCACTCCCTTCCCCTGTGCCCTTTTTCTAATATAAAAGTCCCTGCTTTATACAGTCGAATGGGACGATGTGCATTTAATAAACACACGTCCAGTTCGGCCTTCAGCAACAGATTTCTGCTAGGAAATTTCAAATGGAGATGAAGTTAGAATTCATGTGATCGGACTTGGGCTGAGTAGAAATTGGGAGAGGATGGTCCCTCTGGAGAGAGCAATTGCCCTTCCCTCGGAGTTTATGCGTCTTGCTTTGCGTGTCGAGGTCCCCAAGCCACCCCCCAATAATGCACACATCAATTTTTGTTTAGGTTTTTGGCATGATTTTGGCCACAACTTTATTTAAATACACACATGTGAGTGGTTGCTTAGGCATTGGTTCCGACTATCTGTCCTTGCCCAGGGACAGAACTGACTTCCGGATTCCAGCGGAAGCCAGCCAAGGAAACAATTTTGGAGAGAAATGAAGCTGGGCATCAGTCCCTCACTTCTCACCCTCATGCTCCTGGTGGCTTGCACGGCCCAAGTCCGATGCCAGGGACAAGGATGAAAAGAATGGCAAGCCCCTGGATTCCTTTAACGGATTTCCCTTTCCGCACCACCATTGGAGGGGTAGGCACTTACCCCTCCACCAACCAATTTTAACCAATGCCTAACCACCAACCTTACAAGTTGTGACGATTTGCTACGCAGTAGGCAAAAACCAAATGGCACCAGCCAATCAGCCAGATGGACAAAATTCCTACCAGGCCCCTGCCTCAAAGCAGATGACCCCATGACAGGCATAGCAAGGTCAAGCAAACAACCCCCCCCCCAATACAGGGAGGGTGGGCGGGTGATCCAGTGCAAGCAGCCAAGAGGACCACCAAAGCTGGGCGTCCAGCATTTTAAACCTCTGACCCCTCCTTCTAAATTGGCAACAAGCAATTCTCTCCAGTGACCCAATTAACCAATTCACTGCCTGGGTCTCTCCACAAATCCACCCAGCAACAATGGGTGGCTTGTATCCCCCACCGCAACACGTGCTCTCTGCTAGGGAGAACACGTTTTGCCAACTCATTACTGGTTGGCTGTGGGCCCCACCTCCTATGGTGGTAACATTGCAATGGCAGAAATACCTCTCTTGCATTGCTGCTTCTCTGAGCTAATAATTCTTCCCCCTGCCCCACTATTCCATCTGTTACCCCAATATATAAGGTATCTGCCCACTTAGGATAAGAAACACAAGCAAAAGAAGACTCTGGCCAAGAAATGTTTATGCCATATTGCAGTTCATCTAGAAAGTATCTCAGGGCTCTTTTGCAGTAGGATTATTAGTTGTGAACATTTTTAGCTAAGAAGGAGGAGAAATCCTAGGGAAGATAAAGGGTTCTTCCCATCTACCAACTCTACAATTCTGTGATTCTATTAATTCCACGATACCTATCTACCAATCGAATTATTGAGGATTCATCCTGCTTTGCTTGCAGGGTAGTTAGAGAGTGTTGCATCAGGCATAGCTGTCAACGTTTCCCTTTTTTTAAGGGAAATTCCCTTATTCCGAATAGGATTTCTCGCAAGAAAAGGGAAAAGTTGACAGCTATGGCATCAGGGCAAGTGTTATCCTACACTTTCATGGGCATTTCCTCATCGCGGAGTCTGATATTTGGGGTGAGCAGGTTTGTTGCGACTGAATCCATCCCCAAAACAGCAGCAGTGTGGAATGCCCAAAGGAACCTTGCTTATGAAACAAGCCTAGGCAACCATGGTAAAGTTTCTGAAATGTTCACCCGAGAATTACGGCCAAATGCTATGAGCATTTCCGCCAATCATTTTGCAAGCAACGCCTCTCTTAGGAAGGAGCCCTCTCAAGTCAGACTGAGTGAAACAAAGGAAGGAAATGCAGTGTGCATAACAGTAACACAGCAATGTGTACTTGTGGAATTTGGCACTGTTGTGTACTGAGTTGAATAGGATCCAAACTGCAGCAGTCTGATTGGTCCTAGAACAATAGGATTCAGAATGCAGCAGTCTGATTGGTCCTAGAACAATAGGATTCAGAATTCAGCAGTCTGATTGGTCCTAGAACAATAGGATTCAGAATGCAGCAGTCTGATTGGTCCTAGAACAATAGGATTCAGAATGCAGCAGTCTGATTGGTCCTAGAACAATAGGATCCAGAATGCAGCAGTTTGATCAGTCTGCAGGAGCCACCCAATCCAACTCCAGGTGGAAGTGAAGCCGCAACCTGATTGGCCTACAGGAGAATCCCGGAATTAGCCAATCACGTGGGGCCCATTGTGTAAATAATGTATATAAAGCAGAGATTTCGGGGGAACTTCCATTCCTCCTCACTACTATGAGCTGAATAAAGAGCATGAAATCCACACTCGACTCCGAGTATATTTCAGGCACCTTCTCAGGAAAACAAGGATTCACAGGTGGCGTTAAAGGGGCTGTAATCAGAGCTCTAAGTTATTGAGAAGGCCTTTTGTGCTTTGAGAAAATATTGGTGCTATGTGCTAGAAAAATGCAATGAAGAGAAGGGAGGGAGCAATAGGAGGAACCAAATAAACAAATCTAGATGGAACATGGGTTACAAACCCTTGGTGATCATTCCAATATCCTATTATTTATTTCAGTTCTTACTCCCTGAAAGCCATCCAGATACTAGACTGATAAACATTAACTTTTAGCAGATTGATAACATTTTTAAAATGTTTTACAGCAACTTCAATCATTCTACCTCTGTATTAAAATTCATAGATAGGACCAGTATTAAAGTTGCCCCACTGGCTTCTGAAGATACAATTTTTTTTCAGTGCAACTCAGCAAATGCAACAAAGAGTCAAGGAGGCTAATAAAAGAATCCCATTGCAAATAAGTTTGTATAGTTGTCGATTTAAAGATCAGTACAACTGATCTTTAAATCAAGAGGGTGTGTTTTTGATGTTTGTTTTGCAAAGGGGTGACGCATTGAGTTTCACTGTCATCATTGTAATGCAATACCTCATGCAAACCCACAACCAAATCAACAAGTAAATGCTTTTCTTAGCACTGCATGCCTGAGCAGATTTCTCAACTAACCTCTGTGTATTGCTGGATTACATTTTCTGGAGTCGGGCCAAGGAAGACATAGAAATCGAGAACCCCTCCAATGGTGCGGAAGGTCAAAGATGGCTCTGGATGCAACGTGACATCTAGAAGAAGTTGACAGATATGTTGAATTCAGTATAAATTACCTCAGAGCTAAGGATCCCTATGCAATGACCTTGCCTTTTCTGTACATTATTATTATTGCTATGTAGGTCATCCAGTGACTTAATGTAACCCCACCCACACTCCCCGCCAAGCAAGCTCAAAATATTTAGCATTATTTAACTAAGCAGAAACAGACACTCCTTCAAACCCATCTTTGTCAGGCACATAGCCCAGTGCGTGTGAAAACAGAAAAATGCAAGTGATTATGCAGTGGTAGGATTTGACGTACGATTCTGAAGCACAGGAACAAAATAATAATAATAAGTCAGGGTTTCTTTTTTATTTAGAAAATAACAACTCGGCAACTCTAGACATTTTAACAATGCTTAAATATAGATCTGACTGCAAAATATCCTTCTTTTGTCGCCTCTGCTTGGCTAAGAATTTTTATTTCATTGCTTTAGGGAAGATTCTCCTTTTTGAAAATTACAGAGCGAGATTAATACAGTAAGGTGACCATGGCAACAGGCAAAGCTATACCCCGTCAACAGAATACAGGACAAATCTAAATTGGTTTGTTTCAACTGTATGAACCCCCAAGGAAATTTGTAGCAACTTCATTTTTTGTGTGGTTTTTTTAGCACATGCATCTATTTTTAACAGTTAATCATAATTTTTAGTGGAACAGACCCATTTTGCTTCATTTAACAATAGCTTATTACTGGATCTGGGAACATGAGAGCAAGACTTTGGGAATCCCGTGATACCATTTTAGAAAAATTAAAACACTTTTCACTGAAGAGGTTATCTTTATTTAGCAGACACAAACTAGCGTCATCACTGAGTTTTGGAAGATGTTAACAAAATTATATTCCTATAATCCCTCTCCTTCCTTACTCAGAAGTAAATTCATTGAGGTCAATGGACCTTACTCTCAAGAACATTTGCATAGGATTTCAGCCTCAGTTCTAGATCGGTCAGTCTAGAATTAAAGTCGCACTTTTGACCATTATTGTCCCTTTATTTGCTGCCTTATATTACAAGGGTCTCAAGGCAACTTCCATAAATACAAGAAAAATAAATACTATAAAAAGTCAGACCAACTAAAAGGTAAAGGTAAAGGGACCCCTGACCATTAGGTCCAGTCGTGGCCGACTCTGTGGTTCTGTGGCTCATCTCGCTTTATTGGCCGAGGGAGCCGGTGAACAGCTTCCGGGTCATGTGGCCAGCATGACTAAGCCACTTCTGGTGAACCAGAGCAGCGCACAGAAACGCCGTTTACCTTCCCGCCGGAGCGGTACCTATTTATCTAATTGCAGTTTGACGTGCTTTCGAACTGCTAGGTTGGCAGGAGCTGGGGCAGAGCAACGGGAGCTCACCCCGTCATGGGAATTCGAACCGCCACCCACGTCCCAACTAAAAGGTACTCACTGACTAAGAAGAAACCAGATATGAAAACATCAACAATCAAATGCCTAGGGAGTAAAGAAAAGTCTTGGCTTGGTGGCAAAAAGATGCCACCAAAGTCAAGACCAGACCTAGAGACCCTGGAGAAAAAATTCCAAAGGCCAGGGGGCTACTACTGAAATGGCCATCTCTCCTTCAGTCACCCTCCATACATCTGCTGGAGGAGGCACCTGGAGGACCCAGGTAGGTTCACATGGGGAGAGACATTGCAGGAGGTGTTGTGGTCCAAAGCTATGTTAAGCCTTAGAGGTCAAAAACCAGCACTTTGAATTGTTGTGGGAAATGTACTTTTCTCCCAGTATTTACTGATGCATGTTTAGAAACACCTTTCTATTCCTGTATCCTTTATCTGGCCTCCTTATTTACTTCTTATAAAATGTTTCCTTTATGAATAATTATTAAGATTTTTCTAATTATAACTTAAATATCCACAGGAAGGAAGTCTTTGATTTGGTTGTTTGTATTGTTGTATGTTATGCTCATTGTATGTTATGTTCACGTTTATTGAGGGTGGATTTCTGTATTGGGGGGTGGGGGGTTATTTTATGTTGTAAATAAAATTTCCAATAAAATTATTAGAAAGAAAAAAAGAAAAGGAACACCTTTCTATTAATTTAATGCTCTTTGAGGTATTGGAAGCATCTATATATTATAATACTTTGATCATTATATATGAGAAATGTGTGCTAAGTAGTGGCTTTTTTTGGTATGTGATCTATGGCCATACATTTTTCATTTCGGTGCATATGAAAGCCGGCCTTCTATTAGGTAAAGGTAAAGGACCCCTGGACAGTTAAGTCCAAAGGCGACTATGGGGTTGCGGCGCTCATCTTGCTTTCAGGCCAAGAGAGCTGGCGTTTGTCCACAGACAGCTTTCCGGGTCATGTGGCCAGCATGACTAAGTCGCTTCTGGCACAACAGGACACCGTGACGGAAACCAGAGCGCATGGAAATGCCGTTTACCTCCCCACCACAGCAGTACCTATTTATCTACTTGCACTGGCATGTTTTCGAACTGCTAGGTTGGCAGGAGCTGGGGCAGAGGAGCTGGGAGCTCACCCCGTCGCGGGGATTCGAACTACCGACCTTATGATCGGCAGCCCAAGAGGCTCAGTGGTTTAGACCACAGCGCCACCCACGTCTATTAGGTAGAATGACGTGGCCACCTCAAGCAATAGAGGCTGGGTGGTCAGAAGTATTAGGGAAGTGTTGGGTTGTCACATGCCATACACCCCCTAAGTTAGGAGGTCTGCGCCGCTTCAGTGCCATTGAGAAAATCTCATGTCTGTTTTGACATGAGATCCAGCTGCCTGTCCTGTGCTCAGAATGGTGTGTGCGCCAATTTGTCATCTTCCTCAGACAGCAATGTCTTGAGCAGTCCTGAATGGCTGGAGCTCCTCACATACAAAAATGTTGTCATGTGTTTCCCCTCCTCCTGTGAAGTGAATGGGAAAACCCAGGAATCCATGCATGCATGTGCAACACTTCTCCAGCGTACAAAGAGGCTTTAAGTGTGCAGCTTAGGCACACACACATACACATACACACCAGTAAATCCAATCACATGGAGTTCAATAGGATTTGGTTCCAGGTAGTAATATGATAGGGGGACGCGGGTGGCGCTGTGGGTAAAAGCCTCAGCGCCTAGGACTTGCCGATCGAAAGGTCGGCGGTTCGAATCCCCGCGGCGGGGTGCGCTCCCGTCGCTCGGTCCCAGCGCCTGCCAACCTAGCAGTTTGAAAGCATGCCAGTGCAAGTAAATAGGTACCGCTGCGGCGGGAAGGTAAATGGCGTTTCCATGCACTCTGGCTTCTGTCACGGTGTCCTGTTGCACCCGAAGCAGTTTAGACATGCTGGCCACATGACCCGGAAAGCTGTCTGTGGACAAACGCTGGCTCCCTCAGCCTAAAAGTGAGATGGGTGCCCCAACCCCATAGTCACCTTCTTAACCATCTAGGGGTCTTTTACCTTTTTTACCTTTTTTGTTAAGACTAAGGCTGAGTAGATACAATATACATTTAAAGCACATTTGAAACACATTGCAGTTTGAAAGCACCCCTGGGTGCAAGTAGATAAATATGGACTGCTTACTAGCGGGAAGGTAAATGGCGTTCCGTGTGCTGCGCTGGCTCGCCAGATGCAGCTTGTCACGCTGGCCACGTGACCCGGAAGTATCTGCGGACAGCGCTGGCTCCCGGCCTATAGAGTGAGATGAGCGCACAACCCTAGAGTCTGTCAAGACTGGCCCGTACGGGCAGGGGTACCTTTACCTTTACCTTAGTAATATGACATGGGACTTCAGGTATGCTTCATCCCTAAATTACATCAATAAGGAAAATTATTTGCCAAATATATTATTATTAAAAGAACTGCAGTCTAAACAGTTCTGTTTAATTGTTAACCTTTGATTACCTTGTGCGTTGGCATTGAGGAAAAGTACACCGTGAGCGTTTGCGTCAGTCTCTATGCACATGTAAAAAGGATGAACTCCATACAGATTTGCATTCATCTGAAATAAATAATAATAATGATTACCTCTAGTTTGAGTTTTATTGCTTTACTTAGGTATGGTTATCGCAACAGTGTCTAGGCTGCTGAACAGGCATAGCGCCTTCCTAAGTTCTACAGTCTTCAGTTAAAATTTTGCTAGTCTTATTTTTAAAAATAAAATAAAATAAAATATTTGATTTCCTTTAAGTTCCTCAGGAACCATCAACATTGGCCCACCTCTCTTCTCTCTGACCTCTTCCACATTTTAGGTTTTCCTAAATTCCTCAGGACAGTGTCCAAATTAAACCAGAACTATCAGGATGCACTGGAGGATATGAATGGACTTAATTTAAAAAGCACATAATTCATGTTTAAAAAAACAACGATCAACATCTGCCTACAATTCATCCGAGATGGCCAAGGGTTATGTGAAATGAGCCAAAACTGCCCAGAGAAGCAGAACGTGGTACTTGATAGTTAATAACTTGGATTAATGTGTGAGGGGAAGCCTAACTAATAGCTACTATTAATAAATGGCAGAAGACGTATAGAAGGCACAAGGCTCTTTCTGGGTGCGGAGTGCAAGATGTAATATTGAACTACTTACTTTGGGAGACTGGTCTCTAGAATACATCCCGTAGGTTATATGGTTCATATTGTGCTTAAAGGATGGGTGCTGGTGTTCACCAAAGCCGTACACAGAACTGGACGGGACATTGGTTGAAATGCGCAGGTATTGCTGGGAAAACACCAGATCTGCAAGGGACGTGTCCCACCTATGTCAAAAAGAAGAGCAAGCATAAATGTGATGCGCTTGCTTTTGGTAGATATTAAATTTCATTAAGCCCGATACAAACTATGGCGTCTGTCACAGACAGTAACATACTTGAAAGGTTATACCTAAAAATTAAACAGGTAAGTTAAAAAAAAATCATTGCTAAAAGAAATACGAATACAATATGTGGTCTTTGAAACAAAATCACTCCTTGATCTGCCTGCCAGTTCTTCTGATGCCTGTGGGACGGGGACACACACACACACACACACACACACACACACACACACAAAGAGCACATGGTGACATTTAGAATGTCACTAAGAATAAGCACTTATGCACATAGATATACTGAATCCCCATTCTTATGGTGCATTTATTTTTCTGACATGTTTCCTACTGGTTGGGAATTTTCTAAGAATTTTCAGCAATAAGGAACAAAGCTAAAGTTCAAATCCAGCTGAGAATTTGGGTAAGGCAATTGACGGTAGACAGAGTTGTGGCACTGCAGTGATGTCACTGGGAGCACACTAAGTTGTCACAGCCCCCCTGATCCAGGCCAAAGGCCCATCAAGTTCAACATCCTGTCTTCACAGTGGCCAATCAGATGCCTGCAAACAGGACATCTCCATTGCCCAGACAACTGGACCAATCCTTCCTGCCTTGCTGGTCGTTTTGGTCCACGTCCACACGACACACTTAAAGCACTATGATACAACTTTTAAAACAGTCATGGCTTCCCCCAAATAATTCTGGGAAGTGAAGTTTGTTGATGGGGGAGAGCCCCATCCCCCACAGAACTACAGTCACCAGAGTGATTTAAAAACCAGTCCCTCTTCACAGGTAACTGAGAATTGTAGCTTTAGGGGGGGAATCGAGGTCCAGGGTTGTAAAGACTGCAGAGAGAATAATTGGGTGCACTCTTCCCACCTTAGATCAAATCTATGCTGTCAGGTGCCATAAGAAATCTGCAGAGATAGCGCAGGATAGTACGCACCCCGGAAATGATCTCTTTCAGCTTCTGCTTTCTGGAAGAAGGTATAGGGTTGTAAAGACCAGGACTAGCCACCTGAGAAACAGTTTCTACCCAAATGCAATTCTGGTTCTAAACGCAGCATAAGGAGCCTCTATAGTATATTGTATTTTAAAATGGGGTTTCAGAGTTTTTAGGGGTTTTTGAATGTTTTATGTAGATTTTTCAATTTCATTGTTCTGTATGGGACAATGACAATAAAGATATCGTATATCGTATCCTAACAAAACTCAGCACCTTTAACAAACTATAGCCCCCAGGATTATTGGGGAGACTGTTCAAAGTGACATCATAGTGCTTCAAATGTATGGTATAAAGGTGTGTACTAGCAAAACCCAAAGTTGGGGAAGGCAGCTCCCAAGTAAGGTAAATCCCCTCCCCCCCCAGACCACGCAGGATGCCCCCCTCACACCACAGTGACTCCTTCAGTTAATTGACTAAAATTAATTAATCTATGGCCATTTGAACTGTGTGTGGAGGTATTGTTTTTGTTTGTTATTATGGTACATATTTTGTGTTTTGTGATCCTTGGATGAAGGGTGGTATGTAAATTTAATAAGCAACATCAATAATCAATTCTGTTTCTTAAAGCCCATTTGTTTGCCCTGCAATGGGGATATAAACCAGGGTTATCACTCTGACCCACTTGTGAAAATTTGCCATTACACTCCTTCCCCTCAGCATAACAGTGGAGCATACAACCATAATCTGGTGTGTGTGTTTGTGTGTGAGAGAGAGAGAGAGAGAGAAGGAAGGCTTCTTTCCTGGCTGGCCATTAAGATCTGAGGTGCCTACCATCTCCCTGAACTGACAGTAGCTAGAAGAAAAAATTAGGACACATCAGACCTGATCAAAGCACAGAGAAGGTTCTTTTCCCTTTGATTTTCTATTTTTGCCTTCTTTCCTCTCATGGCCCTTTTATATTTATTTCGGCTAAATCCCCTGTGTTACTCACAGGCACATTCAAATTAGCCTGCTGCATTATGCTGGTCGTTACCAGGGCTATGACGAACCTTTTGACTTGAACGGTGTATTTATGTATGGCTTTCTCTCTGCCTTCGTCAACTTGTGGACTTGCTACAATAAATTAAACCAAATTGTCTGGAAAAGGACCTCGTGGAATTGGCATTTCTCTTAACAGAAATTACTTGCTATTAGGGGCTTTGATAAAATGAAGTGGAAGATCAAATTAACCAATGAATGAATTAAGTGGAATGTTCTCCACACCCAAAATGCCTCAATTACCACGGCTATTTATTGCTTTTGTATTACATCCTTTCAGAGATGGTGTTCGTACAGTTGGATAGAACAGAGTTTGCTGAATTTGAGACAAATGCCTTATTTGCGTGGGTTCCAGTGGCTGGCTCCATATGACTTACAGCCTCCCATCAAGAAAGCACAATGAACTTTGTCTTTGAAAGAAGATAATTCCTTATTTATCTTTGTAACCCAGTTGTACCTGGATTTGTGAACATTAGCGATCATTAGCTATTGTAACATGCTTACTGTGAACAAACAGCGAGTGACAAAGTAATTCTTCTGGACTGGGGGGAAAAGAAGCCAATTGCTTCCAGTCTTTGATGTACCTAGTAGCTATAAAGTGTGCATCTCACAGTGCGAACCACCTACATACATGCCGATAGAAGCTTCTGAACCTATGGGCTGCATACCCACATGATTGGCAAAAATTATTTGCTTATTTATGTAGCATCATTAGTGTGCATGAAGCTTTACAGAGTATAGGAGAGCAGGTTCCTGCCCTGAGGAATTTACAACCTACAATCTGATACAGGAAAAGCAGGGAAGGGGTAAGGAAGAGAAGGGAGGACTGATGAACAGGGGTGGAGGTGGGGAATATGTGCTTTGTTATAGGCTGAGTTACAACAGGACATGGGAAGTAGGGAATTATGCCTTTGGGCTTCACAGAGGCTGGTCTTTGAGGAGATTTTGGAAGGTACTAATGGAGTCAGCTCCACATGTATTTTGGGAGGCAGTTCAAATTTACAAAGCATGGAAGTGAGAGCCAGACCATAAAGAAGGCTGATCGCCAAAGAATTGATGCTTTTGAATTATGGTGCTGGAGGAGACTCTTGAGAGTCCCATGGACTGCAAGAAAATCAAACCTATCCATTCTGAAGGAAATCAGCCCTGAGTGCTCACTGGAAGGACAGGTCCTGAAGCTGAGACTCCAATACTTTGGCCACCTCATGAGAAGAGAAGACTCCCTGGAAAAGACCCTGATGTTGGGAAAGATGGAGGGCACAAGGAGATGGGGACGACAGAGGACGAGATGGTTGGACAGTGTTCTCGAAGCTACCAGCATGAGTTTGACCAAACTGCGGGAGGCAGTGGAAGACAGGAGTGCCTGGCGTGCTCTGGTCCATGGGGTCACGAAGAGCCGGACACGACGAAACGACTAAACAACAACGGAACAAGAAAAGGCAGAGTCTTTTGAGGGAGCTGGAGACCTGGAGATGGTGGAGTTGGAAGAGTGAAGACTGCAGACAAGTATTGGGATATAAGTGTGGAGAGATGCAGGGAGAGGGGCAAAGCCAATGTGAGGAAGAGTGTCCCATGGCCAGAGTGATGAAAAAGGTGGATGGGGTTTGGCACATGAATGCTGGATAGACATGAGGGAACCGAAGTGAGACAATGGAAGACCAGAAATGAGAAGATTGTTGTAGTCTACCTGAGAGACAACCAGGGCATGAACCAGAGATTTTACTGAGGTAACAGAGAGGAAGGGTCACCTTTTTGTAATGTTTTAGGAGAAAGCATTACCCCATCACTGCGCTAGCACAAGTAGTTTTCAATTTTCGCTCCTGAGTCACCTCTCACTGACAGCTGAAGCATATGTCATTGGAAACATTAGCTGTTGGTTTGTTCTTGTTGCTGAAGCGACTACAATATATCCTCAGGAGCTTGTATCGACCATCTTTCAATTTTAAAAGCAAAGAAGCAAAAACCTCTTATGAGAACATGAAGAATCGCTAAAGCTCTGTTAAGAACTATTGGGTAGGCCTAGTCAGCAAGTTACTATTAACTACATACAGTACTTTTTTCTGGGGGGGGCGCAGGGGTACGCATACCCTTAAACATTTTGTGAATCTAAGTTTGGCCTCACTGAGGGGCAGTATTTCAATATGGGTAGGAAAATGAGAGTACCCCTAAACATTTTTAAGGAAAAAAAGCACTGACTACATATATACTGTTAAGTTGTGGGTGAACATATCAGACGACACAGCGATTCCTCAAACAGCTCTTGTTTATTCACAGGCCAGGACAGAACTGAACTGAAGGGCTCAGTCAGCCTGCTTATATAGAGCTCCAGTACCACGTTACTGTAACAACTTTCTAAAACTATCCAATCACTGAACGTCACTTTTGATCCTTCATTTGCATAACTATCTACAGTATCCCCCTGCTGGCCCAGGGTGAGAACTTCCGTACATAACATATACTGTGAAAAGACTCTTCACAGTATTTATTAAGTTCATCCTCACAAGAGTTCTATGAAACAATCCATTATAATTTGGCTGCAAATTGAGCGAAGATGTGAGTGATGTGCTCAGCACCTCACAAGGAATCCACGGCTGAAAATGCCCAGCTTCCAGTCCAAACCTCTTGCTACTGGGCAACGTTATACTTATGAAAAAGCAACAACAGAAACAGGGTAATGTGGGCTGTAACTCTTCAATTGTTGCTTTAGCCCACAGAACACTCCTATAAATACTTTCAGGAATCATACAATTGTTTCCTTTCACCAGTTATATCTGAAGGGCCCACCACTGCACGCTGACATTTATTATTGAAGTTGTCATGGCAATTCACTTATTCCTATACTATACTATACAATGTGCACTGTACAACTGAGTCTCTGGCATGATTTGAATGAAAACGGCAAGATTATGATTCCATCGCATTAAAAACAGGGTGTGAAAGCTCATAAAATGGTGGCCCATTCAATCTAACCTCACAACCTCTCCCTCTCTCTTTCTCTCATATTATCTTATTCCAAACTGCCATCTCAAACATCTCAATGTGATCCACAAGGAATAGCCCAAGAGAGGATCCACTCCAATCAGATAGCGTATTCATCCTTGTTCTGTCACTCCCTCTAACACCGAACCGGGGGGGGGGGGGGGATGTGTGCTAATGGTTTTGTAGGCAAAATGGCACCACTTGCAGATTTGCAGAATTACATAACATAATGAAAGATAAAATGAGACAAAAAAAAAGTCTGTGCATGTGTGCACTGGCATGGAGAAAAGGTGGGGAGTGGAATACAAAAGTGACGGATTGGTCAGTCAAGCTACCCACGCACAGCATGATCGACTGCAAAACGGCTGAAGAGAAGAAACATTGTGCTAGATCTTGGAGATGAAGAAAGCAGGAGGGAGAGGAGGAGGAGGAGGAGGAGGAGGAAGAGGAAGAGGGAAGACCCAGGTTGAAGTCTGGGGCAGTGGATGCATGTAGCACAGAGGACAGAGCGCAAGATTTTGTTGTGGCTCTCCTCTAAAGTTCACCCTTACTGCTGCTGGTTCCCCAAAGGTCTGCAGGAAATAGGAACCAAAATGAGGTTTCTACCAAAGGATGTAGCACATATATTTTTAAGTATATGACAGCTCCCTCGCTTGGGAAGTACCTTGTTTTGCTGTTGTAAATATCCTTCCGAAAACAGGTGCTTCGTTCCAAACCCTGTTTCAGGAGGCTTAGGAAGATATGCTGCTATTTTTAGCTTCTCATCAGGAAGACAGACTGACTCAGGAGCCCAGGAGGGGCGATGGCAGGCTGAAGACTGCCTTTCTGACTGGTTCTTGAACTTAACAGCATACAGAAGACGTGCAGAAAGGCATTCTCTGTCCACAACACCAGGAGAAAGTGTAACCATTGTGGAACAGTGAGCCAGCTTGGAAAATAAATACAGTGGGGTGGGGGAATGCTTGGTTTATTTTTAGGAGGCAGAATATAACTAATTTAGTTGGAGCATTTCATGGATGACTGAAAGGCAGAGGAGTGTGGCTTGCTGAAACATGGTCACTTATTCCCTGAACATTAAAAGTTCACATGGCTCAAAAGCTTTGTTCCATTTAATTTTCTCCTGAGGACATCAACCTGCTTTCTTCCTACAATAGTTCCAGGCATTACCACCCTCTGCTTTTCTTATCTGGACAGCTGGGGAGCTTGATAAACTTTCACAGTTGTAAAACTTTGATGGCGACTCTTGGATAAATCATGACAGTATTCATGAAACTGGCATTTGCACTTGGCTGGGTTCTTTATGAACTTCCTGCCGTTGCTTCTTTGTAAACAACCCAAAGGAACATTTATTGCTGCGCATTGCAATTCTGCTTGAAATGCCAACATCTGCACGACTGCTCCTTCAAATGAGCCAAACCCGTCCAAGGGACAGGAGCCAGACAACTTGCAAAACACCTTCTCCTCTAAGACCATTTTATAGTTTCCTTATATTTTGCAGCCCAGGATTCCGATCGTCCAAACATCACAGAGACTTGGAATGTGGCAAAGAATCAAAGCATCATTCCAAGGTCACATCCTGATTTCTCCTCCTTCTCTAGATCATTTGAATTTTCCTCCAAGTTCCTCTGTCTCTTAGATTAACAACAACAACAACAACAACAACAACAACAACAACAACAACAACATGATTTTCTCAAGAGTCTTAGAGGCTCCCGTATTTTGAAATTTTTATCTCCTAGGAAGCTAACTTGGATTTTTAAATATTTTTTTACAAAGACAGGGCTTGCAATAACAAATGAATAAATAAATGGGCATGCCTTCTGTAAGCATTACATGGCATTCTCACGGGGATACATTTCTTAGTGGTTTTCATCCAGTGTCATTTATAGGGGGGCCCCCCCTGACTTTGGTTATAAAAATATAACCCAAACTAACAATAAAACAGAGTGCTTAAGAGCAAGCTGCTAACACCAAAACATGCTAACAAGATGATTTTGTTGGATACTAATCCCAAACACCTCTCCCTATTCCAGCCAGCCCATGTATTAAGATCTTTATATTTGTGGGAGACCCTTCCCACAATCTGCCAATGTCATTGCCAGGTAAACATGTGCTTCTTCACTCAGGCCTTTGTAGGGGGTTGTCTTAATGCAGCCAGCTATGAAATTATGGATGCTCAAGTGTGGCTAAGATTGCACATTTGCCTTTGAGGTTTTAATTGAGATAAGTGATTTTATAATTTAAAGCTTTTTATGCTGTATCCACCCTGGGCTCATAATCGCAAAGAGTAGTCCTGAGACTGAAATAATAAAATAAATACCCAATAATAAATTGTCTACCCAAAAATAAATTGCCATGGTCCTACATTTCCATGAACCATGGTGAGTAAGTCAAAGGCAAGATGGACTATGGATGCAATCAATCATAGTACTCAAAAAGCCAGCCTGGTGGAGTGTCTAGGGCACTGAGCCATAGGCCTTTGATACCATTGACCATGACATCTTTCTGGACCATCTGGGAGCTGGGGGGACACTCCTTCCTCCTGGGCCATGTCCAGAAAGTGGTATTGGGGGATGAGTATTCAGACCCCTTGGGGCTCTGTTCTCTCCCCTGTGCTGTTTAACATCCATATGAAGCCGCTGGGAGAGACAATCAGAGGGGGTGGGCTGGGTGTTCATCACCATGCGGATGATACCCAGCTCTACCTCTCTTTTAAATCAGAACCAGTGAATGTCCTGTGTCTGGAGGCGGTTGGAGGATGGATGGTGGCTAACAGACTTAGGTTGAATCCTGACAAGACAGAAATACTATTTTGGGGGGACAGGGGGCAGGCAGGTGTGGGGGACACCCTGGTCCTGAATGGGATAACTGTGCCCTGGAAGGACCCATTATGCAGCCTGGGAGTCCTTTTGGACTCACAGCTGTCCATGGAGGCGCAGGTCAGTTCTGTGTCCAGGGCAGCTCCATCTGGTATGCTGGCTGAGCCCCTAGCTGTCCACAGACTGTGCATGCTCTGGTTGTCTCCCGTTTGGACTACTGCAATGTGCTCTACGTGGGGCTACCTTTGAAGGTTACCTGGAAACTACAACTAATCCAGAGTGCGGCAGCTAGACTGGTGACAGGGAGTGGCCACCAAGACCACATAACCCCGGTCTTGAAAGACCTACATTGGCTCCCAGTACAGTGGTACCTTGGGTTACATACGCTTCAGGTTACATACGCTTCAGCTTACAGACTCTGCTAACCCAGAAATAGCACCTCAGGTTAAGAACTTTGCTTCAGGATGAGAACAGAAATGGTGCTCCGGCGGCGTGGTGGCAGTGGGAGGCCCCATTAGCTAAAGTGGTGCTTCAGGTTAAGAACAGCTTCAGGTTAAGAACGGACCTTCAGAACGAATTAAGTACTTAATCCGAGGTACCACTGTATGTTTCCGAGCACAATTCAAAATGTTGGTGCTGACCTTTAAAGCCCTAAATGGCCTCAGGCCAGTATACCTAAAGGAGCGTCTCCACCCCCATCATTCAGCCCGGACACTGAGGTCCAGCTCCAAAGGCTGTCCGGCGGTTCCCTTACTGCGAGAAGTGAGGTTACAGGGAACCAGGCAGAGGGCCTTCTCGTTGGTGGTGCCCGCCCTGTGGAACGCCCTCCCATCAGATGTCAAGGAAATAAACAACTATCTGACTTTTAGAAGACACCTGGAGGCAGCCATGCATCGGGATGCTTTTATTGTCTAATGTTTTACAATTTTTTATATGTACCGTAAGCTGCCCAGAGTGGCTGGGAAACCCAGCCAGATGGGCAGGGTATAAATAATAAGATTGGGACAGTCATGGTCTCTCAGCTTAATCTACTTCACAGGGTTGTTGTGAGGGGAAAGATGGGGAAATGGTAGGCCCATGTGTGCCATCTTGAGTTCCTTGGAAGAAGTGTGGGATAAGTAAAGGTAAAGGGACCCCTGACCATTAGGTCCAGTCGTGGCCGACTCTGGGGTTGCGGCACTCATCTCGCTTTATTGGCCAAGGGAGCCAGCGTACAGTTTCCAGGTCATGTGGCCAGCAGTACTAAGCCGCTTCTGGCGAACCAGAGCAGTGCACGGAAACGCCGTTTACCTTCCCGCCGGAGCACTTTGCACTTGCTTTCGACACTCTACTTGCACTTTGACGTGCTTTCAAACTGCTAGGTTGGCAGGAGCAGGGACTGAGCAACAGGAGCTCACCCCGTTGTGGGGATTCGAACTGCCTACCTTCTGATCAGCAAGTCCTAGGCTCTGTGGTTTAACCCACAGCGCCACCCGTGTCCCTTGTGAAGTATGGGATACAAATCTAATAATAAATAAAGTAACCAATTGGTTATTAAGGGCTTACCAACCTCTCTTGCAATTGCCTGTTCTATTAAGATCCTTGTATTGAATGCAATCCACCAAGAAAACATCTCACAAAATCCCACATTCGTGCCTTGGCAGAGCTCTGCTGCCCATTCAGTGGAAATAAAGCACATTCTCTCTATGCATTTGCTTGGAAGAGTGCATTTCTAGATTAAAGCACACACACCACAACACAAACACCAGATTTCTAAATCACCCTACTAAACACCGCCCTCAAACGAAAACAAATCGAATCACCTCATTCTTTGCAAAAATCGAACATGCTCAACAAGAAGAATGGCTGTGTTGGGGGCTGTACAAATTCCACGCAGCAATTTGCATTGCTTTCAGGAGGAACTGCAGCTTAAAACAATGGCGTTTTTAATCATTCTAATAGCTTTTCTCTCTGCAGAAAGCCCCCTCGCAGCCTTTGTTTGCCACCAGAATCTATATATAACAAATGAACTCCAGAGCAGCGGATTGGAAATTAGCAAAGTTTCTGATTAGATGTGGTTATTTGTTTCTTGCTTTCCCAGCTGCAGCGTTTAACAAAGCGTTGCACCACAGTCAATATTGCAGAGAAATTGTCTGGCTGGGGGAAAGATTTTCTGACTTGTATTACAAATAGCAGGCCCACACTAAGTTGTTAAAGGGGAAAATATATTGTTGGCCATTCGAGAATGATCACGTAGGAGCAAAGTAACACTCCATCTAATTCAGGATCCTGTTACTTTGATGTAATCAGGCCACCCTACAGAGATACTGGACTACCACCAAGGGGTAGTTTCACAGTTAAGTTCTTGACAAGTGAGGTGACACAAAACTCCATTATTTCCTGGCATATGGTTGGTTTCCGGCATGAATGCAAATGTCTAAGAAACTCTGCATGTGGGCAGAGGATGTGGACAGTACCCTAAACTCTAAGGTTAAGAGGTAGCAGTTATTCCCCTAGCGTTGGATTTGCGACACAAGCTTACCCCATGGTAACATGGGGGTATCACCGGGTGGTTCTGTAATGCAGAGGTGGGCAACCTTATCCAGTCTGGAGGCTGCACTCAATGTGAAAAAGGTAAAGGTAAAGGACCCCTGACAGTTAAGTCCAGTCGTGAACGACTCTGGGGTTGTGGCGCTCATCTCGCTTTACTGGCCGAGAGAGCCGGCGTTTGTCCGCAATCAGTTTTTCCGGGTCATGCGGCCAGCATGACTAAGCCGCTTCTGGCGAAACCAGAGCAGTGCACGGAAACACTGTTTACCTTCCCGCCGGAGATGTACCTATTTATCTACTTGCACTTTGACTTGCTTTCGAACTGCTAGGTTGGCAGGAGCTGGGGCAGAGCAATGGGAGCTCACCCTGTCGCGGGGATTCGAACCGCCGACCTTCCGATCGGCAAGCCCTAGGCTCTGTGGTTTAACCTGCGTCCCAATGCACTCGATGCGGGGAATGCTATAGAACATCTTCCTTTCATGCAGAAAATCCCAGAACAACTACTGTACATAAAAGGCTAATCATTATAAAATTCCCAAAGCATTACAGCACTCATAACCCACAGAACAATCTTAACTAACTAACAGCCAAATGCAAACTCAGCGCTGTTGAATTCACACACTCTATTTCCCCATCCCTGTGATTCATAGTCTTCTACTCAGTTCCACTCAGTTCATCAGAACTAAGGGTTGGTCCACACAGTATCCATGTGTGCATTTATTTAAAAGCAGCTATGAACTGCTTAATACTTTTAAAAGCTCTAAGTGGTACCCTGCATAAAAACATGTTCCCAGTGCCATTGCATGTTCCCAGTGCCATTGCAGCATGCAATTGTGAGCAACGGAAGGAAAACATTTAGACAAGGTTTCCTGGGCCTTCCCTGAGGTTACCACAAGGACCTTCCATGAAAGCGACAAAGTTGTGTCGAACTAAGTTATACTCAGAGTAAACCCATTGAAATTAATGAACCTGAGTTATTCACTTCCATTAATTTTGATGCGTCTTCTCTGAGCAGAACTAACCTTGGATACAGCCCTGGGGCTGAGGCATTCTGCACATAAGTATTGTAAGAATCAGTTGCACAATAGCTGTGCATCTTATCTCTGTTTTTCACCTAACGCCTGGTGCTGTCAAGGTTTGAAAAAAATTGATCATGTGTAGAGTATTTCGCTGACGTCCATCCTTACTACGTAACCACCGTGTTTGCAGGAGGTCATCCCTTGATGTCCACCCAATTTAACATCGCAGCCTTGCCTACTTAGCTCCTCTGACAAGAGTCCTGGCCTATTAACCCCTACGAACACTATCTGATGCTCATGCATTTTGGTCCCTGCAAACAATCTCTCTGCAGGAGCTGAAATGCTGAGTATAATGTAAACAGCAATCAAGAATGTACACTCCCCCCCCCTAGGCTAACTTGTCCCCATTCAATATGCTGCCTCTTTTTCTCTTGCAAGTCTGACATTTAAAGACTTCCCATTGGGATTTTTCACTTAGATACAGAACATAGCTATATGTTACACAATATAGGAGCCAGATAAAGCAAATTTGCGTGACCCACCCACCCCCCAGCAGCCCCCATGACTGTCACCCCAATAAGCAGTAAAGGTAAAGGGACCCCTGACCATTAGGTCCAGTCGTGACCAACTATGGGGTTGCGGCGCTCATCTCGCTTTATTGGACGAGGGAGCCGGCGTACAGCTTCCGGGTCATGTGGCCAGCATGACTAAGCCGCTTCTGGCAAACCAGAGCAGCGCACGGAAACGCCGTTTACCTTCCCGCCGGAGCGGTATCTATTTATCTACTTGCACTTTGACGTGCTTTCGAACTGCTAGGTTGGCAGGAGCAGGGGCCGAGCAACGGGAGCTCACCCCATTGCGGGGATTCGAACCGCTGACCTTCCGATCAGCAAGTCCTAGGCTCTGTGGTTTAACCCACAGTGCCACTCGCATTCCAATAAGCTGTATTTTGGGTCAAATCAGGCCACAACTTTATTGACTACAGATACAGAGGTTTGGCATAGGCATTGAATATAATCATTGAGATACTAGCCTATCTTCTGGGGTATACCAGATGGGGTCAACCCAGGGGTGAAGGAGGGGCCTATGACACATGTCAAATAGGGACCCCTTTGAGGAGTGCTATGGCCCCCACCCCCAGCTGGGCTTCCAGAAAGAAGCAACTCCCACTAAATCCCTTTAAGAGGATACCCCCGAAACCTGGAGGAGCAGGCAGAGGCTACAGCAATGTTTCCCAAACCTGGGTCTCCAACTGTTTTGGACTACAATTCCCATCATCCGAGACCATTGGTCCTGCTAGCTAGGGATGATGGGAATTGTAGTCCAAAAAACAGCTGGAGACCCAAATTTGGGAAAACCTGGGCTACAACCTCCCCTCCACCAGAGACTCACCCAATGCCTAAACCACCGAGTTGTGACAATTGCTACGAGGTGGGCAGCCATGCTGGCCTGGGCAAAAGTCTTGATAGCTGCTTCGCAGCCAGATCAGGAACTGAGCAAAGCACCTAATATCACTGTCAAAAGCATGCTTATTCTGTCTAACCCATTTATCTATGGAAATTAGCCAGTCTTTGTTAAATCTCTGTGGTATAGTAAGTAATGCGTCGTATTACTTAGTGCAGTGATTATAGTATAGAAAGGCAGGGAGGTGATTTAACCCTGGATATAAATATCTACATGTCACTATGTCAACAGCATCCCTTGGAATGGGGTTAACCTGAATTATGCCAGAAAAATTGTGGGATAGGGAGGTGCATTAGGGATTTTGGGGCAAGGTTATCCAAAAATATAAAGCCTGCTTGACAGAGATAAAAGGTACAAAAAGGTCTGGGAACTCAGAGGTGGTTGAGCGATGACAGAGCTTTTTTAGGGGCCCTCAAATTATACAGCAGGTACAGAAGGATTTTGTGTTGCTCTCTAGACACAATTTATCATCTATTCAGACATTCAAATGCAGCTGGAAAAACTGCCCGCCGGCCTCATTTGCAGCTTATTGATTGCTCTGAGCAATATTTTATTTTCAAAGATGCAAAATTGGTCCCTTTCTTTATTGGCAAACAAGTGGCCTTGCACCGCTGCAGCTGGTTACACATTCTCTCTCTCTCTCTCTCTCTCTCTCTCTCTCTCTCTCTCTCTCTGTGTGTGTGTGTGTGTCAGTTTTCTGGCATATTAATTGAAGCCTTTTTCCTGCCACAAGCTCTTCTGCAAGCCCCAATGACCGCCTGCTTTTTCACACATTTATCAAAAAATCTGCTTTAATTTTGAAACCCCTGGCTGGAAAACACACACAGAGAGATTCTATCTAAATATTCCTCTCCACTGTTTTCTAATTCCTGCCAGGAAAAGTTTGCCTTGGCTTAGAATTATTTTTATTTTTTAACCTTACACTTGATATTTCACACCCACCTCACCCACCTGATTCTTCTTAGGTCTCAATATGCCTGTTATGCAGGTAAACATGTATCAGGATGGCGTTTCACTAGGAGGGAAAGTGGCGCCTGGTCGGCAGAACATGGTTCCGGGAGCAGCCAGTGTAGCAGTGTAGATGGCATGTTGTGTTTGAAAACTGGGAGAAACCCCCCGGTTGCTACTGCCTGGGTCTTTCCTGAGCCTCATGCCAGGGAACAATGCAAACAAGAACAAGCTGAACAGAGTGAAAGATTATGGGTCATCAGGGTGGGGAGAATTTGTGCATGAATTCAGCAGCGCTCCGTTTATTTTCTGGATGCTATTTTGTTCATGCTCACAATATTGTTTCGCAGATTAGCTGAAGTACTTTGCGAGTTCTGTAATAAGCCTTCTGCTGCAATTGTGCTGCTCAGCTTATTACAATGGTACCTCGTGTTACATACGCTTCAGGTTACATACGCTTGAGGTTACAGACTCCTCTAACCCAGAAATAGTGCTTCAGGTTAAGAACTTTGCTTCAGGATAAGAACAGAAATTGGGCTCTGGCGGCGCGGCAGCAGCAGGAGGCCCCATTAGCTAAAGTGGTGCTTCAGGTTAAGAACAGTTTCAGGTTAAGAACGGACTTCCGGAACGAATTAAGTACTTAACCCGAGGTACCACTGTACTTTAGTTGTTTTGCTAATAGTGTTTTACAGATTATAATTGTTTTACCGGTGACATAGATAGTTCAGTTGGTGGAGAGTGAAACTCTTCACCTCAAGGCTGCGAGTTTGAGCCCCATGTTGGGCAAAATATTCCTGCATTGCAGAGGGTTGGACTAGATTACCCTTGTGGTCTGTGGTCCCTTCCAACTTGACAATTCTATGATTCTACTGATAATTTGTAATTGCTTTACTGGTTATTTGTAATTGCTTTACTGATGATTTGTTAATTATCCTATATGATTGGTCCTGTATTTGTGATGTTCTCTTATGTTATTGCTATTGATTGTTTGTAATCCGCTTTGCGGTTCATTTGTATGAAAAGTCGCATCGAAATATAATAAATCAAATCAAGTTGGGTGCAAATGAGCCAGGACTAGAGCAAGTTTCCCCAATCTGGTGCTCTACAGATGTTTTGATGCTGCCTGTGGATGATAAGAGTTGCTGTCCAAAACATCTGGAGGGGACCAAGTATGGGAGACCTGGACTAGAGTATAAACCCCAAACTTCTAACATCTGGATGAAAGCTCTTACTCACCCAGGGTCTCCTGGAGAATACCCTATGGCTGAGCTCCCCATCTGTAAAAGGAATACAGTCGTACCTTGGAAATTGAACAGAATCTGTTCCCGAAGTCTGTTCAACTTCCAAAACGTTCGGAAACCCAAACGTGGCTTCTGATTGGCTGCAGGAAGCTCCTACAGCCAATTGGAAGCCATGGAAGCCACGCCGGACGTTCAGCTTCCGAAAATTGTTCGAAATCCGGAACACTCACTTCCAGGTTTCGATCATTCGGGTGCCAATTTTTCGGGAGCCAAGGCGTTCGAGATCCAAGGTACGACTGTAGTGGTGATGGTCCTCTTGGGCGTTGTGAATTCAAGTAATATCTTTTAAAAAAAAAAAAATCACTATACAGTGGTACCTCTGGTTAAGTACTTAATTTGTTCCAGAGGTCCGTTCTTAACCTGAAACTGTTCTTAACCTGAAACACCACTTTAGCTAATGGGGCCTCCCGCTGCTGCCACACAATTTCTGTTCTCATCCTGAAGCAAAGTTCTTAACCTGAGGTACTATTTCTGGGTTAGCGGAGTCTGTAACCTGAAGCGTATGTAACTTGAAGCATATGTGTCAGGGAACTGCCATCGGAAGGAAGGGAGGTGAAAGGGCTCACACAGGTTGGGAGAGACTCAGCAGCTGAAGAGGGAACCAGTAGGGGGAGAGGAGGTGAGCTGAGGGAAAGTGAGCTGGAGGGATGGCTCAGAGACACTTCCAGCGAAAACAGTGGGGAGGTTTCAGGACCTCCTGTAGGGACACCCACTCCTCGCCGGAAACTGTCACGCAGAGAGTCCAGAAGACGTGTTTCCGTTAAGGAGCTTTTATGTTGGAAGCGATTCCGAAAGCAACCACTGTCGGAATCTGCCAGTGACTGACGGAGCCATGTTTAAGGGGCTCCGTTACAGACAGAGGTTTGCAAACTTGACCAAACTCTGAGGGACTTGGATTTTACACACAAGCAGCTCATCGTCCCATCACAGCATTCCGACAGTCTCCGTGAGCAGCTTGTGCAGGAGAAGGCATCATGAGCAACCCAGCCAGAACCGGAGAAGCAGGAGCTGGAGCGGGTCCAAGCCTGGAAGAAAGGTACCGGGCGTTGGAGGTCCAGCTAGCGCTGCAGACGGCGAGGCTCGAGGAGAGGAGGGCTCAAGATGCAGAGAAGGGGAAAACCACCCCGCTCGCCAGAAAGTTGCCAGGATTGGTACAGAAGTTTGGGGGGGAGCCCAAGGACTATCATGCCTTTAGGACAGAGATGCAATATGCCCTTAATCTGCAGTTTGATGACTTTCCCGACGAGGAATCGCGGGTGGCTTTTGTGATTGGGCATCTCGAAAAGGGGGCGAAAGACTGGGTGAGGCCCCTGATGGCAACGAATAATGACATCCTGAAGGACACGAGGAAGTTTTTTCGTGCCATGGATCTGATGTTTTCCAGCGATATTGAGCAGGGAGTGGTACGCAGACAGTTAATGGCGTGCAAACAGGGGAGCCGATCTGTTCGTGAGTACTGGACTGAGTTTACCATGTTGATCCATAAATTGGGGTGGGATCTATCGGCGGAACCCATTCAAATGCTCTTTGAAGAAGGGCTTTCTTCGGCTGTGAAAGACGAACTTTCCCGGACGCCCAGGGCGGAGTCTATGGACCAGCTGACCAAATCAGCGCTGACCATAGGAGCGCGCCAAGAGGCGAGAGCCTTGGAGAGGCGGGAAGGGAAGGGGGAACGTTGGAGGGAGCTTCGCATTCCAGAGATTCCAGAGCCACCGTTCCTGCCGGGAGAGCCGATGGAAATTGGAACAGCGCGCGCGCGCGCAGTTTCAAAGCCCAGTGAAGAGCGGAAGAAGGAGGGGAAGGGCGCCAAGAAATGTTATCTCTGCCAACAGCCAGGTCATTTTGCCAGAGTCTGCCCCCAAAGAAAGGAATGGCAAGGAATGGCGGGAGCTGTTGGGGAGAGGGAGGAAAAGGTACCGGAGCAAGTAAAAGCCAACGCCTGGCTGCCACCGTCAGGGCACAGCAGCCAGGCCAAAGAGCAGTGAAAGTGCCCACGCCGGAACCTCCTAAACCCGCCCTAGTGATAGAGGTGTTACTAGAGCTGCCTAACGGACACCCACTAAAGATAAAGGCGCTATTGGACTCAGGCAGCTCCTGCAATTTCATGAGTAAGGAGTTTGCTGCTGAGCACCAGATACAGACTATCCCTTTAAGTAACCCTTTGCAGGTGACCACGATCGATGGAAGGGAGCTGCTGGGAGGAGAAGTCAGCCAGCAGACCGTCCCAATGATAATGAGGGTAGCAAGACACACTGAGCTAATAGCGTTTAATGTGGCTACCTTGGGAGGAGCTCCCATTATTTTGGGGATGAGCTGGCTAGCGTTACATGATCCGCTAGTGGGCTGGCATCAGAGAGTGGTCTCCTTTGGGTCAGCACATTGTCTAGAACACTGCAAAGAGCGGGAGGCTCAAGGAGGGGCCAGAGCCACTCTAGCAGGGACGGAAGTAACGGAGAAGGGGAAGGTTCCCCAACAATACGCCGACCTGAGCAACGTCTTCAGCGAGAGGGAGGCAAACAAACTACCCCCACATAGACCCTTTGACTGTCAAATCAATTTACTCCCTGGGGCACAGCTCCCTGTAGGCAAGCTGTACGCCATGTCAGACAGAGAGATGCAGGAGCTAAGGGAGTTCATTGACAAGAACCTGAAGAGAGGGTTCATCAGAGAGTCCAGGGCGGTGGGGGGCAGCCCAGTGTTTTTTGTGGATAAAAAAAACACGGACAAACCTAGACTTGTAGTGGACTTCAGGGCCTTAAATGCAGTGTCAGAACCAGTGACTTTCCCGATGCCCAGAATTGATGACATTTTGACAAGGGTCAGGAAGGGAAAGATTTTTACTAAACTGGACCTGAGGGGGGCGTACAACCTGATACGAATAAGGAAGGGGGATGAATGGAAAACCACCATGTTCACCCCTTTGGGGGCATTTGAATATTTAGTTATGCCCTTCGGCTTACAAGCAGGCTCCGCGTGCTTTCAATCGTTTATGAACCACGTCCTGGGGCCTTTGCTTTACAAGAATTGTGTGGCCTTCTTAGATGACGTGTTAGTATATTCAGAGAATGAGGAGCAGCATGTAAAAGACGTCAGGGAAGTGTTGGGCAGACTGCAAGCCAATCAGCTGTGGGTGAAGCTAGAGAAGTGTCAGTTTCATGCCAAGGAGGTGGAATTCCTGGGGTACCGCTTGTCGGACAAGGGATTGGCCATGGATCCTGGCAAGGTCCAAGCGGTACTGGAATGGAAAACACCGAAAACAAGGAAGGATGTGCAAAGATTCCTTGGATTTGGAAACTTCTATCGGAAGTTCATCAGAAATTTTGCCCACTTGACGGCGCCCATTACGGACTGTCTCAGCAGTAAGAGGAAATTCGTTTGGACGGCGGAGGCGGAGCGAGCTTTTGAGGAGCTGAAAAGGGCGTTCGCTTCGGAAGAACAGCTCCTGCATGTGGATTTACAAAAACCGATGCGAGTGGAAACGGACGCATCAGACCGGGCTGTGGGGGCGGTGCTTCTGCAGCCTGGCAAGGAGGAGTCGGAGTGGAGACCGTGTGCCTTTTTTTCGTGAAAGCTGAACAAATCTGAGAGGAACTACACGGTGTATGACCGAGAACTACTAGCCATTCATGAAGCGTTCAGGAGATGGAGGCATTTATTAATTGGGGCACAACATAAGGTGCAAGTGTGCACAGACCACAAGAACTTAGAGTATTGGAGAACGGCACGAGTGCTCAACCAACGGCAAGTGAGATGGGCCCAGGAGTTCTCCAAATTCCACTTTGAAATTTGTTATGTGCCAGGTCCAGAAAATGTTAGGGCGGACGCTCTCTCACGCAAACCTGAATATTTGGAAGGGGAGGGGGCACCCGAAGAGAGACATGTCATCCCAGAGGACCGCTGGGTGTGTGGGGCGGCATTGGTGGGGCAAAGAGAACTGGTAGAGGAAACAGAGAATGATGAATACGCCCAGAATAAGCTCAGAGGTCTTAGGGGTGAGGGAGAGGAACCAGGGGGTTTCGAGGAAAGAAATGGAGCTTTGTATTACAAAGGGGCACTGTATATCCCTGAAGGAGACTTAAGGGGGAGGGTACTCAAGCAGTTGCACGACAGCCCCACGGCGGGGCATTTTGGACAACACAAAACCATGTGGTTGGTCACCAGGGAATTTTGGTGGCCTAAGGTGAGGGAAGATGTACGGGAGTATGTAAGAGGGTGCGAGCAATGCCAGCGAGCCAAAGGGGAGAGGCGGGCGCCGGCGGGGCTATTAGAACCCTTACCAACCCCAGAACGACCTTGGGAGGCAGTGTCGATAGATTTTATGACTGATCTGCCGAAGTCCAAGGGGAAAACAGCCATCATGGTGGTGGTAGACCTACTAACAAAGATGTGCCACTTTGTAGCCTGCTCGCATGCAGTCACGGCGGAAGAGACAGCGAAGTTATTTGTAGAACACATTTTTAGGTTGCACGGAGTGCCATTGAGGGTGGTCTCAGACCGAGGAAAACAATTTACTTCCAGGTTCTGGAGGAAGCTCATGAGCTTACTGCAGGTGGAGGTCAACTTTTCGACTGCCCGGCACCCTGAAACCAACGGGCAGGCGGAAAGAGCAAACGGTGTCCTCCAGCAATACCTGAGGTGTTATGTCAATGACAGAGAGAATGACTGGGTAGAAAAGTTGGCGCTGGCGGAATTTGCCTACAACAATGCCGAGAATGTGTCCACAGGGATGAGCCCCTTCTTGGCTAATTATGGGTGTCATCCCAGGGCTTTCCCAGGGGGAGAAGGGGAGAGATGGAGCGTCCTGGCAGCCGAGCATTTTGTAGAAGAAATGGAAGCAATCCATCGTCAGCTCCAACTCAACTTAGAAAGGGCGAAGGAAGAATACAAGAGGCAGGCAGACAAGAACCGAAGGGAAGGTGAAACCATAAGGGTGGGAGATAGGGTGTGGCTGTCAACCCAAGGGTTGCCGTTCAAAGGAGGTTGTAAGAAATTAAGACCCAGGAGATTGGGTCCCTTTGAGGTCATTCAACAGGTCAACCCAGTGGCTTTCAGGCTCCGGTTACCCAACCACATGAAACTGCACCCAGTATTTCACAGGTCGTTACTGTCACCGTATGAGGGGGGACGAGAAGGGATGGCCACTCGGGGACCGGTCATAGAAGAAAGGGAATGCAGCAGCCATGTGGCAGAAATCCTCGACGCCCGGTGGAAGGGGGATCAGGTGGAGTATTTGGTAGCGTGGGAAGGAGAACCGGAGTCAGAAAACACTTGGGTAATGGCAGAAGATATCAATGATGAGGTATTGATAGAAACGTTCCATCAAAGGTTCCCAAGGAAACCTCAGCCTGTGGAGAGGTTCCGGAGGGAATACTTTGGGACCACCGATGAGGAGGAGGAGTTGGAAGGATTCCCGGACTCGGAAGGGGAAGGGGAGATGGACTCTGAGGAGGAGGAGTACTTCGAGACCAGGAACCGCAACAGGTGGAGAGAAGTGTTCGAGACATCGGAAGATGAAGGAAGTTCATTCCGGAGTTTTGCCTCCTCACCGCCCGTAGAGGAGGGGGCGGGAGGGGGTGAAGGGGGCCCTGGAGGGGAGGTGGATGTCAGGGAACTGCCATCGGAAGGAAGGGAGGTGAAAGGGCTCACACAGGTTGGGAGAGACTCAGCAGCTGAAGAGGGAACCAGTAGGGGGAGAGGAGGTGAGCTGAGGGAAAGTGAGCTGGAGGGATGGCTCAGAGACACTTCCAGCGAAAACAGTGGGGAGGTTTCAGGACCTCCTGTAGGGACACCCACTCCTCGCCGGAAACTGTCACGCAGAGAGTCCAGAAGACGTGTTTCCGTTAAGGAGCTTTTATGTTGGAAGCGATTCCGAAAGCAACCACTGTCGGAATCTGCCAGCGACTGACGGAGCCATGTTTAGGGGGCTCCGTTACAGACAGAGGTTTGCAAACTTGACCAAACTCTGAGGGACTTGGATTTTACACACAAGCAGCTCATCGTCCCATCACAATATGTAACCCAAGGTACCACTGTACAGTGGTACCTCTGGTTATGTACTTAATTTGTTCCGGAGGTCCGTTCTTAACCTGAAACTGTTCTTAACTTGAAGCACCACTTTAGCTAATGGGGCCTCCAGCTGCCGCTGCGCGATTTCTGTTCTCATCCTGAAGCAAAGTTCTTAACCCGAGGTACTATTTCTGGGTTAGCAGAGTCTGTAACCTGAAGCATCTGTAACCTGAAGTGTATATAACCCGAGGTAACACTGTACGGATGTTCATTTAATGTTAAGCAATCGAGGCGCTACCCTTTGTAAACCCCGGCATGTCTTTCTGATAAGCCGACTATATTAACTCCACTCTTTTCTGTGTAGCAGAATTTGCCAGTACAAATATGCATGTGGCGGTAGCTGGGCATGCCTAAGCCCCACAGAAAACAAATGAGAAAGGCAGGACAGTCCTAAACTTGCATACTAAGAAGAAAATCCCACTTGGTCTAGTGGGACTCCCTTCCCTATAAAGCATGAGTTAATTGCATGCTTATGGGTGTAGACTGAGAGTTTCAGTCCCAATGATTTCAAGGGAGGGATGAAAAGGCAGAAACCAAACAAGAAGAATAAATGCCAGTCAAACAACTACACATAGCTGTCAAGTGTCCCTTATTTGGCGGGACAGTCCCTTACCCCAGCGCCATGTCCCGCTGCTGTCCCTTATTGATGAGGCTTCATTTGGCTGCTGGCTGGGCTTTCTGCCTTTGGCTCAGAGGGGCTCAGAAGTTGAACATACCTGTGCCCGGACAATCCCTTATTTTGGCTGCTGCTCCCTTATTTTCGAGGCTGCTGGTCCCTTATTTTCAAATCTGTAAGTTGACAGCTATGCAACTACAGTACGGGAATAGCCACACTGCTAGTTTAAGTTGGGCGGACATGGTTCTAAGATGGCCTCAAGAACATCCCCTTGCCCCTCTCCTCTTTGTCCGGCTAGTGAAAGTTTTTTGAGGGGAACAACAAGGTCCAGTTTGAACAGAGGAACCAATGAATGCAAGGAGCAAGGATTTTTATTTCACACAAAAAATGAAATAAAGAAGAGTGCAGTTCACTTGCTGAACTGAAATCAATACTGACTGGCTCTGTCCTTCATGCCATGGAAAAATGGCAGAGGGGATATTGAGGGGTCAAAGTACCATATTTTTCGCTCTATAAGATGCATCAGACCACAAGACGCACCTAGTTTTTGGAGGAGGAAAACAAGAAAAAAAATATTCTGAATCTCAGAAGCCAGAACAGCAAGAGGGATCGCTGTGCAGTGAAAGTAGCCTGCTGTTCTGTGATAGCCGCGCAGCCTGCATTCGCTCCATAAGATGCACACACATTTCCCCTTACTTTTTAGGAGGGAAAAAAGTGAGTCTTATAGAGCAAAAAATACGGTATATTTCTAAGTGGGTGAAAATTGAGAAAGAAAAAAAAATGCACTTGTAAATAAACAGTTCAGAAATGGGGGCGGAATAAGTGGAAGGAGAGCGACTTGCTGGGGGGGTGTTGTTTTTAACAGCCCCCCTGCCTCCCCCTGGCACTGTCTATGCCTTCCCCTCTCCTGTCTGAACATGTTATATGAAATCCCTGCTAGCCTTTTTCCCACGCTAATGTTTCATTCAACACATCCTCTTTTGGTAAAAGCGACTAACCAAGCATCACCTTGAAAATTAATTCTCCATTGAAAGAAAGAAAGAGAAGCAGATTTTGCAAGAACTTACATAAGCCCCTGAAAGGAATCATGATTTCCTGATACTGTTTTTCCTTCCCGGCAATGTTAAGCAGCCAAGCATCTTGCTTTACTGCCGATAAACGTATTAGCCAAGACTGCCCTCTGGCTTCCTCTAAACTACTGCTCAGTCTCCTCTTTTCGTAAAGCTGGCAAATGCCATTAAATCCACATTTCAGAAACCAGAACCAGATGCCCAAAACCTAGCAGACGATCTTATCCTTGTCCCAGGGCCTCTTCATACATTCTCAATTTCCTACGCAGATTTCATGTGAGAATAAATGCCATCCTACATGTAGATTGTAACATATGATGATGATTACCCATTTCACTGCATGTATGCATGACCAAAAGTTGAGACCGGCTATGGCTACATGGATATGTAGATACAGTGTGATCATTACATGTGAAGATCTGGACACAGATAATGCACCTTTTCTTGAAGAAGTCTTAAACTAACTGATATACACTCAGAGTCGAGAGTGGATTTCATGCTCTTTATTCAGTTCATAGTGGTGAGGAGGAATGGAAGTTCCCCCAGAATGTCTGCTTTATATACATTATTTACACAATGGGCCCCACGTGATTGGCTAATTCCAGGATTCACCTGTAGGCCAATCAGGTTGCGGATTCACTTCCACCTGGAGCTGGATTGGGTGGCTCCTGTGGACCAATCAGACTGCTGCATTCTGAACCCTATTGTTCTAGGACCAATCAGACTGCTGCATTCTGAATCCTATTGTTCTAGCACCAATCAGACTGCTGCATTCTGAATCCTATTGTTCTAGCACCAATCAGACTGCTGCCTTTTGGATCCTGATCAACCCAGTACATAACACTAACTCATATCTGCACAAGGGCGAAGAGTATTAGCTAATCACCCATCTGATGAGGGATTATGGAAAGAAAATATACTCACTCAATATTTCTTCATCTGCATGTGTGCACCTGGCATTTTATCCCTTCAGCGAAGACAAGGAATAATTTGCTCCCTGCTATTTCTGTGACAAACAGAACTTATACTCAGGATAGAAAGGATCATTTTTCTTTTCCTTTCATGCTGAGCCAAGCTGCAATGCATGAGAAATGGTGCTCATCTCAGTTCCATCACTTCTTGTTTTCTTTTTTTTTTTCCCCAGCAAGCAAACTTAATATAGCTTGTACTCACAGAACAGTTCCTGTGGCTTTCCTTATGATTTTAAACCGAAGAGATAAATCGTTGACAAATTCAATGTCATAGCTGGTGTCAGCAGCAGCGAGAGGAGGGGATTCAATCTTGAGAGGAACTTCGAAGCGTTGGTTGTTAGGGTCATAGATCTATTTCCAAATAAGAAGAGACACATACAAAATAAACATAGAGTTATCAGTAGGTTGTGCATAAATGATAGGCGCATGTCAATTCTGTATCCAGGGCATCTGTCTACCAACTCCACCTGGTACGCAGGCTGAGATCCTACCTGCCCGCAGACTGTCTCGCCAGAGTGGTGCATGCTCTAGTTATCTCCCGCTTGGACTACTGCAATGCGCTCTACGTGGGGCTACCTTTGAAGGTGACTCGGAAACTACAACTAATCCAGAATGCGGCAGCTAGACTGGTGACTGGGAGTGGATGCCGAGACCACATAACACTGGTCTTGAAAGACCTACATTGGCTCCCAGTATGTTTCCGAGCACAATTCAAAGTGCTGGTGTTGACCTTTAAAGCCCTAAATGGCCTCGGCCCAGTATACCTGAAGGAGCATCTCCACTCCCATCGTTCTTCCCGGACGCTGAGGTCCAGTGCCGAGGGCCTTCTGGCTGTTCCCTCATTGTGAGAAGTGAGGTTACAGGGAACCAGGCAGAGGGCCTTCTCGGTAGTGGCGTCCGCCCTGTGGAACGCCCTCCCATCAGATGTCAAAGCGATAAACAACTACCTGACATTCAGAAGACATCTTAAGGCAGCCCTGTTCAGGGAAGTTTTTAATGTGTGATATTTTTGTGTATTTTTGGTTTCTATGGAAGCCGCCCAGAGTGGCTGGGGAAACCCAGCCAGATGGGCGGGGTACAAATAATAAATTATTATTATTATTATTATAGCTGACCAACTTCTTTCCTTGCTTGCTTTCTTTTTCACTCACCTTAAACCTGACTCTGTCCTCTGTCTGAAACTCCACATCCAACGCAAGTTGAGGAATGTCATTTCCGTAGAGGGAAGCTGTTCCACGTCTTGACAGGGCCACCCTGGAAAAGACACACCACCATTTATCTTCATACTGTATTGTCTGTTTCTATGAGCAGTCAGCAAGGAGTGAAAAATATTTTGTTCTCTGAACATTCGGTAAGCATACATCTCCAAAATCTCACTCTGGTGATCAGTTCATGTGTCTAAATATATCCCATCGAAAGAATATTACCCACCGCTTTATGACATTTCTGCAAAGTGTTTTACAATACTGTTTACACGGAGACTCAAGGAAATGGATCCATGAATCGGTTGGGATTTTAATCTGGATCGGCTAAATCAGGATCAAAATTCTACAATCAAGGCCTTATAATTCAATAAAATGCCACATGGCCACACAGGTCCACAGGCAGAGAAGGCATCTGGGACATAAATGTCCATTATTACTCTGTGTCCCGTCTAGTGAACCCTTTATTCATCCAGAATAATTGTATTGTGATTCAGTTTGTGGTAATTAAATCCAACTTTATGTCATCTAGTTCCCGGCCAGTGAACAGTTTTATTGATTCAGAACCAATGCGTTGCAATTCCATTTGCGAAAATCAAATCAATTCTTATGCCATGAGCCAGGCTCCATTGTTTGTTATTAAAATAAAGCATTAATGGTTTCTACTCTCCAGACACTCTGGACTGGATCCTAAGATACCCTTCTGCTCATAGAAGGAGTTTTACCGTGAAGGGTAGCACCTCTGATCTAGGAGAGGCTCTTTCTGATAGAAGGAGAGAGGGAATATTTGCCTAATCTCCCTCTCCTGTGCTACTCCATATGGTCCCACAATGTCCCAGAGAAGATTGAGGGTGTGGGGACAGAAGGAAAGAGGAATCAGCACACTTTGCCTAGCCCTCTTCCATTTGCAGGTGTCACAAGCACCCTTTCCACAAATAGAACTCAGCTCAAAGGATCTTAGACTACAACATAGCTGTCAAGTGTCCCATATTTGAAGGGACAGTCCCTTATTCCAGCGCCATGTCCCGCTGCTGTCCCTTATTGATGGATGTCCCTTAAATGTCCCTTAAATGATGTCCCTTAAATATCAAAGGAAGCAGCTTCTCTCCCTCACTCCCTGCCGGCCAGGGAGGAGGGAGGCTCCAACTGTGTTGCTTGGCTGTGCTGCTCACCCAATAAGAAGTCTAAGAACGACTGTGGGGTGGAGCTTGCATGCCTTGTGTGTGGCTAGTTAATGCAAGCTGAGGGGTTTTTTGAATGCTGGACGCCATTTTGTTGCACGTGCTGCTGCAAACTTTGCAGTGCAAAGCCAGGCAAGGGAGCCATCTTAAGTTGAGGCTTCATAGGCCTTGTGGTGCATGTGATTCAGATTCTATTCAGTTGAACCTCTGGTTACAAAGTTGGTTGGACGGTGTTCTCGAAGCTACCAGCATGAGTTTGACCAGACTGCAGGAGAACAGGAAGACTGGAGTGCCTGGAAGAGGTGAGGCTGCAGGTCCCTTATTTTGGCTGCTGGTCCCTTATTTTCAAATCTGTAAGTTGACAGCTATGGACTACATGCATGGACTCAGCTACATTAGCAAAAATAAAACGTTATAAATGTGTTATAACAATGTGACAACAGATGGCGCTGTGGAGTGGAAATTGGAACTCCATGGAATTTTCCATTGTGAGCTTTAAAGTGGTTATTTTTCAGAGTGTTATTTTTATAGCTGTGTAGATGCGGCCGTGAACTCCACATGAGCAAAGATTGACTTATTCTTTTCAATATCAGGGAGTAGGCCCTTGATATAGTGCGAGGCAGAGGGCCTTCTCGGTAGTGGTGCCTGCCCTGTGGAACACCCTTCAGTCAAATGTCAAGAAAATAAACAACTAACTGACTTTTAGAAGATATCTGATGGCAACCCTGTATCGGGAAATTTTTAATGTCTAATGTTTTACAATTTGTATGTGCTGTAAGCTGCCCAGAGTGGCTGGGGAAACCCAGCCAGATGTGCGGGGTATAAATAATAAAAATTATTATTATTATTATTATTATTATTATTATTATGTGTGTGGGAGGCATTCCCCATCACAGAAGAGATGGATTATTCTTGCTTATGCAGAGCTCTGGGTGTACACTGCAACCTTTGGAGTGCAGCTTTGCCTGGGCGTCTGGGCGGGTAAATGTAGTTAGCCATCTTTTATCTTTGCTAGCTTAAGCATTGCGCAATATGCACAGTCGTTGCACTTTTCCGTTGCTCTTTGCATTGTTTTCAGCATTAAACAATCCACATCCATTTGCAAAGCATATGGCTTCTTCACTATCAAGCAAGGCTTTACATTTGAGGAAAAAATCAAGAGATATCAGAAAAGTGTTGTCAGTGTACAAAATATTAAATACACAAAGAACTGGGGTGGAGAGGAATAACAAAAGCTGACTTTTACCTCCAGCCTTTCTCTGTCTTCTCTGGTTTTCCGGTCAAAGAGTAACCATATAGTCCATCTTCCCTCACAGCGTAAGCCTGGCTTAAAACTAAGAGGGGAGAAACAGAAATTAGTGGATACAATCTTCCTGATTTCTGATTCTTCCGGTCATTTTTGCCATTTGAGAATAATCCATCAACTTGATCTGCCATTCTTCTCTAGTAGGGACTTTATCTTATTTCCATCTCTGGGCCAATAACAAAATTTTAATAAGGAACATTTATATCTTATCTTAAAGACCATTGTAAAAAGTTCAAATCATTAGCAGGGTTGGAATATCACTTGTAGTTTAGTGGTGAATTTTGGACACAATAGAGAGGTAAAAGATTTGGATTATTATAAAAGATGCAGGAGGAAATGATTAACAATGGGACCCACAAAGGGGAGGAGGGAACTCCAAGAGATCCATTGGAATCTTGTTTTTATGCTGTATGTTGGACATGTGACTGCAAATTTTTTATCTGAAAAACCAAATAGATAAATTTAGAAAGAAAGAAAGAAAGAAAGAAAGAAAGAAAGAAAGAAGGAAGGAAGGAAGGAAGGAAGGAAGGAAGAAATGAGGTCCAGCTCCAAAGGCCTTCTGGCAGTTCCCTCACTGCGAGAAGTGAGGTTACAGAGGGCCTTCTCGGTAGTGGCACCCGCCCTGTGGAATGCCCTCCTATCAGAGGTCAAGGAAATAAACAACTTTCTGACTTTTAGAAGGCAGCTCTGTTTAGTGAAGTTTTTTTAAAATGTTTGATGTTTTATTGTGTTTTTAATATTATGTTGGGAGCTGCCCAGAGTGGCTGGGAAACCCAGCCAGATGGGCAGGGTATAAATAATAAAATTAATTTGTTATTTTTATTATTAATATTAATTGAGGGACCTTGTGTTGGATACTCCTGAACCTCCACAGGTTTCTACTTCAGGCTCGATGCTGGACTGCATCCTGACTTGGGACTTGGATCGACCCTAAACCTCGTTTCCTGACCTTCGGCTTCAGATCTCAGACTGTGGACTTTGTGGATGCTGAACTCGGATTTTGGACTTGGTCTTGGCACACTTTCTGGCTGGCAGGTAGGCCAGAGGATCAGGACAGACTGTCACAGTAGCATAGAAGTGATTTAAATGTATGGTTTGGATGTGACCTAAGAGCTTCTGAGACATCTTTTGGCAACGTGAAGAAGAGAGGGAGTGCCCCTCCAATGTAGATGCCATCATAGAAACCTTCCCTCTCCATTGTCATAATCCCAACGCAAAGTCCATTTGTCTATTGCCCTCTTTAGGGTGATGTTCACAAATGCCACTCAGAAATAAATTACATAAGGTGGAGCATGCAAGATTAGTTCCTTCCTAAGAATGAATGTTAATAAGAAGGTAGCCGGACATAAATCAGACATCAAGAATCACAAAACAGAGAAACCAGTAGGAGAACACTTCAATCTCCCAGGACATTCTATACAAGATCTCAAAGTAGCTGTTTTGCTACAAAGGAATTTCAGAAATAGACTGGAAAGAGAAGCTGCTGAATTGCAACTCATTACCAAACTTAAAACCATGGAGAGACCTGGTTTGAACAAAGACATTGGATTCTTATCTCATTATACATGACTAAGCCATTTCTCACCTTCTCACCCCTTGCCTTTTCCTGTAAGACCTATTGCAGTCGTTAAGAGTCGTCAACAGGCTCATCCCAGCTATCTGCCAATCACCCATTCCCACCACCCTTCTGAGTAATACCCCTCCCCACCTTCTCACTAATATAGAAGGATCTGGCAACTTCTGTTTCAGTGTATCTGAAGAAGTGTGCATGCACACGAAAGCTCATACCAAGAACTAACTTAGTTGGTCTTTAAGGTGCTACTAGAAGGAATATTTTTTATGTTAATAAGAAGTTGCTGTCGCCACCAAACATTATATAAAGTCAATTAAAATCCCACTGCACGGAGCCTTTCACTTTTGACTAAAGCTTCTGGAAATATTAATTGCTGGCTCCCAAATTACAATTCAACGTAATTATCCCCATTTAATTTAGCAGTATATCAGTGATTGAATCCATCTCCGAAGCGAGGCTCTTTTCTTATGAGAAGCATGTCAAAGCTGCAGGAAGGTTAAGTCACACAATAAACCATTGTGGGAGTGAAGCTGTGGCTGAGAGCAACATTCGCAATTCCAACCAAGAGATCTTTCTGGTCAGGATGACTCTTCAGTTAATGGGTCGGGAACCAGTTAATCCACTTCTATAGTATATGTATGACTCCCATTGGTTTATAATAGGCAGCGCTATTCTTCTGGAAAAGAAGGTGCCGGAACTCACCACAAACACCTCTTGTTCTCTTAGAATGGCAATGGTGGCCACCTGAGAGGTGCTGGAGTTCCAGCAAGTTCTGGCTGAAAAAAAGTCCCAATAGGAGGTGATACCTTGCACCTAGCAACCCACCAGAGTATAATTTATGAACTTGGGGAGTCATGGTCCCAGTGACTGACAGTTGGCCAACTGAGTCCTACATCTGGATCTTGACAGTGAGCCCAACCCCACAAACCTGGAACCTTCCAAACCAGAGACAACCCATGAAACAGGCAGGCCAGTGAGCCCCTGGGCCAGTCGCCAGTGAAGACGCAGCGTTCTCGTCCCGATGGGCCTCACATGCCAACAAGCCTGCTCACCATTTTCTCTATCTTTCTGTATACAGTGGACGTTCAGATTGCAAACACGATCCGTGTGGGATGCACGTTTGCAACCCGCAGCGTCCGCAACCCGCAGCGACGCGTCTGTGCACATGCAGGTTGCAATTTGGCACTTCTGCGCATGCGCAAAGCACAATTTAGCACTTCTGCACATGCATGACCACCAAAATCCAGAAGTAACCCGTTCCAGGTTCCAGTGGTTCGTAACCCAAAAAAACGCAACCTGAAGCGTCTGTAACCCGAGGTATGACTGTATTCCCTAGGTCTGACTTACTTCTTCCACAGGGCCTGAAAGGGGTAAGCCACACCCAGGGAGTTTTTAAGGGCTCAGTTAGCACTGAACACCCATTGGCAGGGCTGAGGTAGCTGCCTCAGGCGGCAGATAATGAGGTGGGGGTGTGGCCAGAGCTATGATTATCATGCGGCCTGCCTCCTCCCCCACACACTATCCTGCTGCCCTCAAGTGTCCTTTCACTAGTATTGGAGAAAGCTTCAACTACCAGTCCAATTGGGGGTATGCACAACATGTCCATTGCCTCAGGCAGCTAAATTTCTTGAGCTGGCCTTGATTAGTTAAAGGTAAAGGGGACCCCTGACCATTAGGTCAAGTCGTGGCTGACTCTGGGGTTGCGGCGCTCATCTCACTTTATTGGCTGAGGGAGCCAGCGTACAGCTTCCGGGTCATGTGGCCAGCATGACTAAGCCGCTTCTGGCGAACTAGAGCAGCGCACGGAAACGCCGTTTACCTTCCCGCCAGAGTGGTACCTATTTATCTACTTGCACTTTGACGTGCTTTCGAACTGCTAGGTTGGCAGGAGCAAGGACCAAGCAACGGGAGCTCACCCCGTCGCGGGGATTCGAACCGCCGACCTTCTGATCGGCCAGTCCTAGGTTCTGTGGTTTAACCCACAGCGCCACCCGCGTCCCTCGTGGCTTTGATTACTGGGGGGGGGGGGAGTCTGTCCCATGGGCCCTGGCCTGATCACCCTTGTTTCCTAGTTCCTGATCTCTGAGTTGCTATTAGACAATTACTCCCGGCCAATCCTTTGCTCTTGCTGTCTGCTCCAAACTGCTTCCCCCAGAGTCCACCATGGGCTCATTCTTGACACCAAGGAAGATAAGTGGAAGAGGAGATGATACCTAAGGCTGCATTTCCATGAACACTGACTTAGGATCTGGCCCACTTCTGAATGTACAGACGTTTGTGCTCCTTTTCAGATGCACCTAATATAACTAAGTTGTGGGGATGGCACTATTGTACAGTCAGTGGCGTCCGGTGAAATTTTTCCTAGGGAAACAATTAGGGCCAGAGGCGCCAACTTGAGAGAGCGACTGGGGTGGTGGTGACGCCACAACATTGTGCATGTGAGGATCACTCCTTCCTCCCTAAGCTAGGCAGAAGCTGCCTGAGCTTTGGGAAGGAGGCTCCAGGCTTTAATACTTTAATACTCTAATTCACCGGGAACATTTAGGAGACTAGCCTAGTCCCCCTAGTTCACTGAGCGCATGCTACTGCGTGCAGAGCAGTAGGACATAGATCTCTGACTTAACTCTCATTGTATACTTTGCCAAGCTGACTGGGGCCAATGGGAATTCGTGTCTAACACCTGGCGGGTCTTAATATTCCCCATTCCTGCTCTAGTAGATCTCCGTATTGTAGGTGTCCATCAGGGGTCAGCAAACTTTTTCAGCAGGGGGCCGGTCCACTGTCCCTCAGACCTTGAGGGAGGGCCGCACTATATTTTTTTGGATGGAAAACAAATTCCTATGCTCCACAAATAACCCAGAGATGAATTTTAAATAAAAGCACACATTCTACTCATGTAAAAACATCAGGCAGGCCCCATAAATAACCCAGAGATGCATCTTTTAAAAAGGACACATTCTACTCATGTAAAAACACACTGATTCCTGGACCGCCCATGGGCGGGATTTAGAAGGCGATTGGGCTGGATCCGGCCCCTGGGCCTTAGTTTGACTACCCACGGTCTACATATTTCCACCTAGCGCTATTTGACTGGTCACGATCCCATTGCCTTTTGACAACATTTTGGGACTTCTGGCATTCTGAAACTGCTTCCTAACCCCACAGAGTAATGGTGAACTTTACAGAGATATAGCTGAAGTCCCTGCACATTCGCTACCCCCCAAAAAACAAATTCTGCAGAATTAAAAGAACCTTGACATCAGAGTATTTGTTGAGCAAATTGCAACTATCATCTTTCCAGTCCACCCTGTCAAGATTTCCGAGTTCCCTCAATATGAGGTGTAACTGTTTCTCCCCGACCACCCCCAGAAATTCTTTCTTTTCTTTGGTAACCTGATGCCAAGAATGTTCGTGGCCTTTTAAATATTGAAGTTTACGGGGACATCATGTACCGATATTTAAAGTGCCATGAAAACACTTGATAAGCACAATCTGCATATTGTGCTGCCACAATTCTGGCAATTGCGCTACAGCAGGGACCCGGTTTGCTTTGGGAACTGTTCTATGGCATGCTTAGAATAACGCTTAATCCCGCCAGGCCTTAAGAATACTGTTCATTGTATTCCACTTTGCAAACAGAAACATGTTGAATGAGATCGTATCCCATACGCTTTCTCCCCCGTGAATAAATAAATACGTAATCCCACGCAATCTCTAGAGAAGGGAAGCATTTTAATTCTAGATCTGAACTCGCACAGAAGGTCTTAGAAGTAATAATAAAAACGATTTTAAACCCCTTAGCAAAAGCTTGTGCTGCCCACTGGTGGCTTTTAAAAAAATCTCTCATTTTGGGGAAAGCAGATGATGCCTGTATTGGTTTTCCATATGGGTGACTGACATTCTTTATGGCCTGCTGGTAAGAATGGCCACATGCAATTCCCAAAGCCAATATTTGGCCACCCATTTGGGGGGAGAACGGGAAGGCACCATCACAGGAATTGAGAGAAGAGGGATATTGCATTTTACCTGCTTTAGCAGATAGCCGGCAGAATTGCTGCCGTTTCCCAGCTGAAACCAGTCCGGTTGTTCCTAAAGAAGAGCTACAACCTAAAGCACATTGTGTGGGGAACTATTTTGCTGAAAGGAAAATCTTCCAAAACAGGAAGCATCTACTGATGTAAACAAAACAGGGGAAGTGTATCTCAAAGATGCTGGAAAGGGTGCATGTTTACTGTTAAATTTGCCTGCAAAATTTGCAAAAGCGCCTTCTTCAAGGGCATGTTTCTTTACAAATTGCTCAGAAACCATCCTTTTCAAAGAACCTGCAGGGTCTTATTTGTAAAGAGACAAAGAAGCCACTATGGAAGGCGTTCGAACCGAAAGACTGCCAGTTAATTTATCAAAAAGCATTCCTCCTTTCCAGTATCTTCTCCCCTTTCTTTGGTTCTGTTTTGAACTATTTTGCTACTTATGATCGAAGGAGGTAGACATCCTCACAGATCAACAGTTGAGCCAAGATACACTAAAGACTGCCTCTCCCACTACCTGTAACCGGCCTGCTACTCCCTAAAACACCTTCCTCTCTGCCCCAGCTGTGCAGGATGCCTGACTGACTGGGGCAAGATCATGGGCCTTCTTAGCGGTTGCACCAGATTACTGAAGGTTGATTTGGCCCTCTCCTTTACTGCCCAGTGAAAGCTTCCCTGTTCCAGCAAGCTTTTTTTTGATATTAGGCAGATGAGGGTTTCTTTTCTGGGGAGTCTTTGAATGTCTGTCTCCTCAGACGGTTTGTATATTGTTCTTATGGATCACAGCACTTTGGACTATTGTAAACTGCTCCAAGCAATGACCAACCTAGACAGCATCTTAAAAAGCAGAGACATCACCTTGCCAACAAAGGTCCGTATAGTTAAAGCTATGGTTTTCCCAGTAGTGATGTATGGAAGTGAGAGCTGGACCATAAAGAAGGCTGATCGCCGAAGAATTGATGCGTTTGAATTCTGGTGCTGGAGGAGACTCTTGAGAGTCCCATGGACTGCAAGAAGATCAAACCTCTCCATTCTGAAGGAAATCAGCCCCGAGTGCTCACTGGAAGGACAGATCCTGAAGCTGAGACTCCAATACTTTGGCTACCTCATCAGAAGAGAAAAGACCGTGATGTTGGGAAAGATGGAGGGCACAAGAAGAAGGGGACGACAGAGGACGAGATGGTTGGACAGTGTTCTCGAAGCTACCAGCATGAGTTTGACCAAACTGCAGGAGGCAGTGGAAGACAGGAGTGCCTGGTATGCTCTGGTCCATGGGGTCACGAAGAGTCGGACACGACTAAACGACTAAACAACAACAACAACAAACTGCTCCCAAAAAAGGGAATGCATTGGAAGGGTAAGATACATACACGGTTGAATTACTGAATGAATGAAGAATCAATAACAGCTGTTGAACACAATCCAAGAACAAGAAAAAGGGCAGCTGCATTATAGATGCATTATGAAGAAAGTCTTTTATCAAGGGAAACACAAATGGATCTGGGCAACTTTTCTACCGCAGTTCACCTTTACAGGCACCTACTACAATTTTTTTAAAGTGTCTTTTTATTCCATAACCCCAAGGCACATTTGACTTAAACAGAGAACTGCACCTGTGAAGGTAGCAAAGGATGTTTGGGGTGACCAATTCCATTGGCCCCAAACTGAGGCTGATGGGAGGGCATCCGATTGGCAAACGGTCATTATAACCTTGGAGGACCACTGCCAGTTCTTCCAGACCAGGGATCCCCAAACTTGGGTCTCCAGCTGTTTTTGGACTACAACTCCCATCATCTTTAGCTAGCAGGACCAGTGGTCAAGAGTGATGAGAACTGTAGTCCCAAAACAGCTGGAGACCCAAGTTTGGGAATTCCTGGTCTAGTGAGCTAGATAGAGCAATGGACTGACTCATATGAAACACCTTCCAATATACTGCTATCCAACTATAAAATTCTATCTTACCTGCAAGAGCAAGAGCCAAAAAATGAAGCTTCTTATTTCTCTCCATGGTTGAATAGATATAACACAAGCTCCTCAGACAATGGCCTTTTATAAGCAAGATCTAGCGGGGCACACAGAGTTATCTGCAAGCTGACACACTGCAAATATTTGTTACTTTGATAAGGGGGAAAAATGACCTTATTTGCAGGTTATGTAAGGTTGAAGGGAAGACAAGTTGCAAATTTATTTGTAATCAAAAAATGCTGTCTTCAGGAAAAGAAGGGGGAAGAGTTGCTTATGTAACAGAAGCTACAAGGCCAATGTGGGCATAGATTTGAAGTTTAACACGTGCATTTGACCACAGAGATAGGGGAATGATCCTACTCCTCTTAAATCACTTTAATTAACACTCTCCCTACTATTTTGCACCCCACAATACATTATGGAGATCTTTGCAGTCTTTTATCACAGGGGATCATGGATCTAAAGTCAAAGCTCCACGTTTCCTCTGAGAAAACGATGCTGCAAGAATTTTTATAGAAGAGGAAAGAGATGTTATGGGCTTTTTCATGGAAGATTAGGCTAGGAAGGGCTACTAAGCACAGTGGCTCTGCAGGAGGCAATGTGCCTCTGAATATCACCTGCTGGGAATAGCAAATGTGGCAATGCCCCTGTCTGTGGTCTGGTTGGCTGGACTAGATGGTCTTTGATTCACTAGGCCCATTATCATGTACCCATCATGTTCTGCACAGGATCATGGGGCTTTTACTTTAACCCTGCCCCGATTCTAGATTTCAAAAGAGCATCACCTATCAAAAGGAGGAGCCACTGGCTTGGCCTCTGTCATCTTCATGGGAGCCCCTGCTTGAGCTTCATTCTCCTTTCCAAAACGAGGGCCTTCAATGCATGATGGAGGTGGATAGGGCAGGAATAGCAGGCAGCAGGGGGCAGGCATTAAATGTTCTCTTTGAGTTTTCCTTTCAAACACTTGAAAAGGGGTTTCCAGGTCAAGAATATCCTGGACCTTGAGATATCAGGGCCCTAACCTGAAACCTAGGGGTGGTCCCTGGTGATGTGGTGTTATTGGGCCAGAGCCAGAAGAGATGGCCTGGTGCCTTATTATTTTTATTAAATTTCTATAACACCATAATGCAAAGGTCCCAGGACATAGATGATTGTTTCCAGTACATCCAGATAAATGAAGTGTTTAAAATGGATAAGAAAATCGGTTTTCAAACAGAGAAATCCAATCTGGAAACAGAATTACTAGATAGAAAAAAAACAAAAACAAAAACAAAAAAAGATGTATAATTTATTGCTGGAATAGCATACGAAAGATGAACAAGTGAAATCTGTAATGATTGAATGGGCCAGGGATGTGGGGCACAATACCATGATGGTGGGTTGGGAGAAATTGTGGGAAAAGGGAATCAATTTTACAGCTTGTAATGTATTAAGAGAAAATTTTATGAAAATGTACAGATGGTATTTAAAACCAGTGAAGTTAGCAAAAATGTATCATACTCATGATAATAAATGCTGGAAATGTAGAGAAAAAGAAGGAACCTTTTACCACATGTGGTGGACGTGCCCCAAGGTAAAAGACTTCTGGGAAAAGATTTATAATGAGTTGAAAAACACATTTATTAAAAAACCAGAAGCCTTTTTACAGTGGTACCTCGGGTTAAGTTCTTAATTCGTTCCGGAGGTCCGTTCTTAACCTGAAACTGTTCTTAACCTGAAGCAACACTTTAGCTAATGGGGCCTCCTGCTGCCGCCGCACCAACGAAGCACGATTCTGTACTCATCCTGAAGCAAAGTTCTTAACCCGAGATACTATTTCTGGGTTAGCGGAGTCTGTAACCTGAAGTGTATGTAACCCGAGGTACCACTGTACTTGGTATAGTGGGGGGTGAAATCCCCAAAAAGGATGTTACTTTTTCTTCTGTATGCCACAACAGCTGCAAGAATATTGTTAGCAAAGAATTGGAAGAAACAAGATTTACCAACTATCGAAGAATGGCAGATGAAGATGATGGACTATATGCCGAACTGACCGGGAGACTCCAAGACCAGAGAGAAGAGACGGTGGAAGAAGACTAGAAGAAGTTTAAGGAATATTTGAAAAAATATGCTAATATTTAAACCTTACAATAGCTTTGGAAGTGGATATAGGCTGTAGGGTTAGAAGTAGAAGATAGGGCATTTTAAAATAGTATTATTTGTAAGTGATAAAATGTGAAGTTAAGTATGATTTTAAAAAAAGAGATGGTTAGAAATTATGATATATGTAAACTGCTAAAGATGAAGTAAAATGAAAATCAGATAGGTGGGACTTGGGGAAGCCCACTTAACAATGTTTAGAAAAATAAGGATACGACAAGAATTTTTGTGTTTTTTATTTGTGTTATAAAATGAATTTTAAAAAATTGAGGGGGGGAAGGTCACAGGACAGTTGTTGTTGTTGTTTATATACCACCCTATGCCCAGGGGTAAAAGGGTGTCACTGTGGGTTAAACCACAGAGCCTAGGACTTGTCGATCAGAAGGTTGGTGGTTCAAATCCCCGCGACGGGGTGAGCTCCCGTTGCTCAGTCCCTGCTCCTGCCAACCTAGCAGTTCGAAAGCACATCAAAGGGCAAGTAGATAAATAGGTACCACTCCGGTGGGAAGGTAAACGGCGTTTCCGTGTGCTGCTCTGGTTCGCCAGAAGCGTCTTAGTCATGCTAGCCACATGACCCGGAAGCTGTACGCTGGCTCCCTTGGCCAATAAAGCGAGATGAGCGCCGCAACCCCAGAGTCGGTCACGACTGGACCTAATGGTCAGGGGTCCCTTTACCTTTACTATGCCCAGGGGTCTCAATATAAGAACACAAAAACACATACCATAACAACAAAAACAATACCCACACCATGCGGTTTAAAAGGTCATAGATTGTTTCATTAACTAAAGGCCTGGAAGAAGAGAAATGTTTTTGACTAAAAGATAAAGATATGTAATGAAGGGGTCAGGGGTCTCCCTGGGGAGAGCATTCCACAAGCGAGGAGCCCTGAGGGCTTTTGGGTATTTGACTAGAATGCTTGAAGGGCTCAACAGATTTTTTTTGGGGGGGGCGTTAGTCCCAGGAGCCTACACCATCACTTACCTGGGTACTTGAAGTGCTGCTTTGTCTCATATGTGATCTACTCCTGCATTAATTTTGTTACCTGTACTCCAATCTTTGAGCAGCATAGGTTTCATCTTATTTTATAGGGTGGGGTTGTGATTCAGAGGTGCTGAAGACAAGGCCTACAGAGCTGTGGAACTGAAGGGATATTTCGTTCAATCTGTGGCTCATAAACAGTCTGAGTGTTTCCTGTTGCGAGGGAGGGCGTGTGTTTTTCTGGGTCTGGAACTCTGGATTACAAAAGCAAGGGAGAATAAGTAAGTGATTCCTGTGGTGACTAGGCCTCGCTCAAGCTATGCCACAATGGACTGTGGTGAAAAGAAGGTGCAATGTACAGTATTCCCTACAGCCAGCATCCCTGAGTGACCCTGCGCTGGAACCATGCACCAAGATCGTGTACCAGGGTGAAGACAATACAAGATTTGCCGGCAGCTCTGACGACCTTCATGATTCTCTTTTCAGCTTTATCAAGGAATATGTCGCTCCCCAAAAACAAAACAAAACCAACACTTGTTTGTACAGCTGTTGGCCTCCGACTTTTTTCATTTACTAGTACAGAACTGGATTTGAGTGAGAAAAAAAGTAGTGTGAGAGAAAATATTGAATCTGGAGATGTTGAGAGATGAAAAAGAGGTTGCACCTCAAGTGCTAGAGCTCCCTTATTTTTCTTCGTTTTCTTGGCTCCAAGATTCCCAGCAGTTCTTTGTTTCTTCTGGGGCCTTTTGACTCCATTTTTGAGACAAGGGTTTTCTTGCCTTGAGCGTGTTGCTTCTTCAGGGTTGAAGCACTTTGCAGCCATTTCCCTCTGAACCAATCCTTGGTCCAGACCAGGCATGGCCAAACTTGGTCCTCCTGCTGTTTTGGGTCGACAATTCCCATCATCCCTGACCACTGGTCCTGTTAGCTAGGGATGATGCGAGTTGTAGTCCCAAAACAGCTGGAGGGCCAAGTTTGGCCATGCCTGGTCTAGAACCTTGGTTCATGAGCAATATTGAAGAGATTGAGCTTTCCTGTATACACAAACACACAGGCATAGTCTATTCCTTGGTGACACTGAAACTTCACCATTTTATTTTCTGGTTTTTCCTCCCTTCTGCCCTCTGGACTCTTCTGGGCCTTACTCTCCAGATCTTGATTTTTCCTTTTAGTCCTCCTCTATTCCTTTTAATTTCTAGTCTTCATATTTAAGGAAATTTGCTTTATCACTGTTACATAGTAAAGCTTTGAACTAGCATGGACTGGTGGAAGTTCCAGGGCACAATTTAGAGTTAATTAATTGCTAAAATTCTTACTTGCTTTTCATGCTACAATTGCTGCTTGTAATAGTTAAGTTGTGCATTGTTTCTGCTGAACAAAGTTTAAAGCTTGCATATTTATATCCTGTTTTGTTTGCCATGTGGTCACTACTTACATATAATGTTCTTTCTTCTTTCTCCAGGATTCTTTTTATGTTTAACATGCCAATTTCTCTACGGTATTATTATGCTTATATCTTTTATAAACTGAAATGCACTCATTGGTCGTTCTGCTGACGTATTCCAAAAACATTTTAGCCTTGGTCCCTGTTTGGTCACCACCCTGTTGCCCATTTGGGCAAATTCAGAGCCTCACTTTCAGGCTGTGAGAAATAATCAGAGATCCCAATGTGTACTGTAGGTTGGGTTTCCTTGGTAGTCACTGGAGACAGATGGTGGTTTTGGCGATACAAAGTTTGTGCATACATGTATCAGTGCCGGATTTACGTATAAGCTAAACAAGCTATAGTTTAGGGCCCCACTCTCTTGGGGAGCCCCAAAAAAATTAAAGGGGGGAAAACTGGATGTACATTTCCAAAATATAAGATAAAAAAAACAAACCTACATACAGCAACAGTGTTTTGTGTTGTGTAGGCTCCTATGATGTAATTAATGGGCCCCATCTGCTAGCCTGCTCCCTAAAATATCACTAGTTTGCTCATTTCTATATCAATTTAATTTGTTAAAATACATATTTTGTTATGTGCAAATGGCTTTAGATATCTATTAGGTCCATAAATTACCATGTAGCATATAAAGGTAAAGGGACCCCTGACCACTAGGTCCTGTCGTGGCCGACTCTGGCTCATCTCACTTTACTGGCCGAGGGAGCCGGCATTTGTCCGCAGACAGCTTCCGGGTCATGTGGCCCGCATGACTAAGCCTCTTCTGGCGAACCAGAGCAGCGCACGGAAATGCCGTTTACCTTCCCGCCAGAGCGGTACCTATTTATCTACTTGCACTTTGACGTGCTTTCAAACTGCTAGGTTGGCAGGAGCAGGGACCGAGCTCACCCCGTCGCGGGGATTCGAACCGCCAACCTTCTGATCAGCAAGTCCTAGGCTCTGTGGTTTAACCCACAGCACCACATTCAACGCAAAAAACCAGCGACAATTTGTTGGTGTCAGAGGACAGCTGGACATATAAAGGGCCCCATTACCTTCAGTAGTTTAGGGCCTCATCAAACCTAAATCCAGCCCTGACGTGTATGCAGACCGAGTGGCAGGTGGCAGGGCTCACAGCATTAAAACTCCCAACAGATCTTCCTCCCCAATGCCATAGCTTTAGATTCTTGGAGACAGCAAGACAGGCCTATGTTTCACTACTCCAATCCCAAGACTGCCACAAGTTCCCTTTGTTCCCTTTCAGCCACAGTGATGACAGCACCTCCAGCTAAGTGAAGGGGGGACACACATGCTCCCCTCCTCAAGCATCTCTGACTGATACCTCCTCTAGCAAGAGGTCACCAGCTTTTGCTTTTTCTTTAATTGCCATACATCCTTACCTATGATATACCAAAGACGGTAATCAGTGAGCTGATTGCTATATGCATTCTTCCTTTTGTTGCCTGTATTATTAATTTTATTTCAAAATAAGTTTCCGCATTTAAAAAGGTGGAGATTTCAGATATTTTCTTTGTATTCCCCTCTGCCATCCACCTTCAGATAATGACCAGGGTTACAATGGCACTGGGAAGCCTTGACCCTTAATGACCACTCTTTGGATTAACAAAGGCCATTAAAGAGTAACAAAGCAATCCACAAAGCACCCTTTTTAGTCTGAATGCCAACAGGGTTGCTTACGTCTCTGTACAGTACTTGGGTCCTGTGTCACGTTAATTTCTCTTCATGTATTGCGCCAAACAAAAGTAGCGGCAATGAAAGTGTTCACATTCAATTGTGTGGGTCTTTTTTTTTTTAATGTAAGCATCAACTATCACAAGCCGTACATTTACAAGTTCATATCCTCTACCCCACAGCAAACCCAATAAAACACTGTTCCTAAAACTTGCCGAATTTACAAATGAATGTTCCGAAAAGCTGGATAAATTATACAACCCTCTCGTTCAATATCCACACTCAAATCTACAGCAATTAAAAAAATCCACACAGGCACACTGTTAAGATAGTCTCTCTTTACACCCCATGTATTTACACACGGCCTTTTGTTGACACAGTTGCTACCGTTCTTTTAACTAACTCCAAGGTTCAACAAACATATCTAAAATATATTTAGCAGCATATCAAAGTATGTTAAAAAGGAAGGACACCTTGTTTTTCCTCTTAAATAAAACATTGTGAGATGACGGAAACATAAGAAAAATAGATTAAGGTTTTTCTGTAAGAATACTGTGGTAGGCAGAGCACTAATAAAATGTTAATGACTCGACAGCATTTTAGTTTCTAGTCCTGAGCACAGAGTAGACACAGCTGCACAACTTTGGTCAGCAAGAGTATAATGCTAACAACTAACGCGGGTCATATGGCATTCATTGTTAGCATGACACAGTCAGGGCAGTAATCCGTCTCAAACTAAGACTCCGCCCTCCCTTACACTCCAGTCTTAGTTTCTTACAGCAGCAAAACATAAGTAAACTTTTTAGGACCCCCGCTGCTCTTCCATTAAAGGCTTGGGAAATGAGACAAGAGATATGCTGGCACGTTCCATACAAGCATAAAGTGAAGCTCAGCTGAACAGGAGGGGTCAGAGAGTGAGGTACACAGGGCACTTTCACATCCTAGGTTACAGGTCTTGAGACAACCATTCCAGGGCGAAAGGCTTCCAGTTTGTTCAACTTCCAAAGCTAATAAATGCACACAAATCCAGCCATTATATGTGAGGCAAGCATACCACCAACAGACTAGTGTTTGAAATATAGTACAGAAGGCAGTTCTTAAGGGCAGCAGTTTCAGCAGAATACGACACACTTAAACGGTACAGTCGAGAGCTGCATCTTCTTCTTCCTCTCCAGCTGCAAGCAGGTGCCTATGACGTCTAGCACTGCAACGCTCGTCTTTAATTACTGGCCACATCTTCGCTCGCATCACCAGGATCGGAGATCTGTCCATCGAAGCTGCAGGGAGCCTTCCAGATTCTCACAGTCCGATCGCTGCAAAATATTTATAAGCAACAGAATCTATTAGCATGAAGTGGGAAAAGGAAGAAGCAGAGAAAAGCCGTTTCCCCATTTATATACAGTAAGGTAAAGGTAAAGGGACCCCTGACCATTAGGTCCAGTCGACTCTGGGGTTGCAGTGCTCATCTCGCTTTATTGGCCGAGGGAGCCGGTGTACAGCTTCCGGGTCATGTGGCCAGCATGACTAAGCCACTTCTGGCGAACCAGAGCAGCGCATGGAAACGCCGTTTACCTTCCCGCCAGAGCGGCACCTATTTATCTACTTGCACTTAGACGTGCTTTCGAACTGCTAGGTTGGCAGGAGCAGGGACCGAGCAACGGGAGCTCACCCCGTCGCAGGGATTCGAACCGCCAACCTTCAGATCGGCAAGTCCCAGGCTCTGTGGTTTAACCCACAGCGCAGTACCCGTGAATTAAAAAACCAAAAACTCTTCCACTGAAATGTTCCCTTAATCAAAAGCAGTCTCTCAAGAAAGCAAATGCAGAGCAGCTCAATGATCTATAGAGACTTGCTAGCTCAAGCAGAGCAGAGATTCTCAAATGCATCCCAGAACAATTTCATTGCACTACTGTGAAATATAGGAAACAGACTGAGAAGTACACTGAAAGAGGCTTTATATCAGACATCCCCAAACTCAGCCCTCCAGTTGTTTTGGGACTACAACTCCCATCATCTCTAGTTAACAGGACCAGTGGTCATGGATGATGGGAATTGTAGTCCCAAAACAGCTGGAGGGCCGAGTTTGGGGATGCCTGCTCTATGTTATTGATTCTCTTGGTTCACTAGGCATAAAGACCCAAATAAAATAGTAGCGCATAACATTTATAAGGACCAAGTAAAAGTCACATAGTCATGAGCAAGCTTTTGAGCTGATCAGAATTATAAGGCTCTAGAAGAGCTCCAGTATAGCTGAAAGCTTGCTTACTAACTTGACATTTACACTAGCCCTAATAAGCTATTATGCTACGGCTGTATTTTAATACATTGTCTTAAGTATTATGGCATGACATCAAAGCACTTCCATTTGACAAACAAAGGCTCAATAACTCACTAACAAGTAGACAAACAAAGGCTCCCATATAGCTCACTAACAAGTAGCTATATCACAAACTTATCTATTTTTATGCTTTTCCCTTACAAGTAACCTATAGCATAATATTCAGTAACAATGCATGTCTCCATATAAAACAATGAACATTTTACATTAGTTTGTTTTGTTTTTTAAACAAACCCAACCAACCCAAATATAACAGTTTAAACCTCTGCCAGCTATGACCATAAATGTCCAGGAAATTAAGTTGGTGGTTCACAATGTAGTCAAACCCTTTGAATTTCTGCACATACTGGAAAGCAAAGAAGATCCACTCACTGCCAGTGTTTTAAATGAACTGGAATGCTCAGAATTCTTTCCAGCTATGCAGCGTGTGCAAAGAACATTAAAAGCAACTCACTCTGATGCAGTAAAAATCTGGCCGGAATTGGTGCAGATGGCATTGATGGGACTGTCGTGTCCCTTGAGTTCGCTTATTGGTGCAAATGTATCTACATTCCAGAGTTTCAGAATACCCCCGCGACAGCCGCTGAGAAGCACGGGGGAACCGGGCACAAGTCCAAGAGCACAGACCCAGTCCTTGTGGGCATTAGGAACTTGCTGAAAAGACACATCACAAAATCAGGTTGAGAAACAACATCATCCATAAGGAGAGGAAAGGCAAGCAGTTCAGCTCTGAAAAATGCATCAGATAATATGAAGCAGAGGACAATTCACATGATTAAATTGCGGTCCACAAACATGGAAGACTTAAGTCCACCTCTTAAAAAAACTATGGCTTGCTTAATCCAAAGCAAGTTGGCAATATAGCATCTATTGAAATTAGACTGTGTGCTTTCAAAGTTCTATCTCCTACTCCCGTATTTCTCTACTGCATGATCAAACACATCCTCTGCAATTGTGAAGGTTAGAAACTTCCAGTTAAGATGGATGCTGGGAATTTTACCAGAATTCTGCCAGCAGCCTGAGGACCACAAATAAAGCTCTATCAACATATAGCATGCTGCACATTGTCAATCTTCTGCTTAGGCGAAGAAAAGCCCAGCTGATTTTGATTCAAACTAAAATTTTCAATCCAACCTTTTCAGATTCTAAAATCAGTTTTCTAGACCCAAATACTATTATTTTTGGCTTCCAAAATTTCGAAGCCTCATTTTGGAGTACCTGAAGAATTCCAGTTTGGGGGCAGCTCTGTTTCGCAAGGTTCCTATTATATTTTAACAGTACCTGGATGAGGTCTTTTTGAGCCAAGTCCCACTTTTTAATTCCATTGTCTCTGGATCCGCTAAAAAGGTTGTCTCCCATGATAGTAAGCGCTTCTATGCCATCATAATGGGGAGGCTCAAAGTTGTGTGTAGGGCTTACAGTTCCCAAAGCTCCTTCAGTTACATCAAACATCTGGAAGAGGAGCAAAACAATTTCAAATCTGCAACATAAATCTTGGTCAGGAATTGACAAAACATAAATACCCACTCAACACAGTAGTATTATACAAACGTCTACAAAGGATTTGTAATAGTGCAATAGCCCCAACCACAGACTGATTTTAATAATTAACTAATTCAATAAAAATGATGCCTTATCTGAAATATATAACCCAGCACAGATTTACTTAATTTCCCCCTTTAGCTCAAATTACAGGTGTGTGCTTTTTGGTCAAATGCTGCCATTACTATCTCTTCCCATCTCACTATCACAGTATCGCAAAGAATGGACACCAGATTATTACACAGAAAACAATTTGAGGCCTTTTTGCTACACGGTCTGTCAGCTTCTTGTTTTATAACCACAACAGCCTCAACAGCAAACTATCACCAGATGATCAATAGAAATAACTGTTTGTAAAACCTATAGAGGTATCTATAGGAAGATTAGAAGATTTGACACCCTTTTGTCTATGTGGTAATTATGAGCCATAAAAATTATAAAGTATTCATGTCAAAACTAAGGAGAGGCCAGAAATAACATTTGGAATAATTCTTCAAGAAAGAAGGGAATAAAAGCAATTCCTGAGATTAGGTTGCAAACCTAAGCACAAATACCTGGGAGAAAAGTAACTTTCACCTCTTAGTAAGTCCACATGCATACTAATATTTAGGAAATAACTTAAAACTCCCTGGAGGAAATAGTATGTTTTCTTGAATAATGAGTGAAAGTTAATCCAATTATTTTATTCTCCGACATCGAAACAAAAACCCTAGAAGTGCCAAAAGACTTTTTGACTTTGAATTTATATTTTTTCCAGGCACAGGTGAGAATGTCAGTTTGACTACTAGCCTTTTCTGGAAGTGAAAAAAGAAAAGACAGACCAGCAGTCCAACCCAAACATGCCTTTATGTTCCATTGCACTTAATGTGGTTTACCCCCAGTTGTGGGTATAGGATTGCAGCCTCAGGCATTGTTCTGAGTAGAAATGGAGCACAGCTTGTTCCCACATCTTGCAGGGAAAAACCCAAAGAAAATGGAAACCTATTTTTGAAGCTTGTTGTATTACTCCTGTGGTAAAGATGCAGGAGGCAATACCTTGATATAGTGATCCTTTGAGCCAGTAATTATGAGATCTTGCCCATTGGAAATGCGGTCTACAGTAAGGCACATAACAGGGCCCAGGTGACCAGTTAGTTTTCCTGTAGACTGGAACCTAAAAAAATGAACAGAAACAAGCAAAGTGACTTAGCTTTAATTATTTCAAAGGAAAAGAAAGCATCTCTCCTGCCCATTTTCCAGAAATTCACTGGAAATCAGGCTTTGATCCCTGCAGATTATATGGGTATAAGTGGGAGTGAAACACCACATTAGTAACAGCAGGAATATCCAGTTTTGGACAGAGTAGTGTAAACGCTGTATTTTGATCTTTTCCTACTGACATTCTTGATGGCAGGTGAATGCTACCGAATCAGAAATAGCTGTAAATATAAGGTTGGGAATTCCACTTATGACATCTTTTTTTCCAGGTTTGAGCCATTCTTTGTGTTATTTGCACCTCTTAATTTTTCTTCTCTGTTTGTTTCATTGGCTAAGTTCATATTAGACGCCATCAGTCACGTACAACCCCGCTTCTGAGGGTGTGCAGCAATTCACACCAAAAATCATGGTTAAAAATAGGAGGCTAGCAGACTTCAACTCCACAGAAAGGCTTAGACATCACTGTAGATGAGGCATCCCCAACCTGCGGCCCTCCAGATGTTCTGGCCTACAACTCTCATAACAGGACCAGTGGTCAGGGATGATGGGAATTGTAGTCCAAAACATCTGGAGGGCTGAAGGTTGGGGAAGAGCCCTTTCTGCTTATACAAGAAGCCCTGGTCTATGTGGGATGAATCCATGCTGTGGATTCATTGTGTGGGTGCCTCTCTTCCTGGAAACTCAAGAGGACCTGCGCTGCCCAGGCAACTTTAGCATTCCCTGGTGCATCACCATTCATCTATAATAATAATAATAATAATAATAATAATAATAATAATAATAATAATTTATTATTTATACCCCGCCCATCTGGCTGGGTTTCCCCAGCCACTCTGGACAGCTTCCAACAAAACACTAAAATACAATAACCATTTAACCATTAAAAGCTTCCCTAAATAGGGCTGCCTTCAGATGTCTTCTAAAAGTTTAGTAGTTCTTTTTCTCTTTGACATCTGGTGGGAAGGCGTTCCACAGGGCGGGTGCCGCTACCGAGAAGGCCCTCTGCCTGGTTCCCTGTAACTTGGCTTCTCGTAGTGAGGGAACCGCCAGAAGGCCCTCAGCGCTGGACATCTGTGTCCGGGCAGAACGATCTACAGCAGGCATCCCCAACCTTCAGCCCTCCAGATGTTTTGGACTACAATTCTCATCATCCCTGACCACTGCAAGACCAGGGCTTCTTGTATAAGCAGAAAGGTATGGGGGAAAGCCATAATGCATCAATTCCCAAAACGCAAACAGATCGTGAGAAGGCCTATAGACCCAAAAGCCTATAGGATGTTCCCTACTATGGACTATTGCCATGGATGTGTCAGTTGGCAAACAGGGGATGAGGAGAGCACTGGCTGCAGCCACACTGGGCTTCACAGGATCTTTGCATGCTCAGTAAGTATTTTGGAAAGCTTTACCTCTTCAGGTCCCACATTCTCACTGCATTTCCTGCAGCTGCGTACAGAAACGTGCCTGTTGGGTTGAGAGCGATCTGGTTGATCTGGTTCTCTCCAGCTGGAATCGTCACTGTTCTGTTGGTACTGCCAGAACATGCATCTACTGGCATCGCCTGGCCTGAAGACCTGAGTTTTGCACGCGGAAAAACAAGAGGAAAATAAACTTACAATTATCTAAGAGGGAAAAACACACACCAAGTAATTCCATCAATCCCACAAGCACATTGTATTCTGCATGTGGACAAAGGATGAGGGGGATCATCCTTGCAAAGCTTCCAAGCCTCTTATAAGCAACAATTCCAATGTATTTATTTATATCTCATTTGTATGTTTATTGCCCAGTCTAGCCGAAATATTCTAAGCAGGCAACTGGGGGAAATGACAGACATGGTTATGGTGAGCCTTTCAGGTTCAAGAGTACAAGGGAGATTCAAATGCCACAATATGACCAATGTTTGCTGACTTTTCTAGTTACTTCTAGTTCTAGTTACAGCGAATAAAATATTCCCCAAACCAGGTGCTTTTTCCTTAAAAAAAACATTTAGGGGTACTCTCATTTTGACTCAGGAAAATCACCATTTTATAGTTCAAACTGGGAAAAATCAATACAGTAAATGGACAAAAGTACAAAGATTCGCAAAATGTTTAGGGGGGATGTGTACCCCTGCACCCCCCCCCCAGAAAAAAGCACTGCCCAAAACCATGTGTAAGTAATCAATCCATTTTAGAGGTCTCCAAAAAAATCAAGAGTTCTAAAAAATGGCAATCCATCTGCACATGGATTGAGCCATCACACGACCAGGATGCATGTATGAATTGCATGTATGAATTGAAGACGTCAGTATGCAGGGGGAAACTTGAAATGTAAACTGATGCCTCAAAAGTCAGTGGTAGACTATATGCTTTCCGGTGCCAGATTACTCTCTGGCTAAAAAGGTATCAGAAAACAGGGGCAGGAAAGATATTGCCCTGTGGTTTTGGAGAAGCTTTCAAAGTAAAGTGAAATCCATAGTCTGACTTTCTATAAAGCCACTTCCGACCTTGGGAGGAGGTGGTGTTGCGGGCTTCACGCCAGCCAATCAGCTGGCTCGGGGTGTGTGGCTTGCCTCATTTAAGGCTGGCGCGGCCCTGGGATCTCCCTCTTTGGACCACTCAGCTGCTGTGGTTTTCCCCACCCGCTTACTCTTTTAAGGTTCCCCTTCTGACCTTGCTATGGACCTTGATTGGTCGCCGTTAAGGGGCCTGGTAAATTGGCAAATTGGCACCGGCCATTTGGTTTTTCGCCTACCTCGTAGCAAATTGTCACAACTCCTTTGGTTTTGGCGGTTAGGCATTGGTATTGGTATTGTTAAGTAGATGTGTTGGGGGGGGAGCGCCATCACCTCCCCCAAATATTGAAGGGTAGTCCAGTAAAGGATTCTGGGGGGCATGGCCTCGTCCGAAGCCTATGGAGGCCAGGGCCTAAAGCGCATCCCCGAGCAGTGACCCCGGGGGAGTTCCTAGTTGATGTGCATCAGCAGGGCTCCCCCTGCTGGTGTTAACCCTTCCCGGTCTTCAAGCAAACTGGCTGAAGCCAGATAGTCGGATACAGTGGTGCCCCGCAAGACGAATGCCTCGCAAGACGAAAAACTCGCTAGACGATAGAGTTTTCCGTTTTTTGAGGTGCTTCGCAAGACGAATTTCCCTATGGGCTTGCTTCGCAAGACGAAATGTCTTGCGAGTTCTTGCGAGTTTGTTTCCTTTTTCTTAAAGCCGCTAAGCCGCTAAGCCATTAATAGCCGCTAAGCTGCTAAGCCGCTAATAGCCGCGCTTCGCAAGACGAAAAAACCGCAAGACGAAGAGACTCGCGGAATGGATTAATTTCGTCTTGCGAGGCACCACTGTAGAACCAATGCCTATCCCAATACCGCTCTTTACCTGGAACCAATAAAGTTGTGGCCAGTTGTAGCCCATTAACCTAAAATAATGTGTCTTGTGTCTTTATTTCTACTGGTGGGAGGTGGGACCTCGCCACGCAACAACTCGTGAGACAGGAGAGACTGGGTGAGGTGAACTCAAAACTTGCTGAGAAACAAGACTCTTCCTTCTACCTCACATCCCTTTCTTTCAGCCTTTTCTACTTGCCACTCTTCACCTAAGCTCATCATTGTTGTCCATAAAGCCTCTACTATATGCTACCCAGGTGCTAAGTGCCCACCTGGAAGCAGACATTAAAACAACAAAACACAGCATCTAATTTTCTTTCTTGCATCACCCCACTATAAGACACGGCCATCTGTCTTAGGCTGCACATCTTAAAATTAGTAAATTCATGCAGTTTTTCAACTCAATGGGTTTTACAACAAAGTAGCTGGGTTTTAGCCTAAGAGCTTTAAGATTAACTACATTTAACGTTAAGTACAATTTTCTCACCGCTTACTGCAAAATGGTATGCCAAATGTTAATATTAAAATTCTGCTTTTCGGAGTTGCAACTTACGTTAGCGTTCGGATACACTTAGCAGAATCGCGGATGTCCCACACCTTAATATAAGACGTGGAGACTGTGAAGACCAAGCTAGTATAATTACAGTATTTTACAGATACTACATTGTTCGGATGACCACCCAGAGACATTATTTCCTGTCCAGTCACCAAATTCCATACTTTACACGTGCGATCTAAACAAAAAGAAAGCAGAACAAGAACAGCAAATTTAAAAGTGGATAACATTGTAATATACTGTGCAACACAGATATACTGTTTTGGTGTGTGAAACAACTTAGATACCACCCAATCACCACTAAATTGCAGGAGTAAGAAGCCCCATAAGAGCACCATACACATTTCTTATGCATTTTATATTGTATTTTATATTACAGTAGGCTTCACTGGTCTTTTAACATACTCTTGTTTGGTTCCCAATTTTGGTGTGGAGATTTCATTACATCTTGAAGAGGAGATGACTAATGATAATGGGGAAATCCCTTTTATTTAGAATAGCCCTTTTGCTTGGTTTTGCAGGGTTTTGGTAAGGAAGGAAGGAAAGGGCATGAAATGACTGTGGTCCGTGGCTAAATGGCCTGTTTGCTAATTTGGGAACTTCCTATGTGAAATGTTTAGCTTCCTATATGAGGTGTAACAGGAGAAAGGATGAACTAAGAGGGTTAGAGACAACACTTAGGTAAAACCTGCTTAAGCAGGGTATGGCAAAATAAGGAATAGCAAGGGTCAGTTGTCTTCAAGATGATTATGCTGAGGATCGCCTCTTCACAATGTGCACGCCCTAGGAGTTGCGGCGATGTATGTAATGTGCCATAAAAGCTTATGTACGCTATTAGCAATGCCACAGATGGCTGCTCTGAATCTTTCTGTGTTTTGCGAAACCATAACTGAACCTGTTTTGACATCCTAGGTGTGGTGTGGTGTTACTTGCACCAGTGCTTCTACCTTTCATGCACACAAAATAAAGTCTTTCTTGATTCAGCCCCCCCTCTCTCTGTGGTGACTGACTTTCCAGCCACAGACCCTTGAAAGGGAAAACCTTCAATCTCTACCAGCGAAGCTCCCACAGAACCAGTGTTCTATATACTTTGCAGGCTGTACACAAAACTACTTAGCTGCCTCACTCTGAAACAACAGTGGCTTGTGAATAGCCTTGAAGAGAGCTCCACGAAGAGCACAATGCGTTAGTTATCAGGACACCTATGGCGGTACCCAAATTCCTCTTTCCCAGGAAGTTTCTGTGGTTGGTGAATCACCACTCCAGACTGTGGCTTCAATATCAAGCCAGCCTCTTGCACTCCCTGCCTTCTTTAACTTCTGGCCTGATGAAGAATTCTGCAAAACTCCAAAGCTAGCAATTATTTGTGATAAAGACACTGCCTCACGGTGGATCTCTCCATCAATTGCTTGTCTCCCTTCTTAGTAATCAGCTTTCTCTCTTTGGGTAGCCCCATCGGTATATGAAGAGGATTCAGAAAGCTGCAAGACCAACAAAAGACATGTCAAACCTTTTGATCCTGTAAAGAGGAGGTCGTCAGTAGAATCAACACAAAGCACAGCCTTCGTATGACCTTCAGCAATGTGGATACAATGAATTGGAGAAGATCTGACGCATTTGGACGAAGAGAATGGGTTGATTATGCCTCTAGAAAAGGAAACAAATGAACAGTGGATTAGAATTTGTGACAGGTCATTTCTCCATCGTACATCATACATTTTCCCCACCCTGCTTGGCTCCTGAGAGATCTTACAGGGATCTGTAGAATAAGGCAGGCAAATGTGTTGACCTATTTATATACAGCAGACTGCAAGTTCAGGTATTCTGCTCCTACCACAAAGGACATTTCCACCACTAGCACTGATGGTGGGGTCAACCCTGATCATTTTGTTGAGCCAAGAGCACCCACTGGCATTGCTCTGCAAAAGCTGAGGAACAGCACATCTCAGGGTTCTGGGTTTGAGCCCCATTTTAGGTGAAAGATTCCTGCATTGCAGGGGTTGGACTAGATGACCCTTACAGTCTCTTCCAACACCAGAATTCTGAGACTTTCCAGAATTCCATCAGATTAGGGCATTGGGTGCCTTCTGCAATCCAGACCACCCACTCATACAGATCCAAATTCTGTGCCAGAGAAACCAGCTCATCTAGAACATGGTCAGCTGAATAAGAATATCTGGTAGAAAAAACTTCATTAAAATTGTGATGCGTTTTTTCCCCAAACGAAAGGTCCTAATTTTATAATGTCATACATGCTGTGTTTGACGTTTTTAAAGCCACACCTTTAGCTCAATTGTTGATGGGATTCAAATTTGAGCCGATACCAATTTCCGCCCACTGGAAGCCGTGCGGTACAATTTTTCACTGTGCCAGGATGTGTTTCAAAGCTGGTCTCCCCTTCATATTTTCAGAGGCTTGTTTCAGGACATTTAACTATTGGCTCTGGTTGAATTTAGCCCTTATTGGTTTGATTCCTTTAGTACTGCTTGATTTGCAAGAAAGCAGCTAGATTAAAGTCATGTGAATTCTGCTACACTCATATGTATAGAAGGGAAATGTTTGTTTTTCCATGCATCTGGTCTCTTACCATTTTAATGCTTTCAGGGCCAACTCAACCATATGGGCAGTTCAGGAGGCAGCTGCCTTGGCAAGCAGAAGCAGAGCTCAGGGAATGTTCATCATGTTGAAAGCAGCTTGCATGTTGCTTTTAGCATGGAATGTTTCCATTGCAAGCCAGAGTGGACCCCACAACCCTCAGATGTGAGAGCGTCTATGTGTACTCTCTGTTTACCTGGCTATGTACTCAACCTGCTCGGCAGCCCTGTGCTTGCTTTAAACATTGAGCAGCCCTTGTTTAAGAACACAGTGAGAGCCCTGACGAATCAGATGACAATCTCAATTTTCTGGAACAAGGACTGGTCGTCTTAGAATTTGTTGATGCCATGGATTTCCAGCAGGGAACCATTTCACACATTAACACACCGAACTGGGTTCAGAGCCTTGGGGAACCACAGGGAATGCCCCAACTATGATTTAGAATGGAGCATGAGAAGAGAGGGGCCCTGAATTTTTGTGTCACACAGGTCGCTGCTGAAATTCAAGACCCCAAGGTCCGCCACCGATTATGACTTTTCCAGTGGTACCTTGGTTTTCGAGCATCTCGGTAGCCGAACGTTTCGGAACCCGAACACTGAAAACCCGGAAGTAATTGCTTCCGTTTTCGAACGCGCCTCGGAAGTTGAATGGCTTCCGCTGTGAGTTATTCAATTTTTCCAGCCCTTTGCGCCTCGGTAGTCCAACATTTTGGAAGTCAAATGGTCTTCTGGAACGGATTACATTCGACAACCAAGGTACCACTGTATAATATTGTTGGATTCTTGCGTTCTGTTTTGGTTCATCTCTTTGGGTCCCTGACAAGGCAGAAAGGTAGCAGGGCAACTGCACAAATAAATGTATGAAGGAATCGTCCATGTGGGATGGAAGGATTGAAGGCCAGTATTCTCCCCAAACGCGGGTGGCGCTGTGGGTAAAACCTCAGCGCCTAGGGCTTGCCGATCGCATGGTCGGCAGTTCGAATCCCCGCGGCGGGGTGAGCTCCCGTCTTTCGGTCCCAGCTCCTGCCCACCTAGCAGTTCGAAAGCACTCCTAAGTGCAAGTAGATAAATAGGTACCGCTTTATAGCGGGAAGGTAAACGGCGTTTCCGTGTGCTGCGCTGGTGCTGGCTCGCCAGAGCAACTTCATCACGCAGGCCACGTGACCCGGAAGTGTCTCCGGACAGCGCTGGCCCCCGGCCTCTTAAGTGAGATGGGTGCACAACCCTAGAGTCGGACACGAATGGCCCGTACGGGCAGGGGTACCTTTACCTTTACCTTTTTATTGTCCCCAAAAGGATGCCTTTGCTTATTTTCTCATGGAGGCCATTTCAGGTGAGGAAAATTTCCCATGTTTCCAACTCACTTTTCTATGAAGGGTTTAGCCTTTACAGAAATTGGAAGTATGAATGGGTGCTTAGACTGACTGGATACATAAAAAACTGACCCAGGGATGGAGAACCCCATACCATCTGAATGTTGTGGGTATTCAACTCCGATCAGTCCCAGCCAACATAGCTAATGATCAGGAATGAGACAAGTTGATGACCAGCAACATCTAGAGAGCAACAGGTTCCTCCTCATCCCTGAACTAAATTGACTTTCAGTCTGCATGCAGTTTTGGGTTCCATTAACAAAAGCGTTGCATCCATGGCAGAATTAACAGTAGTTAAGTCAAAGCTAAAATGCATTTTATCCTGTCAAACGGGGATACCAATACGCCTTGAAGCCTCCTTAGTGGGCAGAAAGGTGAGCTCTGTGTGTGTGTGTGTGTGTGTGTGTGTGTTAAATTTAATTTAAGTGAAAGTATTAAATTGGATGCCAAGTCAGAAGGAAGTGAGTAGCATATACATTTTGAGAAATGCAGTCGAAGTTATCCTGGCAAGAAATGTATAGTCAAGGTAGATGCACGCAGCATGTGGAGCATTTAGTCTTCTAACCTGATGTGGCACTTAAGGAAGAATTGGACCCAATTCCAGATTTTCCTTACAAATGCAATTGCTTTTGAACAGGGAAGAAACTGAATTCCCTGCTGCTTTGAAGCTCCAGCATTTCGGACACAATAAAGGATTGCAGAGATGCCTATTGAAAGCCCAGTGACGTTGCTTGCTTTTAAAAAAAACCACACACACACCCTAAAGTGGACTGTAGACATGCATAGTGCAAACCAGGTATCAGCAAGAAAGAGAAGAGTAGAAGACTTCAGCAGAATTCTCAGGTGACACAGCAGAGAAGAGGTTACATATATCCTTTGAAAGGGCAGTGCATAGGTTGTGTGGCTGATACGCAATAAACTAACATAAAAACAACAACTACAAGGAAACCCTTACAAATGACCGTACTGGAGAGAGAAAGGGGGATGACTGTCCAAAGTACTGTGACAAACATCAAGGAGAAAAAGTGGGATGTGCTGAGAGATGCGCACATTGACCTACTTCCTCGGTTTAAATGATGGAGGAGCTGTTGCAGGCAGAGGAGCTGTGTGTGCAATATAAAAGCTCACACACAGCTGAAAAATATGAGAATACAGTTGATCCTACCCATGGCCCCATCGCACTGTACTTTTACAGCTTTAAACAGCCACGGCTTCCCTCAAAGAATCTGGGAACTGTAGTTTGTTAAGGGTGGTGAGTGTACTTAAGACAGCCCTATTTCCTTCACAAAGCTACAGTTCCCATGGAAGAGGGATTATTGATTGTTAAACCACTCTGGGAGATGTAGATCTATGAGGGGAATAGAGTTTTCCTAAGTACACTCAGCACCTGGAACAAACTATAAATCCCAGGATTTGGTACGGGGTGGGGGTGGGGAGAAGCGATGGATGTTTAAAGTAGTATGACACTGCTGTAAATGTATAGTGCATACAGGGCGAATTTGTCTGAACATGTAATCTGAATTCAGGATAATAAGAAATGGAACTCCTATCCCTTTCTGTATTCGGCTCATTTAGAAGTTGCTTATATATCTCCTAGCCTCTTTATTTATAGAAAGGAAACACAGTTATCTCTGCTCAGTACCTGAGCTGTAGGAAATAAAAATGCTAGTAATTACTGCTATTTGCTCTTTTTTGGTGAAACAGATTTTCCCCTTCAGATATGTTATTCTGCCCATCTTTAGAATACAATATTATTGTGAACAACGGCACAGGATATACGAAAAAAAACACACCTGACTTTTACCACACAGTTCAATATAGCTTTTCGCTATCAACAAAGCAGATTGAGGACAACAAAAAAGGTGTATATTGACCTATCGTGTTTTCCAGGGATTTAAAAGAAAGAAAAAAATGTGTTTAAACAAAAAGAAGTGAACCACACACACACAAATTTTTGCCCACTGAATGCTATAAATAGTACACATGCTGGACAAAGAAAAAACCCACACCAAATGTTTCACGTTTCCATCACAATAAAAATAAAATGATGCAAGGAACATATGAATGTTTTGGAGGGGACACGGAATAAAGAAAGCCATGCAGAAAAGAGTTAGTTAACTTAAGAACTGCAGTAAGGTATTAAACGTATCAATAAGATTCCAGAAGATGGAAAGGAGGAAGAAGTACCTGTGCACCTCCGATAGAGAGGAATCACTTTCATCAGACCTACAATGAACGGTGGTAGGATTACGGAAAAAGAATACAGGCATCAGCAGAGTAAAGATTCCATTGCAAAAAGAATGAACAATCGCATCGCTATGTAAGGAGGCTGCACCACTTTGCAGACTTTACTGAGTTTAGTAACTCTGGGGGAGTGAGTCGCAAAATCTGTATCTTTCCCCAGTTACTGTTCATATCACAGAGACTCTTGTGCAAGCCATTTCCAGCTTCCTCAAGAATTCTTACAGAACTCGGTTGGGGGAGATCTTGATAAAATGGCTGCAACGTGCCTGCTTGCGTTTATGTTAATTCGTGCATGCATTATGAGCGGGGCTGGTATCTGCTTTGGAACCATGTTCAAAATTACAGTTATCTAGTTTAAAATAAAAAAAAGATGTGTGTTTTCCCCAAAAAAACTAAATTGAGATTTGGTCGTGTTATTTTTGCTTTTCACTTTGCAATGATTTAAAAATCATCCGGATTTAAAACATAGCAGTATTCCTTTAACAATTAAGGATATTGAAGCCTTCGTTTTGATAAGAAATCTAACGTGCCAAAATTTTGATTCTGGGTTACAATTGCTAAAGCTCAAAGCATACAAAACAGCCGTAAATGTCAATAGGTTGTATCCAATTTAGCCATACTCATTGAAATGAATCCGCAAAGTTAGCACAGGTCCATTGTTCTCAGTGGATGTACTCTGAGCAGAACTTAGTTGGATACAATCCAGTATTTCAATTAGTGTACTGACAGCTTTAGAATGGTTACTACTTTTAGCTGGTATATAAAAGAGCTACAAGCATGGGCTACGGGGACATTTGCAAGCAACTGTTAGAGATATGTATAGTAGCTGCAGACTTGCCGGAGGAAACATTAGATCGCAACAGCAGAAAGATCAGCAACAGGAGTAAAAAAAGAAAAAAGCCACCAGCCTACAATCAAAAGCTGAGAGTTAAACAAAACTGGGCAGCGTTTGAAGTTCAGCAATCTTGCAAGAGAGATTCTGGATCAACTCAAACATGTCGTCACATGAGAAAAATAACACTTGGAAGCTAGCGGCATTGAGATGTCCCTCTCTGGGTCGTATCCTATGCCAACAGCTCTACCCTAAGACATAGTTACAGGTAGGTGGCCGTGTTGGTCTGCCGTAGTTGAAACAAAATTTAAAAAATTAAAAAATTCCTTCCAGTAGCACCTTAGAGACCAAGAAAGTTTGTCATTGGTATGAGCTTTCGTGTGCAAGCACACTTCTTCAGATAACTAAGTTTGTCATTGGTATGAGCTTTCGTGTGCATGCACACTTCTTCAGATAACTAAGTTTGTTATTGGTATGAGCTTTTGTGTGCATGCACACTTCTTCATGTGCATGCAGACACGGAAGCTCATACCAATGACAAACTTAGTTGGTCTCTAAGGTGCTACTAGGGACACGGGGGCGCTGTGGGTTAAACCACAGAGCCTAGGACTTGCTGATCTGAAGGTCAGCGGTTCAAATCCCCATGACGGGGTGAGCTCCCGTTGTTCGGTCCCTGCTCCTGCCAACCTAGCAGTTCGAAAGCACATCAAAGTGCAAGTAGATAAATAGGTAAGGTAAACGGCATTTCCGTGTGCTGCTCTGGTTCACCAGAAACAGCGTAGTCATGCTGGCCACATGACCCGGAAGCTGTACGCCGGCTCCCTCAGCCAATAAAGCAAGATGACCGCCACAACCCCAGAGTCGGTCACGATTGGACCTAATGGTCAGGGGTCCCTTTACCTTTACCTTTAAGGTGCTACTGGAAGGAATTTTTTATTTTTTTACCCTAAGACATGTTGTTTATGGGTGCTGAATAAGAGCACCTGGAAAATTCATTTGTGTAGGAACACCCTAACTGTAAGAATATTGACACCCGCCGAGTCGCTGTGCTGTTGAGCCTAGCAAAGAAGTACTCTTGAGACCTAAAAGGACACGGCATGGAAAAACAGACGGTGCAAGCTGAAAAGGCCACTTTGCCCCACAACTGCCTTGAGATGGGCTGGGGTAAAAGAAAGCCAGAGAGGATCAGGCAGTGGTGGATGGGTGGTTGGGCGGTGAGCATGTAATGGCAGCGCCCTTCTCAGCTGGTCTGCTGCCTTGAAGCAACCTTCTCCCTGCGCCTCTTGAGCAGGCCCCAGCCCTGGTTTAGAGGGAATATAACTCATATATAAGGGACGCGGGTGGCGCTATGGGTTAAACCACAGAGCCTAGGACTTGCTGACCATGTCAGCGGTTTGAATCCCTGCAACGGGGTGAGCTCCCGTTGCTCGGTCCCTGCTCCTGCCAACCTAGCAGTTCGAAAGCACGTCATGTGCAAGTAGATAAATAGGTACCATTCTGGCAGGAAGGTAAACAGCATTTCTGTCCGCTGCTCTGGTTTGCCAGAAGTGGCTTAGTCATGCTGGCCACATGACCCAAAAGCTGTACACCGGCTCCCTCGTCCAATAAAGTGAGATGAGCACCAGAGTCGGCCACGACTGGACCTAATGGTCAGGGGTCCCTTTACCTTTAACTCATATAGAAGCACAAGAAATAAGATTCATCAGGAAACAAGAGATGGAACCGTGGCAATTCCATGCCATTTCTAAAAAGCTACTTTGAGGGGTTGGGAGTGGGGACAAACAAGAGGAGAAATAGCAATTATACTTTCAGTCCCTGGCCAGAGAGAGCCAGAACATTAACATTTTGTAGCTATGTTTTCAGCTTATTATGTGCGCCTTGGGCGATGTGGGAATCTGGTCTTTCCCTTTGCGACTTACTTATCCAGCTGAACTGATGTGTTTCCCTGAGAAACAGTGAGACGACTAAAAACATTCAGTTCATTACGGGGCCGGCTTGGTGGGGAGGAAGGAGGTGACAGACTAGCCTCTGAGGTTCCAGAATCTGAGCTACAAGAAAAAAATCAAACATTAAAAGCCTCTTCAAATTAAAAGGAAAAAAAAAGAAAATGAAATTGTTAGAGAGGTTAAAAAAACTAATGAAACATGCCTCAGAACAACTCATTGGTGCCCTGCTTGCTTAATTAAGAAATGCAGTTTGCATGCTCCCCTGGCAGAACAGAAATATAATCCTTACACAGTTATTTTTAAAAATCTGCTGGCCACACGATGGCAGTGTACTCAAACATTTATTGATTTTTAAAAGTTAAGCAATACCTAGAAAAGGGCAGAGTAAAATGAAAGAATTCAAGGATGAAAAAATATAGGGCTGTGTATCTTTCAAAGACATTGAAGCCTTAAAAAAAACCCAAATAATGACAGATGTTGCATTGATATTCAATGCAATGAAAAGAAACTTCTTGAAGGAAAACAAGTATTTATCTATTGCATTTATATCCCATTTTTCTTCCAAGGAGCTCCAGGTGGCGTACATTTTATCTTGACAACAATGCTTTCAATATTTGTAACTCTCAAGCAACATTATGTTTATTAATATACAATATCTATACATATATATCTTACTGTTTTTGCTCTTTTGACTTTGGTTTATCTGGAGATTTCTCATAGGTTTTTCTCTTTGATAAAGGTGAGGGTTCTGGTAGTTTCTTTTCTGTCAGAGATGACTGCCTAGACCTGAGAGAACAGAAAACATCGCCTATTTCTTATTCACTGTATTTTATTTTCTTTCTTTTTACACTCTGAGTTCCAATTCTATACAACAGAAGCAGACAAAAATAAATAAACGAATAAACATGTTTTGAGGTAAATTCACAAGTATGCATTTAAAAAACCAGCAGAATGGCATTAGGAGCTTTCGAGTTCCCTTTGTCCAGCTGCTCTGACTGTTCTTCATGTACGACATCTAAAGTCCATGCTATCGTTGTCCAAGTTTCCAAATTACTACTTCATTTTACCCCAGTCACAAGATTTCAATGGAAGCTTTGTATATATTCAGTTGCAAGTCAGAGCTGGTTCATATATGCATTGCTTATCACTTGATTCCTGAATGGGTAAGTAAAGTCTATAATGGGTAAGTAAAGTCTATGGGACGCGGGTGGCGCTGTGGGTTAAACCACAGAGCCTAGGACTTGCCGATCAGAAGGTTGGCGGTTTGAATCCCCGTAACAGGGTGAGCTCCCGTTGCTCGGTCCCTGCTCCTGCCAACCTAGCAGTTCGAAAGCACGTCAAGTGCAAGTAGATAAATAGGTACCGCTCTGGCTGGAAGGTAAACGGCGTTTCTGTGCGCTGCTCTGGTTTGCCAGAAGCGGCTTAGTCATGCTGGCCACATGACCCGAAAGCTGTACGCCGGCTCTCTTGGCCAATAAAGCGAGATGAGCGCCGCAACCCCAGAGTCGGTCACGACTGGACCTAATGGTCAGGGGTCCTTTTCCTTTACCTAAAGTCTATAAACTTCCAGATGTTGCCAAGAGAGAATTCCCATTATCCCTCACCATTGACCATGCAGGTTGGGGCCAATGGGAGTTGGGAGTTCAAACAACACCTGGAGTTTCTCCATCCCTGATTAAAATAATTTCTATATGACCTCTTTACTTAAGTATCAAAGCGATGTGCACATTAAAAGACATGGCAGTATACAAAATAAAAAATAATTAAATATTAAATACAAAACTATATATAGAATAAAATGCAGGCATAGGCGGGATCTCTCCCTAGATGCCAATATGAAATTCTCTACACTAGGCACCCTTCCCAATATTTAGGTTTCATGTTTACATATAGGAAGCTTTTTTCTACTTTTGATGGAGGAACAGCCAATCACTGCAGTCTGAGCGGTGCATCCCAGACACAAGTATTTTTTCACCTCAGAGGGAGGGAGATCTAAGAGGCCACCTTTCATCTACTTGTAAGTAGTCACACCTTTAATTTTTGAGCTGATATGTGAAGTAACTGTAGAACAAGGCATCTGCAAGGAGGAGACAGGAAACTGTGGTTTGAAGTCGGTTTGTTTCAAATAAAAAATATGGCTAAAATTATCCACAGTTTGTTGGGTGTGCAGAAATTCAGGAGCTTTTACTTCTGGTTTTGATGAACCATAGTTTGTTGTTATCTTCTGCATTGTGGCCATAATGCCAAAATGAAGTCATGTGGCATCTTAAAGACCAACAAATTTATTGTGGCATAGGTTCCTGTGGAGTGCGCCTGATTAAATGTGTTAAATCTTTAAGGTATCACAAGACCCCTTCTTGTTTTTGATGTAACATACTAAGATGGCCAGCCTCTGGAAATAATGCTATGAAGATAAGGGACTGAGGCAAAGACAAGCAGAGTCGCCTACCTGCAAATTGCTTGATGACACAATGATGTTTTGGCCCACAGGGGTCTTCAGAAGCCCTTTTCAAAGCTTTACAGACACCCTTTCAATCTCTGAAAATGCCATTTTCCCAGAGCCTTGCCCTTACCTGCTCCACACGTGACATCATTTATGACCTCTTGCTCAGTGATGTCATACATGACGTCATGTGCGGGGCAGGGGGCATGGCTTGACCCAAAAAGGCCTCACGGGCCAAATGGGGAGGGGGCAACTGGTGGCCCTGATTAGGCAGGTGAGCCAGAGATTCCCCATCCCTGACTTTAAGCATCTTAGGTGTACACCCTAAAATAAATTAAAAGTGGTTCTCAGTAAATCAACCCCTTCTAAACACTTTTGTATTTGTTGTGGAAACTAAAAGCAAACAAATATTGCACTGGAGCAAAGGGAATCGGTACACTGACTTCCAAAACTAAAGAAATGCGTTAAAAATTGCAGCAGTGGGGAGGGGTCAGATTACCTGGACCCTGGATTCCATGGCAAAATAACTGATTTTTGTAAGTTGTGTGATGCTCGAAGATCATCACTCCTCTATCAAATGGCCATCCGTTTAAATCTGGTCCCCCTAAACGGCACATGCCTCCCTGATATTCCAGGGGATTTCACTCACCTGAGCGTCAAATCAAACAGCGTCCTCGATTACCTGTTGGTCTCCAGTGATCTACTTAAGTGTATTTCCACCTTTAAGATTGAGAATGTACAATCTAGTGATCATCTTCCTCTGGTAGCCAAGCTTTCCCTGAACTGGCAGTCGGAGGCCCATAGACATGCGACCCAGATGGTAACCAACGAATCTCTCCAAGTAAGAGGAATCAAATGGTCGGAGACCCAGGCTCAAAGGTATCAGGAATTCTTTCAAAAAGAAATCCTCGGGCCCCATTCCAACATAGGCTCTGCCTCAGATGAGCATAGCATAGTGTTGAAACGCTTCCACCATCATACGACTGATCTTACGTCCTTCTTCAGGTTACCACCCAAAATATTAAATCGAAACGAGTATACTTACGGTGCCCCCTGGTATAATTCTCAGTGCAAACAAGCAAGACAGCGCCTTCGTGCTATATATAATGTATATAAGACCTCTGATGCATCTACTCTGCCAGCTAGTTATGCACAAGCCAAGCAAGTTTACAAACGCACGCAGAAAATTGCCAAACGTGAGTGGCAACAAAATCGCTGGCAGGCCTTGATTACTGCTTCAAAGCCACATAGATCCAGGGAATTCTGGTCTTTGATTAATAGAAGGGCAAGGAAATACCCAAGGGCTGTCATCCCAGCACCGACATGGGAATTGTTCCTGAAGAAATGTTTCTCACAGGCAGATGCCCCCTCCGACCATCTGATGCATCTGTTTTCCCACCTACCTATTTGGCCTTCCACCGATCCTGACGAAATAGCTAAGCTAATAGCCCAGCTGAAACCGGGCAAAGCCCCAGGGCCCGACCTGATCCCTGCTGAAGCCATCAAACTACACCCAAAATGGTGGGCTGGCATCTTGGCCAAAACCTTCGACGCAATCAACGCTTCCGGTCTCATCCCCAAAATATGGAAGGAGGCCATTATAGTACCAATTCATAAAAAAGGTTCTCCAATGGAGCCGGAAAACTACCGCAACATCAGCCTCCTCTCGATCATAGGGAAAATTTATGCCAGCTTTTTGCTGACTAAACTATCGCGATGGGTAGATGAGACTAACCAGATTGGCCATGAACAAGCAGGGTTCAGAACTAAACGTTCTACAACTGATCATGCGATAGTTCTTTACCATCTGGCACGGAAGTACTCCTCCCCTCCCCGGGGCTACCTTTGTGCTGCCTTCTTAGATCTAAAGGCAGCCTTTGACAGCGTTCCTAGAAATATTCTTTGGGAGAAACTTGCGAAACAGGGCATCGATAGAAGACTCCTATGGCTTATAAGTCAGCTCCACGAAGGTACCCATGCCAGAGTGAGACTTACTCCTGCGGGCGACCTCACAAATTCGATACCAATAAACAAGGGAGTGCGCCAAGGATGTATACTGGCTCCCTGCCTATTCAACCTATTCATCAGCGACATGCGAGCACCCCTAGTCAACTCATCTCCAAGTACACACGCGCCTAGACTAGCGGATTACCGCTGTCCACTCCTTTTATATGCGGACGATGCGGTAATTCTATCTTATACACGTGTTGGACTAACCAGAGCTCTGAAGATCTTTGCCACGTATTGTCAACTCAACCAATTAACCATCAACCATGTTAAATCTAAGATTCTGATTTTCACCAGAAGTCGGAGATTATACGAATGGAAGCTTGGCGGAGCAAAAATAGAGCAAGTCCTAAAATTTCAATACCTAGGAGTTATTTTTCAATACAATTTGGGGTGGAAAGCACAAATTCAACGCCTACTTAATAAGGCCAAAACTCTGTCATATGCGCTCCTCCGATTTTTCTTTTCGGATGGAGCTTTGCATGTTCCCTCGGCCCTAAAGGTGTTCAAGGCAAAAGTGGTTACCGCGCTTGCCTATGCTGCCCCGCTCTGGGCCGTGATGACAGATCTTGCTCCTCTTGAGACTCTGCAAAACCAATTCCTACGTCGGATCCTAATGCTTCCCCTGTGCGTAAGTAACGCAGCCATGCGACTAGAATTGAAGATCGCATCCCTAGAAACCTGCCTGTGGAAGCAAGTCTTCAGTTATTGGTTATCATTGTGGCATAGATTACCAGACCATTACCTTGTCCAATGCTTATGGCGAGATGAATTCTCCAGCCTTTGGACTAGTAGAATTCATGCCAAACTCCTGAGTTACGGAATCTCTCCCTTAGATTCCCTAAAACTAGATCAAATCACTGCTCAAAGACTGATCCGCCAAAGACTGGATGACATCGATTTACAGCGAAATTATACGCTGGGGGGAGGTGTTTGTTCGCCCCAGAACATTGGTATTACTTTAACTTACTGCGTTCCATCATACCTCTCCTCCCTTTCGACTGTTGCCCATAGGCTGGCCTTCACCAAAGCGAGGTTTAACGTTTTTCCCTCCAATGTTCTGAGACATAGATTCTCAAAGGGCCAAGCCTCCGCCATGTGCGAATGTGATAAGGAGACGCCGGAGTCGCTTCAGCACATTATGTTCACTTGCCCCTTGTTCAACGGGCCACGGGCAAATTTGTTGGGATCAATCATGCAGAAACTAGAGGGTACCCCACCAAAATTCCACCTTGCCCAAATCTTGCAGGATAAGGATACCCATACGACCCTGAAAGTGGCTAGGTTTCTGGTCGCTGTCCTTACCCAAAAGCGTTGCCAAGGAGCACTACAAGCTAATTAAGGCGCAGTATGTCATTCCATCTCATAGTATTTTATTGTTACAGTGGTGTTTTAGCGGCTGTTTTTACCCACGTGCACAAGCTGTTATTTATGTCTTGTTTTTTTCTGTATGGGCCTATGGCCGTAATAAATATTATTATTATTATTATTAAGATCATTGCTGGGTTTTCAGTCTTTACTCTCTACTGTTTACCCTGAGTAAAGCATTTTTTTAAAGAGTGGTTGCAAAAGCATTGAAGCCAAGACTATTAATAACAGTGCCTCCCAGGAGCATTTTAATGCTTCCTTCTACTGCCACAAGCAACATGCATAAAAAGTGAAATTATTAGAAATCATTCTGAGCTGCTTGCTGCTGCAAAAAGAATCAATAGCTTTATTGTAGCAAGAAGATTAGGTAGGGCTCATCCCTGAAAGGGAGGGTGAAACGGATTATAGAGATGAGGTGGAGCGGCTGACAGAGTGGTGCAGAGCTAACAACTTGCTCATAAATACAAGGAAGACAAAGGAGCTTGTGGTGGACTTCAGGAGACAGAAGAGCAACGTCCAGCCACTTTTGATTGATGGGGTCTGTGTGGAGAGGGTAACAACGTTCAGATTTTTGGGCATTGAATTACAAGAGGATCTGTCCTGGAGTGTCAACAAAAGGGGGCTTGTGAAGAAGGGCTTGTGAAGAAGAAGCAGAGACTGTACTTTTTGAGAATACTAAGGAAAAACCATCTTCCGCAGAAACTGCTGCTTGCCTTCTATCACTGTGCCATTGAGAGTGTGCTCACTTATGGCTTATGTGTGTGGTACGGAAGCTGTACTACCCAGGACAGGATGGGGTTGTGCAGGGTTGTTAAGGCAGCAGAGAGCAATGTTGGCTGCCCACTCTCCACCTTAGAGCAGATTTATGCCACAAGGTGCCATAGGAAGGCACTGGACATAGTAAAAGATCCATCGCATCCTGGTCACTGTCTCTTCGAGCTCTTGCCGTCGGGACGGAGATACAGGACGATGAAGACAAGAACGAGCCGTCTTAAGAACAGCTTCTTCTCCAGAGCGATCTCGGCCCTGAATGGGAAGCCCGGACTTTGAAAGTCATCTAATCTCCCTTGCTGTATTATACTGTATTGATTAATTAGAGTTTTTATGGAGCAGTCAAGTAATTTCATTGTCCCCGAAGGGGGCAATGACAATAAAGATATTATTATTATTATTATTATTATTATTATTATTATTATTATTATTATTATTTTAATACAGGAAGTTACACATATTTTTCACTGTTCGCAATTTAGTTAATTTTACCAAGATCTTCCTCATATATGTGAGGGATTTGTATCTAAAAAGTTCTGTGTTATTTTACATTATCTAGTTCAAAATTCCTTTGTGGTGCAGGAAAAAGATTCCTACACGCTGTGGGTTAAACCACAGAGCCTAGAAGGTCAGCGGTTCGAATCCCCACAACGGGGTGAGCTCCCGTTGTTTGGTCCCAGCTCCTGCCCACCAAGCAGTTCGAAAGCTCGTCAAAGTGCAAGTAGATAAATAGGTACCGCTCCGGCGGGATGGTAAACGGCGTTTCCGTGCGCTGCTCTGGTTTGCCAGAAGCGGCTTAGTCATGCTGGCCGCATGACCCGGAAGCTGTACGGAGGCTCCCTCGGCCAGTAAAGCGAGATGAGCGCCGCAACCCCAGAGTCGTCTATGACTGGACCTAATGGTCAGGGGTCCCTTTACCTGCTAACTGCTAACAGTAGTCTCATGAACCTTAATTAACCAATACCATTTACATATAGAATGCAGCTCATGTTTGGAAAACAAGTGGAACGCTTCATGGGGCGTTTGCCTAAGCTGTCAGTCTCAACTTTCTGTGTTCCATCATATGCAGCAGCAAAAATGAAGTATGATATTGCTAGGGTCCCAAGATATTTTAAAAACACATAATGGAAGTTCACTTCAATGGGGAGATGGCCAATGTTTCCATTCTGTTTGTGGACCGACTTCACCTGGCAGAGACCTCTAGTAACTTAAAAGAAAGGGCAGCCTCCGCCACAACCGTCCATAGTGTTTTAAAGCGTCTTCCCAGACTTCAGGAACAGATTTTCAGGGGCCTGCTATCTAGGCAAGTGGGTGCTTCTGCTGGATCATATGAGCAGATCAAATGAGTGGAAGAGCCACATCGGATATGATCTAATGCAGGGATGGCCAACTCCCAAGAGACTGCGATCTACTTTCAGAATTAAAATCTGAGAGTGGTCTACCCCTGTCTTTTTAGGGTTCAGCTCAAAGTTGTAGAGCTTTTTTTGGGAGGAGAAAAGCCTCTTTTGGGGGGGGGGTTAAGGTGGGTGCAGGCTTCTTTGGAGAGGGGAGTTCCGTTTTGGGGGGGGGAGAGGCAAGGGAACTAGGGGTTGAGTCACTCACAAAAACATTGCTATGGATGACATAGAAGCTCCGTCTTCCCTTCCTGAGTTGAAACAACAATGGAGTGCAGGACAAGGGGGTGAGGCAGAAGTCAGATTTACCTACGCAGAGGAAAGGGAGCCAGAGATCAGCCACGATCTACCAAAACATCATGGGGATCTACCAGTAGATCGCAACCGACCTGTTGGACATCCCTGATCTAATGGATCCGCTCCATTCAAAGTATTTCAGATAGACTTTAAAACAATTTGGTTTTACAACAGCACTAAAAAAAAAAAAAATCTTGCAGAAACTGGGGCTTATGGTACATGAATTAGTGCTTACCAAAGGGGGGAAAAAGAAAGATCAACTTAAAAAACTAAGCAGCCATTTTGAGGTAACAGCAGAGCAGAAGTTAGAGGGTGACGACGGTGACAGATTTTCCCTGATGAGATCCTAATTAGCACTCCAGGCAGAGTTCATAAAAAGCCACGGGTCATTGCAACCTAGCAATCATGCATGTTAGGGTGCCAAACGAAAGTTAGTGCATTGTGTGAAACTTACATGCCGGCAGTCTTAGAAGGCAAGGCTGCCTGCGAGGCCTCCCTGTCCCTAACAGCAGGCTCTCTCAGGTCAATGTTCACTGCACCTTCCTGAGCTTCTGCAACAGGCGGAAGAGGGCCAGCCATAGCCGTGCTATCTGCACTGACTTCAAGGGTTATGTCACTGGCTAGGTCACTGCTATCAGCATAAAGCAATTCCATCTGGGTCGTCGTCCTACGGCGGGCCTGCAATCAATTGGAAGAGGAGAATAAAAACACTTTTGCATGAAGCACCAAACGGTTTGCATATATTGTATGTGTGCTGGATCCCAGGGTCCTTATCCCTAAACCCTGCCTGACTACAATTTAAAAATACAAATCTGCTCCATTTTACTTTGTTATTAAAAAAAAACAAAAACTGTCACCATTACTAAGTACCAGATCTTCTTCCAGATTCACCTTCAGTACCTGGACAGAATCAGGATTCCCAAAGCAAGCTTAGGAGCCTCCCTAGTTTCACTGTAGCCCAGACCGCTGACAGACACATGCAATGCAAAAAAACCCAAGCTTAGTGCAAAAGTCATTTCTGCTTTTTTGGTGGGAGAGCTGATTTGCACAACATGTTAAGCCAAACTAAGGCTGTACCAGTGGCGTAGCGTGGGGGGTGCCAGGGGTGCCGGCCGCACCGGGCGCAACTTCTGGGGGGGCGCGCTCGCTGCCTCCGGAATCGCCCAGAGCCCCATGGCAGCGGCTCTCAGCGCTCGCTGCGGAAGGCGCGCCAGGCAGCCCCTCCTCACCGACGGGCAGCGTTCGCCTGCGGGGCTTGGCCAGCGCGCAGGGCTGGCCGCATGGAGTTGCCGGGGAGCCGCCGCCGCCTGCCATGCCGCCCTGGCTGCTTCAGCCGCGTCCGACAGCCGGCTCGAGGCTCCTTCCGGCCAGGTCTCCCGATGGGGTGCTGCGGGCGGAGGCTTCGGCACCAAGCGCCACGCCGCCCACCCGCCCCGACGGGGCCCGCCCACCCGCGCCGGAGGCTGGCCAACCCACTGGCCCCAGAGGCGCCCCCTCCCCGCGCCAGAAAGAAGCCGCGTCAGGGCTAGCCGGGCCGGGGAGGGAGACCGAGAAGGCTGCGCCGCAACGCCCAAAGACGCGCGTCTTGGCGCAAAGGGGCCCACGGCACCCAGACGCGGAAGGGACCCTCTCCCCCTGACCCGCCACTGAACTGCAATTCCCAGCTCCCTTGGCAAATCCCAGTGCCCAATCCCCATGCTTTATTTGAGGCAGGGGTCCTTTAATTGCAAAAACAACACCACGGAGGGCAGTAGTCACTACGAAATTTGCCCCAGAGTAGAGCCGTCAGTATTAATGACCATGGTTAGGGGTTAGGGGGCGCAAATTTCTTGCCTTGCCCCGGGTTAGGGGGCGCAAATTACTTGCCTTGCCCCGGGTGCTGACTACCCACGCTACGCCGCTGGGCTGTACAATATCAGAGCTCACAGCCTCTTCACTCCTCTCAGGTTCATTTTAATCTCTCGCTAAGCCATAGATGGGCTCCTGGTGTCAAGCAAACCAGAAAGGTTGCAAAAATTGTTTAAACGGTACTTGTATTTGGGGGGTGGGGGTGGAAGGAGGTAACAGAAGATGCCATAACTGCACAAAAGACTGCTATATTAGTATCCACACATCTTACCTTGTTTTTAGGCTTGACTTCGCCGCAAAGCTTCATGAGGTCTGAAGATAAAGAACTGTAAACGAAATTAGCAATTTAGCGGGGATCTCTGAGAAACAAGGCAACTCCCTCCCTCCTTGGGCAGCTAGCCATGACAGCAGCTACAGAGAAACAGCTTTGAGTGTTATTTCATTGTTAATACCTACACATAAATAAACAGACTTCTCTCACCCAAGCACATAGCTTTCTACTAACTATGACTTTTGAGCTGACTTTACGTTAGTTCAGATATGCAAGGCTTCACTTGACGCTACAGTCGTTGGGAGATCATAGTGCACGGCACCCTTTTTCAGCCTGAAGGTGGGCTGGGTGGCCCGGAAAATGAGATGGGTGGGGGGAAAGGCTCAACATGTTGTTCCCAGCAGCAGGAGGAAAGGGAAGCTGCTGATATATTTGAGGCAGGTCTCAGGGCAAGGGGAAAGGGAACCAGGGGTGAGAATTGGGTGAGGAAGGAAAGATGGTTTGAGGGAGAAGGAGAACAGAGTATAGCAGGAAGGAAGAGGGGAAAAGAAGAAGCTGAGACAGCAGAGAGGGAGAGAGATAAGGAAGATTTGCCACAGAGGAGGAGGCAAGGGACTGGCAAGCCTGAAGAGGTAGGAGAAAGGTTTGGGGAAGGCGACTATGCTACAAAACAGACATTTAAAGCGAGAGGTGAAGAAAGGGGTACCCAGACTGGCAGAGCAAGGGAGCCACCAGACAGTGTCTGAAGTGAAGGCAACACCTTGGAGCTCTGAGGACCTCAGAGCTCTTCAGAAAGGATAGGAAACTTATCAAAACCATCTTCAAGTGAAGAGTAGGCATGTCTGACATGGCCCCAAATTTTGGGTTTGTTTCCGGAGTATGTAGAGGAAGGACAAACAAAGGGTGTGATTGGCCCAGGAAGTTGGTGAAGCAGCCGCTGTAGGGGAGATAAAGAGATTCGAGGTTCTTTTTCATTCCGTTATCTGGGAGACCCGGCTAAAGCCAGGCCTCCCGGTTTATGGATATGTGAAAATAAGCCAAGGGTTGGAGCCAAACAGTGTTGCTGCTAGTTAGAGGGGGAAGTTCACTATTCTTGCGAGTTACCCCCTTGCCAACTAGCTCATTCCTCAGTTTGCTTAGAACTGGCTAAGGAACATTCCGAGAGAGGGTCACACTAATTCATTGCAAATAAAAGCCATTTGGTTACTGTTTATGTTCTTTTCTCACCTTCCTTCTGCCCCGGGGCTATTCAAAGGAGCATCTTCATCAGTACTATCTTCCACATTTTCTGGAAAATTCCCAAAGTCGTTCTTTTGTTAGACAGTTTCACTCGCAGCATATATCTACCCCAAAGGCTCCTCTTATTACCCAAAACAAGAATAACATGCACTGCTTTCCATATATTAAACTCTCACACTTAATTCATTTTTTACTTAAGGTAAGAGTTAAACTGAACTAGTTTCCCATAATGTCCCTGATGCTGAATCTAGTTGCTCGACTTCTTTACTTTCCCCAAATACCCAGGAAGAATAGGTTTTCTGTTTGTTTTTTGTTTTGAATTGACAAACCATCACATAGGAAAATTATAAACGTATCACTAGGAAAGCAGGAAGGACAGACATAATATCTTCGGCATAGACATATAATATCCCTGTATACCCGTTTTTCATTATGGCTCTGAATAAATATTCAGTTGAGGGGCAGTGAGAAAGATAGATGGGGTGTATTCTACTTTGCATTCCTTTAGCTTCTACTTTGACAAAATACTGCACTTGACAGACAAACAACCATTTGGGCCCTATAAAGTGAGATGATTTCACTACTCTACATTTACACAACAGCTTCCTAAACATCTACAACATCAATAGAGGGAACAGGAAGGAAGAAAAGCTACACAGATGAAATGGAACCTGCAACAAACAGTGCCAGTGAGAACTATTCGTCTGCTCACACAAGAAAAGGAAACACTAGCATGCTTGTCAATTATAGCCACAATACATCATAAACACGCCAGCATGCAGGGATATGCCAAATGGACGAGCCCATAATAAAATGTACCACCCGTCACTGAATGTATACCAAGTTTATTTCAGAAACATATAGAGAGAACAGTGGGGAGACAAGACAAAAAGGTAACTGTGATGTCTCTAGGGTCCTTTGGGGTCCTTTACCCTGCTGCCACTCAAGGAAGGCACTTGGTGAACCAGACTGAACAGACGTCTAGCTACTATGGTTTTACCAATGGAACTATATTCACCATAACGCACATCCAAACCAAAGTCAGTACCTGGAATCAGCACATGCACAAAGCAACTGCTAGGGTCAAGGTTGTAAGCTGCACCATTCAGGCAATCTTTTCCCACCCTCATCGTGCTCCTCAAAGCACCATGTTACCCACATCTCTCATTGTACTTCTTCTCTTCGCCCCACACACCCCACAGTTGTCTACTTCTTCTTACTCATCCCCATCTCCTGGAAGACTGTGGATACGTCTGCTCATTACTTAGCTCCAGGATTGTAACTTGGGAGAGAGAGACACTGCGCTTCCAGCTCACATGCTCCCTTCCCTATGACTGGAAGGACAAGGGAGCCACTGAACTGTGGAAGACGAAGAACTTTCTGTTAATTGTTCTACTCACAAACTAAGGGTAGGAGCATGTGAGCCTGAAACCTACTCCAAGTCTCATCCTGGGTTCGGTTTTAGGGACCAAGAAACATACAACCTTTAAAGCACAGCACCACATTAACTTGAGACTGCATTCTAGTGGGTATGGATGGAGCAAACCTTGACCCATTCATATATTTATGTGGTACGGCACTAAAATAGTGTGGTTGAGGAGCTTGACATAAGCTCCAGCTCTCCAGATTGCCTTCAGGCCATCAACGCAATGGACACTAATGCGGAGGAAGCTATACAGAACATCTTGATGAAATAAATTTGAACAGAATAGCCTGACCAGTAGCTTTCTTTGATTACTGTATGGCAATTTTAAAAAACCAGAAAACCACACACCTGTTTTACAGTTCAGTATGAATGTTTTCACTGCCCATTTGCATGTACTGAGTTATAGCCATTGCTTAACTATGCAATACACAACTTGATAAGGCACGTTCACCCTAACACATGAATTTTAAAACAAGATTCCTATAAAGCACTCATCGTCTCTGTGTTGCTAAAATGAATTTTAGAGTTAATGTGGGGGGTTTTTTCTGGGGGGAAATGGTTATGTGTGTTACAGCTACAGTAAAAGAGAGCAGCACATAAATGTATCAGCAGATAGTGTATCAGCCACAGCGTCCCGGGTGAAGAACGAAAAGCTTTTAAGTACATTCACACTGTTTGCATTCGTGCCTGTCTCAGTTGTTAACATCCAATATTTTGTAAAAAGTTTGTGTCTAAGGAAAGAGGACTCTGAGCGTATCTCCTAAACAGTGCATGCAAACTTTTATGTATGCGTACATTCTAAGATGCGCCAGTTAGTGTACACGTGTATCATTAGTATCTCATGCAGCTGTGAAGTACACAGAAAGCTACATATACTTACCCAGCGGAACGCTATCTAGGTCTGTGTAAAACAACAGCGAGGAGGAAACAAAAAGCAACACTCCAATCAAAACCAATCCATTTGCAGAGTGGGAAATAAGAGAGTCCTATGTTACACTATAATCAGATTAAACCTATCAGAACTAGCAGAATAGATGCCATAAAGTACACATCACAAGTTTGTTTCTTTTATAAGAGAAGTTAAGAATTTTATTTTTTAAATTATTCCAATTTGTAAGACACCTAATTTTGTTTTGTTTTGCTTTTTTAAATTACCCAAATATTGAATTCAAGCTATAAAACAGTGATTAACTATGAGATTTCCTGATTTTCATTGCTGGGCGCACTGTTATTTGGGGGGAATACCTTTACATGCACAAAAAGTACAGCATCTATTCACAAAGCACCTTATTTGAAACACACCTAATAAAACATGCATCATCGGCAAACCTAGCATGCAGTATAATTCCATTTTGTAGAGTATTCAAATTACCTTGCAAGGCATGGCCTAGTAGAGCATCAAGTTCAGGATTTAATTCTGCCTTCTCTTTCAACATGTGAAACAGCAGCTGGTTTTGCGTTGCACTGGTAATTTCTGTTTGTTTGAGGCGTCCTTCAAGTACTTTAATCTGAGCTTCCTTCTGAGCTGCTTGGAGACCCTGTTAAAGATGAAAAAAAAATAGCTTGATTATCTATTCCAAATCACTTTGTGTAAGTGGACGGGCATAGATATTTATTGTATCTATGGGGTGCCATCCTGAGAGAGGGGTTACTGTATATCTTGGGCACCATCCCACAATGCCTCCCAATACAATGGGACTTTTGGTTTCTCTCTTCCTCCCTCCAACATCCCCCATGCACTTCCCAAATCTGTCTCAAAGCACTGTCTCCCTACCCTATGGGGCAGATTTGGGCAGTGCTGGGGGCAGGGAGGAAAGGAAGGCATATCCACATTCGGCAAGTGGGTGCCTGCTTGTGCTATTTTGGATTTCTTTCACATTTTTGGACTATACCGTTTTAAAGTCTAACACTCTTGTGAAGATCCGGCGATGTCACCCAGCCATTAGCCCATGCAATGGTAATCCAGTACAAGACACAACAGGGTTCCCACCAGGTGTGTTACCTTATTAATGCCCATTGTAAGGAAATGGTCAAGGAGATACCGAGCTTCTGTTAGAGTGCAGGCATTGATTACCGCAGTGACGTCCAGAATCTCTCCTTCTTCCTGCATAAATCAAAGACAGCAGAGTGGTTAGTCAGGGGAAAAAATCACATGAATGCTATATGGCTGTTGTTGTTGTTTAGTCGTTTAGTCGTGTCCGACTCTTCGTGACCGCATGGACCAGAGCATGCCAGGCACTCCTGTCTTCCACTGCCTCCCGCAGTTTGGTCAAAGTCATGCTGGTAGCTTCGAGAACACTGTCCAACCATCTCGTCCTCTGCTGTCCTCTTCTCCTTGTGCCCTTCATCTTTCCCAACATCAGGGTCTTTTCCAGGGAGTCTTCTCTTCTCATGAGGTGGCCAAAGTCTTGGAGCCTCAGCTTCAGGATCTGTCCTTCCAGTGAGCACTCAGGGCTGATTTCCTTCAGAATGGAGAGGTTTGATCTTCTTGCAGTCCATGGGACTCTCAAGAGTCTCCTCCAGCACCAGAATTCAAAAGCATCAATTCTTCGGCGATCAGTCTTCTTTATGGTCCAGCTCTCACTTCCATACATCAGTACTGGGAAAACCATAGTTTTAACTATACGGACCTTTGTAGGCAAGGTGATGTCTCTGCTTTTTAAGATGCTGTCTAGTTTTGTCACTGCTTTTCTCCCAAGAAGCAGGCGTCTTTTAATTTCGTGACTGCTGTCACCATCTGCAGTGATCATGGAGCCCAAGAAAGTCAAATCTCTCACTGCCTCCATTTCTTCCCCTTCTATTTGCCAGGAGGTGATGGGCCCAGTGGCCATGATCTTTGTGGGTTTTTTTTATGTTGAGCTTCAGACCATATTTTGCGCTCTCCTCTTTCACCCTCATTAAAAGGTTCTTTAATTGCTCCTCACTTTCTGCCATCAAGGTTGTGTCATCTGCATATCTGAGGTTGTTGATATTTCTTCTGGCAATCTTAATTCTGGCTTGGGATTCATCCAGCCCAGCCTTTCGCATGATGAATTTGGCTATATGGCTACGGGAATGTTATTCCAATAGGAACTTTTCAAAATTAAAGTGAATTCTATTAAGCCAGAATATTTAGAAAAGTAACACAAACCAAGCTTCTTTTAAGAGATATGATTATTCGGACTTGCAAAAATCAACTAAGTGCCAAATTTTCAGCACATTCAGCTATATGAAAGTATAAGTATATTTCAAGCAAAATATATTGAAAATGCAAAATTGGGAAAGGATGAGAGACAGTCCATAATTTACAGTTCAATATTACGCATGTTTACTCTGAAGTTGTGTTCAATGTGACTTACTCACAGTCAAGCGCCTATAGGGTTGCAGCCTTGCATAGCTATGTAGGAGGGTGTTCACTTACTTATGGCTTTGATTTAGAAATAAAATTATTATGAAACCGTACAAATGAAAGTTATAGCTAGATCTTTAATCTAGTTCATAAATGCAACAAAAGCTGGCTCTGATGTTTAAATTCGCATGCAATCCGTACAGCACATAAATGCAGAAAACTGCAGAGTGCAATTAATAGCTGAATAAAAGAAAATTAATTCCCTATCTGAACATAATTCTTTCACAAAACCTTTGGGGCTGACATACCTTTGCTTCCTCCATCTGCATGATATTTGCTTGACAGTCAGAAATACTGTCATTGATGTAATCTATATTTGCAGTCAGTGACTCCATCTCTTCATTGATGTTGTGGATGTTTTTATCGGTCTCTGGACCACCTTCTTTGATAACTCTCTCCCTCCTTTTGGAAAGCTTCTCTTTCCTTTTGGTAAGTTCTTCACGTTGCTGTAATTAAAATGTGTATGTGAAACACAAGCTGTGAAAATCGGCCAGTCAAATGTTTTACAGGAGAATAAAGGACCCCTGACCATTAGGTCCAGTCGTGACCGACTCTGGGGTTGCGGCGCTCATCTTGCTCTATGGGCCGAGGGAGCTGGCGTTTGTCCGCAGACAGCTTCCGGGTCATGTGGCCAGCATGACTAAGCCGCTTCTGGCGAACCAGAGCAGCGCACGGAAACGCCATTTACCTTCCCGCCAGAGCGGTGCCTATTTATCTACTTGCACTTTGACGTGCTTTCGAACTGCTAGGTTGGCAGGAGCAGGGACCGAGCAACGGGAGCTCACCCCGTCACAGGGATTCAAACCGCCGACCTTCTGATCGGCAAGTCCTAGGCTCTGTGGTTTAACCCACAGCGCCACCTGTGTCTTACAGGAGAATACTAAATGAGATAAAGCAGACATGACTTTTCATTGCATTTCTGTGGGAGGAAGAAACATTAAGCAGCAAATATGCAACTTAACAGCTGGTCTTATGACATTAAAGGGTGGTTCATACATGCATAGCTAATTAATATACACTTAATGACTGGAAACTGAATATAAAACAGGTTCCACTGAAAAGCTCTGTGAAAGCTGGAGGTAATATGAAAATTCAATGAAGGCCTTATATTTTCCAGGTCCATTTTTTCACATGCCAAAACTAGCAAAAACAGCATCATGTCTCAACATGATGGACATACAGTGGTACCTCAGGTTAAGAACTTAATTCGTTCTGGAGGTCTGTTCTTAACCTGAAACTGTTCTCAACCTGAAGCACCACTTTAGCTAATGGGGCCTCCCACTGCCGCCGCGCCGCCGTCGTGCCATTTCTGTTCTCATCCTGAAGCAAAGCTCTTAACATAATATTTCTGGGTTAGCAGAGTCTATAACCTGAAGCATATGTAACCTGAAGCGTATGTAACCCGAGGTACCACTGTACATGCACTGACCAGGGCAAAAGTACTTTACTTTTCACCCAACAGAAAAGTGGCATTTTCCCAGATGTTGCAAGTAGCCAAAGGGGTGTGAAAGAAAGAAAGAAAGAAAGAAAGAAAGAAAGAAAGAAAGAAAGAAAGAAAGAAAGAGAAAGCTCTACCTTAAGTAGTCTATTCATGTCAGTCTCCATATTGGATATGGTCATTTTCTGCATAATGATTTCAGTCACCCTCCGTTCGAGTAACTGCCACTTCATTCTCGCTCCCTTGGAGGTATAAACTCTTGTGGTCATCGCTTTTCTTTGATATTTACTCCTGCAAGCAATTCAAAGATTTACGTCGTTCACATAAAATGCTATAACATTTTTATGCAGTACCAGTAATCATAAAAGAGAACACTTTTAATATTTGAAATCTGAGGGGGATGTGCGACTCTTTTTCAAAAAATCTTAAATCATGTGTGTTCAGTATTGCAGATTGCTTAAAACAGCCACTTGGTTCCTTTCAGTGTCCTTCTCACTGTATTCAAACTATTCCTTCAACTGCCTCATGATAGAGAGATAAAGGAGCAGACCTCAAATATTCCATTGTATGAAGGTACTTTACTCAAACATCTGTCATTGTTTTAAACCATGGGTAGGCAAACTAAGGCCCGAGGGCCATATCCGGCCCAATCGTTTTCTAAATCTGGCCCATGAACGGTACGGGAATCAGCGTGTTTTTACATGAGTAGAATGTGTCCTTTTATTTGAAATGCATCTCTGGGTTATTTGTGGGGCATAGGAATTTGAATAGAAATATAGTCCGCCTACCCCCCAATGTCTGAGGGACAGTGGACCGGCCTCCTGCTGAAAAAGTTTGCTGACCCCTGCTTTAAACCATCACTTGTACTCTCTTCTCACTCCCATGCAATCACCACTGTTGTTGTACAACCTGCCTTCTCCTTTGCTCCCCATCACATCCCAACCCCATCCACATCCAGGATTATAACACAGAACCATAAATCCTCCCGTGGGAGTTGGAAAATGACAGTGTTTTATGTCTACAGGAAGACAAGACTACAAAAGTAGCAAGATAATAACAGGTTTGCCCATCATTACCTGGTTCCATTGGTCGTGGCTGCTGGCAATGCTTGGACCCTTGCTACGGGTATCCGCATCTTCTGTTGTGACACTGCTCTAGATCCTTCATTGTCTACCGATGACACACTAGAACTTGGTTCGTGATTAGCCTGCTCAGGCAGACTCAGCTTCCGGCTTGCCCTCCCAGCCACCTTATCAGACAAAGGTCTTGCCTGCCGACGAAGAGCTGTAACCTAAAGCAGTGAGACAACAGTGTCTAATAAGGACCTATTTAATGTACAAATTATAGGAATTTCAAATAATAGCTTGCACTTAATTGCAACACTGAAATAATCCGACACCTCTTCTGTTTTCCGGCGCAGAACAACTTCCTGATTCCTCTTCTGAGCCTCCAGAAGTTTTAGCTGATGCTGTAAAGAAAAGCCAATAAGAAGTCAAGGATTTGGATACTTTTTAAAATTGTTTTTTTTTTATCTATGTCATTTTAAATTCTTATTGATATTAATGTTGTTTTAGATTTTATGATTTATGTGGGGGGAAATTTCCATTTGGTTGTACCTTTCGATGTGCTTTATTTATTATGACTTTTGTTAAGTTGGTAATTATGTAAATCTTGTCATGCTGTAAGCCGCCTTGAGTATTGTTTTAACTATGAAAGCAGCATACAAATAAAATGATGATGATGAGATACAATTCTCTCAATACCATCATTCAATTAATTGGTACAACCAGCCAAGGAAGGGGGACATTTGTTGATATTTTCTCTATGAAGGTAAAGGGACCCCTGACCATTAGGTCCAGTCGTGGCCGACTCTGGGGTTGCGGCGCTCATCTCACTTTAGTGGCCAAGGGAGCCAGCGTACAGCTTCTGGGTCATGTGGCCAGCATGACTAAGCCACTTCTGGTGAACCAGAGCAGCGCATGGAAACGCTGTTTACCTTCCCGCCAGAGCGGTACCTATTTATCTACTTGCACTTTGACGTGCTTTCAAACTGCTAGGTGGGCAGGAGCTGGGACTGAGCAACGGGAGCTCACCCCGTCGCGGGGATTCGAACGGCCAACCTTCTGATTGGCAAGTCTTAGGCTCTGTGGTTTAACCCAGGTTTAATGCTTATAGGGGTAAGCATTAAACAGTAATCCCACTTCACATACAAGAACAAGAACAGCACAGTCCTATGGACTCAGAAGTTCGTTCCACTATCTTTGAAAGGCTTGTTGCCAAATAAGTATGCACAGGATTGAAATCTTCCACAATGTGTTAGCAAGCCAACCCCATGAATTAACTGCTTACCAATACCATATGAAATATCTTGCAGAAACGTATCAGCTGAAAACTTTATTCTACTTTCATTGCTGGCTTAGTACAATGAGTAGTCAACCAAATTCAATCCACCTATTCGTTGCTAAAGCAGTAATAAAATAGCACATGTCAACACCTGAAAACCTTTACAAAGCTTTCGGGAGCTTTTGAAATTCATACAACATAAAAACCCCCCACAGTAGATACATTTATTAATCACCTCTCGTTTTCGCTGCTCCTTTTTCAGCTGAGCAATCTCTCTATTTCTTCTAGATTCATTCATCCTGGCTTTCTCTTGCTCTTCTTTCATTTGCTTCATAAGACGAACCTGTATAAAATTATTCAATTTTTTTATTTTTTATTATTCAAATAAAATTATGCAGCTTTGCTTTTCACACACTCAAATCACGTTTTTGTTTTGCTTTTTGCTACAAGGCTGATGCCCTTTTACCATACTTAATAATCCTTCATTGTAATCACTCTCTTGGCGAGTATTGCTGCAATGTGATTTGCTACCTTAACGCTAACAAGCAGTTAGGTAACAGGACCGTCTTCTGAGACATTTTCGAATTCCACAGTTAGCAAGAGGAATTCAGGCGACTGTTTGCAAAGTGGGAGGCAGAGTTGTCTGCAGTCTCTGCCCTAGCAGTGAGAGTGTCATGCAATTGCACCCAGCCAGAAATACAAGGAAGCAAGGAAGCTTTGAAAAGAAACTTTCCTCACCATTTGGGTGAACGCTTACAAAATAAATTGCTTCTCCAAGAAACTGTATACCACAGTAAGTTACTACTTGGTAGGCGGTCATCCTAACTAGATGATCAAAATGGAGAATAATTTCAGTCTTGAACTGACCAGCTTTAACACTCCTTTTTAAGCAGAAAAAATAAATCCATAATGCCAGGGGATATAGTTCATTGTTCAGGTAGACACGTGCAGCATTGGATTCTGTGCTTTAAAAAAAAAAAAAGTACCTTTGTTTTCTTCATCTCTGCCACATCCTGCTGCAATTTTTTCAGTTGTTTTTCATACTGAGATTGATTTTTAAGTAATCGTGCGTGTTCTTTCTGAGCAGCCTGAAGCCTCTGCAGCTCTTTATTCATGGATTGGAGCTTCTTTTCATACTCTGTTTTAACCTTTTTTGCCTTTTCTTCTGAGCAAGATTCCACCGAACCTAAAGAAATGGCAATGGATTTCTCAGTTTATAAATCATGAACCAATACATTCAGTGCCTAACTTGCAATGCCAAGATTTCATTTGCACATCCTTTTTTTTTCCCCCAAGGCTTTAGTGTGAACGAAAAAGAGATATGCAAAAAATAATTTCCAATATCACATCAATTCCATCCGTCCTCTAAGTTTAGAGTTTTCCAAACTGTGTGTCATGACATGTTAGTGTGTCGGCTGCAGTGTGTAGGTGGGTCGCGTGAAAGCTCCCCATGCTCCTACCGGAGCATGTCTAAAAAGTGTGTCACCAACATGGAAAGTCGGGAAAGCTCTGCTCTAAGCGATGCTCAGTGCTAGAGGGCAGTTAACCCATGTTAGACTGACAACAAGACTATGAGGTAGCTTAGATTGAGAGAAGGCAAGTGACAGATTCTGTGGGAGTTTGAACCAAGGTCTCCTAGTGAGTGATTACACTGGCTATCTTATTTTATTAAAATTTGTATCCCACTACATTTTGAAGGTCGGCGGTTTGAATCCACTCGACGGGGTGAGCTCCCGTTGCTTGGTACCTGCTCCTGCCAACCTAGAAGTTCGAAAGCACATCAAAGTGCAAGTAGATAAATAGGTACCGCTCCGGTGGGAAGGTAAACAGCATTTCCATGCACTGCTATGGTTCGCCAGAAGTGGCTCAGTCATGCTGGCCACATGACCCAGAAAAACTGTCTGTGGCCAAGATGGCTCCCTCAGCCAGTAAAGCAAGATGAGCGCTGCAACCCCAGAGTCGTCTGCGACTGGACTTAACTGTCAGGGGTCTTTTCCCTTTACTTTACATTTTGAGATGATATGGAAGTCATGTCATAAGTATGACTGACACTGGCATGTCCTCACTAAGTTCTCAATGTGGCCTATACAACAGCTTCACAATGGCATTCTTCTTACCCAGATTTTGAAGCACCTGATCTCTTTCAAGTTGGGTATCTCGAATCTTATGTTGTAGCATCATTAGCTTCTCTTCATATTGTCTTTTTAAGGTCTGAAGTCTTCGTTGGCTGTTTTCCAGTTCATCTATCAGCTTCTGTTTTATGGCAATTTCACATGTGATGTTTGCTAGGTCTGCCTGATAGCTTGCTGTCGTTAAAAAAACACAAATAAATACAAGCAACACTGTAGCCAATCAGCTTATACAGCTGCAAAAGTTATGTAAACTAGGAATGCACCTGATAAAAGGATGCTAATTCAAGCAAACATTGTACACACTGGTTTTTGCAACAATGGTACACTCCAAATACAGTAGCTTAGTGTAAGTACTAGAACTCTGAAGCAAAAATCCCAGGTCTGGCAGATGTCAAAATGTCTCCATTACATACTTAGACTAGTCATTCAAAAATACTTACATCAACATGTATTTCCTGGAAATGATCATTCAAATTACTAGCCTTTAACATGAAGTTCCCCATCCCTAATTTAACTCAGGACATAGCTGTTAACAGCAGCCTGCACACTGCTTCCCCTAACCCAAAGATGCCCATTTAGGTCTTTGGAAAATTTGACACGAGTTCTCTGCATAAACAGCTGCAAAAATCTCTAACGTTATTGGAGTTGGTGTCACCTTTTTCATCAGAATCAGAATCGGAATCATCCGAGCTTTCCACAACTTCCATGTCATCTTCATCTTCCTCGTCATCTTCCTCGTCATCTTCACGGTCACTAAGCTCCTGACCTTCTTCCTAAAGTAAGAAAAGGAGAAAGAGGCTAAAAATGGAATTGCTCCACAAATTCCTTATTTTAAGTACAAAGACAATTTTAACTTTAACCAGTTCATAACTGACTAAATATTCTGCTGAAATACACAACTATTGTAAGACTACCTGTGACAGAATTAGTTGCATGTGCTTTGCTTTAATTAATATTTACTTATGAAGTTTACTTATGTCCTTTCTCTGATTGCAGGCTAAGACCCTACCTGCCCGCGGACTGTCTCGCCAGAGTGGTGCATGCTCTAGTTATCTCCCGCTTCGACTACTGCGGGACTACCTTTGAAGGTGACCCGGAAACTGCAATTAATCCAGAATGCGGCAGCTAGACTGGTGACTGGGAGTGGCCGCCGGGACCACATAACACCGGTTCTGAGAGATCTGCATTGGCTCCCAGTACGTTTCCGAGCACAATTCAAAGTGTTGGTGCTGACCTTTAAAGCCCTAAACGGCCTCAGTCCTGTATACCTGAAGGAGCGTCTCCACCCCCATCGTTCTGCCTGGACACTGAGATCCAGCGCCGAGGGCCTTCTGGCAGTTTCCTCATTGCGAGAAGTGAGGTTACAGGGAACCAGACAGAGGGCCTTCTCGGTAGTGGCGCCCGCCCTGTGGAACACCCTCCCTTCAGATGTGAAGGAAATAAGCAGCTATCCTATCTGTAAAAGACATCTGAAGGCAACCCTGTCCAGGGAAGTTTTAAATATTTAACGCTGTACTGTTTTTAACACTTGATTGGGAGCCGCCCAGAGTGGCTGGGGAAACTCAGCCAGATGGGCGGGGTATAAATAATAAATTATTACTATTATTATTATTATTATTATTATTATTATTATTTCAAGTTTTGCCTTTCTGAATCATAAAAAGGCAGGGAGGCAGTGCAAGAGTTTTATTAGTATTGACGGAATATATTAAGATCACAATACTTACTGCTTCCAGTTCATTATTCTCTCTTTCAGAAGCGCCCTTTTCGTCCCTCTTCTCCTGCTCATTGTCTGTGCTCTCCTCTTTAACAGTACTATGATAAGAAATACAAAAGGGGTCATAAAATACAAGAAGGAGGTTATTTCCCCTCTCCTCAAACCAACAACCTGGCTAAAGCACCAGCCACAACCTGGTGCTTCACTGAAAGGAGAATGTGAAAGGCAAGGGGCATCACAGTATTCAACATTTTAGCTTCATGGCTTCTTGCAAGATCAAATGGTTTGAAATGGCAAGGAGAACCATAAAGATCCCAACAACTGTTTCCCCCATCATGCATAAAGTTGCATTCTGGAGATTCAGAAGTGGAGCTGAAAGTTAATGGATGGTAAAGTTCAAATGGGAAAAGGGAAAGCATCGCAGACAGACAACCAGAAAGGCACTGGAGAACCGCAGAGTGCCTAAAACCAGCCTTTGCCAACCTTGTGCCCTCCTGATGTTTTGGACTACAACTCCCATCAGCCCCAGCCAGTTGTAGTCCGAAATATCTGGAGCCACCAGGTTGGCAAAGGCTGGTCTACAGCATGCCAGAGCAGCTTAGAGTTAAACTGGGTGTAATATATAAGCTGGAACCACAGAAGCCATAAAAATATCCCTAAAATCACAGGCCTGTACATAAAATGATTATGTACTACCCACGGAGATCATTTAAGGAGCAGAAGGAAAATCAAAACAGCATACCAGGAAATGCAGGTTTAGCAAGTGTGTGTGTGTGTGTTTGTAACAAATGCAAGAAAATCCTAGCTATATTTACCCAGAAATAAGTCCCACTGAGTTCAACGGCACTCGGTCCCTTGCAAGTGTATTTTGGCTTGCAACCTTAATCATGGAGGAATGGGCCCCAGACAATTTATGGATTCTTCAAAATTAGCTGTCCCACACATATGGATCTTAGATGAGCTGCTTGTGTGATGGCTCCCCCAAACCCTTTTTGGCCAGTTTAAAAGGTGGGCAGAGCCAATCCCCCAACATCAGTCCTGTGCCGGGTGACAAATTCCCCTGCAGTGGGGCAAACTATGGGCTACCAAAGAAAACGCAAGTGGCTCACAGGATGCCCGCTCCTGTACACTCTGGATAGAAGTATCCTGATTACAGTTATCCACACTACAATAATCTCTAAGTTGCAAAGTATAATATGCAGTGTGCCTTTGACTTCCAGCTAGTACAAAGTAGAGAGTTAACACTGACTGGTGAATGCAAGCATATTATGCCACACATTTGTCACAAGCTATGGCTTCTAGTCTGTTTACAGGTCCAATTCAGAGTGCCGGTGCTAGACTGAGCCTAGGTCACATGAAGGATTGCCTCTTCACACATGCAAGGACCCTAAGATTATCTTAAGAGGTCCTTCTACGAGTACCCCTATAAAACGAGAGGCACCTATTGAAAAAGTTCCTCTGCTAACAAACCTTGTAGTAAAAACCTTTCCTAGTCTGCATCTGTGCCAGAATGTGTGTTTTTTTACTCTTTTAAGTTTTTTATTGTTTGTTTGTTTGCCACCCTGGGCTCCTTTGGGAAGAAGGAAGGGTATGATATAAATTTAATTTAAAACAATAATGATAAAAGTAATAAGGAGAAGCCTGTTATCTTCTCCGGCTTTTTAATCTTAAAACATTTTAAATATATATTTTTGGATCTGTTATATTAATCATATTCTCCACTACTGGTCTTAGTATGGGTTTGTTCTGTTGCTCTTTGTATTCTGTTTTATATTTTATTTTCATGTTGTGTGGTATTAATTTATTTTTCCTTCTAAACCATCTTGAGAAGTGTTATGTACTGAAGTTCTCACCCTGGGCCAGCAGGGGGATACTGTAGATAGTTCAGGTCCACATATGCAAATAAGGGATCGAAAGTGACGTTCAGTGATTGGATAGTTATAGAAAATAACTGTTACTGTTACTGTTGCATTCTAGTGGAGCTCTATATAAGCAGGCTGGCTGAACCCTTCAGTTCAGTTCTGTTCTGGCCTGTGAATAAACAAGAGCTGTTTGAAGAATCGCTGTGTTGTCTGATATGTTCACCCACAACTTAACAAGAACTGTGGCCATTGAACAGTATTTAAATACTGAAAACAATGAAGAAGAAGAAGAAGAAGAAGAAGAAGAAGAAGAAGAAGAAGAAGAAGATTCATCCACACATATATAACGTTATTTTTTATCTATCTTGAGCCTTCAGGAGTGGACGAAAAGAAATGTAAATAAATAACATCTAACACATTACAAATTTTAGTCAGACTTATCTATTGCGTTAGGGTAGTAAAGAGGAAATAATTGTAAAGCCAGCTAAAAATGTGATCCGCAAACAACAGAGGTCATAAAACGAAGGGCAAAGAAGATGCAAATAAGCCAGTGGTGGTGCTATAGGACGAGAAACACATCTACAACATTTAGCAAGCTCATGTATTCAATGGAGAAAAACAAACAGATAGAACAAGGTCACCAGCCAATCAAATTCTAAACCTAAGCACTGAGCCTTTCTTGGTCTCAGCTGAAAGCCACCCTTTCTTAATACCTTCTTTCCCAATGTGACTAATTCTAGTGACACAAGAGGAAGAGGGGCAATTGTCTTTTTAAAAAGTGACACTAGCTGCATGGAGCTCCCGAACAAAGTTTTTTCCAGGCAGTTTCCATGGAGCCCATCTGTGCTAAAAGGCAAGTGAGATGCTTTGCTGCCACAGCTGTTATCCTTTAGATTCCCCAGACCTAAACAGATGAATAGGTGGCTTATAGCCTTTTCTTCTCCTATTCACATGCTTCCAATGTTCTCCCCTCTACGGTGTATTAATAATCCACACAGTCATCTTGGTCCGCCCGCTTCTTGGTATGTTAAGATCGTCCTTGCAATTCTTTGAACTTGAATCAATGCTCTTGTAAAATGTAAGTTCACAACTGACTCATGCTCTATACTCAAGATCATTAATACGTTACAAGAAATCCCATGTCTAATGCATCCTGGGAACAGATTGGCTTTCCAGGAAGCCCCAGTCCCATCATGACTCCCTTTGCCCCTGAAGCTAGATTGCAAAAATGACTGCAAAACTAGTTATTCCCAAAGTACACACTGTGCCTAACCTAATCCTAACTCCACAATCCTGAATTCAATAGGACTTACTTCTCAGTAGGCATAGGCAAAGGTAAAGGGACCCCTGACCATTAGGTCCAGTCACGGACGACTCTGGGGTTGCGGTGCTCATCTTGCTTTACTTGCTGAGAGAGCCGGCATTTGTCCGCAGACAGCTTCTGGGTCATGTGGCCAGCATGACTTATGGCGAACTAGAGCAGCGCATGGAAACGCCGTTTACCTTCCCACCAGAGTGGTACCTATTTATCTACTTGCACTTGACGTGCTTTCGAACTGCTAGGTTGGCAGGAGCAGGGACCGAGCAATGGGAGCTCACCCCGTTGCACAGATTTGAACCGCCGACCTTCTGATCAGCAAGACCTAGGCTCAGTGGTTTAGACCACAGCGCCACCCGCATCCCATTAGTTAGTTTTGCACAATTGATGTGCTCGTCTGATTTCATCCTGGCTTGACAAACAGTTACTCCACCAATGACATCACCCTACTCATCCTTAAGATATTATTCCCCCAAAGCTTCTCAAATATTTTTTTTTTTTACATTTTGGACTGAAGGCCCTGGGATGTCTAGCAATCATCCTACCCTCTTACCCTATTCTTCATCTATTTCAAATTGCAAAATAGGGGAAATAATCTCTGAAGGCCACTGTTGGCAGTGGACAGATAAGATCAGGACAAAGGCCCATCAAGTCCGGAATCATGTCCACACAGTGACCAGCGAGGACTTGAGTGGAACAGCCCTCTCCCCATCTGATATTCGGGGGGGGGGGGATATAACACAGCCATCGCGGTCAGTAGCCACTGACAGCTAGCAAAGCACAGACCTATGGAACACAGATTACAATTTTAGCAGAGCAGATTTTAAGGTTAGATTACCATTAACCTTTGCTTATGAACTTTTAAAAAAACAAAAACAAAAAACCTGCAGCATTTAGGCTTAAGAAAGAAGGTTTGGGTCTAGGTTTAGGAAAGAAGTGAAGTATTTCGGAAGATGTGCACGTTCTGCATTGCAGGGGGTTAGGCTAGAAATCAGGGTCCCTTCCAATTCTGATTCTACGTAAGTATAACAGGCAAAGTGCTATCCATGGGAATCCTCTCTCTTTGTTGGTAGTTTTATTAATTGTTTTAAATAAAAAAGTTATAGGCTATATCTTAATTGTGTTCATATTTCTTTTGCATCTTGATAAGTATTTATAATTATCAGTGGAATTATTAGTACCACTCTGGACCTAAGCCAACCAGTGTCCTTGCCTTACATGGTGCAGGAAGCTCTACTTTGCCTTAAAGTAGATATGTAAAGGAAGTTTGGCATAACCCAATTCACTGAATCTGAGCCAAAATGAAAATTGTTTGATGTTCATGAAGTTAAAATAGTTATACTCTAGAGTTACTGCATATGCTGTGGTTTACTGATCCACTTTTCAGTTGAATTAGGCCGCTGTTAGCAAAATCGGTTGAATATAGAAACAATGACATTTGTCTCCAGATTATGCATTGATCTCAACAATGGGTATTTTGAAATGGGTTCTAGTTTACACCCAGCCCCTTTAAACTGCTCTGGTTAACTTGAAACCGAGGTATATGCGTCAGTGTTTTATGTGCTAGCAGTGTGTGTGTGTGTGTGTGTGTGTGTGTGTAACACACACTCTATAACTCTATAACAGGGAGGGGAATTAGTCTTGCAATAAAAAAATAAAAACCACAATCGTGTGATTAAATTCTAGGGTTAGATCTATGTGGCACAGTTTGTGGTTCGTTTGCTCGCTTAAAAAAATGACAGTTTAATTAAAAACCTGTGAAACATTCCAACCTTCTTTCTTCTTGACTGCTTTCCTCAAGTTTCTGCAGCCTTCAAAAGCAGGAGGGTACAGTATTGGAAGGGCCAAGCCAATGAAGGACAAACCAGACAGTGAAAAGCGAGAGCGACAAGAAGGTTAAGAAAAGATGACACATGAGCTTGTGGTTTTCAAATGATTTTCTTTTTTTTTTTCTTTTAAAAGGAAAATACACTGTCAAAAGAGCACAAGTTGTAAAAAGGCAATACATTCTTCACAAACGGGACCCTGCAACAAGATGTTGCAGCGCAGAGGCCTCCCTGTTCAGGACTCCATACGCTACATTCCATGCACCTTGTCTGTCCCCCACTGTTTTCCGTCCCTCCGGAAACATTCATTCAGCATTCTGTGGCCTAAACCTATTTTGTACTCCTGAAAACAATCGGGTTTTCCCAAGCCTGCTGCTAACTTTCTCTTGTCTGTGGGTGGAGGCAGAACTTAACAGCTTGGATATTGGATACAGAGGGAACGACAGTTGGAAAATTCATAGAAAACAGAACAGATCCTGCATACAGGGAAGGTTTCCTGTGCAGGTCCCACTGAAATGAACATAAGCTGCACAGGAAGGCTTCCTAGGGGTGAAGCATCTATCCATGCATTTTCAATAGGAGGAAGCCATTTACTGCCATCATTTACTGCCAAACAAGCTGGCTTGTTTGCTCCTATCACAACTGCCTCCTGAAGGCACACAATCAGCTTTAGTAGTGAAACTACGTCCTTTAGCTGCGAATTTTTTTCAAAGTTCTTTGGAAGAACAGCAGACTAAATGACATATATATATATATAGCTATTTTGTTTGGTGTTTTCGTTTGGGTTGTTGTTGTTTTTTAAAAAAGGACAATTTTATCATATTTGGCGGGGGGTTATAACGGTTTGCAAACTGGACATTTCCTTCTGCAGGAAAACTTAGTTAATGGACAGGTTACACATGTTTTCAGTTTCAGGAAGTGCTGTCTTTAAACCATATTGTGAGAATGGATGACTACCATATTATGAGAATTGAGCTCTAAGATTTTGAAACACACACACTTTAAAAACTTACTCCACCATGCATTCTGAAAACCCCCAACTCTTTACATCGTTATAATGCTGAGATAAATTTTTTTTAGAATTCATTATATGACCATTAGTGCTTGTTAGAAAAATGAAAAACACATCTCAGAAGAAATGAAAAGGTGAAATTCTTCTGTATTAGATGTAGGCACCTTAGCAGCGAAGCTCTATGTGCATGATTAAGTTTGAGACTGCTGAAATCTTAATATGGTACTGAAATTATATGCCAATTTGAAATGGAGAATATAATGGAATATGCAGTAGCTAATGATAACAATGCAGAATTTTTTAATGCCTTAGCTGAGAAAGATATAGGTATTTTGAAAGAATCTTCCAAAACTCATTAAGCTCTAAGCATTTACCGTATCATTTTAACTTGCAGTGTAAAATACCTCTTATTTCTGGCTAAATATTTTTAAAAGCAGGTTGCTAAAACTGTTTCCGAGCACAATTCAAAGTGTTGGTGCTGACCTTTAAAGCCCTAAACAGCCTCAGTCCAGTATACCTGAAGGAGCCTCTCCACTCCCATCGTTCTGCTGAGGTCCAGCTCTGAGGGCCTTCTGGCGGTTCCCTCACTGCAAGAAGCGAAGTTACAGGGAACCAGGCAGAGGGCCTTCTCGGTGGTGGCGCCCGCCCTGTGGAACACCCTCCCACCAGATGTCAAAGGAAAAAACAACTACCAGACTTTTAGGAGACATCTGAAGGCAGCCCTGTTTAGGGAAGCTTTTAATATCTGAAGGACTACTGTATTTTAATATTTTGTTGGAAGCCACCCAGAGTGGCTGGGGAAACCCAGCGAGATGGGCGGGGTATAAATACTAAATTATTATTTTATTTTTATTATTTCCATTGCTCTCTAGACAACTGTGACCGTGATTTTGAGAAACTACAACAAACGACCTTAGGAAAAAGAAGAGTACAAGTACTGCAGAAATGCACGTCCAGACGACAGCAAGCGTAGGCGACCTTTTCAATCTCACCTATCAATCACATGACATCATTATGACTGGCAGCTGGGTGTTGGGAACTGTAGCACAAGCGGCGTTGCCAGTTCTACGCTCATCACTTTTAAGAAGTGCCAAGTGTATGACTAGCAACACACTTCCTTCTCCCCACTTCCTGCCCATCAGCTGATGGAGAAAGACCCCTGCATTCTGTAGACCACTTCTGTAGACCACAATTGGGACACAGCCAAACTGAGAAGGTTTTCACCCCCACTTACTGCTTTGGCTGTGAGCGCCTGTTCCCTGCTGACTGACAGGTGGCTATGGTTTGAGGGAAATGCCCTCATGGGCCAAACAAGACTCTCTGGCAGTCCAAGACTGGCCTGAAGGCCGGAGGTTCCCCATTCCAAACCATTAGGGAAGTAAATTGGTTTTCCTCTGCACTGCAAACCTTTCCTTGCACGCCACCCCAGCCTTGACCAAAGTGCTTTTGTGGTTTGTCTGTCCACCTCTTTTTCTCCGACCATTGGATTTTTTGAAAGCAGCCTTGTTAAAGTCCAGAGCGCACGTCCAACTACGCTCCATTTTCCCTTGCTTCTGTATAATGAAACTCAAGAAAACATGATCACTTGCACCCAAGATTCCCTGTACATTCACTTTGCCAATCAGTTCCTCCCTGTTGGTGAGGACCAGGTCCAAGACAGATAACCCCCCTTGCTGCTTCTTCCACCTTCTGGGAAATGAAATTGTGAGCGAGGCAACTGAGAAATTTGTTGGACCTTACATTCTTGGCAGCGTTCCAACAGATATCAGGGTAGTTGAAGTCTCCCACGAGTACTTCAGAACCCGGCACCACAACATGTTTTAGGAACATAGTGTTTGTGGTGAACAAGAGGCCTTTTCAGATCATGCAAATCTTATTACGGGGGAAAAACTGATAAGTTTCCAAGGGCATCTATGTTTCTTCAAGGGGAAGCCTGAAACTGCAGCCATACATCAAAGTTCAGCAATAAGGTGACAGGCACAATGATTTTGCTCTGTATCTCAGAGACACGGTCACAATACTAAAATACAAAACTGGGCTACAAGTAAATTGTGCTTTTCTGACACAACTTCCTAGTTCAGTTATCCTTATGCACTTATGCAGAGTTGTCAAGTCTTGTGAACTTGACCTGAGAATTAGTTTTAACTCAAAACTAACCAATCTATCTTTTCTTTCCTCAGTTACCATTATTAAAGACACTGGGGATTTTCAATCAAAAGTTGATAATGATTATGAATTAGACAAAAAGCAGGTTTAAATGGCTCATCTTCAGTCATGTAAAACTAAGTCATTCCAATGAAGCTCTGGAGTTCAGATCTGTTTCCTGGCTACAGAAGAAAATGGCCAACACAGAGAGAGAAACTAATGACCCAGTTTAGGATACCTTCTAGATATAATCACCATATTTGAGGGAAGACCTTTCAATAAGGTCTTCACCTTAGGCTGCTACTTCCACAGCAACTGGCTGTTATATTTTACATTTAGCCAACAAAAAAACCAGCCAGTTAGCAAGCAAGCAGTATACACTCATAATCAAACAGAAAATGAATGTGTTTGCTCTGACTGATGTATTTGTTTCACTGTAAGCTTGTTGCACATAGATAAAACACAATGTAAGTGTCATTAAATAGGAAATGAAGGACAACTGTCTACCTGTAGGGGAACTGCTTATAGTTCCTTGTTCCTTGTTTTACTTATTAACACAGCCTAAAATAATCTAGTGGTTGATGGAAAATTTGGGAGGATTAGAACTTAAGGGGGGAATCAAATGGAGTATGGAAATGCAGTGATGTTGCAAGTCAGCCATAGGCTGGGTATGAAGAAAGAAAAACAAGCCATTTTAACAATAACCAATGTAAATCTCAATGGCTGCTATATGTGTGTTTCAAATTAAGTAACTAGTAGAACTTTTATTTTTAACTGGAGCTTCCAAAACATTCATAGCTCAGTATTCTCTTCCAAGTAAGAATATGTACATAATCCACTGAGCTAGTTCACGTGCAACACTAAACCATGATTTGGCACTATATGCACAAAATAGAATGAGCCTGACAAAAGCTTCAGGTTTGCACATTCCCTTCTCGGCTGGCAGAAAAACTTCGTTGCACTTAGTTTCACTTCAAAGAATCCTAGCTTACTGTAATGTATGGACAAAAGGTTGTAGTTTAAAATGAACTCTGCTTAGTTTAACAAGCCAGTTTCACAACCCATGGTCTGATGTCATCTTGTTTAGATGTTAACCAGGGTTTGCTTCAAACAATTGTGGGTTTGTACATAACATGCCAGAATTCTTTGAAGTGAAACTAAACACTAGAAAAGCCATTCTCCCACCTGCATAGGAGAAGAAGGTGAGGTGGGAGCAAACAAGCCCAACGCTATGCTCAGACTCATTTTAGCTTGCGTATGTAGTGTTAACCAAGGTTCAACATTACATGCAAACCAGGCCATAGCTGCAGACTGTAGAGATGAAGACTTGGCTAAGTGTGTGCAGGATTTATGTGGCAGTTATTGCAAAGGAGGACTTTTCTTCATCTCACAATTAACCATTCCCTGGTTAAAACAGACAGCATTCTTTGCAAACGTAGTTTTAAATGGTACCTCTTTTTCTTCTTCTTTTCTTTTTTCTTCAGTTTTTCCAAGTCTTTTTTCGCTAAGTCAATAATCTCGATTGTCTCTTTATCAGAGGGAAGCATCGAAGCAGAAAATGAAGAGGGGCCACCAAAGTACGTTGACCTCGTTGAGGCCCTCGACAAGTTGCGGCGAAGATTTTCATTCACTGCCTCACTTTCCAGTAGTTTTGCCCTGGGCACAGAAAATTGTAGAAATGAAAGCGGAAACGGAAAATGTCAGTATACGTTTTTGTTAAATATTTTTCTAAAAGAATATTCAAGGTTCTAGCCAACTGCTTCACACAAACATTTTTTTAAAAAAATAAAAATACAGTGGTACCTCAGGTTAAGTACTTAATTCGTTCCGGAGGTCCGTTCTTAACCTGAAACTGTTCTTAACCTGAGGCACCATATTAGCTAATGGGGCCACCCGCTGCAGCTGTGCCACCGAAGCACAATTTCTGTTCTCATCCTGAAGCAAAGTTCTTAACCCGAGGTACTATTTCTGGGTTAGCGGAGTCTGTAACCTGAAGGGTATGTAACCTGAAGCATATGTAACCTGAGGTACCACTGTACTAAAATGGGTTCCTGGGGTGCCATATGTAAGCAATATTCTATTAATGCCAGATGTTTTCACAAGTGCTGATTAAGCACCTTGTTCCAATGTACTGTCTTGCTAATGTATTACAGCAGCAGCAACACAACTTAAAGACTAATAAACTTATTTCATGGAATCTTAGAACTGTAGAGGTGGAAGGGACCAGAAGTATCATCTAATCCAATCCCTTGCAATGCAGAGATCTTTTGCCCAACGTGGGGATCCAACCTACAACCCTAACCCTGAGATTAAGAGTCTCATGCTCTACCAACAGCTTTCATTAGATTCATAGAGTGGGCAATAAGGGAATACATTTACGGGTGCATGTGATCTGCTTCAGATATAATGCTCAAATATGTTTTTGTTTTTTTTTTTAAACAATTTATTGGGTTTTACAATAGAAATAAACATAATAAACAATATAACATTTGTCTTAACATAGTTTCACATTTTCTTTGGACTTCCTCGCATCTCCCGCTCCCACTTTCATCGTTATAACATTTTGTCAGCAATTTATCATCTTATTTAGATTCTTATATCCCTTCTATGTTTCATAATCTTATAGTTCTCGAAAGGAGTTAAATTTTCACAGTCTTACTTATTTTCTTAAAAACCTCTAAATTTAGTGGTGCTCAGTTATTTTAGTCTAGCATCTTATTTAGCATTCACTCAAATTACAATGTTTTTGTAAATAATTCTTAAATTTCTTCCAGTCCTCCTCAATCCTCTCTTCTCCCAGGTCACGAATTCTGCCGGTCATTTCAGCCAGTTCCATGTAGTCTATCAGTTGCATCTGCCATTCTTCCAGTGTGGGTAGATCTTGAGTTTTCCAGTGTTTTGCGAGAAGTATCCTTGCTGCTGTTGTTGCATACATAAAAAATGTCTGGTCCTTCTTTACCACCCCTTGGCCGACAATACCCAAAAGGAAAGCCTCTGGTTTCTTAGTGAAGGTATATTTAAATACCTTTTTCAATTCATTATAAATCATTTCCCAGGACGCCTTCACTTTAGGGCAAGTCCACCAGAGGTGGAAGAACGTTCCCTCACACTCTTTACATTTCCAACACTTATTATCAGACCTATAATGCTCAAATATGGTTCTCCGTCTTAGCTGAAGGCTACTGAAACAAGCCAATGTCATAAATCTTGATTTGAAATTTTCTCAGTTCAGTAAACCAATAGTCAACTAACCACAGTTTGTCTAGGTTGGAACTCAGCACTGTGGTTAGCTAAAAATGGAATCAAAAGCTTCTGTCCTTCTCCTTGAGGCCATACTAAATGAAGAAAGGGGACGTATGAGCACATGAGCAGCTACATTCACAGACTGCTAAATCATGGTCTAACATTTCCAAGCAAGGTCACACACTCACTAGCGGTAAGAATAAGGCAAAAAAATAAAATAAAAAAATAAGTGGAGTCCTTTGGTGTGTCCCACTCTGATACCAAACACAGATTAACCGAAGATCCGGTGGAAAATGCTCACAGAGCTATGTGAATCCACTTAAGGCAGCTCAAATACAGGAACTGATAATGTTCTGTTCTAATTATACTTTCTAGAAAGTCAGCTATTTAATTATTGGACAACTGCTGTTCAGGGTCATTAGAAATAACCTTGGGATGAAGAACAATGCTTTTTAGAGCCACGGTGTGTGCTGAACCACTAACAAGAGTCCTTCCACGTTACACATATAGACAATACATTTTAACCACAAAGACTGGTAGAGTTACACATAGATTCTACATTCTAGGGGGGAAACAAAAGCGAGACAAAATCACAAAAGATGTCAAATGAATAATACCTGAGATCCTCAATTTCCTTGATGTAGTTATGAATCATGTTGCTGATTTCTTCATTACCTTCTCCTTTAAAAAGACAACGACCAGTATTAAAGTATGTTTATTAGAATGGCAGACAGACACAAAATGTTGTTATCAGGATTGCATGGGGACCAGCATTTAATACTCAGAAGGGGAAATTAAATGTTCACAGGCAAGGAGGCAAGGGAGGGCTGGCCCACCCATGAGGCAAGGTGAGATGACGCCTCAGGTGGCACAATCCACAGGGGCAGCAGAACCAGTTTCCAAGGAATGCATTGCTTGCTGTTTCTGTCGCTGCACTCTCCCCTTATGCCTGATGTAGATCTTCACTCCCAAAATATATTGGGCCAGCCCTGTGCCAAGGGGTTCACAGGAAATATGGATTTATGTAGACAAATCAGTGGTAAGTTACAGGGAACCAGGCAGAGGGCCTTCTTGGTAGTGGTGCCCACACTGTGGAACACCCTCCCATCAGATGTCAAAGAAATAATGTATTTTTAACCTTCTGTTGGAAGCCGCCCAGAGTGGCTGGGGAAACCCAGCCAGATGGGCAGGGTAGAAATAATAAATTATGATTAACATTATTACTGAATGTGTACAAGAAAGGGTTAGTTCGCAGAATGTACAGTTTCAGTTTTACTGAACAGTTCAGGTTTACTAAAATTATCTATGTTTGGGAATGGGCAGAATGTAGATAGGGATCCACTGGGCATCTCTGGGGCAATTTGCAGTAGATTGGAAAGGGTTTCCAATTCTCTCTCGATTAACAATAGCAACAAACAAAGCAACATTTTACATCTAAATTAGGCTGCTGAAATGAAGACTTTCGTGTGAGGTTTTTGTTTGTTTGTTTGTTTGTTTGTTTATGCCGTTTATATGCCAAAACAGCTTCTAAGCAGTCTGCAGCTATAAAATCAATTACAGAATACGTGTGTGTGTGTGTGTGTGAGAGAGAGAGAGAGAGAGAGAGAGAGAGAGAGAGAGAGAATATGAATGAAATATATGCATATGTATGCTTTGTTCTTTGTTCAATTCTGGTAGTGAAAATAAATTTCGTAGTTCAAATTGTGCTCAGGCATGCCCTGTTCTTTAATTGTAGCTGCATGTCTTTCGCACCTAGTTTTAGTTGGCAAACCTTTGGGTTCCAGTAACACACACACACACACACACACACACACACACACACCCCTAGTAGATCTCACAAACCTGAGGTCTGCACTCCCTCTGCCTCTGTGCATTACTAACTTGAGGAAGCCCCTATACTTGTGAAACAAGGAGGTGAACAATGGCCAAGAGCCTCTGTAGACAAAGTTTGATACAGACAACATTTTTCAGTGAGAAGAATACACATTACCTGCCCTGGCCAGGACCTGGTTGGCCTGATCACTCACAAGCTGTGTGATTCGGGCTCTCAGTGCATCAATAGTCTCTTGCATTGCCTTTATCCTGACTCGGAGGTTGTTGTTTTCTGTTTGCAGCATGGCATTTTCATGAAACATGTCATTGACGCTTTCCATACCTTCCTCATCAATAATCCTTTTGCCCTAACAGATGATGAAGACAAATTACACATTGTTAATGGATCTCAGTAAAATGACTTGATGGCTAGAGCAGGGTGAAAAAGAAACCCATTAGTGCAAGGATTTGTGTTTGTTCCCTCCATCCCCAATTCTGCTGCAGAGGTTGGGGAACCACTGGAACAGATTTAGAAGGAAGTGGGGGAAGGAGAGAGTGAGCTCCACTGCGCAAACATGAATCCTTACACTGATTAAAGCACATCAGATACAAGTCCTGGATTTTAGCATTTCTGAGCAGAAATGAGTCAAGATTTGGGGCTCTGTGAGAAGGTCTCCAATAAGTTTATCAGCAAGAGAGGTTTAGTATAAACTGTTACTACTCTGGTCCTCAATTCTGGCCAGGTTACATAAAATGTACCCAGAAGTTCACTGGTTTCAAATGTGCCACAAATGCACACACAGGGGTACCTCAGGTTAAGTACTTAATTTCTTCCGGAGGTCCGTTCTTAACCTGAAACCGTTCTTAACCTGAAGTACCACTTTAGCTAATGGGGTCTCCCATTGCTGCCACGGTGCCAGCATGCGATTTCTGTTCTCATCCTGAGGTAAAGTTCTTAACCCGAGGTTCTACTTCCAGGTTAGCGGAGTCTGTAACCCGAAGTGTTTGTAACACGAGGTACCACTGTATATTACATATGTGGTGGGAGTGCCAGATCATTTGTGACAGGCACGGCCAAACTTGGCCCTCCAGATGTTTTGGGACTACAACTCCCATCATCCCTAGCTAACAGGACCAGTGGTCAGGGATGATGGGAACTGTAGTCCCAAAACATCTGGAGGGCCAACTTTGGCCGTGCCTGATTTATGATTTTCGGAGACAAATTAATAATAGCATACAGCGGGATTCACTCTCTCCTGTGTTCTTCTTATTTCACTGGCTTGCGAAGCATATCCCTGCAAACCTGATATTTTTAATCAGGTTTTTGCCAACAGCAGAAAGGACAGTGTGGACCCGCAGTTGGAAAGAGTCACAAGCTCTGTCTGTTAGGAAATGGCTACTTAAATGTCTGGAGCTAGCAGAAACTGATATGAATTAGCTTATCTGGCTTACAGGAAACATTGGAGTTTCCAGAATGTAAACTAAGCTTTGCTGATGGAAACAAAGTACCAACTTGTCCCACTCTGAAGCATATGGGGGGTTTTTTAATTTAAAAAAAAATCAATTATATGAGGAACACATGCCTCTCTTTACCATGGAGGGAGGTGGAGAGGAGGAACAAACCTGGACATGCAAAATGGTTTAATGTAGCAGCCAAGGACTACTGAGGAAAACATTATAATGAGTATTACCGTTTTATACTCCATGAGTTCCATCTGGAGCCGCGTGATCTCGCTCCGCAGAGCATTAATCTGCTGGCTAGCCCTGTCCTGATTAACCATCACCTTGTTCTTGATATTTCGTGCCCGGTTTGCATACTTCAAAGTGTTCAAGGTTTCCATGAAATCTCTGTCTGAGGGGCTTACGCAGGCGATCATGACGGTTTGGCTGCAGGTTAAAAACAATCCAGGTTTTATAAACGGAAGCAGAAAAGCAAGGGCAGCGCTGTGTGCCACTGCTACATAAACAAAAGACGATAAATGCACTAACATGCTTCATCAGAACTTTAAAACCAAGCAAAACTGTTTGTATTGTTCCCAACCAAAGGTATGTAAAATGTATCCAGAAATTATTTGCACCTTGCTAATAATACGGGGGGGGGGAGTTCTTTCTAAATGAATAAACAAATGAAAGTTGCAGCTCTCAGCATTTTAACAAGGCACAATGGTGAACACAGCTGCACAAAACAAAATGGAAATCACGAGTGTATCAGCTGATGAATTTCATCTCGGGCAGAAGACCAAAACTGACCTATTTTTGTTTCTTTATAGAAGCTGCTGGAAGTATAGCTGTATCTTGTAACACTACTCTGAAGGCCTGCGCACTTATTTGATCCTATCAAAATATTTTAAACACAAGCATATCTGCAAGAAGCTCCAAGCAATGAAGTGAATATACGGTACTTAACAAAACACCATATGGGTAGCGGTGGGTTAACTCTTAGAACGTTAACTGGGCTGAGAACAAAACACAAGCATAATATTATGTCGGTTTGTCCATAATCCGAAGTGCTGACTATTAAAATGCTCTCTGATTTCAGTAGCAGATTACAAAGCATCCAAATGAAAGTGCATAATTATGTGTGGAAATGCCACCTTGTGGAATTAGTCACCAATACATTTCCACAGGATCTTTTGTTTGTTCTAGTCCCCCTGCCGCCAACCCGCCCCTGCTATTATGGCTCTCCAATTTTTATTTTTTGCTTACACTGCAATTCATTTTGTCCCTATCACTCAATAGTAAGTTGTGACCTTTCCCAACATCCTCCACCCTCCTCTCCAGCAAAAATATACTATAGCTTAACTAAGGAATGAATGAAAAATTGTTAGCCATCTGTATTATTACATAACACCATGAATTTGTCTTATTGTAAGTTACAGTCTCTGAAACGGAGACTGCCTTCTTGCCTTTACTTTAAATACTTTCACTCTGCATTTATATTTTAAAAAATAATAATCAAATAGGCTTCTATAATGTCAATGCTTATTTGTATTCTGAATACAGTAGTACGTCTGAGGGTTATTTTAGATTAGGCTTCTTTGCAGTGTATACCAATAGAATGTGGTCAATATTCAGCAGATATTAGATGCATGAATAAGGTTTAGCACAGCAATGTACTTATTTTCATTTCCGCCAAAGGCACTTGCACTGCTGGACTGAACAGCCATCTTTCAAAAGCAGCTTGTTCTTTCAGTGGCTACAGTGGAAAAATAAGAAATCAGAAGCATGTGCATAGTTTCACTTCACTGGAGCCATTGGGTTGGAGCCAAAGATTGAACAGGCAGGAGGCTGCTTGTACAATCGGTGGTGTGTAGCGATAGTGGGCACCTGTTAATATTTCTGCAGCAGGGCCCCTCGTCTGCAAATCCGAGAGTGACCCAATGAGCATGAAAGGGAAGCTTTTAAACCACTATATGCTCCAAAACTAAGCAATTAAGAACGGTGAAAACACAAGGGAGCTTCAGTTTCAAGATAATGGTTTGCAAGTTCTGTTACGTCCAATGGCACCTAATGGAAAACACTATCTGAAAGAAGATACTACAAATCATTTGCCCATGTATGTGCACAGAAAACAGCAGATCTAGCTGAAAGGCAACACACGGATCAGCACTGAATGTTGCAATGCACCCCTAATTGTTATTACTGCACAACTGTAAGATTATTGTATAGTATCAGAAGGGGCATGGCTGCATCAACAGAAGTATAGCATCCCTATTAAGGGAAGTGAAGAGTCCTGCTCTCTTCTGCCTTGGTCAGACCACACCTGGATTACTATGTCCAGTTCTGGGCACCACAATTGAAGAAGACCATTGACAAGCTGGAACATGTGCAGAGGAGGGCAACCAAGATGATAAAGAATCTGGATGTTGCAGGAGGATGGGATCAAAATTAAGGGGAAAAGTATACAGTAGGTATTCCCACAGAAGAATCCCAGTGCTATTCCTGTGGCAAAGCTTAAGGTAAAGGTAAAGGGACCCCTGACCATTAGGTCCAGTCGTGGCTGACTCTGGGGTCGCGGCGCTCATCTCACTTTATTGGCCGAGGGAGCTGACGTACAGCTTCCAGGTCATGTGGCCAGCATGACTAAGCCGCTTCTGGTGAACCAGAGCAGCTCACGGAAACGCCGTTTAACTTCCCACCGGAGTGGTACCTATTTATCTACTTGCACTTCGACGTGCTTTCGAACTGCTAGGTGGGCAGGAGCAGGGACCGAGCAACGGGAGCTCACCCCGTCACGGGGATTCGAACAGCCAACCTTCTGATCAGCAAGTCCTAGGCTCTGTGATTTAACCCACAGCGCCACCCGCGTCCCGTGGCAAAGCTTACTAACTCTTTAATAAACTGGCTGAGCTGAGGATTCTCAACTGCACATTCTCTCATTAAGTTGCAAGTGTTAGAGTTCTACAGCACAACAAATTCAAGGAAACTCTTGACTTCTAAATGGCCTTGTTTTTGAAGCCTTTACTGGAAAACCACTCCCTTAAGCTTTCATCCAATTGAGGCTTAACTGCATTACTGTCTCTCTAAAAGGGTTCAGAGTAAGTATTCCTATTAAACAGATCATTTACTTGTGCTCTACATTAGTTTGTTTTCTCTTGTGAGATTTTTTCTGTCCATGCTACTGGATTTTAAAAGAGGTAAGTGGTAATTTCCTCTTTTATTTATGGGGCTGCATCATTCTCCAGGCAATCCAGAGCAAAAAGATGAAATGTGCTACCGTGTTTTCTCTGCTGAGGCAGAAAAACCAATTCTATTAATTCAGCTCAGCTATACGAAATAGAGAGAGAGAGAGAGAGAGAGAGACAGAGAGAGAGAGAGAGAGAGAGAGTGGTTCTTGTTTTATTGTATTCTAATACACTTTAGTTCCATCAATAGCAAATTAATCAAAATTCTTGTGACATCTCTTTCAAACATGGTTTTAAATAAAAAAATTTGCTTGTACCTGTTTCCTCCAAGGGAGTCTTGCAACAGCCGTGTTAATTTTGAATCTCTGTATGGTACGTGAGTGACCCTCTTGCTCTTATCTCCCAGTGCACTTATTACGTTGCCCAACGCCAGCTATAAAATATGCAACATTTGTTTTAATAAAATTCTGCCCCAAAAAACCAGCACCACCCAAAAACACACATAAGTATTGACACAATCAGAATTAGCAGCATTGTGCAGAGTCAGAAAATGTGAGGGAGAGAACAGTGCAGTCAGCAGAACTATAATTTGTCCTTTTCCACTGCGGTAGCTTTCACTATCAAAGACGTAAGCCATTGTTCTATTTTAGAAATGAGTTGCCCGTTTAGTCACAAGACTTGATGCAAGGGAAACTGCCAGGAAAGCTTCACACAGTTCTCTCCTGCAAATGGAATGCATCCATCTTTGCATCCCAGGCAAGGGACAGAACCGTTTTCCCCAGTACAGAGTTGGCTCTGGAATATCTTTCAGGCTTACTTTTGTAAAAAAAGCAACAACCCCCAAAAAACCAAGTATAATTTAATATCAACATTTTTTGCTCCAGTGTCAGACAGTGTAATGTCGCTAGCTCCAATAGCAAGTCAAAGTCAACGTTTATGGCAATGCAGTGTTTATAGCCACTATATTGCAGTACAGCTATTTTACCGTAGGGAAGCAATTCCTGTTTCATCAACTATCTCAATTATAGGGACATGACGGCCGGGCTAAACTGCAACAACTAAATGAAGAGTCCCGTGGCACATTATAGAGCTGTTCGTTTGTAATGGCATGGTGGTAGAATGCAAACAGTGGAACAAACATTAAAAAGTGGGACAAACATTAAAAACTAGCCACAGTTGACTAGTTACATCCCCCACATAGCTTTGAAATAATTGGCAAGAATGTGATCCAAGCACTGCAATCCTTGGTCCTGTGCATTAAGTATATTTCTGCCTCAGGGATTCTTCTAAGGTTTTAGTGTTGGCTTATGAGGCCATAAACAGCTGGGGGAGGCCCTATTAAACATGACATGGCTTGCACACATCTATCTCACTGTGGTACAGAGAAGGAATTTCTCCACGCTGGTGCCTACCATGTTGAATTTGCTCCCTTTGGAAAACAGGTTGGCACTAACTCTGGGGCTCTTCCATTAAAAATGTACCTATTTTACCTGGGTATTTCCTGACCATTAATATCAGTTCCTGGCATTTCTGCCTACTGTAAATGATATTGCTATTTTAACTCCTGTTTTGCCATTATGGATTTTATTGTTGTATTCCCCCCCATTGTCGTAACAATAATAATAAATAATAATAATAATAATAATAATAATAATAATAATAATAATTTATTTCTACCCTGCCCATCCAGTTGGGTTTCCCCAGCCACTCTGGGTAGTTTCCAACAAAGATTAAAAATACATTAAAATGTCACACATTCAAAACTTCCCTAAACAGGGCTGCCTTCAGATGTCTTCTAAAAGTCAGATACAGTGGTACCTCGGGTTAAGTACTTAATTCGTTCCGGAGGTCCGTACTTAACCTGAAACCGTTCTTAACCTGAAGCACCACTTTAGCTGATGGGGCCTCCTGCTGCCAGTGCACCGCTGCTCCACGATTTCTGTTCTCATCCTGAAGCAAAGTTCTTAACCCGAGGTAATATTTCTGGGTTAGTGGAGTCTGTAACCGGAAGCGTATATAACCTGAAGTGTATGTAACCCGAGGTACCACTGTAGTTGTTTATTTCCTTGACATCTGATGGGAGGGCGTTCCACAGGACAGGTGCCACTACCGATAAGGCCCTCTGCTTGGTTCCCTGTAACTTGGCTTCTCGCAGCGAGGGAACCACCAGAAGGCCCTCGGCGCTGGACCTCAGTGTCCAGGCAGAACGATGGGGATGGAGACGCTCCTTCTTACTGCCTGGTGAACTGCCTTGGTATTTCTTATGTAATGAAAGGTGGTATGTAATGATTTTAGGAAACGAGGAGGATCAAAATGCTGTCAAGGTAGTACTTACTAGTCCGCAATTGATGGAAATGCCTTCTTTTGCTCTCTCCCCAGTGGCCCCTGTGCGCTTCAATCGTTCGGACCCTGCCAAATCCACAAAATGAAACTTAGCAGTAAGGGTTTCAAACTCATTTAGCTGAGATGACTCCGATATCATTCTGTTATCTGTCATGTTGTCCTGTGGTGAAGAAAGAAGACCGGTGAGGCTGCAAAGAGAGTGACGTGTTTTTAAAGACCAACAAACTGCCTCTCCCTATTTAAGCCATGCTCCCAGCAACACAGGGCAAAAAGAGAGGAAAACAGCAAATGTGGGTCTATTAAAACCCTCTTTAGGAAAGCAAGTTTTAGAAATCTCTGCAGAAGAAGAGAGTGAAATGGGGGTGGGGGGAAGAATACAACTGCCTCTATGCTTTCTCCTGTTCCCAGAGAATTACAGACAGCATTCACTAGATGATAAACTAGAATAAAGAAGCTATTATCCTCATTAACCAGAGTCCTAAGCTAGAGCCATATATTAAGCTGAAGGTTTACATTTAAAATAATTTTTACAGTTTGCACATGTGACCCACTCTTGCCTCTGGGTAAATAAGTTTTTGCATTGTTTCAAAAAGCTGTGATGTCTATTGGATCTGAAGCGACAGCGGGACTCTTCCAAACCACCTTCAACTCTTTAAAAAAAAATCCATCCTTAGGAAAAAAAGACCCTGTAATATTTCCAGATACCAGTAGAGGGAGGAAATGTGAGTTGTTCATTAATGTTTCAGAAGAGAAGGATCAAACTCCAGGCAATAAAAGTATAACCTCATAAACCACTTCTACATAACAATTAATAGGTTTCAGAATCTACAATCTTGCCACTGACAAGGAAATTTTTAGCAAACATTTGTTATTAGCATGAATTATTTTTCTTTAAGTGAAAGGATTTTTGTACAGCACTCAAGAGGATAAATGGCAAAAATATAAATTATCCTGACATCTGTCGTCATAAGCACACTACAGTTTTCACGTAGCTGAAACATTTCCAGTATATAAACAAAAGTGCTTGAGAAAAATATGTTCATAATGGCAAAGAGCTTTCTTTCTTTTCTGTTAACTCAGCAGAAAGCAAGTCAAAGGCTTTCCGCTCCTGTGACCACCCCATTTTCATTTTAAATGCATACTTTCTATTTTAAAGCCAATTAAAACCAAGGTTCACATCTTCAAACATATGCCTACATGCATGGATGGATAATATATTTTGGAAGCGAAGCAAATCCTTCTAATAAGCATACTTCGCATGTTTTCAAATCAAATTAAATCGCTTTTAAAAAGGAAGCTGAAACACTGAAGGACTATACTGCTCATGGTCACAATGTTTGTAATTTAAAACAAAAGCGTTCTGTACTTGCCTATTCCTAACATAACAGTTTATAATATAGTATTTAGAATCTTTAGAATGCCTATAAAGACACCAGACACATCAAGAACAAGGGCCCAATTATTTCTTAGTGCACTTAGCTTTAGGCTATGAAAGTTTTAAGTGTCAATATACTTTCTGTTATGTACTGAAGTTCTCACCCTGGGCCAGCAGGGGGATACTGTAGATAGTTATGCAAATAAGAGGTCGAAAGTGACATTCAGTGATTGGATAGTTTTAGAAAATTGTTACAGTTCCATTGTACTGGAGCTCTATATAAGCAGGCTGACTGAACCCTTCAGTTCAGTTCTGTCCTGGCCTGTGAATAAACAAGAGCTGTTTGAAGAATCGCTGTGTCGTCTGATATGTTCACCCACAACCTAACACTTTCCTTACAGAGATATCCCCCACAGCTTATACAAACATACACAACTTTAAACGCACACCACCACTTTCAACTTCCCCAACAAAACAAAACTCTAATCCCACAATATTTGGGAATGTAACTGTCAAATATTTGAGTTATTTAGACCCGAGACCTACAGTGCAGGAAGGTCGAGGCCTGTAGCAACCAAGGCAGATCTGTTGCTATGGGAACAGGTGGACATCTCAATCAATTTGATTTTAAGTGTAAGTTATTTACCGTATTTTTCGCTCTATAAGACGCACCAGACCACAAGACGCACCTAGTTTTTGGAGGAGGAAAACAAGAAAAAGAATATTCTGAATCTCAGAAGCCAGAACAGCAAGAGGGATCGCTGCGCAGCGAAAGCAGCAATCCCACTTGCTGTTCTGGCTTCTGGAATAGCTGCGCAGCCTGCATTCGCTCCATAAGACGTACACACATTTCCCCTTACTTTTTAGGAGGGAAAAAGTGAGTCTTATAGAGCAAAAAATACAGTAAATATTATAAATGGAAGGATGGCAATGCTGTTTAAACGTAAGTGGACCTTTGAATTACTTAGGCCTCGTATCTTATTACTGCAACACTGCTGTTTCTTTCTTGTACCACCAGAATCCTTGAGAGGCCGTGGGCTATATGGAAAGAGCCAATATGGCATACAAAATACAATATTGCATCTCCAGGAGAGCCAGTGTGGTGTAGTGGTTAAGAGCAGTAGATTTGTAATCTGGTGAACCGGGTTCGCGTCTCCGCTCCTCCACATGCAGCTGATGGGTGACCTTGGGCTAGTCACACTTCTTTGAAATCTCAAAGCCCCACTCACCTCACAGAGTGTTTGTTGTGGGGGAGGAAGGGAAAGGAGAATGTTAGCCGCTTTGAGACTCCTTCGGGTAGTGATAAAGAGGGATATCAAATCCAAATCCAAACTCTTCTTCCATACGAAAAGGGCAATGGTGACATGAGCCACCATTCTAACATCACACTGCAACAATTCCCACACCAAGCAGTATAACTTAAGAAGGCGGACCAAGAAAATCAGTTTCGGCTATTACTCTAATACAAGATATTCCTCCAGGGTACACACACACACTGCAGTGTTATTGATTTTTTCCAAGACAAAAATAGCATAATACATACCGCATCAATTGGAGGGCAAACTCTCGTTTGACACAAGTGGACAGTGAAGATGGCATGTGAACGTGAGCTCTGAACATTCATCTGAGTGCTGGCAGTGGTTCGAGATAAAGCGCCCAGCTTCAAACATTGCATCATCTGTAAAAATGGTGGGGAAAAGGATATATGGCTGAAATTAAACCTACACACATACACTGGTCTTGAAAGAGCTACATTGGCTCCCAGTACATTTCCGAGCACAATTCAAAATGTTGATGCTGACCTCTAAAGCCCTAAACGGCCTCGGTCCAGTATACCTGAAGGAGCGTCTCCACCCCCATCTTACAAATCAAAGACAGCAGCAATTATGCCTGCCTTTTATCTCTTTCACTTATGCGTGCGGGGGCCTAGAATGTAACCCCCGTGTAAGTGGGGAGTCACCTGTACTGTATTCCTAAGCCTGTTCTTGGGCAAGGGTCAATGTGGTGTAGCAGTTAGACTGAAACTATAACCAGGGAGCTCCAAGTTCAGCCAGTTATCTTGCACTAATCCCTGTTTTTCAGCCTAACCTACCACTCAGGATTGCTGCAAGGATAGTGTTAAGTTGTGGGTGAACATATCAGACGACACAGCGAAAGGAAGAATATCTATATCTGTATCTATATTGAAAAATAGATACATACACACACACACACACACACACACACAGTAGTATGTTTTACAAAAGCCATCTCATTTTCATTGAGAATAAAAATATTACCTCAGATTCTGAATTTACAGTCCGTGTTGTGACCCCCACCGTGTATATTCCACCCGCTGAATCTTCGTGGATTTTTATGTTTGATTTTTTGTTCTTTGAATCCATGTCACGCGTTGTGTCGAAGAGATCAAGGACTTCTTCATTGTAAAGCTAATTTGGAAGGAAAAAAGAGGCCAACATCAGCAAGGAAAATATAATTAACACAAAATTCAAGATGTACTGTGGTTTGACCAAAATAATTAAGACACAGTTTTCCCTATCATGGCTGCTGGGTATAGTCATTCTCCAGAAACATGACTGGCCAACAATGACAAAGCTTGCTAATGGAATTACAGAAAATAGTTCAGGACATTGTGAGCAGGAGAAGGATATGCTATGTTACAGCAGGCTGATCAGTACTTAGAAAATGACACAGGCTTATAGTTAAGTAAATCCTACACAGAATAGACCAACTGAAATCAATTAACGTAAGTTAGTCACATCCATTGACATCAGTGGGTCTACTCTGAGTAGCATTGACTACCACCCATAGCAAGTAAGGGGTGGGTGGGAGGGTGTTGGTGCCATAGCTCCTGCCCAAGTCTGGGGTATCATCACATTTGCCCCTCAAATTTCTTGAGCGTTTTGCTTATCTGCAAAAAGTTGCTTCTCAATGCAGAACGGGGAGCAAGTTGCACTATTCCACATTTCTCTCCATTTTTATTCTATAAGTGTCTCCCATCTCCAGTTTTCCCAAACTCACTCTGAAACAACTGGTAAAAGTTTGGTAGAGCCAAATTTCCAAAAAAATACAGGACCTATTAAGATACAGTGGTACCTCGGGTTAAGTACTTAATTCGTTCTGGAGGTCTGTTCTTAACCTGAAACTGTTCTTAACCTGAAGCGCCACTTTAGCTATGGGGCCTTCTGCTGCTGCTGCGCCGCCGGAGCACGATTTCTGTTCTCATCCTGAAGCAAAGTTCTTAACCTGAAGCACTATTTCTGGGTTAGCGGAGTCTGTAACCTGAAGCGTATGTAACCTGAAGCGTATGTATCCTGAGGTACCACTGTATTACACTTGACCCACAGTAGTATTGGGGGTGAGGGGGCAGAGGTTTGCTTCCATGTTGCCCTCTCTACCTCTTACCCGAGAAATAACCAAATTGAACATGGGAACCCACATTGATTTGAATGCAGGATAGTATCTGACCGTGAGAGCTAAACCCTCTTTAAGGGCAAGGGAGGAAACAACGTCAGAACACTATTGTGGTCACCATGAGGCACGGTAAAGGTAAAGGGACCCCTGACCACTAGGTCCAGTCGCGGACGACTCTGGGGTTGCCGCGCTCATCTTGCTTCACTGGCCGAGGGAGCCGGCGTACAGCTTCCGGGTCATGTGGCCAGCAGGACTAATGCTTTCAGTGAGGTTCTTCAGATCCTTTGCACTCTTGAATCTTTCTATATACACAGTATGCATGTTCCCCAGAGAACGGTGCAAGGATGCAAATGCTTTTCTGGGCCTTTGCATGGGAAATGAAGCAGGAGGAGAATTTCCATAACCACACACCGACTGCATAACGGAACAACGTTCCTGGCCAATGTTTATTCGCTAACCCTCAGAGAGGCATTTAATGCAATCTTGTTCTGACTTTCAACAAGCAGACTGGCCATGCTTGTTACATGCAGACCAGGACCTTCCAGACAACGGAATGAGACACTTGAAATCACTTTGATTTGGGGATTCTTCCAATTAGCAGTTCTAAGGCAATATTGAAAACACGATTCAGCAGCATAATTAGCTGGCACCAGTTTAATCTGTCAATGCAATGAAAAGTATCTAAAAACTGAAAGCTTGGATATATTTAGTGTTTTATGGTGAAAGAGGATATTGTTTTACACATACTTGGTTCCTAGAAGTAAAGAGATTGCATCACTCATTATATCATCTAACTAGCACTTAAACTTGCCAGACCTGTTAGCTACTGATAGGGATACAACTTCATCTTCTTCCTTTCCCCCCCATATTTCTATGAAGAGTGCCTCTTTTTTAAAAAAAATGGCAGCACTGTAAATGCTTTTTTAAATGAAAAGAAAGTTAAGCATTCCTCCAAGGCTTGTTTTTCTGGACAAAGTGATTCGCACCTCTGTTTCTGTATTTTAAAATATATCACAGAAACACTTTATGGCAGACGTTTTTGTTAAAATACATAGAATCTATTTTTGGAAATAGTAAGTATAAACATTCTACAATTATCAGCTGAAGATGCACTGGAAATCCAAAGTCACTAAAAATGGCTTTGTTTTGCTTACAAACTATCAGGACCCTGGGGGAGGGGGAAAGCAACTGTTTAACTATCAAAGAGTTCGGAAAACAAAGTCCAAATTAAGGGGAACTAAGGGGCTGCCTTTATACGGTGCAGTTTGCGATTTGTTCCTCTGGACAAATATTAGCCAGAAAGCTTAAATCCAGTGGCCTTAGGTCAAGAGCAACAGGTATAGACTAGTCCAACTCCATAATGTATTTGGTTAATATTTTGGCAGAAATGCCAACAGCAGTCCAGCGATAATTACCTGTGTCGGAATTCAAGCACCTGTAACTTAGTTACCCTGCTGTTGCTAAACCCTAACTCAGAAAAATAACTCCCATTAGAATTGCAAATGTAAAAGTGGCAAACACAGTTCATTGACCTTATTCAACAACACCAAGACAGGGGGCATCTTACTGACCTCAATTAATAAAACATGTTTCCTAAGCTTTGAATCAGGCGTCATAAATCATCTGAGCTTTAGTGAAAAGGGCAAAATGTCCTCTCTCTCCACCCTAGTGTGGGTGTTAAATAGTTTGCAACACGATGTTCCAAAACATAGATGTCTAACATAAGATAAGCAAATCTCAACTTCCCTGCCATTCTTCCTGCCTAAATTACATAATAAACAATAATAAACATATTGCCACAATTCATTCCATTGGGTTTTCTGCAATATTTAAATTGTATGTTGACAAAACAGATTTAAAATTTACCTCCTTGCCAATCAAAATTGAATATGTTGTGATTAGGATGCCCCAATATCTTTGCTACATGGGGGAAATAATTATTACTATGAAAGCTTACCTCTAAGAACTGAGCATTCACTTTAAATTCTGGAGGTGGAACCCCTTGTTGAATAGCTGCATGCGTTTTTCCTTCAATACATTTATACAGGTGTTTTACAGCTCGTGGTATAATGCCCTGTTCCTCTTCCATTATGTTAACATCAAATCCGGTCCCCATGGTATATGTTTTACCGGCTCCTGTCTAAATTTAAAAGACCAAACAGAATTAATGTGCAACTAAATAATGTTTATTATATACATCTTAACCTATGGTCAAATAACACGAAAAACACTCTATTGCTGATCAAAAAGACTTCTGACTCCAGCAGCTCACTTTACAACTTTCTAAATAGGTTGTCTCAAGAAAAAAGTAAGATGTGTACAGCATTTGGATGGCATAAAAAACATCTGGACTGCAGAAATGCATAGTGAATGGAGATGAGGATCTAAACCACCACCGCCTGCCCCCCAGGAAACAAGGGGTGATATTCCAGGAGTCCTGCTAGCTGAAGCAGGATTAGACTGGCTTCCTATCCATAAAACACATTTTCCAACGTTTTGCAGTGGTTAAAAAGAAAAAGGAAAACTGGGTTATTAGGTAGATTATGTCATGCTAAACTTAAAATGAAGAAAAGGGTGTGTTAAGTAACATACTGCAGGAAAATAATGCTCTAAGAAGGCAGCCACCCACTGGAACTCCAAACTCACCTTCTCCTCATTCTAGTAGTCCATCAGGTGTCAAAGCATCAGGACCAAACAAAAGAACAACACAGTTGCTTAGGCAACATGTGGCTGCCTGCCCGCCCTACACTAGTAGTTCCCAAGCAGTACTGGAACCAAAACACTGGGAACTAATTTAAAACCCCTGGGAGGAAAACTCATAACTTGTTTTTGTTTTATTATGTATTTTGAGCTCTCGTTTTGTACTGAACCGCCCTGTGGTCTTCAGATAAAGGGTGGTATACAAATTTAATTAATGACAAATGTGGATCTGCCTGGTCAGTGCCTGGATGTTTAGGAGACTGCCGGGAAGAAAAGATAAAAAGAACACAACTTGATATCCCAATTCTGATAGTAGAGATAACCATCAGTCAAGTCATTTGAGCAGGAGCGGCTAACTTGTGGCAACTCCAGATACTAAAATGCTCTCAGAATCCCTGGCTATATTGAAACAGCGTTTATGCCAAATGGGGAGAGGAGGGACAAAAGTGAAGAGGAAAGTCCAATCTGAGCTGGACACATCCTCTTTTGAACAGACCTATTAGAATTCAAGGCCACTGTAATTCAAGCTGAAAGATTGCACTTCTGAGCACCTTCTGCCTCAAATGTACTGTTCTGCACCTGTTTAAAAATACACCACCGTTTTAATATACCCAAAAATGAGCCTTGACATCTTGATAATTTCCCCATGTTGAAATCTACTTGTTTTCACCTCTACTAAAAGGTGAAATTCAAGCATACCTGCTTGAATTATTACAAATACTCCTTACAAGCAGCTTTATTATTTTTTTAAAATCAGAACATTGTTTGGATTCTGTCAGGGAACTGCCATCAGCTTAGAGGCGAGGAATAGAAGGGCAGTTGTGTTATAGGGAGCCTCCGAAAATCTTGCGAAGCAGTTCCTCTTCCGGAGAGGAGGAAAGCCCCACCTCTAGTGGGGAAGAGGTGCAAGGACCAGAGGATGCTTGTGGGAGCCTTAACACCGCTCCTGGGCAAGGCGGACAGGAGGGAAACACGCCCTTGCCATCGCCCATTCTGCGCAGTAGCCTAAGGTGCAAAGAGGGAAGGGGAAGGTTGGGGGAAGTCCAAAAAAAAGACCACTCCCGGATTCTCCTAGCGATTGAGCCAGACATGAGCTTCGGGGCTCCTCACTGTAAATAAAGGTAAAGGTAAAGGGACCCCTGACCATTAGGTCCAGTTGTGGCCGACTCTGGGGTTGCGGCGCTCATTTCGCTTTATTGGCCGAGGGAGCCGGCGTACAGCTTCCGGGTCATGTGGCCAGCATGACTAAGCTGCTTCTAGTGAACCAGAGTAGTGCACGGAAAAGCCGTTTACCTTCCCGCCGGAGCGGTACCTATTTATCTACTTGCACTTTGACGTGCTTTCGAACTGCTAGGTTGGCAGGAGCAGGGACCGAGCAATGGGAGCTCACCCCGTCGCGGGGTTTCGAATTGCCGACCTTCTGATCAGCAAGTCCTAGGCTCTGTGGTTTAACCCACAGCACCACCCGCGTCACTGTAAATAGCTTGCGCCAAAATAAAACCTGTAAAATATGGGTTTGGAGTCCTGCCTGCTTACTCTCGAGCAGCCGCAACAGCCATCTGACAGATTCACTGAAAAGCAAACAATTAATTTTGAAACGTTCGTAAAGTTTACCTGCCCATAAGCAAACACGGTAGCATTGTATCCTTCAAAGCAGCCTTCAATCAGTTTTTCTATGCACTGTATATAGATTTCTTCTTGCTGGGATTCAATATCAAATACATAATCAAAGGTGAAGGCCTTATCTTTTCCCAGGAACACTTGAGGTTCTCCTGGTGTGACAGATGTGCAGATATGGCATCCTTCAATCTTTTCTTTGGCTAGTTGAGGTCTGATTCTGAGGTGGGGGGTGGGGGTTGGAGAAGGAGGAGAAATAAAATGCCAAATATTACATCACTGGAACAGAACACAACTTAACGCTTCTTATTTCAAGAGTCCCCCAATAAATTTAAATCAGATATGCCCAAGAGGGACTGAAGTCGCGCAGAATACTCACTGCTCACCTGCAACAATGGAAAGAAATATCTACTTAATATTTAAGGACAAAAACAACCAGCCTTTCTGCTGTACCAGTGGTACTCAAGTCTCCAAGGTGACTTTGTCTGTCTCAAGTTGGCCTGGTTGTATTCTAAGATTACAGCCCCATTTACGTTTTCTCATGAGTAATCCCTATTGAACTCAGTGGGATTTCTGAGTGAACCGGCATATAACCGGTAATTAATAACTTACAAAAATCAGCCAAAGAAAAAAACCATGGCAGAACGGAGGACAATCAGGCCTAATATATCCACATTATTTTTGAACCGCAGGAGCCTGCCAAAGATAACAACATTGACTTGAATAGACCTACTATGGTAACAAGAATAGAAGGGAGATTATTTCAATTTAATTTTAAAAGCCTTTGCCCCACGGCGGAGTAAAAACAAATTATTTTTGTTTGTTTTTTAAAACAAGTAGACCCCAGATGCTCAATAGTTTAAGAGGAGGTTATTCTAGCTTGGATTATATGGCGCAGGACTAAGCTAACAAGGGTCTGTTTCATCTCCCAAGCAGCACAAAAACGACAACCTAGTTTTCTCATTATTTGTGAAAATCCTAACAGACGTTAACCCAAATATGAGCATAAGACTTTTCTTTCTTTCTTTCTTTCTTTCTTTCTTTCTTTCTTTCTTTCTTTCTTTCTTTCTTTCTTTTTGCTACCATTTAGAAAGTTACTTGTTTCCACAAGAACCCAACTGGAATTCATGGTAACTTCTGGGCAAACAACTTGTCATACACAAGTACAGTGGTACCTTAGGTTAAGTACTTAATTCGTTCCAGAGGTCCGTACTTAACCTGAAACTGTTCTTAACCTGAAGCACCACTTTAGCTAATGGGGCCTTCCGCTGCCGCCGCGCCGCCGAAGCATGATTTCTGTTCTCATCCTGAAGCAAAGTTCTTAACCTGAAGCACTATTTCTGGGTTAGCGGAGTCTGTAACCTGAAGCGTATGTAACCTGAAGCGTATGTAACCCGAGGTACAACTGTATGTTTTTTATTTAAGACACAACTTCAGTAGGCTATAATTCTGCTTAGGACTACCACGTTTGTGTGTGTGTGTGTGTGTGTGTGTGTGTGTGTAACCACGCTCAAAAATTTCAGCTCCCAGTGGCTCCTTTTTGTGAAAAACTATTGGAAGTGACTTCATTGCGGAATTGAGAGAAGATGGCGGCTGCCAGCAGCGAAAAGATTTTTGGATTGATTCGGCAGAAATACCAGCGTGTGAGGGGATGCTGCCTGGACAGAGGGGTATCATACACATAAAATCCACACAGAAACACGTCATTTTACTTCAACTCGCTTGTGGAAACAACTCAGAGGCCGTGAAAGAAGGAAAACAACAGGAAGATTTAAAGGAACTATTAGAAATGACTATCAAAAGCAGCAGAGATATGAGATGACCAGAGCCCCCCCGAACTTGAAGCATGGAAAGTACCAACAAAAAATTTATAATTTGGCAGAATATTTGGATTAATTGATATGTATATGTATAATCTGGAATATTTAATGTGATTTGATTGGATTGTTAAAATGGAAAACTTAATAAAAATGATTTTTTTAAAAAAGGAAGTGACTTCATTGCATGCATTTGCCTTCAGTATGTGGTTTGAAACTTGCCACCACCATTTCAAAATCTGATACAAGCTAGGTGGTTTGTATCTATAATATAATGAATCAAATGCCAATCGCACAAGGGGCACCAAAGAAATTATTCTGAATTTACCTAAGATTGAATGTAAAACAGCACATTTAAAGAAGTCTGGGGTTTCACCCACCAAGCACAAGTTTTAGCTCAGTTGCTAGATCATAAGACTCTTAATATCAAGGTCACGGATTCGAGCTCTATGTTGGGTAAAAGATTCCTGCATTGCAGGCGGTTAGACTAGATGACATTCGTGGTCCCTCTTCCAACTCTACAATTCTATGGTTCTAGGAACTTGGACTTCTTCAGAACTGTAAACATAGACTGTGCAGCTGCAGTGATTGATGACAGACTGTGAATTCAGCTTCTTTGTGTCTGGTAATGAATTACGTTTTTCCATCAATAACTGGAAACGTTTGAAAGTATCTAGGAACAATCCTACATTGGGAGTTAGAACAATATAATGCAGTTCCCTTTCACTTAATTTTACCCCCAAATTTTACACACAAATGGCAGAAAGCGTGCAGATGATCCAACAATAAAAGCTTCACAACTACAAGGTATCATACCACACGTCATGACAGCCCATACAATAGTTTATTTATAATGCTATTGTCAATTTAATCCCTCTCCAAGTAGACAAAGTTAGCACATGTCCTGAGCAAAACCTGCAGTACATGATGAAACTGGAAGAACCATTTATAACTATTCTTAAGGGAACAATAGTTTTTATTTTTTTTAAAATAAAACACGCTCCGACAACCTGTCCAGTAGGGAAACAAATTTACAATACGGAAGTCTACTGTGCCAATATAAACATTCATGTAATCTTATAGTGCAAGTGATTTCTCCCTTCTACAAGTCTACTCTACAAAACATCTCCTGTGATTTATGCCAGTAGTAACTTGGGAGAGGCAAAATGTTTCAAGAATTGTCGTTAGAAAAATACCAAGTCCAAGGTCCTTATTCTGTCATCTGTCCACTTGTAGAAGGAGCTTGCTATCAGCTTGCTATCTGTGAACTAACAGTTGTATAAATGAGCCCCAGGGTGGTCTTTTAGACATTCTTCCATCCTCATGATTGCTAATAATCTATTAGTAGTTCTCACACCATAGGAAGAACATTTAGAATGGCTCAGTGGCACCGGAGGAGTGATTCGGTCACAATCAATTAGGTTCTGAATCTGACTGTTTGGGGTTCAGTCCCCAATGTGGTGCCCATGAACTCCATGTAGACATACACACATACACTTGATGCCTGCCAAGATCCCCACTGCTCCTATTTAAAGGAAATATGGAGGAGGAGGAGTAATAATAATAATAATAATAGTATATTTGGTCTTTTTTTGTTGTATTCTTCCCTTGGGTGGCATTGTGTGGGAGCGCAGTGTCTTCAAAATACTGAAGTTTATCTTGCAATATGGTTTTATTTTTGCTCCTTTTAAGATTATTTATTGTTATTTTCATTGTACGTATATTCAGGCATTGTTTTGACTGCTCTGGCAAATTGCAGCAGTCTGAACAGTGGAGTATAACTCTCCTAAATAAAGCAGGTCACATATTAGGTTCCCCTCTCCTTTTTAAACACAGTTAGGAAATAATAATTTAGGGTTCTCTTTTTAAAAAAATATTCCTAGTTGGTGGATTTTGATTTATTTTCTTAAATGTGCTTTGTTTGTATTGGGTTGGATGAAAAGTAGAGGAAACATTTTGCATCACAGCAGGGCTTTTCTGCCTCTTCTCACTTCTGTTCCTTGCACACAGAGATAATCCCAGTTTTGGGGCAGGAGACCCTCCAAGATGGGATGGGATGAGGCAGAGGGGGCAGTAGTTCGATGGGTGACACCTTATGTGGCTGAAAGTCTTGTGAAAAACTTCATGCAAAGACCTTTGGTGGTTCTCTCTCTTCTGCTTTTATTGTGATTAAGTTTTGCTTGTTGCTTTTTGTTGTTTTTTCAATGGCTTTTACATTGTGTTACCTCTCAGAGAATGTTTGTTACTGGGTGGCATACTAATGTCAAGATATATGAAGGAAGCCTGGGGGAATGGAGGGGGTTGTTTTTGTTTTTAATTATACACACAAACCCTCATTTTTCCAGGTTGCTTTTCCAGGTCTTCACATCTCTACAAACACAATTTTAAAAGAAGTACAGTGGTACCTCGGGTTACATATGCTTCAGGTTAAAGACGCTTCAGGTTACAGACCCAGAAATAGTGCTTCAGGTTAAGAACTTTGCTTCAGGATGAGAACAGAAATCATGCACCAGCGGCGCGGCAGCAGCAGCAGGAGGCCCCATTAGCTAAAGTCATGCTTCAGGTTAAGAACAGTTTCAGGTTAAGAACGGACCTCCAGAACGAATTAAGTACTTAACCCAAGGTACCACTGTACATATACTTTTAAAGACTGCAATCTACTTTGAGCTCCCCTTCCAAGCCAGAGGGGGGGAAACACAATTTATTTTTAATAACATTTATATTGGCTAGTTCCTAGCAAAGCCATTAATTTCAGCAAGTTATACAGGGGCAAATAAACCAATTCCTAGACATTCTGTAATGGACCTAAGTTTGTTTTTTTGTTCTGTGAACTGCCCTGAGACCTCTGGGTATAGGGAGGTATGTAAATTCAATTAATAATAACAACAACAATAATAAATAGGAATATCTATTTAAAGGAGCTATATTAAAAACCCGGAAACTGACAAGCTGTCACTTTTCACTGGCAGATGAGAAAGAGGAGTAATAGTAATAATTTAATTAAAAGCAAAATATGGCACTGGAGTAATTGGATTGATCGAATGAATGAATCATTATTTGCGTCAGCCATCGGCCATAGCAATAAAACAATAATATACAAAGAATAGAAATAAAAAGTCAATTATATAAAATACATTTTAGGGTTTGGAATCAATAGTCAAATAGTGGATCTTATTCTGATTGCCCCAGCTAAAAACCTCGCAACCTTTGCTGTCACCGGAGTAATTGCATTTGTCTGGCGACAGTTCACATATGTTGCTGTCACGGTTTGGCTTGGCTTAATAAGATTTATTTTCTTAAATTAATTATCCTTTTCTGGACCTCTCATCAGAACAAGCTTCTGTAGCCATTAAGTGAATTCACAAGAGCCAGGCTTATTCAACTGCGCCATAGTTTCAGAGGCAACCCATTTATATATGTTGATTTGGTTTCCTTGGACCTCTTGCCTTCATCACTGGGCAGTTGCTAGCCTTAGCTGGAAGGATGTCAAGCTGTGATCTTCTCCCCCTTTCCCCCAAAATAATCCTCTGGCCATTTTGTAATGGTCTGCCAGACAGCTCAGTACAGACGGCATCCTCTTGCTGCTTGACAGGGTCTTTTGTTTGCTTGCCAAGGAAAAAGCAAGGAGGTGGGGGGGGAGAGAGACTGAGTGCTGGCTGTCAAGTAAATAGATCTTCTCTAAGCAGGTACCCAACTTTCTCTTGGAAGCCGTACACAGCAGACATGTCACATGGAAAACGTATCCAGTATTTCCACGTAAATTCTTCCTATATCATTTCAACGCATTGCTCACTTTAATGTGCTTCATTAGCTATGTCATAATAACTGTTTGGCTGCATAACAGTGCAATAACTGTAGCAGCAAAGCAATATAAAGAAGCTCATGGCACCTTAGAGACTACCACCCTTATATCTCTTGAAATTTTTCACTCACAATAAGCAATGTGAGAGTCAGGGAGGTGAACTCATGAAAGGCTGGGGATCTCATGTTTCTTATATGAAAGTAGGATGCTTCAGTTTTTCACAAAAGTTTTCAAATAACTTTAGGGTTGCCTTTCATAGTTCAGCTTTGAGATACAAAGTGGTTGTGTTGTGTGTGTTTTTAAGGATTCCTCCCCACAAATGGAAATAGCACAGGGAAGGTAAAGAAAACATTTACTCTATCCTATACCAAATTGTCTTGATCACCCCCATTTAACATCCACAATCCATTTCTAACATTTCATTTCATTTGTTTTTTGCCTTTTTGACTGTCATTTGGTGGGTCTGTCAATCAGCTTTTACAAATTGTTACATATTTAATACTGCAGGAGAAAAAAAAATCCTTTACAGTTTATTGTTGACTATTTCAAGTGAACAGAAGCTGCTCTGTTTTTAAACAGAAGGTAGGCTGTTCGCGCAAGGGCTGAAATGCTGCTATGAGCTGGTGAGATCTCACCATGCAGCAAGCAGAAAAATGTCAGGATCACAAAGTAGCCCAGGCTGAAAATTACATGCTTGCTCATACTGTACTTGGAGCAGAGTTACATTTTTGAACATTCCTGAATAGCAACGCTTGGTTCTGACTCCACTAAACATGTTACTCTCTGGAAGAGATGGGAGGAGCACACTCAGCTACAAGGGAAAGGAAAGGGGGGAGAGATAACAACCACATTGCTCTCCACTTCTGCAGTTTCTATTGACAGAGATTTACACTGGCTTGATATTAACTCCAGGATTTTCTTAAGGTCTTAATCACGTTTGTTTGTTTGTTTGTTTGTTTGTTTGCTTGCTTGCTTGCTTGCTTGCTTGCTTGCTTGCTTGCTTGTTTGTTTGTTTAAAAGTCCTATATCTGCTGAATGGGTTTATGTTTGTAAAGCTGTGTTATTTTCTTACATAGATACACCTGAACAAAATGGAAATACCTGGAGAGTTATTGAAAGGCATGCTTTGAGGAAGATAACCAACACTGGGACTCTCATACTGGAATTTCAGATATAGGGAATACTACAGCAATCACACCGATTTTTCAGAGGCTGCCACCAAAGCAAATATAGGATATTCCTTAAGTTTCTGAATTCTGAAGGCCATTTCACGTGTTACAATAAAGTGGGTAGACCAGATGCACACAAATGTTGCACTGCTATCACACTTGTGATGCATGCCTCTGCCCTGACTTTTGCAGGGCATCCCTGCGGGCTTTACACAACTAATGTGTGCACTGCCCTCTCATTGCAATGTACAAAGCTGTCCTGAACCTTCATGAGGAGGGAATACTTGGGAAACAGAGGGTAGATTTAGGTTGAGCTTCTTTTCTTCTTTGATCCAGAGATTAAGATGTTGCTTTTAAAAGGGGGCATATATAAACGACATGTATAAAGATCCATCTGGAAATTTGATGTACCTTCAGGTATTACAAAATTAATCTATCTAGCTCAGTATTGTCTACACCAGTGGTGAGACACCTCAAGCCTGCAGGTCCCTCTGGGGTTGGCCCACAAGGCCATTTCTGGTATAACTAGCCTCATCTTTCCTGCTTCTGCTGTCACATGACATTAGGCACAGGAAAGTTCCAGCCATGGAAGTTCAAAAAGATTTCAAGCCACAGCCATAAAGGAAGAATCAAGGTGAGTATGCCACTTGCTTCCTTTGATCTGTTGCCTCGCATGGCGAGAGAAAAAGCCACCAAATTCAGAAAGTGCTGAATTCAAGCTCCGACTGTGAAAGGAAGACTCTTGAAGTTTCAATTACCTGGCATCATATGACAGCAGGCGACTGACAGGTGGACAATTCCACCAACCTATCAAGTGACCCAGATCAGGTTGGTCTACGCCAATTGTCTACTGCTCTCCTGAGTTTCAGCCTGGGGTCCTTCCCAGTGTTACGTGGAGATTGTAGGGACTGACACTGGGATTTTCGGCTTGCAAAGCATTGCTTTACCTCTAAGCCAAGGTAAAGAGGACCTTTGGAAACATGAGGCCCACAGTCCTTCTTGGGCAATCTTCCAGGAGCCAAGTATCAAAACTGGGGAATGCCACAGGCAAAAGTGGGCCAAACTCCTGCCGCACCTAACTGTCAGACTTTACACACACACACACACACACACACACACACACACACACACCTCTATTCAAGTAAGCAAGCATGCATCATTATCACAGATCAATAATTATAAGGCATAGAGCAATGGGACGCGGGTGGCGCTGTGGGTTAAACCACAGAGCCTAGGACTTGCCGAGCAAAAGGTTGGCGGTTCAAATCCCCGCGATGGGGTGAGCTCCCGTTGCTCAGTCCCTGCTCCTGCCAACCTAGCAGTTCAGAAGCACGTCAAAGCGCAAGTAGATAAATAGGTACCGCTTCGACGGGAAGGTAAACAGCGTTTCTGTGTGCTGCTCTGCTTCGCCAGAAGCGGCTTAGTCATGCTGGCCACATGACCCAGAAGCTGTACGCCGGCTCCCTCGGCCAGTAAAGCGAGATGAGCACCACAACCCCAGAGTCGGCCACGACTGGACCTAATGGTCAGGGGTCCCTTTACCTTTTTAAGGCATAGAGCAGGGCTTGGGAGAAGTGTGGTCTGGAACAGGGGCTTGGCTTGGAAAGGTCCCAAGGGCAGCATTTGACCTCAGGCTTGGAGGTACGAGGGTCATAGCTTAGAGCAAGACTGGGGAACCCTCAAGTCAATATTATATTGTCCGATTTCATAATATGCACATTCGAAATAAGGACTCAGCAGCACACCAACCCACTCTCACTACCTTTCCTTTACAATTATGCATAGGGCAATTTTGAGCACCCATCACCACGCAATGACCTAAATGCATAGATTAGGCCTTCAGAGTTAGATACAAAGGATATACGTTTATGTCTGTCAAAACATACACCAGACATGTTGAGGGGGATCCTAATTTCTAACCAATTTCATCTGTTCGTCTTACAGTGTTAAGTCGCTTTGAGACCTTTTCATATAAAGCACCTAAGAAATGCAGTAAACAACAAAATAATTTTGTCCATGCATGTTCAAGTTGTGTTGTACGAAATTCATACAACTGCTGAGAATTTAGCTGGTTATATTGCATAGCATGCTACAGTCATTTATTTTTTTTGCTTTGCATAATTTGTGGAACAATTCTCCCCTTATTCACACAGCTGCTGCCAGTTCATTTCTCTGCCAGTCTCCCATACAAAGTGGTAAACACCTGATCCTGGAGTCTCGCCTATCAGTTCAACGCCTTACTGCTGTTCCTTGGCAGCAGGAGTGGGAGAGAGTCTAGCTTTCTCAGGGTCAAAAACTCTTCTGTTAAATCAGTCCTCATTTAAGGGGGAGGAGGGGGACAGGGGAAGAATGAGAACAGTTCCAAATCATGCATTTCTCAGCTGCTATATAAAAACCATTAAAAGCAAATTACTTCTGGCTTGGCTGTTTAACAGCAGTGCCCCTACAAGCACTAGGAAGGGGGAAAGACTTTCTAAAATGCAAGCTTAACTTCCTCAGCTGTGAGTTTATGTTCAAAGATAATGTGTCTGCCTAAATCAGTTCTCAAATAAGCAATAAAAATTGTTATTGCAATAAGTTGCACTAAGCAAGACCAATACAAGTTTTGAAGCTTTTCCCTCAACTCCTCAGCTCCCAAAAACCTTCAGCACTGAATTAAAGAATAAGAGCTCAATGGGCACAGTGGCAGCTATGCCATTCTGAAAGAGGTTGATACCCGGGTATTCAGCTCTCTTACCTTAATACAGTGGTACCTCAGGTTACAGATGCTTCAGGTTACAGACGCTTCAGATTATAGACTCCGCTAACCCGGAAATAGTACCTCGGGTTAAGAACTTTGCTTCAGGATGAGAACAGAAATCGCGCAGCGGCAGCGGCAGACCTCATAAGCTAAAGTGGTGTCTCAGGTTAAGAACAGTTTCAGGTTAAGAACGGACCTCCAGAACGAATTAAGTTCTTAACCTGAGGTACCACTGTATATTGGTACAATTCAAAACGTCACTGTAAACCATGATTAAAGTTGTTTCGTGAATGTACCAATCAAGGCTGCTCATCTCGTCCCTGTTCTCACAATCCCTCACTTAACATTATAGGAGGACCAGGGATTGCAGTTTGTATTCTTCCAACAAACCAGGGATCGTGTTTTTGTTTCCTCTCAGTATGAACGAAGAGGGTGCAATTCTCTAGTACATGTACATAGGAAGACTAAAGTAAAAAGGAAAGCAATTTGCTGTAACTCAGGGCCTGGAGAGGCAATTTGTTACAACTGCCAACCAAACCACTCTCAACAGCATCCCTGCTTGCCCCCAGCATCTGACATGAATGCTGAAAAACACGCCCACTTTTTTCTACTTCTCCATTTCCAGTGGTCCACCTGCTTCCTGCATCCCTGCATCTCTATTTATTGCCATGTTTGTATGATGTCAACCTATAAGGTGCTTCCTACTGTGAAAGGACTCAGAGAGAGCTGCAACAATAGGTTAACACCTTCCTATTCAAAGGTAGCCCACTGACTGCACTAGGAGACAAAACAGGAGTACAAGGTCAACCTTGGGTCCCCAGATGTTGTGGGACTACAACTCCCATCATCCCTGACCACTAGTCCTGCTACCTAGGGATGATGGGAGTTGTAGTCCAACAACATCTGGGGACCCAAGGTTGAGAAAGGCTAGTCTATGGGGCTGCTCATGACCTTATACTCCTGTTTTGTCTCTTAATGCAACATGATAGATCAGTCGGTAGAGCATGAGACTCTTAATCTCATGGGGTCCTGGGTTCGAGCCCTACCTTGGGTAAAAATTCCTGCATTGCAGGGGTTTAGACTAGATGACTCTGTGGTCTCTTCCAACTCTACAATTCTATGATTCAAAAGCAGAAGTTATATTAGTTCTCTGCCTGATCCTAGTTAATATTAGATTATATAACAATGTTCAGTTTAGCCACTACATTTTAAGAATCTAAGAAAGAGCCATAAAGATGATCAAGAGGTCAAAAGCCATAAAGTAAGTGTGGTATGGGACGCAGGTGGCGTTGTGGGTTAAACCACAGAGCCTAGGGCTTGCCGATCAGAAGGTCGGCAGTTCGAATCCCCACGATGGGGTGAGCTCCCATTGCTCGGTCCCTGCTCCTGCCAACCTAGCAGTTCGAAAGCACATCAAAGTGCAAGTAGATAACTAGGTACTGCTCCGGCGGGAAGGTAAAAGGCGTTTCTGTGCGCTGCTCTGGTTCGCCAGAAGCGGCTTAGTCATGCTGGCCACATGACCCGGAAGCTGTACGCCGGCTCCCTCGGTCAATGAAGTGAGATGAGCGCCGCAACCCCAGAGTTGGCCATGACTGGACCTAATGGTCAGGGGTCCCTTTACCTTTTTAAGTGTGGTATAATGGTTAGAGTAGTCTTCCACAACACACTGTCCTCCATATTTTTGAACTATTATCTCCCATTGCCCCTGACCTTTTGCAATGCTGGCTGGAACTAATGGGAATTGGAGACCAGCAACATTTGGAGGGACCAGGTGAAGAGCATTGGTTTCAAATGCCAGATTAGGAATGGCGATGCCAGAGTTCAAATCCCCACTCAGCCATGAAGGTCACTCGCAACCTTGGGCTTAACCTCACTCTCTAAGCCTTCCCCACCTCACAGGGTTGTTCTGAGGATGAGGGAGATAAATTTCAAAGGCAAAAAATGGAGGATATACATATAATAAATAAACTGCTGGTATTAGTTCAGCACGGGTGGCGCTGTGGGTTAAACCACAAAGCCTAGGACTTGCCAATCAGAAGGTCGGCGGTTTGAATCCCTGCGAGGGGGTGAGCTCCTGTTGCTCAGTCCCTGCTCCTGCCAACCTAGCAGTTCAAAAGCACGTCAAAGTGCAAGGAGATAAATAGGTACCGCTCCAGCGGGAAGGTAAACAGCGTTTCCGTGCGCTGCTCTGGTTCGTCAGAGGCGGCTTCGTCATGCTGGCCACATGACCCGGAAGCTGTACGCCAGCTCCCTCGGCCAATAAAGCGAGATGAGTGCCGCAACCCCAGAGTCGGCCACGACTGGACCTAATGGTCAGGGGTCCCTTTACCTTATTAGTTCATGTTAATTGATATCAACCTTCCATGAACTATTTGACAGCAAGCAGTGATCCTCTCACATAGTTTTGGTGATCCACCATTAAGCCCCAGCATGTCAACTGGCAAGACATCACTGTAGAGTTTCCTTTCAAGTCTCTCTCCCATCATGTAAGCCCAGGGGGAGGGAAACTTTCCCAGCAAGTAGGTGGATCCCAACATCTCCGACTCCAGTAGCCCATTTTGGCATGTGGGTGGGGGTGCTCGCCTATCACCTGATGTCATTACATCAGGTGATAACATCAAAGTGGCCAGCTAACAGGGGTTGCAAATCGACAAAGTTGGGTCTTCCCCAATGGCAAACTCCTTGGCAGTGTAGCCCCATTTGCAAAGGAACAACCAGGAGCTCTCTTTAAGCTCCCGTCTGACCAAACTGCGGGAGGCAGTGGAAGACAGGAGTGCCTGGCGTGCTCTGGTCCATGGGGTCACGAAGAGTCGGACACGACTAAACGACTAAACACAAACAAGTTCCTTTACTGGTGCATCCTTACCTGTCCCTCATCACATATGTCAGGTGAGCAGCGGATAAGTAAGGTTTGGAAGGAAACTGCCTTGCGGACCAAATCAGGACCCGTGCCAGGCCAATTTCGGTCCCTCACCCTCAAAATAGACTAGTCCAATAGCTTTCAAACTTTCTAACTTGAGTAGACTCTTTCTACTCTCACCTATCTGCTGAGGGATACCTGTATCTCTGCACCACATGCCTTTCTCTTACTTGAAAAGAGCATTGCACTGACGACTTACAATACGTACGTAATCCAAAACCCTTCTGAGCTTTGCCACTGGTTAATAAAGCTCCACTCTCTGTTCTTTTCCTCTACAATATGTTTATCTGAAACAGAATGCCACCTTAACTGCTTTCATCCTAATTATCAAGCTTGTTATAATTCTAATCTGTCATCTGAAGTTTCTCTCAGTCACTCCCGTTTTTATTTTGTATCCTCTGTCTCATCTACAAATTTGTTAAGAATACTCAGTCATCCTAAACTTAAAAGCCTTATGTCCTAAGTCTATAATTTGATACTTGTACAGACAAGGCCGTGCAGCCGAGAGGAAAAAGGAAAGAACAAAGAGAAAAGGAGACTGAAATATTCATTTAGTGAACTTTAGAGCGATTCCTTAAGATGAGCCATGAAGAGTCACAAGCACATAAATGAAGTTTATAAAAATAAATAAAGAGAGGGTGACAACGTGAGTCTCCAGTACATGACCAGACAGCACTAACTTTATGTAGTCAATTGTGTGTAAGGAAATAAACCTTCTGTCTCTTTGGGATCAAAGAGGCAGGAAAGGATGGGGGAGTAATTTTATTCACTTTACATTTAAAGGTGAATTTACTAAATTTGCATTTTTAAAAAAAAATACCACCAAGAGCTACCTGACCGTCAGCTGCATCTTGCCAGGAGAAGGTAAGCGCCCATTGCTCCCCTACTATTCTTCATGCCTGATGCCCTGCAGAGGCACTGATTCTGCGGGGTCCTGCTTTGCAAGCAACTTCCCTGCAGAGTAGCACCCCACACCACAGGACCTATGTCTCTGCACAAGAGCTGAAGTGGAGGCACTGATCCTGCAGAATGCAGGGTGCTCACTTGCAGAGAAGCCATGGCTTTTTAAAAAAAAATTAAAAAACCTAATGAGACATTAGCCTGCCCCTGAACTAATTTGGAACTGGATCCAGGGGAGGCTGGGTTGTCCCAAGATGGTCTAAGGTGGGTTAGCCTGACTGAGGCTCCTTGAATTGGAGCATGGGTAGGCAAACTAAGGCCCGGGGGCTGGATCTAACCCAATCGCCTTCTCAATCTGGCCAGCGGACAGTCCGGGAATCAGTGTGTTTTTACATGAGTAGAATGTGTCCTTTTATTTAAAATGCATCTCTGGGTTATTTGCGGCGCCTGCCTGGTGATTTTACATGAGCAGAATGTGTGCTTTTATTTAAAATGCATCTCTGGGTTATTTGACATAGGAATTACCGTATTTTTTGCTCTATAAGACTTACTTTTTCCCTCCTAAAAAGCAAGGGGAAATGTGTGTGCGTCTTATGGGGTGAATGCAGGCTGCGCAGCTATCCCAGAATCCAGAACAGCAAGAGGGATCGCTGCTTTCGCTGCGCAGCGATCCCTCTTGTTGTTCTGGCTTCTGAGATTCAGAATATTTTTTTTCTTGTTTTCCTCCTCCAAAAACTAGTTGCGCCTTATGGTCTTGTGCACCTTATAGAGCAAAAAATACGGTAGTTCATTTTTTCTTTTCAAAATATAGTCCGGCCCCCCACAAGGTCTGAGGGACAGTGGACCGGCCCCCTGCTGAAAAAGCTTGCTGACCCCTGTTGGAGCCATGGGGAGGGTCATGGCCGTAAACAGCTGCACTAGAAACCCCATCTCTCTCCACACTCTTCATCATAAAGCTGAGAGGCAGAAGAAAAAGCCCCACTTTTATTTTGAATTTAGTTTATTTATGTTTCTTTTCCACAGTGAAATGAGCCCAAAGTGGCTAACAAACATCTATTCACATAATTTAACGTTTTTTGGGGGAAGTAGGACACATTTGTTACAAAACCTGCAACACAAGACTAAAAACAAGAAGTCCCAGCAAAGGAAGAATGGATACAAAAACGTGTGGAATATGCAGAAATGGCAAAACTTGCCAGAAGAGTAAGAAATCAAGATAACAAACTTTTTATAAAGGAATGGAAATGGTTTATTGAATATTTACAGATGAATTGTAAACGGATAAGAACACTGGCAGGATTACTGTAATAAACTGCAACTTCTTAACTGTATATATTTAAAGAAGATGAATAAATGAGCAAATTAAGTTAATTTGGATATGCAGAAGATATTAAAAATAAATTTAAATAATTTATTTCCTTAAGAAAGAGGAGGAAGAAAGTCAAATTTTGAAATGTCAAAATGATTGTAAAATCAGTGAAATGTATAAACCTGAAAAGTATAAATATTTTTTTAAAAAAAAATTAAACAAAAAAACAATTCAGTAAACATGAGCTACATTTAATGTTACAGTAAAATATAGTCTTGACACATACCAAGTAAAATGCAAAGTCAAAATTAACAGGCCAAAACAAGCCCTACTGCTGCCACAGCTTAAATAAAGCTCAGAAGAGGTGGGGTCTTCTGACCCGACGAGGTGATTTACAGTCTGGTCCCTCATCTCTCCCTTCAGTCAAGTCTGAAAGCCACAAAAAGCAGGGGCAGGGGGAGGCATTGATGGTAAGTAGTCTTCCACAGCTGCTAGTGCTGATTTTAATGCACTACTTTGAATCAAGGCCCAGGACAAAGCAGAACCAGAAGTCTCCTCCATTGGCCTAAAGGAAAGGATAACTTGCTAACATATAAAGAACAATGAAACCATCTGTTCGCGAATGCCAATGTATATCATTTATACAGCTACAGTTTTATAATTCGGAACGGACAAGAAAGAGTTAACCGAAGAATCATCTCTGTGTTTTCCAGCCCAGTATTTCCAAAGTAATTGACTGATGGTAAAGAAGACTTAGCCCTCACATATCAGTTGCAAGAGTTCAGCGAACACAAATTCGCTTCGACCACGCTTACCCATCAGAGGTATTAAAATTGATCCTGATGGATAGGCTTCCTAATTGAGTCAGACATAAATGCAAATGGCGTCCCGTCCAGCATGGAATAGACAGGTGGCTCACCCCCTTCCTCATCGCCCAATGTCTAAGACGAACAAACAGAAACATTTGTGCAAAAGCTTCTTTATGTCCAAATAAGGGAAATCTGGGTGGGGGCAGTTGCAGCTGTTCCTTTGTTCATACCACATACAATGATTCCTCAGGGGCACCTTAATCTATGGATAAAATGAGGTATAATCACACTTAACACATGTTATTCGAAAACCCAACCACATTTCTGTGAATCCTGAAATGTGCTCTTGGTCCAAAATATAGCAACTGAATAATAATAATAATAATAAATCCCCCTCCATTGTTCTCAGATATTATTTTTAGCCCCCACCTCCACCCCAGTTAAACACATTTCCTCAAGAAAGACCCTGAGATCTTATTGTTCAAGAGGCATAAAACAAATAAAGTAGAAATTTGTTTCCATTTACCTTCACATCAACTGGGGGGGGGGGTGTCAATGTGGTTGTGCTATGTTGGTGGCAGATGCCCAACGCTCTGTGTCATGAAATATCCCTGGTACAAAGAACCTTGGAAACTGAAGAGCCTCGTGGGAAGGTTTGTTGCATGATCAGACTAGAGACTGCCACATTATAGTAGAACATCCATTTCATGCATCTGATGAAGCAGAGCTTATTCCACAACTTCTGTAAATGATATTTCCCATTGGGTCAATGCTTCTGAGAAAGTCATGTGAAACTCAAAAGCTGTTGGTAACACACCAACCCAAGCTTGCCTAATAATAGGTGTTCATTTTTTGCCTACTTGCCCATCTTCTTTACGTATTTCCATATTCCAATATAATTTTAAGTATTGAGTAACTAGGGCTGGCGCAACAAGTCAACTGATCAGCAAGTATTTGACCAAGGTGCTAGTGCAGAGGAGAAACTAGCCTCAATCCCTGGTTCAGCATTGCGTGTGAATTTGAGACTATGGTTAGACAAACAAACCATGATAAATAAGCCAAGAACAATTCTATGGTTTACTGTAACAGCCAAATGTGTGTGGGAACCACTGCAGTATTTGAAGCAAGAAGTTAGTTTTCAACTACCATTTTTTCAAGTTCAGGAAGGTGGATTCTATAAAAGGGCTGCTAACCTTTGGAGCTACCATTCAGAAATTAACAGTTGAAGTTTGTTTGCCTCACACAATGTCAGAGTTAGCTAATGTTATCATCTTTAGCAAAGAGAGTAACTAAATCTTTTCCAAACTTCAGGAAAATTCTGTAAAAATATGTTATATGCCTGCAACTTCATTTTTAGCAGTTTATTTACCAAAAAGAAGTCATGTTGAAGAGGAGCAATATCCTTACAGTTCAAATTCTAATATTAACAGAAAACTCATCCCCCTTTTAACTTCCAAATCACGCCTACAATTAATCTCTAACAAGGACTGGGTTAGATACCAGTTTTTCTAGAGAGATGATATACAAAAGCTTGATTAGGAATCAATACCCTAAAATTCATTGTCCCTTTTTTTCAATAAACCCTCAAGAATTTTGTTGAATGTCATGTAGAAGACAACTCAACATTAAGTACATACAATATAGAATAATTACATTCATAGATCAGTTTTGTCATATGAAAGTAATTCAAGTGTATATAAGTAATAAGTATTAGCAGCACTATATCTTTGGGAAGGTATTGTATGTGTACCTACAAAATTTATAAACAGAGCCCATATCCCCGCCCCCAAAAAATACAAATAAAAAATAAGCAAGATTTGCCACCCTATTGAGTTACAAACTTTAGCACCAATAAAAGGCTTGATGCAAAATAATTGCTTTACAAACAGCTCTATGCAATTCTAGCTATACTGCTTTCAGACCACAATGAATTTCCCTGTCAATTTATATACCTTCTGTCACTGCACGATTCATATACATTCCAACAATCGCTGCTGTTTCAGCAAAAAATAAGATTGCCCTTTCTGATTAATCATTTATTCTAAATATGCAAGAGACAGACCAACAGGTTTCAATCTATAACAATGAAACTCTTGAGACTATTACTGAATACTCTTAGCAAGCACTGAGATGGGGACAGAATAAGAGGAACTTGGAACACAAAAATGGCAAAATTGTTGCACCACAGAAAACTAAATTCTGGGCTGCCCCATAGAACTGAAACATTTCAAAAGCTCTTGCAAATATCCATAGCCTAAGGATCCCTTTGCTAACTTCCCTATATGCAGGCTTTCCTTGTTTAATGTCATTGCCATGGTGACATCCTTGAAATCTAATTCCACAGCCATTCATGTTGTGGCAACTCAGAGGTTCATTCAATGCCTGGAAGAAGACTGGGTGCTAAGGCTCTAGCACGGCTTTTCAAAGAAGCTGAATGAAGGAAAAGTAAGGAAAAGTTAAGGGCGAATGGGGAAAGAATGTTTAAGTTAGGAAAATACTGAATAATCCAAGTAACTTCTGTAGTTCTGCCTCTTTCTGTGAAAGTCAAGAATGCTTTAGCACTAAATACCGTATTTTTTGCTCTATAAGGTTCACTTTTTCCCTCCTAAAAAGTAAGGGGAAATGTGTGTGCGTCTTATGGAGCGAATGCAGGCTGCACAGCTATCCCAGAAGCCAGAACAGCAAGAGGGATTGCTGCTTTCACTGCGCAGTGATCCCTCTTGCTGTTCTGGTTTCTGAGATACAGAATATTTTTTTTCTTGCCGTAATGATGTTTGCCCATCAGGTATCAGCTATGCCATAGAAACACGGAAAACCACTGAACCTAACTTCCTGCAGCTAAATCAGAGTTGCCTACAGCAAAACAATCTATACACATTTATCCAAGCTCTGTTGGAAATGACCACAGAGATTCCTTATGCATGAACAAATTTCCAGTGTTCAACTGACTTAATGTTCAGAACCAACCTCCCTTGTATCTACATTTGTATTTAAGGTGAGTAGGGCAGCCTTCCCTCAACACAATAATCTCCAGAGGTTTAGGACTAAAATTTCCAAGATGCCTGGCCATATGGGCTTTGCTGACTGGGGTTCATGAGAACTGCAGCAAAAATAATAATAATACAGGGCATCAGGTTGGAGAGCGCTGGACTTATGGACTTTCATGGACTGATTGGACGCAGAGGAATGATGGAAGGAACCAGCTGGGGAACCAACCAGGGAAGAAGAAGGCTCAGAGCCCTGGGAGTGAGACAACAATGAGAGGTCAAAGGGAGAAGACTGGGAAGTGGAGGTATTGGAAGCTGAAGAGGTAACAGGGCTTATTTGAGCTGGGAATCTGTGAGAGAGAAGTACAGAATCAGAGGCAGAATCTGAAACAGGAGGGTGGGAGTAGGGAGCCCAAGAGGCAGAAATGAATCAGGCTAGTCATGGGTGTCTTCCCCCTCCTTCTGCAACAAGGTCCCATCCTCCCTAGTCTCCCAGAACCAGAAGAGGTATGAAAAGGGCAGGAAAGAGGGAGGCTGCACACAGGCGCAGCCTCCAATTGCTTGGGAAAAGTCCTGGAGAGGAGAGGACTTAGATGGCTGAGAGGAGGCCTGGACTTTCAGTCTTGGCAACTGACTTTCATGGAGTAAGGCCACTAGGAATGAGATGCTTTGCTCATTAGGCTTGACACTCAAACAAGTCTATGAAGACCGTGTTTTTGCTAATGAAGAGTTAACTGAGTTGAACAGTGTGATTTACTGTCGGCTCGCTTTCTGACACTGTAGCAGGGAATGTTGGGAAGACTTGCCCTTCGCTGTCAGCACACAAGCCTGTTCCACACTGCTTGTGGGTTCCCAGCCATCCTACCAAAATGCCCACGCACTGAAATACCCATGAGTCCATACCCGCTATTATACAATAAATGGGAGCAAGTATTAAAGAATTCTGTTATCCTCAAAATTAGAGACATTAAAAAACCAAGAATGTTCAACCTATGACTTCACATTAAAAAAGATGGCACCAAATTTAGTTTACTACGAATTAGTAGCATTCATGGCATGAGAACCATTTCCCTGTGGTGTGAACAGCTACCATTACAGCATGTCCCGCAGGTGAGGTATAAGGATAAATAAGTTGTGTGCAGGTGAATTATAAGGACAGGTGAGTCGCATGGCTGTGTGAGCCTTACGTATCGATTCAGTACCTAGGACGGAAGCAAAATTGGTTCTAGTTATAAATCTAAGCATCATTGGTCATGAGCTACCCATGTGTATGTCCAACCACACTACTTGACAGCCGCAAGCACTAAACAGCTTGGTGTAAAACACGTGGCCACACTCAGATCTTGAGATTATATAGGCATGAGCAGAGCATGATGGAAGTAGACCACAGTCCACTACCACAGATCCACAATAAGGCTAAAAACCTTTGTAATGAGACAGGACCATATATCCTGTACTTCCTCCAGGTAGTATGAAATAGTATGAATACTGATGAGTATGAATACTGGTGAGAACAGTATTAGGGAGCATTGCAATACCTCCCCTGAACAGAGACTGTTCCTGACAGTAAGCTAATCTGCACGCACAACATACATTTAAAGAGCATTTTTTCCTCCCAAAGAGTCCTGTAGTTTGTGAAGGGTGTGAGGAATTGCAGCTCCATGAGGATTTCCAGGATTATTTGGGGTGGGGAGGTTCTTTAAACATTTGGTGTGTATGCAGCGCTGGAAAGCAGCAAAATTTTCTTACTGCTTTTTGAGCACGGAAGCTTTATGGAAGTCTCCAGGGAAATTCATTAGGAGACAAACAGGATGTTAATGTCAAATACGTTTAAAAGTCATCACACCAAGAAGCTTACAGTCTAGAATATAATTAGATTGCTGTTTCAGCACCAAATCCTAGAGAGATTTAATTCCTATTGAATAAGTGCGGTACTCAGACCTCCAAATGGATTACATATACAAATCCCTTCTCCACTGAATGATCAATAGTCTGATGCAGAGGGTAAGTTCCATAAATAATGCTCAGGAAAAGAAACATCATTTGAATTCTCCATCTTGAATAAAACATCAGCAACTATTAATCTGATTTTTATTTTTATTTTTTATAAGATATTTATTAGGATTTTCAAAATATTACAATATAGAAAAAGAAAAAAGAAAAATACAAAATAAAATAGTTAAAAACAATTCAGTCTTTCAATCACTTATCTTTCATTTGCTTGTTTCCCAGACCTCCTCACGCCTCCCTTTTCTGTATTCCACTTCAATTGTTAGTTTAGCAAATCCCTCCCCTCTTTGTTTATCCTAGTCTTCAATCTTAAAGTATTGTAACATTAAATTTTTACCTATTAATAGTCCATTTTTTCATATTCCCTTATAATATTACAGCTATTATATTTCTGTAAATATTCTTTGAACTTTTTCCAATCTTCTTCCACCGACTCTTCTCCCTGGTCTCGGATTCTGCCAGTCATTTCCACCAATTCCATATAGTCCATCACCTTCATCTGCCATTCTTCCAGAGTGGGTAGGTCTTGTGTCTTCCAATACTTTGCAATAAGTATTCTTGCTGCTGTTGTGGCATACATAAAGAAAGTTCTATCCTTCTTTAGCACCAATTGGCCGACTATGCCCAACAGAAAGGCCTCTGGTTTCTTTAGAAAGGTATATTTAAATGCCTTTTTCAATTCATTATAGATCATCTCCCAGAAAGCCTTAATCTTTGGGCACGTCCACCAAAGGTGAAAGAATGTACCTTCGTTTTCTTTACATTTCCAACATTTATTATCGGGCAAATGGTAGATTTTTGCAAGCTTGACTGGTGTCATGTACCACCTGTATATCATTTTCATAATATTCTCTCTTAGGGCATTGCATGCCGTAAATTTCATACCTGTGGTCCACAACTGTTCCCAGTCAGCAAACATAATATTATGTCCAACATCTTGTGCCCATTTAATCATAGCAGATTTCACCGTTTCATCCTGAGTATTCCATTTCATATTAATCTGATTTTTAAATGGCTTTCTTCCAGTTTTTTACTGCTGGAAAATACTGCTCAGTCATAACTGTATTAGGCGAGACTAAAGATACAGGCAGTGACTGTCCAATATGTGTGCAACCACACATTTGTGCGTAACACCGAACCCAGAAGTGACCCAAAAATGGCAGAAAAGGGGGTGGAACGGGGTGGGGATGGAGCAGGATGGGGCAGCCTTACATAGGCCCTGCCAACACGAATGGGGGTCCAGAACGTAACCCCACACAAATTGGTTGTTTCCTGTACTGTAAAGGTAAAGGGATCCCTGACCGTTAAGCCCAGTCGTGGACAACTCTAGGGTTGCGGCGCTCATCTCACTTTACTGGCCAAGGGAGCCGGTGTTTTGTCTGCAGACAGCTTCCGGATCATGTGGCCAATATGACTAAGCTGCTTCTGGAGAACCAGAGCAGTGCATGGAAACACCATTTACCTTCCCACCGGAGCGGTACCTATTTATCTACTTGCACTTTGACATGCTTTCGAACTGCTAGGTGGGCAGGAGCAGGGACCGAGCAACGGGAGCTCACCCCGTCGCGGGGATTTGAACTACCAACCTTCTGATCAGCAAGCCCTAGGCTCTGTGGTTTAGACCACAGCGCCACCCGCGTCCCAGTGCTTGTACTGTAGTGTCCCATTAAAATGCCCTATATGCAGCACAAGGGAATAAACATTTTAGGTAAAAACAAAAAAACACTAGAACATGTACTCTAGATCATTATAACAAATCATGCTGTTATTATGATGTTACAGGCAAGGCAGGACTTCATTTCAGGCAGAAATTGCATAGGAACAATTGCATAGGAACATGCTGGGGAAGAAATGGTTTTCAAATTAGCACACCCATATTCTATGGAGGAAGAGTTAGCTTGTCAATTAAGTTAATACCTTGTGATCTGTCTGAATCAAGGAAAGCATTGGTAAGCTTGTGCATTATGTGTTTCTGCAGTGCTCTTGTGAGCTAATGGGATATTTCAAGTCCAGGTAAATGGAGACAAGGCTCTTGGTTGAAGCCTACAAGAGAGATATTTTCATTTACTGGCTTCCTTAAGAAGACGGAGGCTACAATCCTAAACAAACTTAAGTTGTGCTAATAGCAGCTAAACTTGCTGATAAAGTAAACATGGTTAAGATCAGCAATTCTACATTTATACTCCAGTTTTCATGCTGACCCTGTTACTTTATTTTTAAATAAACTACTGGATGGTGAATTCAGATCAGCTTATCACCCATCTCAGTGATCTTTTCAAGCAGTGCTTATGACTACTAATCGCTGACTGTTTACTTACTTTTACCGTATCACTGGGGCACTGAAGTCACAAACCATTGCACAGTTACTATGGAGTCCCATTGAGCTAAGTGGTAGTTATTTCTCAGTAATCATGATTGGGGAGTAAGAAACATTTCCAACATCTGTCATTTCCCTGCAGTTTATTCCCAGCTCCCTTATCACTATCACTACTAGTAAAATATACAGAATGCGGAAGAACTAGGAGCACAGGAAAAAGGACAATCTTAAAAATAAGAGGTTTTTTAAAAAAAATGGAAGAGTAAAATATTTTGATAAGTAGGACTGTGTGCAGCTCTTAAGTTAGCTCCTTTGTCTTGCAAGTTATAGCATGCAGATATACTTCTTTTGAGCTATCCTTGAACTCTTTGTTAGACAAGAATGAAAGCCACTAAATAAAGTTGATTGAATTCACCACGAGACACCAAGTTCAGTATTTTCTGCTGGGGAGTTCTCAGACAATTTCGGGATTCACATTTTTATTGCTTTCCAGAAAATTGGGCTCTTTAACTGGCTCCAAAGTTTGGTCCATTAAATAAATGGGAAGACCCAACTGGTAAGAACACTGATGGGGCTATGATGACCTTGCCCAAGACCATCCTTCCATTGATGTAAAATTGAAATACTGATAAACTGTTTTTACAAAACACGACACACAACACTCACTGTGCTAACATGATGTAATGCCAGAGACAATGTTCCAGCTTTCCCAATTATTGCAACCCTGAAGCTATCATCTTGCACACAGACTATTCCAAAACAGTATGCATAATTATGGGGTAGCCAGCAGTGTACCAGATATTCCTGTTGAGTGAAGCCTGAAAGCCCTAAAAAGCCTTCTGGCAAATAATCTAAGCAACTAATATCAAACTTCCCAGAACAACAGTCATTCACTGCTGTCATTCCCTAATGCAAGACAGTAGCTTCAAATTATGACTTGGTGATGAACCACAGATTCAGCTAAAAGGTTTGCCATTTCCTCTGCGTCTTTGATCATGTACAACTTCTCAGGCAGTATGTTCCAAGTTAATCATAATCAAGCTTCTGCAACGTTATCCAGGCATTTTAAATCTAAATGGTATCTTTGGTGGGTATTACACAGAAAAGAAATCAATGTTTGATTATACTTAAGAAGTTTCAGGTGCCTATTTAAAAAACAAGACATTTGATACCTGCTGACCTGAATCACATATTGATTCCCCTACCCCTATATGTATATAATACATAGGAATCCAAAAGAAACACAATTTCAGTTCCAATTCAACTGCTCTAACCAAATACAGTGGTACCTCGGGTTAAGTATTTAATTCATCCGGAGGGGAGGTCCGTTCTTAACCTGAAACTGTTCTTAACCCGAGGTACCACTTTAGCTAATGGGGCCTCCTGCTGCTGCCACGCCGCCAGAGCACGATTTCTGTTCTCATCCTGAAGAAAAGTTCTTAACCCGAGGTATTATTTCTAGGTTAGCGGAGTCTGTAACCTGAAGCATCTGTAACCCGAGGTACCACTGTAGGTAAAAAGGTAAAGGTAAAGGACCCCGGGATGGTTAAGTCCGGTCAAAGGTGACTTTGGGATTGCGGCGCTCATCTTGCTTTCAGGCCGAGGGAGCCGGCGTTTGTCCACAGACAGTTTTCCGGGTCATGTGGCCAGCATGACTAAACTGCTACTGGCGCACAGAGAACAGTGACGAGTGCCAGAGCGCACGGAAATGCTGATTACCTTCCTGTCACAGTGGCACCTATTTATCTACTCGCACTGGCGTGCTTTCGAACTGCTAGGTTGGCAGGAGCTGGGACAAAGCAATGGGAGCTCACCCTGTTGCGGGGATTCGAACCACCAGCCTTCTGATCAGCAAGCCCAAGAGGCTCAGTGGTTTAGACCTCAGTGCCAGCCGCGTCCCTTGCTATTCAAATATCTAGTTTTATATCTCAAGGTCTCTTGGAATCCAGTGAACTATGTGATCAATGCCTCTTTCACGTGTATCCACAGCAGTTCCGGAACTGTTTCCTCGTGTAGCATAGCCCCATAAAGGTCTGCTATGTAAATATTCATACTGGAATGCCAACTCAATGGGTCTCGTTCATCTAAACACTGCCCCAGTTCAAAAACAAAACCCTGCAATACCTTTCTATGTGTGGAAATACATTTTTGAAACTTGCAGGTTTCAAAAATATGTTGCAATACAACATGGGAAGGGGCTGTTCCAAACCCAAGTTAAAGTTCCTGATTGAAATATACAAGACTTCAGACATAACCAATGAAGCTCTTTGGATTGTATCTGAGATATACTGTTCCAATACTAGCAGCAGCAGCAGAAATATAATTAAAAGTATCCTATGTCATGGACCAAGCACGGTTGCCACATTAAAGCCGTATCTTGTTAATTTCTATCGAGAAGGCTGGAATACTGCTTTGGTCTTATTTCTCACAACAGTTAAGTGCATAACACAACAGGCCTGTCACACAATTAAAATTTGTTTCTTTTTCCAAGGAAAGGATTCTAAGCTTGCATGAGCCTAACTGTGATATTTGATCTGAATCACTGTGCCTCTTCTTATGCCATATATATTCATTCTATTATTCAAAAACGGTTTTGCTATGTGGCATCAGGAGCTGCTGTTAGAGATACAAATCAAAAGCCCTTTGAGAGGAGGCAAGCTAGTTTCATGCTTCTCCAGAACACAAGCCATCACCTCAAAGTAGGAAAGAGCTGGTTACAGTGTGATGTTTCACTTTTTATATGCATACATTGTTCTCTTCATACACACAACACATTGGTGCAAACTCCAGGCGTCCCCTTGTTTGATAGCTGGGTAGCTCAGTTGGCTAGAGCGTGGTGCTGGCAATGCCAAGGTTGCAAGTTCAATACCTGTATGGGACGGGGCATATTCCTGCAATTTGCAGGGAGTTGCACCAGGTGACCCTCAGCTCTATGATTCTCTGTGATATCCCTGCCCAACAACGAGCTTATCTGAAAGGAGAGCTTCTCCCAAGACTTTCCTACTCATATGCTAAAATCTGCTGATAATAATTTCCACTATTTGCAAGAATTTAGACACAGCTGGCCATATTCCACCCCACTCACAGGGAGACATTGCTAGCTGCTATTCTTATTAAATTTAAGAGAGCAGCTAAAACTTCTCTTTTTAGAAAAATGTTTCGATTGCTAGAATACCCGATTAAACCTATTTGTGTTGTTTATGCTTGAATTTTAATTGACTTTGTATTGCCTTCTATTCTATTTTAAATAATAATTAAAAAAAACTACTGTAGTAGTGCATTCCAAGGATGCAGATATAAGAGGCGGGGGTCAGCAGACTTTTTCAGCAGGGGGCCGGTCCACTGTCCCTCAGACCTTGTGGGGAGCCGGTCTATATTTTGAAAAAACAAACAAACAAATTCCTATGCCCCACAAATAACCCAGAGATGCATTTTAAATAAAAGGACACATTCTACTCATGTAAAAACACACTGATTCCCAGACCGTCCGTGGGCCAGATTGAGAAGGCGATCGGGCTGGATTCGGCCCATGGGCCTTAGTTTGCCTACCCATGGGTTAAAGCATAGGTAGTATCCTAGTGGCTGGATCAAATCATATGATATACCAATGTTACAGAAGGGCATCCCATGTCACAGCTGGTGATGCTGTGCCGAAGTTGGAAGGATGTTATAATTAACATTTTGACATCAATATTAAAGACTGGGCTGTAATCATTTCCACCTATGACCAATTAATTCCCTCCCCCCTACTGTAGTCATCTATCAACAGTAAGTATGGCTACTGTAAGTACAATGCAATTCACTGATTTTAAGTACAAAAACCATCAACCTATAGCAATATGAGGCATTTCCTTGATATGACTATTGCCCAGTTACAGAGCCGGTGACACCCACCATGAGCCCTAAAGCAAATGCACGTGAATTCAGTGACAACATTAATGTGACATCACCACATCACTTTGAAGAAAACGAATCCTTGCAGTATTCACTGAGTTTCATCCTCCAGCTCACTAGGCGTTGCCTTTTCATGCACGAGAAGCTCTGCCAAACTCACTTGCTATACAAGTATTACCAAACGTCAGTAACCAAAACCTCTGCATGTTCAATATCAAGATGTCGTTTAGCCTCATGAATGCTAAATAAGTGAAATAAGAACAGTGAAAGCTAAATATGTTTCTTGCAGCATGATGTTCCAGCTAAAAGACATCATTGCGATTAATTGATTTCATTCGTTCTTTTATACAGCGCATTGTTTTTTGAACAATATCGTTATTTCATACAGTTGAAACCCAGATAAAGGCGGGGGGGGGGTCTGTGTATTTTGTAAATGCGTTGTTACTTCTATTAGAATTTTATGAAACAGAAAGCACTCAGGGGGCAGCATCTGAATGGGTTTCACACTGCAGGATCACCCTTGTATTGGTGGGACAAAGTGATGGCTGTACAAGTTTAGGCAGAAATTTTGCTGTCATGTTTTAGCCAGGTAAATGACTAACACACTTACGATGTTCAGAATTCATTCCCCCCCCCCCCCAAGTTTCATATACTTGGAAAGGTTAATTTCCAGGCATTTATAAACTGCTTGATATTTTTGAAACACCTCTTTGAACTGGATGTGTTAAGCCTGGATCGTCTAGTTCTCAGTTCTTGTACCTGTGTGAAGTTAAGGTTTGCTTACTGGTGCCCCTCACAGATGGCAAAGGTGTAAGAGTCTTACCAGACAACTTCAAAATCCCTGCCTCCTTCAGTTAACTATTGCACTATGGGGCACTAACCCCAAACCCTTTATTCATTCTTAGAGTGCTGCTTGATCAAACTGGACACACTACTCTCATATATGTCCTTGGGAATATTACTAGATAATTAAATGTGCCCATCTTCCCAGCGAGAAAACTGCTAACATGGAAAAACGTATTTGATAACTTCCGAGGGAGGGATGTGGCAAGTTCTCCGCAGCAGCCTAGCCAACACGCAGGTTCTATTGTAAAGGCTTCATTAATTTTTTAGTGCCGGAGGATGATGTTGCAATTTTCCATCCCTGAGCAGAAAGCACGGATGAATTCACTGGCTGGTACTTCTTTACAATTGCAACTAGCCAATCCAGTTACAGTCCTGGGCTGGCTGGCTGGCTGCAACAAAAGCCCCACAGACCCAGCACAGCAGTCTCTGGAATGCAATTCAGCACAAGCCAAAAAAGGGACAGCTTAAAAAACAAACAAACACTGCACACACTGCCCGTGCAATCGCTTAGTGTTCCAAATCCCAGGCAGGAATACATTCATCAACCACCTTTTTTTAAGTCTTGCCACAGACCAGGCCTAGAAGTCTGGATTCTCCTTCCTCCCCTCGTCCACACCATGCACACGCATCAGTTTCTCGGACACAGCTGATGCACCATTAAACACCAGAGATTAAATATGCAGCATCCGAAAGAAACCGAATTCCTCCGTGCAACAGCTGCAAGCAGAGAGAGCCCAGCTCTCGGGTCAGGCCAGCAGCTGAAGCTCCTGCAGGGAAGGCTCATCCCGCCAGCATCCCAGTCCCTCCTCGCTAACTTGGCGATCGGGCAGCAGTTTCCCAGATCCACCTATGGCGAAGCCCCTCTGCGGGACCAGCCAAGCCCTTCCTTGAATTAACCTGGCGGCCAACGGCCTCGGTCGGACTGCTGGCCCTCGCAGCAGGCCGTTAGTTGGCGAGGCGGCGGCTCCCTACTGCCGCCTCAGCTACCTGCCAGCCCCGCTCCAAATGCGAGGAGGGAGCGACGGGCGGCGAGCAACATGTCCCCCTCTCGCACCTCCTCGGGCCTGCGTCCCGGAGCCAGACCCCCGCCACTCTTTTCCCCCTCTCTCCCAGCCAAATCTCCCCAGCTCTAGATCCCCCACAAGAGATAGCAGGTAACAAAGAAAAGAGGGAGAGAGGAAGGAAGGAAGGAAGGAAGGAAGGAAGGAAGGAAGGAAGGAAGGAAGGAAGGAGGGGGGTGTCCTCGAACAAGAAGCAACAACACGACGCCTTACCTGACAGCAACCCGGACGGAGCTCTCGTCTTGGCCGGCCGACATGGCTCAGAGCTGGGAGGCGCGGCGGGCTCGGGAGAAAGAGCGTGTCATTTAATTCGAATTGCGCACGGAAACCAAAGGTGAGAAGGGACGAGCGGAGGAGGCGGGAGCCGCTGTTCGGCGGGGAGGCGGCCCGAGGGAGCTGCGCGCCTCACCTCCGGCGCCTCCTCCACCTCCTCGTCTCTCCAGCCATTTTAGGTGACTGGCTGAATGAATAGGTAGCAGCCAAGCAGCGGCGGCGGCGGAGAGGCTTGACACTCCGCCCACCGCGGCTCGTTGCGCTCCCGGCCCCTCGAGGCGGAGCGGCGCTGGGTTTAGCCAGCCCTCGTGCCCTCCCTCCTGGCTCCGGGCCGCTGCCCCTTCTCAGCCCGCCTCCCCGACCAGCAGTCGCCTCGCTCCGCACCAGGCGCGCGGCTTGGCTGTCTGTCTGTCTGTCTGTCTGTCTCTGGCTGTGCCCGGGCGGCGGCGGCTTCAGGTTTTCTGCAGCCGCAATGCGTAACCAAGCCCGCCCTCCCCGCTCGCCTCAGCAGCTCGCAGGCCCATCTCGGCCGAGGGCTCCCCGGCGGAGCCGCGCACTTGCCTGCCCGCTCTTGCCGCTCGCGCGCGCTCCGCACGCAGCTGGCAGGGGAGCGAAGAGCGCGCGTTGCTTTCCCCTCAGCTGAAGCATTTCCTCGGGCCCTGCCGTCGTTCGATTCGTCATTATCGCCGGACCCCACATTTTCTAAGAAGAACAACTTTATTCAACGCATATGAAAGCATAATAAAATGTCAAACATTAAAAAAACTTTCCTAAACTGTACAGGGTTGCCAAAGGTTGTGTGGTTCTTTATTTCCTCCACACCTGATGGGAGGGCGTTCCACAGGGTGGGTGCCACTACCGAGAAAGCCCTCTGCCTGGTCCCCTGTAACCTCACTTGTCACAGTGAGGGAACCGCCAGAAGGCCCTCGGAGCTGGACCTCATGTTCAAGCAAAACAATGGTAGTAGAGACACTCCTTCCGGTACAGTAGTACCTCGGGTTACATACATACGCTTCAGGTTACATACGCTTCAGGTTACAGACTCCGCTAACCCAGAAATAGTACCTCGGGTTAAGAACTTTGCTTCAGGATGAGAACAGAAATCGTGCTCTGGCAGCGTGGCAGCAGCAGGAGGCCCCATTAGCTAAAGTGGTACCTCAGGTTAAGAATAGTTTCAGGTTAAGAACGGACCTCCAGAACAAATTAAGTACATAACCAGAGGTACCACTGTATACTGGGTCGAGGCAGTTTAGGGCTTTCAAGGTCAGCACCAACCGACCAACACTTTGAAGTGTGCTTGGAAATGTACTGGAAGCCAATGTGAGTATTTCAGGACCGGTGTCATATGGTCCCGGCGGCTGCTCCCGGTCGCCAGTCTGGCTGCCGCATTTTGGATTAGTTGTATCTTCCGGGTCTCCTTCAAAGGTAGCCCCACATAGAGCCCATTGCAGTAGTCCAAGCGGGAGATAACCAGAGCATGCACCACTCTGGCGAGACAGTCCACAGGCAAGTAGGGTCTCAGCCTGCGTACCAGATGGAGCTGGTAGACAGCCGCCCTGGACACAGAATTGACCTGCGCCTCCATGGACAGCTGTGAGTCCAAAATGACTCCCAGTCTGCGCACCTGGTTCTTCAGGGCACAGTTACAGTACTCCACTCAGGACCAGGGAGTCCTCCACACTCACCCGCCCCCTGTCTCCCAGAAACAGTAAAGGTAAAGATACCCCTGACCATTAGGTCCAGTCACAGACGACTCTGGGGTTGCATGCTCATCTCGCTCTATAGTCCAAGGGAGCCAGCATTTGTCCACAGAAAGCTTCCGGGTCATGTGGCCAGCATGACTAAGCCGCTTCTGGCGAAACCAGAGCAGCGCACGGAAATGCCGTTTACCTTCCCACCGGAGTGGTACCTGTTTATCTACTTGCACCTGACGTGCTTTCAAATTGCTAGGTTGGCAGGAGCTGGGACCGAACAATGGGAGTTCACCCCATCACGGGGATTCGAACCGCCGACCTTCTGATCGACAAGCCCTAGGCTCAGTAGTTTAGACCATAGCGACACCTGTGTCACTTTCCCAGAAACAGTACTTCTGTCTAAAAGGGGAGGTGGGAGAAACCTGTCCTGAAAGCTTTTGGAACATAATTTGTATATTTAACAAGGCGTGCGCACACCTCTAATCCCACAAGCACATTTCATCTCCCCCTCAGAAATGACTGGGCCAGACATAGAACTCAGAGCCAGACATTTTGGCATCTCAGGTGAACCACAGAATGGTGCCCCTTCCCCAACAAGGAAGAAGGGGTAAGTGAAGATCTACAACAGAAGGGGGAAATTAAGATCTATATTGAAGGGTGTTGAACTAGATGACCCTCTGCATCCCTTGCAATTCTAGGATTCTCTTATCTGCATGCTGCTGCCCCTGGGGATCCTGCTGCCATTAGCAGTCTTCTCCCCTTGTCTCATAGGTGGGCCGGCCCTGGTAGAACTACCTGTTAAGCAGCGGTGCCTTGAGGGCATAAGTCCAAGACAGAATGAGCAAGTTTAACATGTTTTGATATACATGGTATATGCTCAATAAACAGATGACCTGGAAGCAATAAAAATGGCATATTGCATATACAGTGGTACCTCAGGTTACATATGCTTCAGGTTACATACGCTTCAAGTTACATATGCTTCAGGTTATAGACTCCACTAACCCAGAAATAGTGCTTCAGGTTAAGAACTTTGCTTCAGGATGAGAACAGAAATCGTGCTCCGGTAGCGCGGCAGCAGCAGGAGGCCCCATTAGCTAAAGTGGTGCTTCAGGTTAAGAACAGTTTCACGTTAAGAATGGACCTCCGGAATGAATTAAGTACTTAACCCGAGGTACCACTGTAGAACTGAGCAGGGTACTTCATGGTACTGGATATAAGGCTGCAAAATGGAACTTTGCATTTGTATAATGGGCATCCATTTTTGGTTCCTTTCACCAATCTTTCTAAACGGTCATTATTTTCCTGCCCCCCACCAACTCAAGATGTTATTGAATTGTTGGTATAGCAAGAGGCAGATATGCAGATCAACAAAACCTTGAGCTGTGAGACCCCAATTAGATGTTTGAGCTCACCAATACAGCAAATCCAAAGACGTCTCTCAATATTAACTGATTCACATTGTCACTATCAATCTCAGCAAATGTCACCCACTGGGCCAAATTAGTGTTACGACCCCAGAGTTCTACAGCGAGCAAGACCCTAAGGGGCTGCATCTAGCTAAGGTTTGTGACACTGAGCCTGGTGCTGGCGATCAGGTCCACTAAATCTAAGATTCATGTACAGCAACCTCCATCCTGGCCCAGATCTCCCAACACCAGGGGGCATAGAGGCAGAACTGGGACCCTCACAGGCACCTTTCCCTGGGTGTAAGAAACCAAGCACCTCCCCATGTACCTCACCATTGCGCTAGAGCAGGGAGCACACAAGGCAGAAGATCAGGAAGGACAGAAGAAGTGTCTGTCTGCAGGATTGAGAGTTGGCCCCTTAAGGGCTGCAGTTCTCACAAAAGGTGTGGAGCAGGAGGACGGTGGTCTGGAGGCAGAGGCTCAAATGGCCTCATTCCATCACTAGCCACTGTTGGGGCAGGTTGCTCACTCTGTGGTGCTACAGCATCTGACTTTGCCCACAAACTTATTTGCTAGGACAGGACATTGATGTTGTAGACCTTTGCTGCCAGCCATGGCAGAGCTCAGTGGAGGGAATCTCAGGGGCGGTACTCGCCTGGAGGCAAAGTCCATATATACAAGGTTCAGTCCAGTCCTAAGGTCAGGAATATCTCAGTTCACGTAGTCAGAAGATCCAGGGTGGGTCAAGAAAGCTGAGGGTCCAAGGTCACAAGAAGCAGCAAGGCCTGGCCAGGAATAACAAATGTTATTTCCAGCAACTGGCTGAGGCTGGAAGCCCTGCTTAAGAAAGCTGGAGCCAGCTGGTTCTCATCAGCAAGAAGGCTGATCAGCAGCAGGTAAAGTCACTTCGCCTTCTTCTCCTTCAGGCTGCTGCTCAGCAGGTGAAGTCGACTCCTGGCCCATGACAATTTAGGTCTCCTCCACGTAGCCAGGTCAGAAACCAGCCCAAAAAGGGTTGAAGAAGTATCTACCACTCATGAACCCCAGGAGTTGCAGCGTATGTTACCACCCTTCCTTAAAAGAGAAGACCTAACACTAGCTTATTTTATTTTATAAGTGCCTGAATCACTGCAGTCTTTGAGGAGGACAGAATTCTCAAACTTTGCCTTTCAGGAGCCATGATGGGCAAAACTAAATGTGATAGCCTTCAAAGTGAGAAATAACTTGTTGACATTTTCAAGAGAGATTAGGCTTCATTGCCACAAGCAATCCCCAAACCTGGTGATTAAATCTTAAATACTTAGGATATTGATGTAAGTTATTGCTGCATGCATTCTGACAGGTCCTACTTGTAAAATAAATCTCCTTATGCAGTTCAATCCAGAGCAGTAGTAGGTGGACGTGTCGATGATTCAAACCTCAATAATGTTAAAACAACTTGGTGACCGAGTATATTGTGGAACACACTAATTTTCAGAATTGAGAAACTTCAGGCTTTGACCTTCGATGATCATAAGGGAAAGAACAATGGAGCGCTTAAAAGCAACAGAGAAACAGGTGTATCCTGTAGTCTTCATTAGCCATTTCTGAGCAGCAGTTTATATCATATAAATTAGTCATCCTAGTCATCATTCAATGACTCAATGTAATCCTTTTAGAGCTGATCACCACAAAACCAATGCTCGCTCCAGGATATAATAAGAGTTAAAGTAGGCAATGCAAGGCAAATTATTTCAAGCTGGTAAAGTCTCATTTTCAACTATGTAGCATACATATATATATAATCTTTAAGATGATAACAATGACAGAAATATGCTACTCAGTAACTTTTCAGCTTTAAGTGAGGATACCATGAATCCCAAGGGCATGATCATGATATTTATAAATAAAATATTTTTTTAAATGTTCCTGAGGAAATGGACTATTACTTCTTTGCATTAAAGGAAAAAGTTGAATGACTGAGAATGCTTCAAAATGATACTTCCATGCTTAAATCCTGATCTAGTTCCCAATAAATTTGAAATTTATTCCTAATCCTAGCTGTAACCACTAAACTAACAAATTACCTCAATTTACTTTGGATACTGATTCTGAAATCAGAAGGCTGTGGGGTTTTTTTTACTACGGTTCACATGGAACCGTAAAGTTACTTGTACTTTATAGACTTCTAATTAAATTATTTGAGGGTTTTTATGACTGAGAATGCTTCAAAATGATACTTCCATGCTTAAATCCTGATCTAGTTCCCAATAAATTTGAAATTTATTCCTAATCCTAGCTGTAACCACTAAACTAACAAATTACCTCAATTTACTTTGGATACTGATTCTGAAATCAGAAGGCTGTGGGGTTTTTTTTACTACGGTTCACATGGAACCGTAAAGTTACTTGTACTTTATAGACTTCTAATTAAATTATTTGAGGGTTTTTATGACTGAGAATGCTTCAAAATGATACTTCCATGCTTAAATCCTGATCTAGTTCCCAATAAGTTTGAAATTTATTCCTAATCCTAGCTACAACCACTAAACTAACAAATTACCTCAATTTACTTTGGATACTGATTCTGAAATCAGAAGGCTGTGGGGTTTTTTTTACTACGGTTCACATGGAACCGTAAAGTTACTTATACTTTATAGACTTCTAATTAAATGATTTGAGGGTTTTGATCTATGTTTATTTATCTATAAACCTCTTCTGCATTTTTACAGCTACGGTTACCATGCCTGAGCTCAGCAGCTTTTCCTGGCATGTAAACAAATGGGAAAAGCTTCAATTCTGATTAAAACCTGCGCATTGGGTTGTTAGCTGTTAAAGGCGCAGGAGAAAGAGCTCAGTTCTCTTTGGTTGGTCCTATTCACAGAAGTCCACACTATCAGAGTTGCAGAACATGAATCTAAGCCGTACTATTTTAAGAAGTGTGCGCAAAGGGTGGAGACCTAATAAATAAGTGTTTGTAAAGCACTGTGAGAACTTCACACAGAAAGCGTTATGTAAGATCTGCAGTACTGAACACATTAACTTTGGCTACCAGCCTAAATGCACTTGTTCCAGCAAAGCCGTACTGACTTAATGTATTTAGGCACTTAAGAGTTTTCTTAAGGACAATATAATACATTGTATTTGGAAATAATGTATGCCATTATGAAACACCGTTTCTAAACTGGGGGAAGAAATTATGAAGTTTAAGGGCTCTTCTATACAGAAAGTAAATTGCACAAATTTCAAATAATCTGTTTTTCACAGGCACCGCATTTGCTTATCACTTGTTGTACGCAGACCGCATATTATCTCAGGCTCAGGTGCATGCCTTTGTTTGCAGAAAAATCACATTTTTAGCACTCAAATGTTTGATGCTGTGAAAAACACATGTGGCAAATCTAAGAACTGGATGTGTTTGTCAGTAACATTTATGCATGACAATATCCCAGCAGCACCAGCTCCCCCTCTGGTGTAATGCAAGTAGGACTTCATATGTTAAATTGAAAAATGCCCATTTTTGCTGCAACAGAACGACCTGGCTACCCTTCTGGAACATGTTTCTGGCTATATTTCTAAACACAAATATTCTTGTGACACCATAACAGCAACCACAGAACGGCCTGAATTAAACAGGGACCATGTCATTGGGGGAAGTGTTCAACTGAGTTTGCTCCCAGGTTAGTATGCAAAGAATACTGAGTCTCAAGAGGAGTTGAAAACGTTGGGAGCATTAAGATAAATTCAACAGTGTAAATAAGTTTTGATGGAATACTGAAGGGTTTAGTTTATGTAAAATATGCAGGGATTTATGGTATGCAAAATGAACCATGGAAAGAGAAGAAGGGAAGTTTAAATGAGTATTCAAAACTGCAAAACAGAAAACTTAATAAAAAAGTGTGTGTGTGTGTGTGTGTGTGTGTGTGTGTATATATATATATATATATATATATATATATAGTCTCAGGAGGAGTAATCTTAGGCCTGCAGCCACTGTGAGAGGAGGACTGCGGAAAGCACAGTGATTTGCTTTCATTAAAAATAAAATGATTTTTATAAATTGCTTACTATTTTTTAAATGCATTAAATAGTAAGAAAAAGCATAGAGACAGTATTTTCCCTTGCTCAGTAAAAAAAAAGACAAAAAAAAACCCACCTTGGATTGTAAAGTGATTGCATTAGCCCCAAAGACAATTACCACAAAAAATGATGTAATTTTTGAATTGTGGTACAGGTTTCATTATATATTGTTGTGGCACACTTCAAATATACTATGGAATAGTTTTGCAATAACCTTAGCTCTCTGTTATTTCTCATAGGAATTGGCCAGCGGCAGCTGTTACATCCATAATTTTAAAAGGCTGTAAAAATTAGCGCGGTGGTTCTCCAGCTTTTTTCATTGCAGAATAACAGTAGTCACACCCTCTGTGATGCTTGTGCAGATATCAGTACACACCATGTTAGAGCTACGCATAAACTTAACCTGGACAAGACAGGAGTCCTATGAATGAAAAATGTTGATTCTGGGGTAGAGAGATAACATGTTTTGGACAGAGTTGCATTCTCCTTGAAGGCCAACACTTTTACTCTCCAGTGATCTTGTTTGCCAACTGGTTTTTTTCCTAGAAAGGAATTACCTCGTCACAGTAATTCATGCTCAAATCACTAGATTGCTGTAACATGCTTTATTTGGTGCTGCCATTGAAGCGTTATTCCAATTTATAATTGGTAAAGGTAAAGGACCCCTGGATGGTTAAGTCCAATGAAAGGTGACTATGGGGTTACGGTGCTTAACTTGCTTTTCAGGCCGAGGGAGCCGGCGTTTGTCCACAGACAGCTTTCCGGGTCATGTGGTAGCATGACTAAACCACTTCTGGCACAATGGGACACCGTGACAGAAACCAGAGTGCACAAAAACGCCATTTACCTTCCTGCCACAGTGGTACCTATTTATCTACTTGTACTGGTGTGCTTTCGAACTGCTAGGTTGTCAGGAGCTGGGACAGAGCAATGGGAGCTCACCCCATTGTGGGCATTCGAACCACCAACCTTCCAACTGGCAAGCCCAAGAGACTCAGTGGATTAGACCACAGCGCCACCCACGTCCCCTACAATTGGTATACAGTGCTGTTTCCTGATGGTTAACTAGGGCGAGAACATACAGCAGCAATCTAAAACAACAACTCCACTGGCTCCCTGTTGGTTTCTAGGCCCAATTCAGAATGCTGGTGTTGACCCATTCCTTGCAGGTACCCAAAAGACTGCTTCCATTCGTATACACCTGCACATTACACCAGACCAGATTTATACTCAGCACCTGGGTAATGGAAGATTATACAGCAGGGGTGGAGAATCTGTTTCAGCCTGAAGGCCACATTATGTTCTGGGCAACTTTCCAGGGACAACATGCATTTCTTCCTGTCAATAATCCTGTCCTGTTAAGTCCCTCCCACCGCCTTCCTGCCCCAGTGTTGGTTTCATAATGTAGAGTTCCGCCCATGCTCAGTAGTAAAATGTGCTATATTCCTCTCACTACTGTATCTCGGTCTAATCTACCTCACAGAGTTGTTCTGTGGATAAAGTTGCAAAGGCGGTCATGAACACAGATGATCTCTTAGAAGGGTGGAATATAAATGTAACCAATAAAATAACAAATTATTCAATTCCATCAACACACAGAAATAACTACCTGAGGACCACTCTGTTAACTGTTCAATAACTGAAGCTGACCAGAATAACCTCTTTATTTCAGCTTCTCTCTGGAATTGCACCATATTGATTTCTGGATGTCCCAGCAGTTGCACAACCCAAGGTTTGCCTTGAGTGTGCTCTTAACCAACACAGAGAAGATTTTGCAAAACACTTGCCTATACCACAAACACCTTTGTTCGTCTCCACCCATTGTAGGGTGTGGTTTTTAAAAAATGGCTGGTGAATTCCATATATTTGCAGAGTGCCGGGTGATTCCAGAATGCTAGCCTTCATTAGACTAGCATATAAAATGCTAACCTGCTTCTGTACATAGAGCAATCCACTGTATCTTGTGTGATAGAGCCAGATTTCCCAATATTCTGCTGATTAAAGACAGAAACGCTCCCAGATTTAAAAAAGTCTTGCCATCAGATAAAAGTAAAAAATGTCTTTATTCCCTGTTGTTGTATTTGAAACATCTATCTAAAATACAGCTGGGAATATCTATAGATTTTTTCAAAATCCACCTCAACCAAGATACAAATCCTTGTCTTATACAAGGTTAGAAAACTCCCTCACAGTTTGGAATCAAATGAGATATTTTTGTTGAGGTGAGTTCAAACACTTAAATAGGTCTGGCCCTACCATTGGGCAGAATGAAGTGGAGATCTATGAACTCTAAGCCCATCTGCTGCCCTCATGAGGCCAGTGTTCTAATAAAAAGGTAAAGGTAAAGGACCCCTGACAGTTAAGTCCAGTCGCGAACTACTCTGGGGTTGCGGTGCTCATTTCGCTTTACTGGCCAAGGGAGCCAACGTTTGTCCGCAGTTTTTCCGGGTCATGTGGCCAGCATGACTAAGCTGCTTCTGGTGAAAACAGAGCAGCGCATAGAAATGCCGTTTACCTTCCCGCCGGAGCGGTACCTATTTATCTACTTGCACTTTGACGTGCTTTTGAACTGCTAGGTTGGCAGGAGCTGGGACTGAGCAATGGGAGCTCACCCATTGCGGGGATTCAAACTGCTGACCTTCCGATTGGCAAGCCCAAGGCTCAGTGGTTTAGATTAAAGCTCTACCTGCGTCCCTGGGTGTTCTATTACCAGTGTAAAAATAAGATTCAGCTGCCAATCTAATCAGCTTCAGCATAGGAAATAGGGGGGTATCTTGTCCTTTGCTTTGGGCAGCAAGATGTCAAATGTCCATTTGTTTCAGTGCATAAGATTGCAGGCTTAAATTATTTGCAGCTCAAGTCTGTGCATGTTTACTCTGAAGTCACATTGTGTTCAACAGGATTTATGCCCAATGTAAATACACAGAGGATTGTGGCCTCTCAGAGCAACTGCAGCAATCAAGCTTTGCCTCACATTCTAGCTGTGAACCGCTTCCAATAAGCTTGGAATCAAAGCCAGAAATGGTTCGCAAGTCCACTGTTTGCTATTGCACTGATACACATCCATTGTTTCACCTGTGCTGCAATGCTACAAGATCAGAAACACAATGCTACAAGATCAGAAACACAGAGCAGTGCATAAGTTAGCTGGTAACTCTTAGCTATGAGTTCCCTTCATTGGTGTTTTATCTGTGGCCTTTACAAAATGTTCTTGCCCGTTTCCCATTTGTCTATCTCTAACCTGTCACTCTGCATGTCTACCTTGTCTGGTAAACACTTTGGATGGGTATTGTCTCTGTAGCTGTTCATTAGCCAATTGGTCCCAGTCCCCTGCTTGGAAATCACAGATGTCTCTGCAATATAAACCATTTTTCAAAAATGGTTCACTCTTTTGCAGGTGGGAAACCGCAGTGTAAACAATCAACCAGCAGTGATAAGGGAGCCTGGGGCAGGTAAAAATCTGTATCTAGCCAAACAATCCCAACTGCTTTTAAAAATAACATAAACATTTCACAAGGGAATAGCAGAAGCACATGTATTTACAGGCCATGAAGAGCCTAATGACAACTCACTCCTAAATGTTTGATCAACGTTGTACACATCGGCCCATGAATTAAATACTTTCTGTAGGATCCAAACAATGAAGGGCAGGGATGAGTGAAATAGAGAGGTGTCTACTGGGTGGCCGAAAAGATCAGTCTTCTTTTTATTAAGTGGAGCTATCTATGGTAAGTAGGCATGTGAAAAGCACATGCTACTAAAATGCAGATTGTATTAAACTGGGTGGAGTTGCAATGTTCAATACAAAACAAAGGGGCAATTTGACAGAGTAGCAAGGGGGACTTAGAAAGTGTAAGACATTTGCTATAATAATGCATAGCATCACATTGTTCATTAAGACAGTGTTATGTCACATTTCTTGATGGAATGGAGACTGAAGCCATGGCAGGCAGGTCCTGGGGTGAAGTGGTTGTTATCCTGGGGGGGGAGGAGTGGGGGGCTTTTTCTTGCAATATAAGAACCAGAGCAGGGACGCGGGTGGTGCTGTGGGTTAAACCACAGAGCCTAGGACTTGCCGAGCACGACGGGGTGAGCTCCCGTTGCTTGGTCCCTGCTCCTGCTAACCTAGCAGTTCGAAAGCACGTCAAAGTGCAAGTAGATAAATAGGTACCGCTCCGGTGGGAAGGTAAACAGCGTTTCCGTGCGCTGCTCTTGTTTCGCCAGAAGTGGCTTAGTCATGCTGGACACATGACCCGGAAGCTGTACGCCGGCTCCCTCAGCCAGTAAAGCAAGATGAGCGCTGCAACCCCAGAGTAGTCCGCGACTGGACCTAATGGTCAGGGGTCCCTTTACCTAAGAACCAGAGCAATGCCAAGTAAATGGTGCAAAAACATTTGCAAAAGCACTTCAGTCTTCAAGCTGAAAACAAAGTCTCTATCGGCAGCATGCAGAAACTGAGTCGTGCCAAATATACCATCAGTGATGGGCAGAAATTAAATTCAGTTCACATGAACTTGTCTAATTCACTTTCTGAAACAATACGCAAACCTAAACACAGCTGTGCTTTGAAAAACTCACTTCTCTGAATTTTGCAGTGCCGTTCTCCAGCCATGCGTACAAAAATGCATAGGCTAGGGTAAGATGCACATAAAACACATGTATTAGTGAAAATAACATACAAAGCTGCATTGTATATGGGGAAATTGCTTTGCAAAAATGTGTATGTTCAGAGAAAATTACACTAAAATGCTAACGAATCTTCATGAGGAGATTTTTAAAAATTCACATACTTATGTGAACTGAACTTAAAACTGGAGAAATTGGAAGCTGATAGAAGCCAAAAACTGACAGCGTCAACCATCCCTATAAACAATAAGAAGAAAAAGAAGACATCGGCACATAATTATAAAGTTTACAATGTTACAGCAGAAATGGAAGATGGAAGGAAAACTTAGGAAGACAGGATCAAAACTTAGTTTCAAAATTTAGTTTCAAAGAAAGCACACTTTTCCAAGTTGCTTGATCTTCAAGGCAAATATATGTATTTGCACACATTTAAATAATGTTGGTTTTTATAATAATAATAATAATAATAATAATAATAATAATAATAATGTTGGTTTTTGACAAGTGCAGTGCTTAGTGTAATAATATAATAAGACACATTAAAAAATCTGGAGCATTAGGAAGACTGCAGTACCAAAAGCAAGTGTTATGTTTGCCAGAGCAACCTCCTTCCACAACAGCAAAGTTAGCAACACACGTAATCCTGAGCTTTGCAGGAAAACATGCACTGATGTGTTTGGCAGTTAAGGAAGAGAGATATTTCCTCATATTACACCCCCTAGAGCCATTTCCCCAAGATAGCAAATTGGCAAACGTTGGCATCTTCTGTATGTGCTGGATCTGACAGAGACCCAATATTCTATCTGATTGGGCAGTTTCCCCCCCTCCTACCTGTCAATCACCACCCCTTCTGAAACACAACATAAAAATGGGTAGGTTTGAGCTTGTCTTCCTTTCTATTTCCTGAAGCCATTTGCTTGTTTACTCCAACCTCAGCGGGTCCTATGCATCTTATCTGCTATATATTTTAGAAAGCGGCTTGTCTGTCTGGATGCCTCTGAAGGCCTCATAACCAAATTTTGCAGGATGTTTCCTGACACTGAGGAGTAGGTTTTCATTTGGATACAGCATTTTGAATCAAACTTTCACAACTGCACTGATTGTTTTTGGTTTCTTAGAATTCCCAAGCAATTCTGATGTCAGAAATGAGTTTTTCTCTAGTCAAACATACCAACTTTATCTCCAGTCATTTAATATCCTTAAGGTGGCGGTGTCTGAACTGGGCTCCACGTGCTGAAAGGTTAATAACATTTTATTTGTATTTTATTTCTACATTTTTCAACATGTTTTCAGCTCTGCCGTGGCAAACATACCCCCTTATAAAAATCAATTGTTAGCTGATGCCAAGATCTATCCCTTATGATACATACCAAAAGGAAAAAGAAAAACAAACAAGCGTTCTTAAAACATAAATAAGATTCATTCATATATGAATCAATTAATCAATCTTCCACAAAAGCAAAACAGACCTCCCTCACCATAATTATATAATAAATTCATCACATAATCACCACCATCTGGCATCTATAATAACATCAATATCCCTAAGCATTTCCAAAATTAAATTCCTTTCTTTAGGAGGATGAATACATACTGTATTTACTCTTTAAAATTATAAATTTCAGTGGAAAGCCAGTTAAGAGGACAGGTCTGATTATATACAGATTGCTGAATTTTACCCTATTCTTAATTTAGATTTTTATCTACTATGGTCCAGTACAGACATAAGGTCCCCTTGCCTGCTCGTTTATTAATGTGTAATACAAAGTGTGACTGGAATGTTCGGTGAATGGTTACAGAAATCAGACAGCGAGAAATATTCGAACATACAATCGGCATTGGAAACCCATGAAATGCTCACAGTTGTGTATGGAGATGAGGCTGTAACATTCATTGGGTCAAAGACTTTGGGTATAATATACAGTTGAGTGATTGGATAAAATTAAGGAAAGAAGGTTTAAAATTTACTGCATGTAATGCGCTAAAAGAAAATGTGATGAAAATGATGTATAGATGGTACATTACACCAGTAAAGTTAGCAAAAATGTATAAAGTAAGTAATAAATGTTGGAAATGTAAGGAAAAAGAGGGGACATTTTATCACATGTGGTGGGAGTGTAAAAAGGCAAAATGCTTCTGGGAGATGATATATAATGAATTGAAAAAAATGTTGAAATATACATTTATAAAAAATCCAGAAGCATTTCTCTTAGGTATTGTTGGAAACGACATAAATAAAAAGGAATGTAAGCTTTTTTATATGCAGTAACAGCAGCAAGAATATTATTGGCCCAAAAATGGAAGCAAGAAGATTTACCAACAATGGAAGAATGGAGGATGAAATTAATGGACTATGCGGAACTTGATAAACTAACAGGAAGGATCGGAAACTGGCGGGACCAGAAGTTTACCGAGGACTGGAGTAAATTTACGGATTATTTGAAAAGTATTTGCGATGACCAGACGACGTCTGTAGGTTTGCAAGAAGCTCTGTGAGGAATAATATTAGAAATATTGCAAAAATGAAGAAGGAAATGGGATATGTTAAAAATGTAAAGGCAATATTAAGTTAGGAAATGCGTAAGAAGTGAACAAGATGGAGGATTATCAGAGGTGCTGATGGAAGTCCAATAAGAATGTATTTGTGATAAATTGTGTGGTATGTTTTATAATTTTGTATTTGAAAACTAATTATATATATATATATATATATATATATATATATATATAAAAGCTGTGACTCGAAAGACAATGTATGAGTGGTTTAAGCGTTTCCGTGAAGGGTGGCTCACTAACGAAGATGACCCTTGGTCTGGCAGGCCGTCAACAAGCAGAACGATGGCAAATGTCGACAGAGTTCGTGAGTTATTGATGCGGGATCGGCGTTTGTCCAACTGAATGATGGTGGAAGAATTGCCTATTCCACATGAAATTGTTACTGAGGTTACTCAGTTGTCCCACCCTCCATATTCACTTGATCTGGCCCCACTGAATTTCTTTCTTTTTCCAAAACTGAAATCTGCACTGAAAGGGCACAGATTTCCCAACATTTCGCACGTCCAAGCTGCTGTGACGAGGGAACTGAAAGCAGTACGAAAAGAGGACTTCTCCAGACGTTTCCAGCAGTTCCATGAACGTTGTCAACGGTGCATTGTATCAGAGGGGGCCTACTCTGAAGGCCTGTAAGGTTGTATGTTCGAATATTTCTCTCTGTCCGATTTCTGTGACCATTCACCGAACTTTCCGGTCACACCTTGTAGATTTAGCATGTAGTCGTAGCTGGATCCTAAGAACCGTGAACGGAAGGGAAAGATGTCTTGGCTCGGTTTTTCATTACCTCTTGCTTAAGTGCTGGAAGAAGTCTTTGTACAATGCAGGGCAGCAATGAGTCAGGGGCTAGGTTAGAGTATGAGAAGGATGAATAAAAGAAAGTGCAAGCTGTAACACACTGGGCCATGTAAAGGTCTTCTGCAAAGCCTCCATCAAGAATCTGCACAAACAGAGGTATTAAGTTGTGGGTTAACATATCAGACGACACAGCGATTCTTCAAACAGCTCTTCTTTATTCAGAGGACAGAACAGAACTGAACTGAAGGGTTCAGTCAGCCTGCTTATATAGAGCTCCAGTACAACGTTACTGTAGCAACTTTCTAAAACTATCCAATCACTGAACGTCACTTTCGATCCTTCATTTGCATAACTATCTACAGTATCCCCCTGCTGGCCCAGGGTGAGAACTTCAGTACATAACAAGAGGAGCTTTTCTCCCTCCGACAGCACTCTTATCCAAGGAAAAGGGCACTTCCTCTAATGGAAACACATATTTGGACCCAACCCATTGATAACATAAAGAGCTGAAACTACTTCCTATGTACTTCCTCGCTGGTAACCCTTTCAACAGTACTGTAGGGCAGATCGATATTATAAGTCTTGCATTTCAAGTGACAAGACTGCAAAACAGGGTGTTGACCTTGCCATTTAAGCAGACGCACTGCAAACATTCTGCAGAGCTGAAAATGACATGGCCTTGAACTGTAATTTGAAAGCTGCATTATAGAAATATCAGTCAATCAAATGTTCATTTAAAGAAGCATCATTAAAGAAAGGGCAAAACATAAAATCATACAAAACTACTGTCTCAGAAGAACCAGCTAGGGAAGGTGACAACTTAGGAATTAACAATTGTAACAGGTCTAAAAGATACTACAGCATTCAGATTATTATTATTATTATTATTATTTATTATTATTATTATTATTATTATTACTATTATTATTATTATTTGTATACCACCCTATACTTGCAGATTGCAGGGTAGTTGATAACACAAAACTACAATATAAAGAACACAAAAATACATAATAAAAACAACAACAAAACCAAATCAATAATCCCCCTTTCCACAGCACATTTAAAAGGGCATTGGATGTCAGTCAGCCAAAGGCCTGGTTAAAGAGGAACATCTTCACTTGGTGCCTGAAGGTGTATAATGAAGGCGCCAGGCGAACTTCCCTGGGAGAGCATTCCACAGACGGGGAGCCACTGCAGAGAAGGCCCGTTCTCGTGTTACCACCCTCTGGACCTCTTGTGGAGAAGGCACACAAAGAACGGCCTCAGAAGATGATCTCAGGATCTAGGTAAATTCGTGTGGAGTTACATTGCTACCTGTTTAGTACCATATTTATTAGACCTCCTCAAGGAAGATATTTAAAGGGTTCTCTAAGGATCAAACACGAAACTATCTCATAAGGGGACAAATTATGCATTCTCTAACCCAGGCTTCCTCAACCTTGGCCCTCCAGATGTTTTTGGCCTACAACTCCCATGATCCCTAGCTAGCAGGACCAGTGGTCAGGGATGATAGGAATTGTAGTCTCAAAACATCTGGAGAGCCGAGGTTGAGGAAGCCTGGTCTAACCCCTTGATAAAATCTGCAGTCGAAAAACACATGGGAGACTGTTTCAAGCTCTACATCGGGAGAGAGAGAGGGCAGACCTGAAGACCTCAAAGTGTTCTTGGACTCCAGCTCCCATCTGCCCTGGCCAGTATGGCTAATAGTTAGGGATGATAGGAATTGTAGTCCAACAACATAGGGAGAACCAGAGTTTCCCCAATCTCGCTCTAAATAGTTGCAAAGGCAGCACCTATCATTGAAGAGAATTTCAGCAAATCTGCTGTCTAGGATCTTGTAGGTAAACTACAAACACTTAAAAACCCAACCAAGAATTGTAGACAAAATGGAAACATATCTGAAAGCAAATTACAGGCTCCTTCCCTTTTTTTACCTTTTCTTTTTAAAGACTCACAATTCGAGCAATTTTTTATTATTTTTTATGAAGGAGCAGACAGTACTGCGGATAATTTTTAAGGAGCCATATTGCAGTTGCCAAACTCTGCCAGAGAGGTTTGTGAGCCATTTCTCAGGGATGTCTCTTTTTGTACTAAGTTTCATGAAACACTTTATTCATGCCTTAGGAGAAGGGCTATTGACAAACAAGAAGGGAGTTCACAGAAGGCCAAGAGGGAGGCAACCTTGCAAGGCTGATGAATGGATCAGTCAACAAGCAGACTCGGCAAGGATGATGGATGGTTATGTGGGGGAAGAAAACAAAATCCTAAGTAAACACACATAACTTGGCTAAGAAACAAATTAAGCAGATTGTGACAGATGCCTAGAAATATTTGGATGGTGAAAACAAGGCTGGAGGTAAATTATTTAGGGTGGAGGTTATGGTATAATTATAACTAATAGGACAAAAGGAAAAGGGGGGGTGGAATTACTAAACACCACTAAAAAGATTCTCAATCATGAGCTCTAGTAGCACGTGAAAAAGCATTTTGGGAGGCATTTAGAGTAATAAAGAAAGTCTGCAGCTAGTTGGCACTTGGGAATAATCAACTAATGCTGGAGTAGGGATAGCAGAGTCACGTGCAAGAGAAAACTGTGCTCCTAAACCTTTTATAGTTGTATTGGAAAGGGAGTTTCAGCAAAGGCAGCCTGCATGGCAAATGCCCTCTTCTAGGCAAATTCCCCCAGGCCCCTCTTCTACACAGCTTTTAAAGGAGCCGGACTCAATTTGCCATCTAGTTCAGAGATAATTAACCCTAAAAAGGGAGAGCAGGAGCCTTGAAGGGACCCATTACCTGGTCAGCAGGCAGGTTACCTGGCCACAAACTATGGTGAGATGTATTGTGCATATACTATGTTTGCATCTATAGCTACAAATTGGCAATCTGTGTCCGCTTTTTTGATGACGCGTTGTTTACATGCATGACGTGGACACGTCGAACGGCGTGCACACATTGCCACGGGATATTGAGGGAGGACAGCCCCCCCTTGAAAATTTAAGGGGGGCCACAGCCCCTTGCCCCCCATTGGCACCCCTCAACCTGCGGCAGATAGTGTTGGTAGGTGTGTGATTTCATAGAATCATAGAATCATAGAGTTGGAAGAGACCACAAGGGCCATCGAGTCCAACCCCCTGCCAAGCAGGAAACACCATCAGAGCACTCCTGACATATGGTTGTCAAGCCTCTGCTTAAAGACCTCCAAAGAAGCAGACTCCACCACACTCCTTGGCAGCAAATTCCACTGTCGAACAGCTCTTACTGTCAGGAAGTTCTTCCTAATGTTTAGGTGGAATCTTCTTTCTTGTAGTTTGGATCCATTGCTCCGTGTCCACTTCTCTGGAGCAGCAGAAAACAACCTTTCTCCCTCCTCTATGTGACATCCTTTTATATATTTGAACATGGCTATCATATCACCCCTTAACCTCCTCTTCTCCAGGCTAAACATGCCCAGCTCTCTTAGCCGTTCCTCATAAGGCATCGTTTCCAGGCCTTTGACCATTTTGGTTGCCCTCCTTTAAAAAATTTTAAGCAACACACACACACTATCTGGCAAAGCAAGCACATATATCATTTTACTTGCAATTACATGTCTCAGCCATTCATTTATAAAGTCTATATACCATTTTTTTCATGCAGAAGCGCCATTTCAGACTGCAGTAGACAACAGTGGGAAACAAAGAGATCTCGAAAGGTGAAGCTAAATTCTCAGCAAAGTTTCTTGGACACATTTATTATTATTATTATTCAAAATTATAACAAGGCATATTATCCAAAAACATATCGTCCTTGTACCCCCCCCCCCAATTTTTCCTCCCTCCCCCCTCCCACAGAAAACCCACCCACCCCCACCCCACCCCCCAACTTCCCTCAGTTCCAGTCTTTGGTTTCTCTGAGAATGCTGTTTTCTGCATGTTACAAAGCTGTATAGATCCTCAAACTATTTAGCTGATTATTATCAATAAAAAGTTTGTGAATGTTTATTCAAAACCTGCCAAGGAGTCCAGTTCGCTTTGTTGCGTCTTCAGATACTTTGTAAAGGGTTTCCATTCATCCTTAAAGTCACAGTTATCCTTGTCCTGTAGCTTATATGTCAGTTTTGCCAGTTCTGTATAGTCCGTCAATTTTTCTTGCCATGATCCTTTAGTTGGGGTTTCTTCAGTCTTCCATCCTTGTGCTACCAGAACTCTCGCGGCCATTGTCACATATATGAAGATGTTTTTCAACTTTTTTGGCAGGTCTTTCCCTACAATCCCCAACAAAAATGCCTCGGGTTTTTTAACAAATGTTAAATGGAACATTTTCTTCAATTTGTTGTAAATCATTTCCCCAAAATTTTTAATTACCTTACAATCCCACCACATATGATAAAATGTCCCCTCCTTTTCCTTTCACTTCCAACATATATTTGAACTAGTTTTGTACATTTTCCCTAACTGCACTGGTGTTGGTTTCTTGGACACATTCAAGTTCAGACCACGAAAAAGCAAAAAGAAATGTTAATAGCATATGCTATGTTTGTGTTTCTTTAAAAATGTAGATTACTGTAGCACAGGGGGTTTTTTAAGTCAGAACGCAGTTCAGGCCCCTCTCAGGTGGGTGCCATTGCCATTACAGTAGAAGAGAACAAGGGAGGCGTTCATTGTGAGTTCCAGCACCTCTTCTTCTAGAAATAAAGTCCTGCTTTTGCAGTGCAATCTGCTGTCTACCAGATCAGGCTCCCTGATCAGAAGGGGAGGTCTTGCTGGTTCTGTTACCGTTGGATTCTGCTGACTTGGCGCTGAACAAGGCCTTCTTGGTAGTGGGTCCCCATTTGCAGAATGCCTTCCATTATAAGACACATCTGTCTCCCTCACTATTAACATTCAGGAGGAACACTAAAATATTCCCATCAATCCAGGTATCTGGGCTGAAAGATACTGTTAATGGCAAGCCTGAAATTGCTAGATCCTGTGGCGTTGCGTGGGGGGTGCAGGGGGGGCCAGCCGCACCGGCCGCAACATCGGGGGGGCGCACTCGCACTCGCAGTGCTAAAATCAGTGCTAAAATCCACGGGTTAGGGGGCGCAAATTACTTGCCTTGCCCCGGGTGCTGACAACCCACGCTACGCCACTGGATAGATCTGACTAGATATGTGATTCTTTTTAATTTTTTGCAGATGCTTTTACTGTTTTTAAATCTTTCTACTTATTCAGTTTTTTAACTGTGCTGTTTTGTCGCTCTGTTGTTTGCTGCCCTGGGCTCCCTTGGGAGGAGGGGTGGGATAGAAATGTAACAAATAAATAAATGTCTACTCTGAAATAAGCATAATAAACTTTCCATTAAGTTTACTCCCAGGTAATGCTTCCAGCCACAATAACTGTTTTCTTATTCTTATTAATTTAATTTATTACCTGCCCTTCACCCTAAAGTCCCAGGGCGGGTTACAACCCAACATTACCAACTGTTGGAAATGAATTAAAAGCAGGGTGGGTCCTAAATATATTCATCTCAGGTGTCAAAGGCCACGGTGAATAGGTACATTGCGTTCGCTGAAAACGTAGTGAAAGTGCATTTTAGTGGGGAGGGAGTTTCACAACTTGGGGGCTGCCTGAGTAAGTATCCATATGTAGACTCATTAAAATAACTGGTGAAATACAGATGCTTCTGATTAATAAACCACAAGTAATCTGAAGTAATTCGGCTGATCGCCGAAGAATTGATGCTTTTGAATTATGGTGCTGGAGGAGACTCTTGAGAGTCCCATGGACTGCAAGAAGATCAAACCTCTCCATTCTTAAGGAAATCAGCCCTGAGTGCTCACTGGAAGGACAGATCCTGAAGCTGAGGCTCCAATACTTTGGCCACCTCATGAGAAGAGAAGACTCCCTGGAAAAGACCCTGATGTTGGGAAAGATGGAGGGCACAAGGAGAAGGGGACGACAGAGGACGAGATGGTTGGATAGTGTTCTCGAAGCTACCAACATGAGTTTGACCAAACGGCGGGAGGCAGTGGAAGACAGGAGTGCCTGGCGTGCTCTGGTCCATGGGGTCATGAAGAGTCGGACACGACTAAACGACTAAACAACAACAATCTGAAAGACAATAGGGGCAGCAGCAATATCATGATTGCTGTGTTGCATTCAGTGCAGGGCTTTGCAGCAGAGGTCCGGGGCCTTGTTCAGCAAAATGAACAGGTGGACAACCAGTGTAGCAGTGCTGATTTAAACACACACACCCCTAAATAGTATGGCAATATATATAGGTAAAGGTAAAGGGACCCCTGACCGTTAGGTCCAGTCGTGACTGACTCTGGGGTTGTGGCGCTCATCTCGCTTTACTGGCCGAGGGAGCTGGCGTTTGTCCACAGACAGTTTTTCCGGCTCATGTGGCCAGCATGACTAAGCCGCTTCTGGCAAAACCAGAGCAGCGCACAGAAACGCTGTTTACCTTCCCGCCGGAGCGGTACCTATTTATCTACTTGCACTTTGACGTGCTTTCAAACTGCTAGGTTGGCAGGAGCAGGGACCGAGCAACAGGAACTCACCCCGTTGCTGGGATTTGAACCGCCGACCTTCTGATCGGCAAGCCCTAGGCTCTGTGGTTTAGACCACAGCAGATGCATAATTACAGCAAAGCCCAGGTATAGGTAAGGAGAAGGATTTATTGGGAAACACAAGGCCATCTAAAGAAACCTCCCTTCCCAAAAGTATGGAGTCTAAAATAGCAACTTGCAGCCTTTTCTGCATATTAAAGACCATGGCAGCTTCCTTCCTTTAGCTGCCCTGTTTATGGAGCATTTTTCCTGATTTGCTTGCATAAAACTGACATCGAGGTTAGACTATGCCCACTCCTTCAACTAGTTATACCATGATAAACATTTACCCCCATTTCTATGCGCAGTGTTTATACGCCTTCCCATTAATCCTTCCTCTATCCTACACCTTTCAAGACATTTTCCCATCCCTTTTCTAACTGCAAAAGTCCATTTTTTAAAAAACTTTTAAAAGTTGGTTTTTTTGTGCTAGGGCGCCACAGTTCTTTTAACTGCGCAAACCTACATTTCTCAAATGCATTCAAGTCCGTCCCTCAATATACTGACAGTCCGGAGGCAGCTTAGGAAACTGGCAACTCTTGTTCACCTGGGACTTTCAGAAATTTTGGTAGGTGTGGACCTCTCCTCTGATAAATAAAGGAGCAGTTAGTGCCTCTGCATGTTTGGAACGCAGCAAGGAGAACTGCAAGTACTCAATTTGGCCATGTGAAACCCCCACAAATTAGGGATTCTGGAGAATTTATGGGAAACTATTTTGCTTGAAGAAATCCTTCCACTGTCAACCAACCAGAATTTCATGCCATTCTGCACCTCTCTCCAGAGAAGCTCCACCAAGAAATTGTGCCGCAAGCTGGTGTTTCACAGAATCGTGCATTATCTTCATATTTGTACTCTAACATAGGTTATAAATTGCAGCTTTCTGAACCGAGAGGCATCCAGCCTCTGGTCCCTTGCAATACTAGTTTAAATGCTCTAGGTGAAAAAGGTGCATGGATGGAACATGGGTGTGTCTGCGTGGAAATGGGTGGAAGCAATTTTCCCAGGCAAGCAGGCACTCTCTTCCTGTATTGCAAGGGATCTTACTTTGCCATTGTGTACAAGCAAGCTGGCTTCAGTACAGTAGCTCTGTCATTGACTCACATTCCTGCAGAACTCCCTGTTAATATTTCCCATTGGCCTAACAGACGTGATACCTACCTGTTATGCAATATTTTTCCCACAACTTATTCTTCATCCTTTCAGACCTGTCCATTTTGAATTGTTCCAGCCACCATCCTCGTGTGTGCAGCCTGCTTTCTAGATCCCACCTCAGAATCAACACTATGTTCATTGCTCTCAGGTTTTCACTGTTTCAGATAGAATTTTCATGTCCTGCTAGCAATTTCCAAAGTCCAGCCACGTTACAATGCGCGCAGTCCTACCATATCAAGTTGACAATCATGAGAAGCAGTCGCTATCTCCTTTCTAGTAACTTGCATGCATTTGTTAGACGTAGTTGAGAGCACCATCTAGTGCAAACATGAGTTTGTTGATCCATAAACAAAGTGCATCCACCACATTGCATGCGCTTTCGTTTATTGTTTTCCTGAAACCTATTTACTTAACCAGACAGAATCTTTTCCGGGGACAATGAGAACGCATCATTCCATCCATGCCGGATAATGGTGAACATGATTCTCAAATTGATTCTGATGCATACATCAAGGGTGGTGAACATAATACCTTCCAGGTGTTGTTGGACTACAACTCCCATCAACCCCCACCAGGTAGCTATGTTGACCTCGGGAGACAGGAGTTGTAGTCCACAACATCTGGAGGGCACCTAAGCCAGGCAACCCCTGGCTTAAGACTAACCCTGTAACAACAACAACAAAAAGTGAAGAATATTCAAGACTTTGTTAAAGGATAGAAAATTGTTTTGTTGTTTTGTTGAATTTTAGTTATGCTTTTCAGGTCTATACATTTCACTAATTTTACAATCATTTTAACATTTCAAAACTTGACTTCTTTCCCCCTCTTTCTGTGGTTCCTTAAATTTATTTTTAATATCTTCTGCATATACAAATTAACTTAATTTGCTCATTTATCCATCTACTTTAAATATATACTCTTATCAAACTGCAGGTTATTACAATAATCCTGCCAATGTTCTTATTTATCTGTAAATATTCAATAAACCATTTCCATTCTTTTATAAAAAAGTTTGTTATCTTGATATCTTATTCTTCCAGTAAGTTTTGCCATTTCTGCATATTCCATAAGTTTTTGTATCCATTCTTCCTTTGCTGGGACTTCTGCTTCTTTCCATTTTGGGGTGAGTAACATTCTTGCCACTGTAGTGACAAACATGAATAAGTTTCTATACAGAGGTTGACGGAAGTCCTAGGGTTGACCGAAGTCCTAGGCTGTGATAGCCAAAGGTTTATTATATTGTATAAGATGGGATGTTATCTCTGGAAAACATGTGCAAAAACCAATAAAAAATTTACGTGTGTGTGTGTGTGTGTGTGTGTGTGTGTGTGTTTCTATACGGTTTTGGTAGTTCTGTCCCTATAATTCCCAAAAGAAAAGCCTCCTTTTTTCTTTTTTTACAAAAGTTATTTCAAACATCCTTTTCAATTCATTACATATCATTTCCGAGTAAGCTTTAACTTTACTACAAGACCACCACATATGGAAAAAAGACCCTTCTTTCTCTTTACATTTCCAACACTTATTTGATTTAGATTTATACATTTTTGCCAAATTTACTCGGTGTTAGGTACCATCGAGATTTCATTTTCAAATAATTTTCTCTTAGACCATAACATGCTGAAAATTGTTAACGACAAAATTCATTAAATAAACTGAGACCAATACAGGCAAGACGGAGGTGCTGCTAGGTGAGTGATGCTCAACCCATCACACACCCCTGAAAGGAAGACATTGTACTCCTCCCAAAGGATCAGGTCTGTATCTCTGGTTGCTTATCATTACAGGAGCGAGTGGCCTCTGTAGCTTGAAGCCCCTCCATGGCTTGAAGTTGCGACCGTACATGAATGGCGATAGCTTGGCTACCATTACCCTTACTCTGGAAACCTACCATTTAGACAAGGGATGGGGAATCTGTGGTACTCCCCATGTTGCTGGACCATAAATCCCATTGTCCCTGACCATTGACCATGTTGGCTGGGGCTGCTGAGAGTGGGAGTCCAACCCAATCTGGAGGGGCACCAGTCCTCCACCTCTGGCTTAGACCATTGCACTACATTCTATATGGGGTTGCATTTTAAAAACGGAACAGAAATTGCACTTTGTCCACTATAGGGCCAGAAGATTGCTAATCGGGACTGGGCGATTCTTATCACATTACATCTTTGCTTCAAGAGCCTCACTGGGTCCCAGTCCATTTCTGGGACCAAATTAAAGTGTTGCTGTTAAACTTTAAAGTCCTTAATGGCTTGAGTTACCCCAAAGCTTGGCTTCTTTCCATATATAGTTCTCTAAGACGTTCTTCAGAAGCCCTGTTCCAAATGCCTCCATGTATTCCATGGGTGTCCATTCAAATTTATCTACCTTTCCTGAATATAAACACTATCCTATTTATGTCATGTTCTCCCCCCCCGCGCCACCCAGTTTTATTACACATAGCCAAAGGCTGCCGCAATGTACACAGAATCATTGAACAATTAAAAGAAAATATACTGGATTGATACAAAAGACTTAAAACATTTATATTATCAAAACATTACATACTCTAAACAGAGCTATAAAAGTACCCAATATACAAATCAAGACATTAAACAATAAAATCCATAAGCTAAAATCATCACATGGCCACTAATATATCAAAAAACAATGTCAATTAATAGAGTGTGCAATTATACTTGGAGTTTGGTGACAAAGATAGAGCATAGCCTAATGTAGATAGGGTCAAATAAATTCATCTCCTTTACAGTTGGTGGCTACCTTGGCTATATAATTTGCTCTAATTTTCCTAACAGCAGTTGCAAAGAGTGCTACACGCCAGGTCACATACTTATCTGCGTCTGCGAGGAGATGTAAAATCATGTCAGAGGGGTTCTGGCCAGGGGACCTTGTCATTATAGGTGCTAAAAAAACCTTTCTCTTGCATCATTATATAAGGGACAGCGCAAGATATAATGCATAAGGTCCTCTACTTCAGGACATCCCCTAATGCAAACACGTTCGTTTGTTGGTTAACTCTTCCTTGTGTGCTTCTATCAGCTCAAACCTGGTGGCCTCAGATGTTCAGTTGACTGAAGATATAGTCTAAAATTTCTTGAGGGCACTGGGTTGGGGAAAGTTGATTTGAATCTACTGAATAAAAAAAATTAGAGATGTGACAAGTGTCTCTAGCACACTGTTGCTAACTTATTCAGCAGTGCAGTGGCCAGAAGCCAGATATTCTGGAAACCATCCTTTCCCTCCTACCACTTTCCCAGAAAATCTTGTTTATGCTTTGGGAAATCATGCTTTTCTTTCCTTCCTTCATTTCCTTTAATTTTCCGGCTTAGGGAAAAAAAACCCTGTAAAAAGCACAGCACGCAGGAAAAAATTGTGGGAAAGTGCTGGATGCCTAACAGCTATTATTGAGTATTCTTTTCTATTTTATGCAACTGGATCTTGTGTGAATTCAGGGCTAGGTGTTTTAGAAGGAAGCTGAGGAAATGCCTCTGCGCTCTTCCTTCTCACCCCCACTTCTAGAGATCTTGGCTGGGAGCTAATTGAAGATAACCAGGGCTACAACCCTTCACTTTCACCCCACATGCTTGCAACATCTGCCCAAAGAACCAATCATAGCAGGCCAAAGGTAGAGATCTGAATTCTTCTGCACTCAGGTAGCACACCAGTCAAGATACTGGACTTGGGGTAGCAGTCTTTGTATTGCAGGAACCATAAGAAGAATCCAGGTGGATGAGACAAAAGGCCATCAAGTCTATAATTCTTCCCGAAGAGGTCTCTGGGGAAGCCATGGTTAGTGTATTTCAAACTAAGGCCCGGGGGCCGGATCTGGCCCAATCACCTTCTAAATTCAGCCTGCGGACAGTCCAGGAATCAGCATGTTAATAATAATAATTTATGATTTATACCCCACCCATCTGGCTGGGTCTCCCCAGCCACCCTGGGCGGCTTCCAACAAAGTATTAAAATACGGTGGTCTGTTAAACATTAAAAGCTTCCCTAAACAGGGCTGCCTTCAGATGTCTTCTAAAAGTCTGGTAGTTGTTCTTCTCTTTGACATCTGGTGGGAGCGAGTTCCACAGGGTGGGTGCCACTACCGAGAAGGCCTTCTGCCTGGTTCCCTGTAACTTGGCTTCTCGCAGTGAGGGAACTGCCAGAAGACCCTCAGCGCTGGACCTCAGTGTCCGGGCAGAATGATGGGGGTGAAGATGCTCCTTCAGGTATACTGGACCGAGGCCGTTTAGGGCTTTAAAGGTTAGCATCCACACTTTGAACTGTGCTCAGAAACGTACATGAGTAGAATGTGTGCTTTTATTTAAAATGCATCTCTGGGATATTTGTGGGGCATAGGAATTCGTTCATTTTTTTTTCCTTTTCAAAATATAGTCCGGCCCCCCACAAGGTCTGAGGGACAGTGGACCGGCGCCCTGCTGAAAAAATTCGCTGACCCCTGGTATATCTACTTGTCTGTATTGTCTGCCTGAAAGGCTTCTAGGGTTTCATATAGGAGTCTTCCACAGCTGTACTTGGAGATGTCAGTGGCTGCAGCTGGACTTTTTCAGCGCAAACTAGATGTTCTACTGCTGAACCCTCCCCAATATGCCTCTCCACAAACATGTGGAAATACGTATTTGGCAATAAACTGAACAGAAAAGCAAATCTCATGAGAAATCTTTGCTCAAAGATCTTATCAGTCTCCTTTTTCAGGGAGGGGCAGTTGAGACATCCATAAAGCAGGGAAAACATAAAGCCAACTGTTCTCCTTGTAAAAGGTGGTTTACTGGACACTTAAGATGGGAGAAAATGCATTGAGTGTCCTGGGAAAGAGTTGCTGCTGCTGTTCCCCAAACCATCAGACCCTTTTGTGCCTTTCCATATGGACCAGCCAGGGGTGGGGAACCTGCGTTCCTTGGCTTAGTTTGTTGGGGATCTCAATCTACGGTAATTTTATGTGAAGAGAAGGGGGGTGGGAAGGGAGAAAATAGGAAAAGGGAACGCAGATTGGACAACAGAAAGGAGGGGGAGGAGAGGGGGTGGCAGTCAGAGAGAGTAAAAAGGGTGTGGCCCTGATAGGGATGGGTGAGTCTGCCAAGTTTGGTTTTTCTCAGTTTCTCATTTTTCTACTCTCTCTCTCTCTCTCTCTCTCTCTCTCTCTCTCTCTCAATTTTTTATTTCCAAAACCGAAAAAAGAAAAATTACAAACATCAAATTCAACATCCATATTCATTTTCTAACATAAACCTATTACATAATTAACTAAATTAAAACATACCTAATTACTCTAAACTTCTCTTTGCTGTATACAAATATAACACAGTTAGAAATTTCATATTAAAGCTTTTATATTATAAATAATATTTCAAATTCCCCTATACCCCCCATTCCCCTTCACTGTGGGTACGAACCCCCCAGCTAATTATCCCAGGCAATTATAGACTATAAAGTCATATTGTCAGCACTCTGGGATAAGCCACTTTTCTCCATGCAAGGAAACATATTAATAGATCCAGAGTTTTGGACTGGATTGAAAGGCCAGGAATAATTTCTTTGTTTACTGAGCTGGACAGAGGGATAAAAATTGTTGTCTTCTACTCATTTGAGCCACACTACAACCCCTTGTGTGAATCTTAGGTTGTGTCAGTTTGCATTTCTTAGTGCAGAAAGTATTGATCTGGTGTGTAGAGGTCTTTCCTATTCTAATTAATTCAGGAGGGTTCTGGAAGTTTCTCTATGTGAAAGAAGCAAGCAGAAAGTTCATGATGTTTGGGTTATTCCTTCAGAGAAGCTGAGTACAGCTAGTTTAAACCAGTTCGGTTATCTCTTCTTCAGGGTCATGCTGACTATAATAAGAGGCCAGAAGGAGACTGGGTTTCTCGTTCTCTTTCTATCTCTTTTCCTTCTGGTGTGGTGTTCTGTACATAGTATGCTTAGTGTCAAAGTTTAGACTTATTATAAGTTATTGTAAGTTTAAGTCTGCTGCAACTGGATTTCTTATGGACAGTGCCAATCCTGAATGTATTGGATTTGCATGGACAGGCAGAGTCCCCCCAGCCCCAGGTGACCCCTGGGTGGAATAATGACTCAAGAGACTGTGTTATGGGATTAAAATTGGCCACAACTTTATTAAAACTTCAGGTGCAGGGAGACCTTGGCTTAGGCATTGGGCATTTATCCCTCCCAGTCCCTGGCAGGGGAGCTGGGGAACATCAGGGTTATCTAAATTGAGTGGGGATTGGGCTGGCTCTGGAGAACATATGTTCAAGCAGAGAGTCCACCCCCCATTTTGCCGCCGTCGGAGGGGAGAGCAATGACAACCTCTCAGTGTATGGCCAATGCCTCCCCTCAAACAACCCCTTTAACAGGGAACCATGGGATCGCCGCCATGAAGAGGAGGGGGGGTGGGTCACCGCTTCAGGGCCTGCCCCCCAGTTATGGAAGATAGACTAAAGGATTCCACCCAAAGCCTGAAACTGCCAAAGTTGTGCCGTTTTGCTACGGGAAAGGCAAAACCTGCCAATGCTGGAAAATTCCTTTCTGGCCCTTCAACAGCGACCGTGACGTAGCAGAACCCTTGCACCTGTGAAGAAGAGGTTCACCTGCAAAAGAAAGCTTAACTGAGGGAGGGCAGGGTGGGAGAAGCTCTGGAGCCGACTGAGGATTCCCGGGTAAGTTCCGTCCTCTATTGTATGGGCAGGTCGGTCCCTCCCCTTACCTGGCCAAATCTCCTGGCGATGTCTCCCCAGCCGGGGTTGGATAACTGGCAGAGGTAGGCGGAGACCTCCAGGTGTCTGGCTGGGGGGGGGCGAAGCCAGGCTGTACTGCCGGGAGCCGCATAGGTCCAGGGGGGCTGTGCATGATCACGCAAAAGGTGCCTCCATTTGATGTGGGGAGTGGTCATTGTGACCATTGTGCTCATTTGCCTTCAGTAGCAGTGAAGCTCTGATGGAAGAAATACAATTGCCTCTGAACTATTTCTGGGGAATCCTGCAACGTGTGGAAGAAGAAGAAGAAGAAGAAGAAGAGTTTGGATTTGATATCCCGCCTTTCACTCTCTTTAAGGAGTCTCAAAGCGGCTGACATTCTCCTTTCCCTTCCTCCCCCACAACAAACACTCTGTGAGGTGAGTGGGGCTGAGAGACTTCAAAGAAGTGTGACTGGCCCAAGGTCACCCAGCAGCTGCAGGTGGAGGAGCGGAGACGTGAACCCGGTTCACCAGATTACGAGTCTACCGCTCTTAACCACAGTGTGGTGTAGTGGTTAAGAGCGGTAGACTCGTAATCTGGTGAACCAGGTTTGCTTCCCTGCTCATGGGTGACCTTGGGCCAGTCACGCTTCTCTGAAGTCTCTCAGCCCCACTCACCTCACAGAGTGTTTGTTGTGGGGGAGGAAGGGAAAGGAGAATGTTAGCCGCTTTGAGGCTCCTTCGGGTAGTGATAAAGCAGGATATCAAATCCAAACTCCTCCTCCTCCTCTTCTTCTTCAAGTTTTTACTCTGCTAACTATGAAATGGAATCTGCTCTGGATCAATACTGAGTAGAATTTCAATGACAGTAAGATAGTGACTGAACCAACAAAACCCAAGAGCTTCATAGCTGAATGTCAGGTCCTGACCACTTGACCACACTGCCTCACATTCCTATAGCAGCAGCACCACAAACCAAATGACATAGACCAAGTCATATGCCATTCCTCATTCACACAAAGAAAAGCATCGCACGTACCACTGAAGCCTTACCCATTATGATGTGTAGGCAAAGGTCTGCTCTGCTTGCCACAAATACATGAAGTAAAACCCATAATTTATAGAGCTGCAACATTTACTCTGTTAGTTGATTAACAATTAAAAATCTTTTGATAGAAAGAGCGGGCATGATTATTAAGCATCCAAAATAATGAGACATTGCACACAGTTATTGAGCCTAAGTATTGCCCTGACCCCAAAGTTACCAGTCTAATAACCAGGGCTTTTTTTTCAGCCGGAACTCCTCTCAGCTGAGCATCATTGCCATGATAAGAGAATAAGAGAGGCGTTCATGGTGATTTCTGGCACCTTTTTTTCTAGAAAAATAGCTCTGCTAATAAATGATAACTATAAAAGGGTGGGGAAGAGTAAAGAAAAAAAAGAAAAAATGAAAGAAGAAATGAAAGAAAGAAATCAGGGATAAGATGGATAGTAAAAACATACAAAAAACTCCTGGAAGAAATATAATTTTAAGAGGGAACTCCACAGAGAATTTGAACAAAAGAAAACATTCACAAAAGGGACACCTTATTTTATGGAGCAAACAAGGAACTAAGGAACGAAGAGATCATAGAAAGATATTTATGCAAAGAGGTCACTTTCATAGGAAAGATATGAGGAAACCACGCAACTGACCGTCTTAAAAGCTGATAAAGCATCTTGAACTAAACGGTAAGGAATCTGTGAAAATAAATCATGGAAAGAGTCACATGATCAAAAATAATAAATAAACGAGCCAAAGAATGAAAAGCAAAAATAATTGCCCTGGGATGAGAGACAGGAAAACCAATAAGCAAGTAATTACGATAATCCAAGGAAGGCAGTGAAAGAAAGAAGTCTTAGAAGGATAAAAGAGCAAAAGAATCAAAAGTAGTTACTAGAGCAGAATTAAAAGAGGAAGCTGCAGTAACATGAGCAGACATTGCAGAAACAGAAGACAGATATTGCATTAGGTAAGCTGAAAAAAAATTTAGATTGATGGCTTTGGTTGGCATTTTTGGAGCTAACTTCTTACTGTTTTATTGTGGTTTTATTTGTTTGAATAATTCATTTTATGATGTTTATACTGTTCTGGTGATTGATTTTATAAAGTAGCTTAATAGACACTCATAAACTCGAAATTCTGGCTAGGCTGCAATCACCACAGTAGAAGACAGGGGAATGCATATGGTATACTTCTCAGTAGTGGAACACCCTCCCATCAGATGTCAAAGAAATAAACAACTATCGGACTTTTAGAAGACATCTGAAGGCAGCCTTGTTTAGGGAAGTTTTTTATGTTTGAAGTTTTATTCTGTTTTTAATGCTCTGTTGAAAGCCATCCAGAGTGGCTGGGGAAATCCAGCCAGATGGGCAGGATATAAATAATAATCTATTTATTATTATTATTTATTATTATTATTATTATTATTATTACTTCTACTACTACCGGGAACTTTGTTCTACTAGCTCCTACCACATACACAAACTGGTTCCTTAACCAAGAAAGGCACAGAAGCTAGCTGAACAAGGATAGGACAGTTACTACCAACATCACAATTTTGTCTCTGGGATTCTAGGAAACAACAAAGTAGATAGATAACACAAGGCTGATGTCTTCCAACTGTTGAAACAAAATTAAAAAAAATCCTTCCAGTAGCACCTTAGAGACCAACTAAGTTTGCTATTGATATGAGCTTTCGTGTGCATGCATACTTCTTCAGATACACTGAAACAGAAGTCACCAGACTCTTATATATAGTGAGAGGGTGGGGAGGGGTATTACTCAGAAGGGTGGTGGGAATGGGTGATTGGCTGATAGGTGTGGTAAACCTGTTAACGACTGTTAACGACTGCAATTGGTCTTACAGGAAAAAGCAAGGGGTGAGATGGCTAAAAATAGCTTTATCATGTATTATGAGATGAGAATCCAATGTCTCTATTCAGACCAGGTCTCTCCCTGGTTTTAAGTTTGGTAATAAGTTGCAATTCAGCAACTTCTCTTTCCAGTCTATTTCTGAAATTCTTTTGTAATAAGACAGCTACTTTGAGATCTCTTCCAACCGTAGTACACCATTTAAGCATCGGAAAAAATTGTTAAAACAGGGTGCCTGTTTTGTAAGCCAGCCAACACGCTTAAAGGGGTGAGGTTTCTCTTCATCCACCTTTGAAATGTCCTAGTGCAGTTGGTACTCCATTAGACAAATGGGGCATATTCCTGGAAGGCATCCATTATAAGGAATGTCAGCTAGCTGCTGCCTGCTATTGCTGTCTCTCCCAGTAGTGAGAGGACAGAGGAAAGAAAGCACTCCTTCACACAGTGCATAAACTATGCACTGTTTTTTCCTCACAGGAGGCAGTTATGGCCAGCAACCTCGATTGATTAGATAAATTAATGGAGGAGAAAACTATCAATGGCTATTGGCCACAATGGATTTGCTCTGCCTACCCCATTGGGTGAAGCCAGGCTTCTGAAACCACATGAAGGAAGAGTGCAATGAGGCTGAGGGTACGTTCTGTAAGAGTACAGTGGTACCTCGGGTTACATACGCTTCAGGTTACAGACTCCGCTAACCCAGAAATAGTACTTCAGGTTAAGAACTTTGCTTCAGGATGAGAACAGAAATCGTGTTCCGGTGGAGTGGTGGCAGCAGGAGGCCCCATTAGCTAAAGTGGTGCTTCAGGTTAAGAACAGTTTCAGGTTAAGAATGGTCCTCCAGAACGAATTAAGTACTTAACCTGAGGTACCACTGTATTGGGAAATAATTTATAATGAATTGGGGGGGAAATGTTTAAAAGTACTTTAAAACACACACACACACACACACACACACACACACACCAGAGTCCTTTTGGTTGGGGATAATTCAGATGGAAATTCCCAGGTGTCAAAAAAGATTATCTATGTATGCCACTACTGCGGCCCATGTTTGCTAGCCCCAAAATGGAAAACGAGTGAGGTCTCAACTAAAGAAGAATGGCAACTTAAAGCTGATGGAATATGTTCAGCTTGCAGACTTAACATATAGAATAAGAGAACAAGAAGAACATACGTTTAGAGAAGATTGGGAAATGTTTATTGAATATATCGGTGAAAATTGTGTACAGCTGAAAACGCTGGCAGCATTAAGATAAATTCAACAGTGTAAATAAATTTTGATGGATGTAATAGTGGACTACTGAACAGTTTAGTTTATGTACAATATGCATGGATTTATGTTACGTAAAATGAACCCATGGAAAGAGAAGAAGGGAAGCCATTGCTATTTTAAGGTTGTTTAAATGAATATTCTAAAATGTAAAATAGAAAAACTTAATAAAAATTATATATCTAAAAAAGAAGGAAGAGTGTCCTTGTGCTCAGTCCTGCTTGAAGAGTTCCCATGGGCATCTGGTTGGGCCATTATGTTCTTATGACACACGTGTGCAACAACTAAATGGGACCAGGGTGGACTTTGGTAATATGGTGCCCTGAGGGACGACAAAATTTGCCACCCCACAACTTTGAGTAGGCACCCATATACATAAACATATAAGTTGTTGTTGCTGTTGTTGTTTTGCTCCCCCTCAGCTTGGTGCCCTGTGTGGGGGAACCGCCTGCACCATCCTAAATCCGGTGCAGACCAGGTAATGACTGGTGCAGAAGAAATGATACGCTGAGTTGTTCAGGGTTAGCCCTACATAAAATTACCTTTGGTACCGATTGGTCCTCTCAGGTCTCCACCTGGAAACTGCCAGGAACCAAACACACAGTAAATAAGTTTTAAGGCAGGGCAGCTGTAGAACGAGTAAAGCTCCATTGTGGTTTCAACATCTGCCAAGATGTGCACGATCAGTAAGGAGGGTGGAGAAAGTAAGCAGAAGAGCAGATAAACAAGAAATATAAATAGCTCCACTGAAGCCACAGATAAGTGCAAGTACGCTCAAGGCATCTGTACACGTGAGGTGCCAAGGTCAGAGATGTCTCAAACCAAGACTTCCAGCAACTAGTTGTGTACCTCGTTTGTTAATAGTGCTCTGTTTCCACTGCCAGGTGGATAGCCTGAGCTCTGGTCTCCAGCCAGGGGGGCCAGCAAGACTCCAGTATGAGCTTGCCTGAATGTTCAGTCAGCTGATTCCAGTGGCCAAATCCTGTCCACCAGACCCTATAAAGCAGGGGCCATCAACCTGGCACCCATGAAGGCTTCCGGTGGTGCCCAGACTCTGAACTCTCATCTAAAGTAAGTCTCTAGCTCACCTAGAAAGAAAGTTATGGGACAAAATGTGCAGGTACGTTCTAAGTGATTTATGTGAAAAGACAGTGATGTGGCACCTTGTATAGTATCCTTGTACTGCAGAATGCAGAACTAGACAGCAACAATTTGTTTGCATATGACACAGAGAGAGAGATCTATAATCAGGACCAGCAGGACATACCTGACTTCCCATGGTAAACATAAGGTTGTTGAGGGTGGTTGTCCCTTATTTTGTCTTATGCCACACTCCCTCCCTGGCAGCCATTTTGTAACTGGCACCCCAGCACACTCTCCAAAGTCAAAATGTGCCCACTTGTCCAGAAAGGTTGATGAAGTCTGCTATAAACTTTGAGCCTCAGAACTTATCCTCAAGTAGCTTGTCTCCTGTTTTAGAACTATCTGCATACCCATCTCTGCTCTAGAAAAGGAAAAGCAGATGCAACTAAAACAAACAGAGCAATTCTGAGAGGAAAACACACATCTGAAAAATAAATTAGCCGATATGGATAGCCGCCAAGAAAGAGAAAGCATGGAAGCGAGAATTAAACTAGCAGACCTTGAAGATCACAGTAGACGCTGCAATATCTGCTTCCACAATTTCCCTGAGAAAATGGAGGACAAAAACTCAGTCAATCACATCACACGCTGACTAAAAACCACAATCCCAAACCTGAAACTCGTAGACGATCTGAAATGGACACACACAGGTCTAAGACCCATGCCAAAAGCCAACGCCCCTCCGCAACACATGCTTGCATGCTTTGCCCACTACAAAAAGAAAGAAGACCTATGGAACAATCTCAGAAACTCAACCAACCTCCGATATGGAGAAAATCCCATCCTGGCCTTTCAGAATTTATTGTAAGAGACCCTAAACTGAAGAAAAAACCTATGCCCATTTATCCAACGTCTTCAACAAGCAGGAATCAAGTACCAATGGGGCTTCCTCTTTTGCCTCATTGTAACAACTGACACAACACAGCACACAGACACCAACATACCTGAAGCCCTGCAACTACCGGAGAACCTCAGACTTAACCCTCCACCAGAATGGCAACCATCAGACCCACCGAACGACAACCAAGACGGAAATACAGTGAACGATTGGAGGACAGTCAACAAGAGAAAGAAGAAACAACAGAAACGACATGACAATGCAAACCAAGACAGTCAAGTACCACTCAAAGAACAGCCCCATCGAACACACAACACAAGACTACGAACCAACCAACCAGGCAGAGGGCCTTCTTGGTGGTGGCGCTCGCCCTGTTGAACGCCCTCCCATCAGATGTCAAGGAAATAAACAAGACATCTGAAGACAACCCTGTATTGGGAATTTTTTAATGTCTAGTGTTTTACCATTTTTTATGTGGTGTAAGCCACCCAGAGTGGCTGGGGAAACCCAGCCAGATGGTCGGAGTATAAATAATAAAATTATTATTATTATTATTATCATCATCAACCTCATCTAATGTCACGGTCCGGTCTACGGGCGATCGAAGTCCCGGCTGAGGACGTTGGAACCGGGGGCAAGATGGGGGGGGGGGAGGGGACAGGAACGAGAGTCCAGAAGCCAGGGGTCCAAGGCTCAGGAAGCAGGGAGTCACGAAGTCAAGTGTCCGAGGGTCGAGAAACAAGGAGTCAAGTAGCCAATGTTCAAGGATCAGGAAGCAAGAAGCCAAACACAGCAAAGCAGGAAACGAGTTGCTGTGGCAAAGAGCCGAAGGGAAATGCTGACCTTATATCCCTTCCCAGCTCTTGCCACCAGGTGCAGTGAGTTACCAAGTGGCCTCACCTGTGCAGCCACACCTTGCCTCTCCAGAACAAACTTAGGAAGGCCCCAGTCCTGCGAAGCCCTACTGCTCACAGGGCCTGGCTCCTGCACACACTCCTGACAGCAAACCCACACACCAAAGATTGACAACCTTGCAACAACAACCACTGCCAAATGAAGCAGCCAGAAACCACCTTGAACCAATGGACTGGTGAACTGCCCCTTTCCCCTCCTTTCCTCTCCCCCCATGCTATCCACAGAGACCCCTCCCACACCAACACCAACCCAGATGACACTCACCCTTGCCACCCCTCCCACCCCACCTCTCCACAGACCAACCCAGGTGACAGTCCTCCATTCTCTCCAACTCCACCCACCCAGCCCCTAATATGGTTCCATTGTTGAGACATTTTTATCTGGCTCCTAGGAGGAGGAAGGAGGCTGCAATGTTTGAATAAAGTTTTAGGGTGTGTTATGTGTGTGTGTTCCATTTTGTGCTGGTAAATAAAAATGCTTCTAAAGATTTTGAGATATTCCACACACAGTTATCTCTCTGTGTGCGATTCATATAACTTACATTGTATTGCCACTGAATTAATCTCTCACTGATCACATTCACCTGGTGCCTTCAAAACATATACAGTGGTACCTCTGGTTACGAACTTAATTCATTCCGGAGGTCCGTTCTTAACCTGAAACTGTTCTTAACCTGAGACACCACTTTAGCTAATGGGGCCTCCTGCTGCCGCTGCGTGATTTCTGTTCTCATCCTGAAGCAAAGTTCTTAACCTGAGGTACTATTTCTGGGTTAGCGGAGTCTGTAGCCTGAAGCCTCTGTAACCTGAAGTGTCTGTAACCTGAGGTACCACTGTATTTTGGCATTTCTTCTCCCAGACCTTTGGCTAATTATATTATTATTATTATTATTATTATTATTATTACTATTATTATTATTATTATATCCCACCCATCTGGCTGGGGTGTTGTTGTTGTTGTTATATTAACATTTATATACTACCCTTTGTTTGTTACTATGTTACGCATTTTTGCTTTTTTATATTGTCAACCGCCCTTGGGTGAAGGGCAGTATAGAAATTTTATTAATAAGTAGCAATAAATAGTAAATACTTTTGATGAGCTGAGGCAAGTTTCTTGACCAGTGCTTTGCCACTGGGAGTGAAAAAAGAATAATCCTCATGGTCAGCTCTGTTTATTATTAAACGTTTCCCTCTCCGTTAGGCCCGCCCCATTAATCCAGTCAGTCTAGTCAGATTTGGCCTGTGTTCCGGAACACGAGGGAAGGAATACTAGCATAAATGGTAATGTTCACAGCAGACGTAATTTATCGATCTGCCTGTGCCACTTTGGTCCACTGTGACACAAATTAAGAATCTCCTAATAAACCTAGAGAGCCCTGCAACTTGCCATATGGCACCCATATAAATGAAGATTAGACAGGAGTTGAATTCCCTGTAATATGATTATGGTATATAAATAGGAGCAGCAGAGACCAGGATAGCACCTCCCCATTCATTTTGCACTATCCTGGGACGCACAACCCTTTAACAAGCTCGCTCAGTACATACAGATTTGTTTAAAAGTCGCAGCTATGACGGAAAGTCCACCCTCTGCCAGGGCCAATACGCTTGCTGTAAATCCCAAAACATCCTCTATTTAGCAACCTATTTAGTGCAGTTCTTTTGATGAAACCCTCCCCGAGCCTGAGGATTAAAGAAAGCTCAGTTGAACGTTACCGTTTCAATTACCGTGCCATATTTATGTATGTGATAAAAACACTCCATCTTTCTGCCCCACCTCGCTGTAGTTCAAGGCAGCTTACAACAAATCCCATCTACAAGCAACAAAAGATAACAGAAGTTAATAAGAACAACACCTCTCCGGTTTCTCCAATGAAATAAATAGGTATTAAAATGCATTAAAAGTGGCTGGATCTGCCTATGACAATTTTAAAAAAATATAACTAAAATAACAGCTGCATGGGGGGGGGGAATCATCTAGCCTACCTTACTGGTTCTACAACATACCACACCTTCAGTCATTATTCAAAGGCCTTGAGGAACAGGTGTGTTCTGTGCTCTGTGGAAACCACAAACGTCATCTGTCGTTCCACAGCCTCAGGGCCAACACAGTAAAAGCCCTGCTCCTAGCAGATATTATTCTAACTTCACACTGCAAGAACAAAACCCTACCTAGTTCAAAGAATGCACTTAGCAGAGGAGTTTACCTATATGTGCCAGGGTCTGAGTGAAGGGGGGTGGGTCTATCCTTGTGCAAGGTTTTAAAAGTAAGTATAAGGATATGTCCAATTTCACAGTAGGAATGAACTGCTTTCAAGAAGTTAGTAGGGTAGGTTTTTAAGGCCGCAAACACACCATACATTTAATGCACACACACACCGGAATCATGGAAACTGTCATGTGTTAAAATAAATTAAAAAATTGTCCAGTAGCACCTTAGAGACCAACTAAGTTTGTTCTGGGTATAAGCTTTCATGCACATTGTTGTTGTTTAGACTTTTAGTCGTGTCCGACTTTTCGTGACCCCATGGACCAGAGCACGCCAGGCACTCCTGTCTTCCACTGCTTCCCGCAGTTTGGTCAAACTCATGCTGGTAGCTTCGAGAACACTGTCCAACCATCTTGTCCTCTGTCGTCCCCTTCTCCTTGTGCCCTCAATCTTTCCCAACATCAGGGTCTTTTCCAGGGAGTCTTCTCTTCTCATGAGGTGGCCAAAGTCTTGGAGCCTCAGCTTCACGATCTGTCCTTCCAGTGAGCACTCAGGGCTGATTTCCTTAAGAATGGATAGGTTTGATCTTCTTGCAGTCCATGGGACTCTCAAGAGTCTCCTCCAGCACCATAATTCAAAAGCATCAATTCTTCGGCGATCAGCCTTCTTTATGGTCCAGCTCTCACTTCCATACATCACTACTGGGAAAACCATGGCTTTAACTATACGGACCTTTGTTGGTAAGGTGATGTCTCTGCTTTTTAAGATGCTGTCTAGGTTTGTCATTGCTTTTCTCCCAAGAAGCAGGCGTCTTTTAATTTCATGACTGCTGTCACCATCTGCAGTGATCATGGAGCCCAAGAAAGTAAAATCTCTCACTGCCTCCATTTCTTCCCCTTCTATTTACCAGGAGGTGATGGGCCCAGTGGCCATGATCTTTGTTTTTTTTGATGTTGAGCTTCAGACCATATTTTGCACTCTCCTCTTTCACCCTCATTAAAAGGTTCTTTAATTCCTCCTCACTTTCTGCCATCAAGGTTGTGTCATCTGCATATCTGAGGTTGTTGATATTTCTTCCGGCAATCTTAATTCCGGTTTGGGATTCTTTAAGTCCAGCCTTTCGCATGATGAATTCTGCATATAAGTTAAATAAGCACATACCCAGAACAAACTTGGCTGGTCTCTAAGGTGCTACTGGACATTTTTTAAAATTTTTATTTATTTATTTTGACTACATCAGACCAACATGGCTGCCTACCTGAATCTAGTGTCATGTGTTAAGTGTGCTGCGAATTATAGTTCTTTGAGGGCTAGGAACACAGTTCCCAGGATTCTTTGGAAGTTAATAATCTGCTTTAAATGTATGGTTGTGTATGAAGTAAGAGCAGAGTACGACAAAACTTATTTTATGGCATATGTTGGGTAGAGTTGAAAGCAAATGCTCCATTCGTTAGGAGGGTAAAATCTGAGCTTCTCCTGTTGGTGATTTTCTTCATGGCCTTCAAATAAAAGAGAAGTCAAAGAGTTGCTATGAAAGAACCTTGGAAGTTAAGCGCTAGATGAGGTTTGCAGACAAGGTTGTATTAATACATTCTTGTTTCTGGACATGCTCTTTGATGGGTATTAGTAAGAGGATATAGTAAGTACAACTGATCCTCCACAGACTCACGTGTGTGGGTTAACACAAAGAAAAGTGGCTTGTGCTTGTTTTTGAAATGCAGGGCTTACACATAAAGAGCCCAGTAGCAGAATTTAAATCCCATCATTAGGCAGATTAAATGGAACATAGGAATACGTTTTTCAACCTTTTTAATACGTTCCTGCTCCTTAAGGAAGCTGGCACCCTCTTCTCTCTTTCTCAATAAGACAGACCACAGACTGCAAGGTAAGTTTAAAAATGCTTTACTTACAGTTACTAAATCCCAGACTTGCATTTTCCTTAGTAGCAACGATAACATGCAGGTTAATGTTCTTAATTGAAAAATATACAGCAGGGGTGGCCAACTCCCAAGAGACTGCAATCTACTCATAGAGTTAAAAACTGGCAGTGATCTACCCCCTTTTTTGGGTTCAGGTCAACGTTGTTGAATTTTTTCAGGGAGCTTTTTTTAGAGGAACCACAGTTGTTCAGATTCTTTGTGGAGAGCCAATGATCTATCAGTGATCTACCGCAGACGTCTAGTGATCTACCGGTAGATCACGATCTACCTGTTCGACATGCCTGATATACAGCAAGGCAGCCTCAGATCTGAGTCAGAGAGCTATGTTAAGGCATGTCTTTTTCTGTCCTCAGTGGGAGCTGGGGGAGGATAGGAAACAAGCTTTACATCACAGAGCCTACTCTAGGCATTTAGAACTCTGTGATTCTTAACCCCTTCACATACTAACTAGCATTGTTAGATTTGACTGCAAATCTCCCACACTCTTCACATGGCAGATATGGTTGTTTATCAAGAGGTAACTTATCACCATGTGCATGTAACCAACTGCTAAGCTGGTCCTCAGTAATGTTCTGCTAAGTGTCATGGAGGACGACATCACTCTTAGCTTCCCGGGATTTCCATCCCGGTTTGAATGTACCAAGAAGTATGTTCTTTTCGACCACCTCACAAAATGGTTGCACACACATCACCTCAAGGTACCCTGCAGTGAACAGTAATCTGTATTCACTGCCCATTGCCTGCAGCTAAGATGCATTCCATATGGACAAAGAACCATTGCATGATCCAGCAGCCCAAGTCACATGCAAATAGAACGTATGGGACTCACACTGGAGCCGAAACAAATGGCTCCCCAAAATTCAATTACCCTGCAAATGCTATGCATATTAAAAGAGATTGCGATTGTGGTTCTCCAGTTTATGACAGATTACCACAGCGTGTCTGTGTGTTGAAACAACTTGTCCCTGGTTTGGGATGTGGGTTTGAGCATAAGAGACAACTCTGATTGAAGTCCCTTTTGCAGCCCAGCCTTGTTTCATTATCATTTTAAGCACATAACATCACGCTGTGGGTTAAACCACAGAGCCTAGGACTTGATGATCAGAAGGTCGGCGGTTCGAATCCCCGCAACGGGGTGAGCTCCCGTTGCTCAGTCCCTGCTCCTGCCAACCTAGCAGTTCAAAAGCACGTCAAAGTGCAAGTAGATAAATAGGAACCGCTCCGGCAGGAAGGTAAATGGCGTTTCTGTGCGCTGCTCTGGTTTGCCAGAAGCGGCTTAGTCATGCTGGCCACATGACCCGGAAGCTGTGCGCCGTCTCCCTCGGCCAATAAAGCGAGATGAGCGCCGCAACCCTAGAGTCGGTCACGACTGGACCTAATGGTCAGGGGTCCCTTTACCTATCACTGCTCAGGAACAATGAACAGCAGCAGTTTTCCTTTAATACTGAAAAGGCAAAAAAAAAGGTTTTAATCTTTATTGCCTCGGGGAACTGTGTTGCAGCACAAGGGGTATGTGCATAGCGGGTGTGTGTCTCTCATTAGAAAACGCAGCTTTGGTTTCAAATTAATAATTTTGTGACTACAGAACTGAGCTCGTTAATATCCTTTGATGTGTGAGCAAAGAGGCGGCTCTATCCCTTAGAGGCTCAGTTCATAAGCAGCTTAGACTTGTTACAGCAGACATCTAATCCAAGGGGCAACACAGGGCTATCCCTACTTCTGACACTGAAAAGTGTGGCTTAGGAAAACACTTACATAAAAGTGCCCCCTAAGTACTGCCAAGACCAAGGCGAGTGACTAGCTCATGTCTAACACAGAAAAAGAAGTACAACAGGTCATCTCTTCTGTGTTCAGCATATTGCATTGCAACATGTGAGCCAGGGCCAAACCACAGCCCCAAATTGACTTGAGCATTAACTCAGAGCTTCCGGGGATTCATGGCTCAACCAGCCCTACAACTTCAGGATTTCAGATTTAATGTTCTTGTATCAACCTTGATTCAAATGGCAGGATTAAACTGATAAGTGCTTAGCATGTACGATTAGGAGGAGGCTGAATATTTTACTTACCTACTGAACTTGGACGCCAGAGTTCACACAGAGCTGTTGCCAAGTATTTTGGTTTGCTGATCAGTTTGTTCAGCATCAGTATTTCTGCCTCAGGTTCAGTATCAGTTTGTTGTTCAACAAACACAGAAATCTAAGCCAGGTGGTTTAATATTTTTTCTCCTATTGACCCTGCACACGTATCCCTTCTTGCCTGCCCCTAAAACCTATCAACCTTTTTCGCTGCCCCATCAAAACCCAGTACGGCCTTCTGTTGATCTGCCCAAATCTTAGCTCTTTTCCTTGACCTTGAAAATGTGAAAATTCACCTTCTCACTTTCCAAAATTATATTAGCCTTCACCTGTTCAGAACCCAACAATCCATTGTCCGCTGATCAGGTACTTTTACAATCTCCGATTGGCAGGCCTAGGACCACACAGAGCCACTAATAATAATAATAGTAATAATAAATTTTATTTATACCCCGCCCTCCCCAGCCAAGATCGGGCTCAGGGCAGCTTACACCTGGTATAAAAACAATTGATTAAAATACAACTTAAAAATAAGATTAAAATACAACATTAAAATGCAGCCTCCTTTCAGTAGAAACACATTATTGACACATTTGCAATTAAATTTCCCTCTAGATTAAAGGAAGCTGCTATTGGTTTCCTGAGACTGTTGTGGCTAATTTGGTACATTTTAAACGGGGGCCAGAATTGTTTATGGCTCCATGCTGAGAGGGGAAGTTTAGTGACTGTGGACCTTTGAGGTAATTTTTGGAAGGCAGGCCTATCCGTGATGGAACTATGTCAGGCCTTACGAAATTTATCTCAGGGATAGACAACCTGTGGCGCTCCAGATATCACTGTATTGCATCCCTGATCATTAGACATGCTGGAGTCGGGCAACACTTAGAGATACAGGTTCCCCTAAACAGGTTAGGTTTTTTGTTTTGTTTTGTTTTTAACCTGCTAAGAGGATTGTATCCAACTAATGAAGATTGGAAACAAGTACATTGCAGGGAAAGAGCTTTAGGTATTATTAATTATTTTTATGATTTTATTTTATTATATTCCTGCCTTCCTCCCAAACCCCTCAGTTAACTATACCATTATACAATTATAATACAATTTGCAATATTAAAGTACCATAGTAGAGCACTTGCTTTGTTTTTGTGGTTTTTATTCTATATGAAGGTCAACTGTGTTATACTTTTATTTATTAATTAATTTACTGTGAGTACCACCTTTATCCAAAGGTCACAGGACAGCTTGCAACATTAAAAATACAAAATATTTTAAACATTATATTTTTGCAACCCGGCCTGGGATCATTTGGTGATTAAAAGAACTCATCATCTGGCATTTGGTTTTCTGTATACTTGGATTTTTGTTTTAAAATATGGATGAAGACTTGTTTGGCAGATGGGAAAATATATGGTTTACTTTAAGTGGTTTGGTTTGGTGTTTTGTTTTTTGTCCCCCCCCCCCAAAAAAAATTAGGCAAGATATATGTACCTAAAATAAAAATATTTGGGCCAATTTTTAGTGACCTAAGGAACTTATTTCCCAATTAAGTTGGCCAGATGCAAAAGAGGACAGGGCCCGTGAACCTTGAAAATCTGTGAAGAGTGGATTTCAGTAGGTACACCTGCTGAAATTGCCCCTTCTCCATGACCATCAAAGGTATGGAAGCACTATTGTCTCTTGTTGCATGTAAACATGTTGTGTCCACATGAGTAGTTGTACCAAAACAAAGTTTGGGATGCTTGCTTCAATCTCCATTCCATTTAAACTAATGCAGTGTAGATAATGCAGTGTTCTTACTGACTTAACTTGAGGAGGAAACCTTTCTCATGGGTAGGGATTGGGGAGAAATTCGATTCAGGTCTCATTTGAAGCTGAATCTATAAAATTTGCAATTTCCAAAACAATATGTGAACTGAGGCACAGGTATCCTTTGCTATGCACTGACTATGCCAACCAAACCATGCTTAAAAAATGCATCCACTGGGGGAAAATACGCATAAAAATGAATGTATTGATGACAATAATGCACAAAAATGCATTATGTTAGGGAAAACTGCCGGCAAAAATGTGTACATGAAAAATATGCTTATTAGCAGAAATTCGCACTATAATGCTGGTGGATTTTCAAGATCTTTTTTTTAAAAGAATGCAAATTGCTGCCAAATGTAGAGAACTCAATTTAATTTTAGTAAAATGAGAACCAAAACAGACAAGGTCTTCCATTCAGGGCCAGATTAAGACCTTTAGAGGCCCCAAGCACTAAAAAGAATTGGGTGCCCCCAAATATATCTAATTAAAAATACAAACAATAATAAACCGTAAAATAAAACTTTATTTTTTGAAACCAAACCTACAGTAAGATGGAAAATAATGTTTGTTTTTGTAGATTTGTATAAAAAAAGTTTGTTTTTGTTCAGCTGCACCATGGTTATTCCAGCAATGGGAAATTTCTGTGGTGCCCCCCTTGATGTGTTTATATTGCTTACTGGTTACCTCAGCGCAGTTCCATCCCTACTTATGAGTAATTGCTATATAGCATGAATGTGACCTGTCGGATCAGGCCTTTTGCAACTGGAGCTATGTTTCCTCTAAACTGGTTCTGTTGTTTAAATAAACTGGCTGCCACACACCTGTTTGTGCAGGCCCACTGAGAGGTTGGTTTCCAGCAAAGCATACCTGCTGTAATCTCCACACTTTGCAAACTGTATTTGCAGCATCCATCTTAAGGAAGGGCAGAATTGGCGTGAACACCTGGCTTCCTACAAGCCTCTACAAGAAGCAACAGATTTATTTTCTGCGTCTAATGAGGCATCGTAAGCACCTGCTCTGAAAGTGCATTTCCTGAAGACAGCTTTGTGTAGCATCAGCCTGTCAGAGTATCTTTTTGCAATGGTTTATTTCTGGGCGTGCCGCTATTAAGCATTGGACACAGCAAACCCAGCAGGGCTTTTAAAAATGTGCCAGTCACAAAGCAAGCAGTTCGGGGGGGGGGGGGAATGTGCACTTCTAAAAGAACATTTGCGCAGTTCAAAAATGCAAAGTTGCATTTTCTTCGGTGGCGTAGCAACTGAACGATAACAATTTTTTAAAAAAGGAAAGTGACCACAGACACTGATCACAAGCCATTTTTCTCCCCTTGCCAAAGACTTTCCTGGTGGACTCTGTTTTTATGCTCCATAGCACGTCCACCAATGTTTGAAGGACGAAGGAAATCATTTTAGAACAAGGGGAGCCCTTTTCTAACAAGTTGTGTGACGTTGCCGATGTCATGAAAAGGGTCAGAAAATATCCAATATGTGTCAAGGCAGGAATCTGGAAGAGGCCAGCAATAACGAGGTACCAGTAAACTCTTTATTCAAAGGAAAAAAACAACTTAGGTCTAGGGATCACAGCAACCCTTCGCAGTAGGCCTTGCCCCAATGAGGCAGTTGCGAGGACTGAAGGTCCCTGTCTTCCCACTGCTCTCTAAGACTCGTCCTTCCCAAGCAACATGAGACTTTTTCACCTTGTCTGTCTTTGCTCTACCCTCTTCACGCCTCTTCGGGTTCTGGGGGACCAGCCGAGGAGCTGGTCGCAGCAGGAGGGGGAGACTCCCTGGCTTCTTCAGCAAAGGGCCTTCTCGGTAGTGGCGCCCGCCCTGTGGAACGCCCTCCCATCAGATGTCAAAGAAATAAACATCTGACTTTTAGAAGACATCTGAAGGTAGCCCTGAGTAGGGAAGCTTTTAATATTTGACGAATTATTGTATTTTAATATTTTGCTGGAAGCCGCCCAGAGTGACTGGGCAAACCCAGCCAGATAGGTGGGGTATAAATAATATATTATTATTATTATTATTATTATTATTATTATTATTATTATTATAGCCTGCTTCATCTGTCTCCTGCTCTCACCTCCTCTCCTGCCTCTGATTCTGGACTGCTCTCTCCCACAGTATCTTCCTGCTCACTGAACCCACCGCCAATCCCTTGGCTCTCAGTGTTTTCACTTGGGGGGGTGTTCCTTAGGGGCTCCCCAGCATTCCTTTGCATCATCAGTCCACAGAATCATAGAGTTGGAAGGGAACACAAGAGTCACCTCATTCAACCCCCTGCAACACAGGGATCTTTTGCCCAACTTGTGTCTCGTGCTCTACCAACTGATCTACCACAGCATACAATACATATAATGTTCTTAACAAGTACCTTAGCTATGCTGCACAAAAGATATGTGGCTGAAAGTTGGGGCTGAGCAACGTCTGGCTTTCAACATCGTGATGTATCACTAGTTAAACAACGCGAAATACCGATATAGCATGGCGGCTGACATAAGGATGTAACTTTGTAGAGGCGAATGGGGTAATGTCCCGGAAACTGCTACTAATTAGGCATCTAAAATAATAATACAATAATAATAATTTATTATTTATACCCTGCCCATCTGGCTGAGTTTCCCCAGCCACTCTGGGCGGCTCCCAATCGAGTGTTAAAAACAATACAGCATTAAATATTAAAAACTTCCCTAAACAGGGCTGCCTTCAGATGTCTTTTAAAAATAGGATAGCTGCTTATTTCCTTGACATCAGATGGGAGAGCGTTCCACAGGGTGGGCACCACTACCGAAAAGGCCCTCTTTCTGGATACATTTTTACCTTTAACATATTGTTACAACTGTTATTTTATAGTATAGTAGTATCTTGGAAGTCAAATGGAATCTGTTCTGGAAGTCTGTTCGACTTCCAAAACGTTCAGAAACCAAAGCGCGGCTTCTGATTGGCTGCAGGAAGCTCCTGCAGCCAATCGGAAGCTGCAGAAGCCCCATCGGATGTTCGCAAATCAGAATACTCACTTCCGGGTTTATGGCGTTCGGGAGCCAATTTGTTCAACAACTAAGGCATTCGACTACCAAGGTACTACTGTACTGTCTAGAGCAACGGGGAGAAGGAATCATGAGAAAAGCAGTTACTGGCTTCACGGTTTTCTCACACTACAATTTTTTACATAGCACACACACACAGTGATTTGCGATATATCACCACGTTGATTTCAGTAAAGAGGACTTAACTGCTGTCTCTGTGCAATTCTTGGCTAGGGGTCAGTAAAGAGCTACCTTTCCACAGTCCACTCAATAAGTGTACTAGGGCTAAACTTACCTTTTCAGTTTCAAAAACTGTGAGCAGCTTCATATTTCTTCAGGATTTCAGAGTAGGGCGAGCCGAGGAGCTTCTCCTGTATCATTGATCACTCCTCACCAAACACGAGTAGCCTTTATCATGCTTTATCCTGGTGATTAATAAACACTGTAGCATCAAAGTAAATACAGCACAGTTTATTTAATGCTGGATTGAACTACAGCTGTAACAAAGCAAATTTATTGCTCCCAAACTGGTCTCCTTTTCAAAACTTGAACAAAAACAGGACAAGGCCAAAACGTGATGTTTTAATTAATTCATCAAAACTTCAGACGCAGGCACATGTACAGGAGTAATTTAATTTGATGTCATACAGCTTGTAAATTTTAGGAAGCTACTCACACATCCACTATGATAGCTCAGATTTCTTCAAAGCTCTAACGTATCTTTAACCAAGGAAAATTTCCCCAATGTAATCCATTTGCTGTCCTGATTATTTAGATGCTTGTTTTAATGAGGTCAGTGAAGGAGGACCACACTTGAAGAGAACTTTGGAAAGTCTCAAAACATACTGGTTTTATTTGCTGAGGAAAGGTATTTTAGTAAATGAATTTTAACTGTCCCAATTAATAAATGCCTTCATTTGTTTTAAGCTCCTATTAAAAAAATTGCATCTGCTCTGCACTTTGCATCCTACCACCTTCAACATGGTTCACAACAGTTTTCCATTAGCACTCTTCTTTTTAAAATAATAATAATAATAATAATAATAATAATAATCCACTGCTGTGGCAACTCCAACCTGCCAACATTTGCAGCACAGGCTATTTATTCACAATGGCCCCATTACCAGTCAATAAATAAATGTTGCAAGTAGGACCCATTAACAGCTTCTCCAAGTCTTGATTGCACAAACAGCAACAGCCAAGCAGTTGTCAACACTGGCTTGAACCCAACAGTATGTAAAATTCAGGTGCACAGCATGAGTTTACCATGCAAAACATCTCAGTCCAATTCCTGGCATCTACACATCCACCTTCAAACTCTAGAAAGGACTGTCAGTCAGTGCAAACCAGGGATGGGTAACTTGTGGTCCTCTAGATGTTGTTGGACTTTAACTCCTGTCAGGGAACTGCCATCAGTGTCCGAGGGAGAGAGCAAGCTCCAAAGAGATCCCAGAGAGCGTCCCGGGAGTGGGAGAGGCAGCCCGTCTTCTGGGGAAGAGAATCAACGTAGCTCCAGTGGAGAAGGGGGGCAGATGGGGGAATCGGCGAGGCGGTCCCATGACTCCTTGCCGGGGACCAGCGGGGAGAGGAAGGGTCCTCCGCTGCCCACACCCTCCTTGCGCAGAAGGCTTCTGCGCAGGGAGAGTAGGAGGAGACTAGGCGTCAAAGAGCTTCTTTGCTGGAAGAAGTTTAAGAAACGCCCACTGACGGATTCTGCCAGCGATTGAGACAGCCACGGGCGAGTGGCTGCCCGGACAGGAAAGGTTCACTCAGGCAACCCAGCCAGAGGTTGGGACAAGCTTACGCACGAGCAACCCCTAGAACCATTACAACTCCCATCAGCCCCAGCCAGCATGGCCAATAGTGAGGGATGATGGGAACTGGAGTCCAACAAAATCCGGAAGGCCACAAGTTCCCCATCCTTTGTCTTGGACTAGATGGGCCAAAAGCCCAGCCTGGAAAAATACAGCTTCCATTACTGCTGAGAGGGGTGTGGGATCTCCAATTGCCAACAGTTCCCACTCACACAGCTGAACCCCCCCCCCCCGGCCATGTCAAACATCATTTCAGATAGTTTCCCAACCTTCAGATGTAAGCAAAGAAAAGAAAAAGCAGAAAAGTTCCATTCCAAGAGTGGAACTTTGCTTGCAGTTATTAGAATCCTGGCTGCTATGTTTACAGATGCCACAGAATTAGCATGCATGATATGAACGCATGCATCCCAAGTCGTTGTGCAAAAAGCTGGGAGTAATATGAGTCAGCATCCCACATCGCACTGCAAAGGATCCTAGAGCATACCACAATCTTGCCTTCGTAATGGACTGGCAACTGCCAAGGCCATGTTAAAAACTGGGCTGTGGGACATAGATCGCCTGGAACTAATCTCAGCTGCGGAAAAAACATGTTCCCCTCTTTATTTTTTACTCTCTTGGGCGCAGGAATTTAACCTTAATTACTTACAATTTGTGTTTAACCCGCAAGAAAGAAGGGCTTTTTCGCTGGCTAGGTTCAATTCTAATCCTTCTAACCTCCTTTGGGGTAGGTTCGCGGGTTTGGCAGAAGGAGATAGGATCTGCCCATGTGATGCCCACCTGGTGGAAACTCTAGCTCACATGGCCCTTAAATGTAAAATGTATGATGATCTCTACCAACAATTCTTAGACCAGCTATGTATCCCAACATGGAAACCAGAGACAGAGGTCATACGCTTCTTATTACAGGGGAGAGACCAGGAGCTCACCAAGACAGTAGCTAAGTTCCTCTATTTGATTTTTTGCCACCGAAGTACGCTACAGGATCCTGCCCTTGCTGGAGACCCACAGAGGTGAAATAGATTACTCGCCTCTTCTTCCCTTTGGCAAATGACTGTACTGTTGAAATGGCGACGAGATCACATTGGCCTATTTATTCTGAATGTTTGTATGTGATGCCAATAAAGGTTTGATTATGATGATGATGGTAATGGACTGGATGAGAACCAACAAAGCAAAGCTCAGTCCAGTTAAGGCTGAGGCACTGCTAGTGGGTGGTTCCCCAAACTGGAAGGATGGGAGGTTGCCTGCTCTTGATGAGGTTAAACTCCCCCTAAAGGAGCGAATATGTAGCTTGGGAGCCCTTCTGGGTCTTTTGCCGCTGCTTGAAACTCAAGTGGCCTCAGTGGCATTGAGTGCCATCCATCAGCTTTGGAATATGTCAACTAAAACTTGCCGTCAAATTTTGAGAAAAGCAAAATTAAAGGAGAAAGTGGGGCTCCTGCTCAGGCAAAGAGGAAGTAAAAAAAATACAATCAAGGAAAAAAATATTAGTTCGATTTTACACAACAGGCATCACAGCTTAGTAGCACCCCCTTTTAAACCATGGCTTGTTGATTGGGAGCACCCTATAAACTCACACATTCCCCCCCCCCCTAAATTTCTTGCATGTGCCTTCCTTGGTTAGTGTTAGCCATGGTTCAACATTATATCTGAACCTTACTTTTTACTGGTTTGCTTTTAGAGTAGAAATTGACCCAAGCTAACTTCAACCACTAGTTTAAAGGCAAACTACGATTCGCTCTAGATTTTTGTTGTTGTTGTCATTTTACTTTTTGTGTTTAATTTCTTTATTTGATCTGAGCCATTTATATCCCCATTCCAAAAAGTTCAAAGGTGCAGACAAAAGGAAATACAACAGATAAAAAAAGCACAATCGAGATATGACAAAACGCTAAAGCATCATTACTTAGAAGAAACAGAGCAGCAAAAACCTTAAGAACAGTGGCAAAAAGTTCACCAAAATTATTAAGAAGATCATCAAGGAAAGAGAAAGAAAAAGAGGAGACAACTCTCTCTGGGCAGGGAATTCCAGAGTCTGGGTGTAGCCACTGCAAAGGCCCTGTCCCTTATTTCCCATCACACAGCCCACTGGGCCTTCAGTAAGCTTAAGAGAGAAAAGTATTTTTTAATTTTTTTTTATAAACAATTAAAACTATGGTTAAATACATTGAAATATAACACTGAGCCAATTTATGCTATCCATAAGTTGTGACTTCTGAACAGGGCCTAATAATGCCATTAACTACAAGCTGGTTGCTGAATTCTTATTATGAAACACTTGCTGGTCTGTGACTACATATCAAAATTAGTATTATGATCTTAGGTTTCTCCCAGACAGCCTGTTTATTCAGCATTCACCCTGATTCGTTTGCGGGGAGGTTAGATGATATCATGTCAAGCAATTGTTACCCCACATTTTCCAGTGCATTTTCTCATCGCATTCCTTGCCACCAAGAGCCTGTTTTGAGGGGGAAGCAAGTTTGTTGTGGAAGAGAGCCAAATCAACTTTAACTGCGCTACTTGAATTGGCTGGCATGTTTTTGAATCCTACTCAAAAATAGTGACAGTCTGGAAGTGCCTTTTCTTATCTTTTCTCTTTTCTCCCATATTAGTTTATTGAGAAATTCCGTTATCAAAGAAAAACAAGCAATTACTTTTCAGTTGCTGGGATTTGGAAATTGTTAAGTACTCTGTCTACTCCAGTACAGCAGGGTTAGAATCAGATCATCCACTTTTGCACTAAGACGCACAGTAATAATTTTAACATGCAGGAGGGAGCAATGGCAGGACACATGCTTGGCATGCAAAAGGTCCCAAATTCAATCCCTGGCACCTCCAACCGAAAGCATGAGGTAGCAGGTAATGTGAAATACGTTTGCCTGAGACTCTAGTAGACAGCCGCTGCGAGTCAGTGTAGACAATATGGGGCTGAATGGACACACAGTCGAACCTGATAGAAGGCAAATTCCTTTACCTTGTCGGTGGAAGAATCAACAAGCAATGGGCATTCAAGTCAGGTGCCTGGAATTTGGAAACGGGATCAAGGAATGCACCCTAGGAAGTCACAGAACCCAACTGGAAGTAACTTGGCATTTTCCAAGGATAGACCATTCTCTCCAAAATGCAAAAGGGAATCAGAAATCAACATGACCTTGCTAAAAGAGCACCCAGTGAACCTTGAATTGGCATATAGGCTAACTTTCTGTGCATGTGGCTGGTACATCCCAAACAGCCCATTGCAGGAATCACCTGCCACCTTGACCAGTTCAAAACGGTCTCCCTCTATTGCTACTACAGTGAGAACTATAATAGGAGCAACAAGGGAAGCAGCGTACAGTTTTGTGAAAATAAATGGAATAAACTCATAGCATATCACCTTGAATTACTTTAAGTGAGACGTAGATACAAGTGCCCATTGCGTTACAGAGCGCAGATGAGTGCCTCCCAGTGTAAGAGTAGAAAAAAGCCTCCAAATTTCTTCTTCGTGACGTACTTGCCATGTCGTGCACAGAATGAAAAGGCCAGGGCCGCCCCCTTATTTCCTAAGCTGCCTGTCATTTTGTTGCTTCCTAGGAAAGCACAGCTGCTGACATGCATGTGTTATTATCTGCAAATATCATTTTCACAGGTTTTTTTTAAATAAAAAATGATCCCCCCCTCCATATATGTTATATTCCGCCTCCCCCTGTCCACCATGCACCTGAATACGCACCAAGCCCTGCCCTTCTGTTGCTCCATGCCTGCACAACGCACCAGGCATATCATATGCGCATGGCAGGATGGTGGGAGATCATATTCTACCTCCTGGCTTTGAAGCAAGAATCTGTCAGGGTAATCCAACTACACAAGGAGCTTCCCAGGAGCACCGTGAGCTTGGAAGGTGTAACGATTGATATATACAGTGCATTTCTTGATAATTTTCTGGGGTTCAAACTAGTGCCGAGCTGAAAAGGAGGAACGTGTTTTGCAAACAGTTCTATCACACCACACACCACCGTGACACAAGCCCTACTTTTCCAGTGAATTTTCTGCACCTTTTTGCAAAGAAATGTCAGTGCTCCCTTGGTGGTGGGTACTAGGGTCTTCCCAGTGCTATTTTTCTAGAAAAAGAGGTGCCGGAATTCACCACGAACACCTCCCTTGTTCTCTTATATAATGGCAATGGCGCCGGAAATGAGTTCAGGTGAGTTCTGGCTGGGGGAAAAGTCCTGATCCAGATCTGTGGGCTCAGATTCACCTGGGGGCTCCTTAGAGAATCTACTAGGCCCCATACCATGGTTGACTACTGTTCTGGGCTCTAAAATAATAATCCAAAAACAATGCAGATGGTGGATGCCATCTCTGTTTCCAACCATGTCCTGGAAACAGAGGTTCTTGGGGGCATTTGGGCTCTTTGCTGCCTTCAGCCACCCTTGTACGTCCCTCTTGACCCCCAGAAATGTTAGGGGGCACCATGGCAAAGGGGTCCTCGCACAACAGCACTTTGCCCAAAGCCCAGTCAACCCAGGAGCCAGTCCTTTATAAATATAAAGATAGCTGAATACATCAGCTATCTGTATCAGCTGAATACAGTTAGGACATAATGTGGACAACCATTTGGATACAAATGCACACCCATTGCAAAATGGATGGATGGCATCTGAAATTTATATGCGCAACTAATGCACATCCAAATGTAGACTTTCATGCATTAGATCTGCATCTGGATGTACATCTTCAGCATTCCTGTATTCTCATTCTGTCCCAAACTGTCAAGCATCAGAATGCACAACATGAACTAGCTGGCAGCAAACAACTTGCCATAGAGCAAGAAATCTAGGGAATTCAAGAAGCTGCCCTACATTGAGCCAGAGCATTGGTCCATGTAGCTCAATATTGTCTACACTGACTGGATGTGGGTCTTCAGGGCTAGGTCTCTGGGGATGCTGGGGATTGAACATATGAGGTTGACATGCAACCCATGTGCTCCCCCACTGTGTCACAACCCTTCTGTGAACTGGGAGTTAAATCTAGTTGCCTCTTTAGCCCCCCAAACTCAGAGCATGTTGTCACATCTTCAGATCTGATTTGCTCTGTGGTGCTGTGCCTGAAACCAGTCCTAAAAGAAAGCCCTAAAAATTGCATCGAACCAGGAGCATATTAAGAAGATAGAAGATTTTGCAAGAGCCTTTTCATACACCTTCCCAGAACGTTCCCCCCCCCCCCCACTGAAAACCAGAACTCACTAAAATTCAGGACAGCCTTAGTTTGAACCACTTTCTTCCTTCACATTATAAAGCTGACAGTTATCTCAAGCATTGAGTTTGTGGCCAATTCCTTACAGTCTACACTAATCAGGTGCATGCAAACCACTGTGTCTCAGAAATCAAAGTGCATCGTTAACTTTTAAAAAATTGGGGTGGGGAAATGAACTAAAAACATTTATTCTTCTTTGTCCATTGTTTTAAGCACGGAATCTTCCCCTAAGATTTTGCAAAGTTCGTTCAGTCTCTGCTGCATTTTTGGCATTCCTGCAAGCTGGGATTCTAGTCTCTGTTTCTCCTCACTGAGGGTTAAGCGGATAGCATTGTCCAACTGTTCAAAGCGCCAGTGTCCTTCCCCATCAAACTGTAGCAAGTGTGTATGGTACTTCCTGCAGGAGAAGAAAAGAAACACTCAGAAATCCAGCAACAAAATCTCAAACATTCACAGGAGGACCATGATGAGCGGGCAGACTCTCAGGAAGAGACCAGAAACGCAACAGGTTCCGTAGGGTTCATTTAGAAGAGCATTTGCGAAAGCTTGGAAGCTGCAAGAATTTCAACTTTCAGAAACTAGTGCTATGTCTGCAGAGAGCAACCTCCATTGGCTTCAACGGTTAAGAAGACGGTTTCTGCACGTGTTGTAGAGGGGCAGATGGGGCTTGTCAACCTGGGAAGGGAGCCCATCTAGGAGAAGGAAAACTCTGATCCTAACCCTTCACTGCCTTTTTGATAAATATAAATATAGATAGATAGATAGATAGATAGATAGATAGATAGATAGATATAGATTTTCCAATATCGTTCCAATAACAGCCTCATTACAACAATGCCAATTTTACCCAATTAATACAATTATTAAAACCAATTATTTATATACTGAATTATGCAGTTCAGTTAAAGTGACCTCCTCACGTGCTAGTTTTGATGGGTTCCTCTTTGTTTCGTTTTGTTTTATTTTCTGCGTTCCAAAATCTTAATAATTTCAGTTGCATTCCCTTCAAGATAGTAATCCCTTATACAACAGCTACAATCTTATGGTTTTAATTTGTGTTAATATATTATAAGTAATTTATAAAGTTTCGAGTTAGGTACTCAAGTCTGTAATCATTGTTCTGTCCTGCGTGTGGTTATCCCCCCCCCATGATGTTGTCCCAACCATATATGGCGTTGTGTCCTTCATTCTTCCAACTGTTGATATTTCCCATCGTGACTCGGAGTAAGTGGTTGTCTCACAGTTTTCCAAAAGCCTCCACATCACTCCATCCCGTGATTGTAAGCTTGTAAGAGACTCCGCTGTTTCAACAAATAAACCGTCCTCACCATTTCCGGCCCCCCCCAACCTAGGAAGAGCATTCCAATTCCAAACTGCCAGAAAACATGTGACCTTGGAGGTGGCAAACTTCTCTCCTCCTTTAAACTAAAAAAAATTATAGTCGGTTATCCTTCCAGTTAGATTACATTCAAAATTGTCTCAGCCTCCTTCACATTCCTTTGAAAATAACAGAGTGGGGGTGGATTCGTTCTATATTCCAACATAGTCCTTTCAAAGGGTGAAACGCCCCGCCCCCTTTTCTCTCTCTCTCCATCCCATTCCTCTCACACATGCAGTTCCAGTTTGATGTTAAATTTCATGTTATTAATCCAGTTTCTTCAGTCTTCACTTTCTATATTATATTTTAACCTTGCATTCCAAGGAGGGTTGCCAAATCAGAAACGTAGAAGAAAAACTTTGAAAAACAAAGTCTGTGGCACCGAATAAAACCTTATCTCAATTCCAACCTTTAAATCCTTGTAGCTGAGATGTTCCGCGGTTTGTTGTCTCATCGCCTCTAGCATATGCCTTTACTTCAGTTAAAGCCCAATCAGCAAGATATCCTCTGCTTCTGGGACCGGATTGGGGGTGTGTGTCACGATAGTCACATTGAACCCAGTGCTTTTGCTTGCCCTCACATTCCATAGGGAAGTGAGTACCAGACCGCAGGGCAATCTGCAGGTGAGAGCCTGTTCCTCTCCCACCCAGAGAGGAATTCAAAGAAAGAGTTTTCCCCATCATTCTTTGTTTATCTCCGTCTGTCTCTCCCTGCAGTGCCGAGGGAGACCTCCATTCCTGGCATAGGCAGAAGGCCACTTCCGACATCAGGAGGAGGTGGGGTTGCGGGCTCACACCCCCAACATGCGCACGGAGGCTGGTTTCCAGCCCCGCGCGATTAGGGGAATCCTTGGGCTGCGTCATTCCCTGAGCCAGCCAATCAGCTGGCTCAGGGGGTGTAGCTTGCCTCATTTAAGGCAAGCGCGGCCCCGGGATCTCCCTCTTTGGTCCGCGCAGCTGTTGTGGTTTCCCACCCACCCGCCCTTTAAGGTTTCCCTTCTGACCTTACTATGGACTTCGGTTGGTCGCCGTTAAGGGGCCTGGTAGGAATTTTTTCCACTTGGCAAATTGGCGCCGGCCATTTGGTTTTTCGCCTACCTCGTAGCAAATCGTCACAACTCCTTGGCTTTGGCGGTTAGGCATTGGTAGGGGTATTGTTATGTAGATGTGTTGGGGGGGAGGAGTGCCATCACCTCTCCCAAATATTGAAGGGTAGTCCGGTAAAGGATTCCGGGGGGCGTTGTCTTGTCCGAAGCCTATGGAGGCCAGGGCCTAAAGCGCGCCCCCAATTGGTGACCCCGGGGGAGTACCTAGTTGATGTGCATCAGCAGGGCTCCCCCTGCTGGTGTTAACCCTATCTGGTTTTCTAGCAAACAGGCTGAAGCCGGATAGTCTGATAGGACCAATGCCTAAGCCAATACCACTCTTACCTGTAACCAATTAAGTTGTGGCCAATTTTAGCCCATTAACCTTAAATAATTGTGTCCTGTGTCTTTATTCCTACTGGGGGGAGGCGGGAACTCGCCACGCAAACAGGAAGCCCTAACCCTCCACTGCCTTGCAGGATATCTTCGGGAGAAGAAAAGGCTAAGGAGCAAACCCTACACGAATCTGGAGTGGAGTCTCTAAGACAGTTGGATGGCACCTTGTACGCCTCCTTCTGGCAACTCCTGTAGCCCACCTGGTGCCAAACATATTGCTCTGCTTTCCTTTGGACCACATCAGCGAGGCCAAGATGAGGGTCTTGTTGGCTGGGCAGCCCAGGACCTCCAGACACGCTGCCCAGACTTGCGCCCCTAGGAGGTCACTTCAGTGCTGCTAACAGAGTGGTTTGACTTCACATCTGGAGGTGCACTTCATAGTCTCTTGAGACAGACAGATGCCAACAATAGGTGCTGTTTGCTTCAAGAGTCTTCCTGTGATTGGGAATGCCACATAATCGTGAGGTGAATACAGTACCTGATGAAACCTACATACATTATAAGGCAAGAAGGTTTTTTTAAAAAGGTCCTAGGTAAAGACTCACCAAAGAGATGGTCTGTGTGTTATTGAAAGCAGGGATATGCCAGCCCCCTTAGCAGCCTGAAATATCTTTCCTTCGACGTCAATGCTGACAGCACTTGTACACTCATCCAGCAATGCATATTTGGGCCTTGTAAAGAAGGAAAACAAATAGTTATTCATTCACTTTTTGAAACAGCTAGGAGGCATGATTTAGGCGAACAAAGATGCACATTCTCGTGCGAATCACACTTGCAAGTGTCCACTGGATTCCCCCCACATGCGCTGAAATTTTGGATTCAGAGCAATCATCTTAGCTATATACTGAATGAAATCCCCCCCCCTTTTATGTGGTAGGCTGCCCAAGATAACTTCTGTAAGCTAAATGAAAAGTTACATCAGACACCCACATATCAGAAATTCAAGGCAGCTCAAGGTGTGTGCACCCATGAGAACGATCCACATTTGAACTTGAAACAGACTTAATTGACGTGAAATGCAATTTGCTCTCATGATCACTATGAGCAAAGCAAATGGGGATCCTTCAAACTGTGAAACTGATTTCAGCAATCTTCTCCAAAAAAGTTGAGATGATCTTCCAAAATGCTACCAAGGACTATATGGAGTATGGAAAGGCGGAGGTCTGCATCAAGTATTTTTCTTGATGCCCCCAGTGACATAGGGAGCAGCTGGTGCAGAGATCTCTTCACCCCAAACGATGTCTCTTCTAAGTTTTTATCTGGAAATGGGAGTCCACACTATTTCCCCCACCATGTGCTTGACCAGGCACAGGCAAACTCGGCCCTCCAGATGTTTTGGGACTACAACTCCCATCATCCCTAGCTAACAGGACCAGTGGTCATGGATGATGGGAGTTGTAGTCCCAAAACATCTGGAGGGCCGAGTTTGCCTATGCCTGTGCTTGGACTGTCCCTTAATTTCAAAGCAACCTGGACAACCTGCCACAAGTAAACATACTTAAATGCAGCTTCTGTCAGCTTGGCAAGACAAGTTGCTGGACCTACTCTTAAGAAAATGGTTTTTAATTTTTTTTGTTTTTGTTTTTCAGCATGACCAGGTTCTTGTTTGTACAGACTATAAATGCGCAAAGAGCAACTTGGGAACAACTAAAGTCTCGTGTTGCCACCCTCCAAACCTCTCAGGGAAGGGGGACATAGAAAAGGGCCTCAAGTGATGAATGCAAGGTCCAGGTTAGTTTGGCTCTTAAGGTCTTGAGGCTTTATAGGTCAATACCAGCACTTTGAATTGGGCCCTCTACAGCACCATGTGCTTTATTCTGCCTCAACCCCCTGAGCAATACCAATACAATCTACCTATGTCCATCCTATCCATACTTGGAAAAAATTTACTTACTTGTGGTAGAACATCCGAGCCATCCCCATTCTCTGCTTTTCTCCTCCGGACAGGACATCCTTCCAGTCTGTAACAGCATCCCACCCTTCAAAGGCACCCAAAAAGAACAGGTACGTTTTACTCTCCGATTTAAACTTCCTTTTCTTTCTTTTCTCCATTTTTGTCTTTAACAGGTCAGCTTTAGAGTACAATCCTAACCATGTCTACTCAGAAGAAAGTCCTGCTGAATTCTAAGGAGCTTATTTCCAGGTAACTGGAGTTCAGAGAGCAGCTTTAAGTAACAAATGGACGTTTACTATACTGTACTTTGGGTATTTTTATAAATTTGGATTATAAACATATGCACAGTGCAGATGAGCTGCACAAGGGCTGCAACCTGAGAGAGGTAGACTGGGCATGGGCTTAAAAGTTGAAAGCAGACTGAGCTTAAAAGGCTCAGTCTGCTTTCAACTACAGTGGTACCTCAGGTTACAAATGCTTCAGGTTACAAACTCCGCTAACTCGGAAGTTGTGAACTTTGCCCCAAGATGAGAATGGAAATCGTGCGGTGGCGGCAGCAGGAGGCCAGATTAGTGAAAGCGCGCCTCAGGTTAAGAACAGTTTCAGGTTAAGAACGGACCTCTGGAATGAATTAAGTTCGTAACCCGAGGTACCACTGTACAGCAAGTTCCTACAGATAGTTCCTTGGCGCTATCTGTGGTCCTGCAGTATCTGCTCTGCCCCCTTCTCTGGGGGATCTGGCAACGGCGCTGAGCAGGGCATCAGATTTGCAGAAAACCCAGCAACAATTATATTGCTATTAATTACCGTATTTTTCGCTCTATAAGACGTACTATTCCCCTCCTAAAAAGTAAGGGGAAATGTGTGTGCATCTTATGGAGCGAATGCCGGCTGAATAGCTATCCCAGAAGCCAGAACAGGAAGAGGGATCGCTGTGCGGGGCTCCCTCTTGCCGTTCTGGCTTAGCCCCTCAGTCCCTTCCCCCTGCCCTGAAGAGGCTTCACGCGGCTAAGCCAGAAGCTAGAACAGCAAGAGGGAGCACTGTTCTAGCTTCTGGCTTAGCCCCTCGGTCCCTTCCCCCCACCTCCCGGAAAAGCCCCAAAGAGCCGAGTTCCCTTTAAAGAGCCGCGCGGAGTGTGTGGGCCCTTGGGCCCTTCTCCCTCCTCGGGGAAAAGCCTGCAAGCACTGCACACACGCTCCACGCGGCTCGTGAAAGGGAGCGCTGAGCAGAGCCTGGGACGCATACAGGCTCTGCTCAGTGCTACCTTTAAATAATTTTTTTTTCTTGCATTCCCCCTCTAAAAACTAGGTGCGTCTTATGGTCAGGTGCATCTTATGGAGCGAAAAATACGGTACTTGCAAAGTCAGAAACCTTTCCAGACTGAAGGCAGATCCTGAGTTCTCCCAACAGACCCCTTCCTCCTCCCCTCTAAGTGGGCAGGTAGTGTCTGACATTACTGGGACGCAGGTTTCGCTGTGGTCTAAACCACCAAGCCTCTTGGGCTTGCCGATTGGAAGGTCGGCGGTTCAAATCCCCGCGACGGGGTGAGCTCCCGTTGTTCGGTCTCTGCTCCTGCCAACCTAGCAGTTCGAAAGCACGCCAGTGCAAGTAGATAAATAGGCACCGCTGCGGCGGGAAGGTAAACGGCATTTCCGTGCGCTTTGGTTTCCGTCACGGTAGCCCATTGCGCCAGAAGCGGTTTAGTCCTGCTGGCCACATGACCTGGAAAGCTGTCTGTGGACAAACACCGGCTCCCTCAGCCTGAAAGCACCGCAACCCCAGAGTCCCCTTTGACTGGACTTAACTGTCCAGGGGCCCTTTACCTTTTTACCTTGACATTATTGGGGCAGCCCTGAACTTGCTCGATTTGAAATAGGAGACCTCAAGCGTTTACCTCCTTCTCTTTGCACTATGTGATTCAAATGAACTATCTGCAGGATGCACTCCAGATCCTGGTCTTGGTAGCCCTTCTCGCGCATGTCGTCCACAGAGTCAGGATAGATCACTTGATCCCGCAGCGTTCCAATGGACATGTAAGGTCTGTAAAGCAACAGAGAGAAAATTAGCCGCCTCCCGGGGAGTCACATCTCAACCCTGCTGTTTAGGGTTCTTTGAGCAGCGCATAATGCTTTAAATGTGGTGTTTCTAAATACTGTAATTATTTGAGGGTGACTGTTTTAGTAAACACACTCTAGAGAACAATGCCTTGTTTGCAGAACAGACTGCAGTGCAGTGACATGGATCACTGTGGCTCAAGAGCAACCCGCCTGATAAAGAAGAACCGCACATTATCCCTCGCACAAAAGTCACCTTGCCTGAGTACACAGTAGCATACATCAAAGTAGGAATGCATTTTCCTGTTCAATTTCTTCCGGGTACACCGTGGAACTCTCATTTTTGAGCCTCGGTTATTCAAAAGCTGCGATTTTTCGAAATTAACGTTGCCCACATCTAACAGTGAGTAGAATGCCCCACACCCCATTTTCCAAGACAACGGATTATTTGTATACATTTATCAGGAGCTCCCAGGACTTAAGCAGGGAATCTTCAGCTCTTTGCTGCTCTCTATGGTGAGCCACTAGGACTGCAGATTGCAGCATATTTTTTTAAGGGATGTACTAGTTCTCAGGTGCTCGACTGGTTCTACCCACCCAGGCTGGCCACCAAATCCTCCTAACAGGAAGAACTACAAAAGCCTTCCTTCTCCCAGGTGTCAAAAACGGTTATTTATGTATGCTTCTACTGCGGCCCGTGGTTTGTTAGCCCAAAAATGGAAAACGAGTGCGATCCCAACCAAAGAAGAATGGCAGCTAGAGCTGACAGAATATGCACAGCTTACAGAGTTAACATGTAGAATAAGAGAAGAAGAAGAACATACGTTTAGAGGAGACTGGAAAATGTTTATTGAATATATCGGCGAAAATTGTGTACAGCTGAAAACGCTGGCAGCATTAAGATTAATTCAACAGGGTAAATAAGTTCTGATGGATGTAATAATGGAATACTGAATGGTTTAGTTTTTGTAAAATATGCAGGGATTTATGATAAGCAAAATGAACCATGGAAAGGGAAGAAGGGAAGTCAATGATATTTTAAGGATGTTTAAATGAGTATTTTATATTGTAAAACAGAAAATATATACCTACACAAACACAGCCTTCCTCCTTGGGCTAGAACAGGCATAGGCAACCTCAGCCCTCCAGCTGTTTTGGGACTACAATTCCCATCATCCCTGACCACTGGTCCTGTTAGCTAGGGATCATGGGAGTTGTAGTCCCAAAAGACTGGAGGGCCGAGGTTGCCTATGAGGTTGGCTAGAACTTGCCTGGGCAGCAAAAGCCTTCCCAGCTCTGGCACATTTTGGATTTACTCTTTCAAGCTTTCATTCCTAGCCTTGTTCCTCAGTATTGACTCCTGACTTGACTTCCCAGCTCTGACCTCCTGGCACAACTTTCTGGTTTCCAGCTTCACTCTGACAGGTGCTCAGCCTTGAGAATGTCCTCTGGCACATTCAGATAATGGCAGACACGGAAAAGTGGGCAGCCTGCCGGACTCTAAAACTGTCTGTGCTACAAACAAGCAAATACAGCAACTTTCACCAGGTTTACAAGCAAAGAATCTACAAATATTTATGACCAGGGTACATGAGAACTAGACGTAAGATTCAATATTCGTTCTCCGCAAATGGAGCATAGCTGGATGCCTACAAATAATTATTTCATTTGGGCTTATGGATGGTAGCATTTTTGTAATGACAAAACAAACAAAATTTCCAGGACAATTTGCCAAGCTAGATTCTCCTATAGATAAGCACACAGGCAGTCTAGAGCGCTCCAGTTGGAGAACAGCCTTTACCAAAGGTGTCATGGACTTTGAAGACACTCGAACTCAGGACGCAAGGGAGAAACGTGCCAAGAGGAAGGCACGCTTGGCAAATCCACACCGTGATCAACTCCCGCCTGGAAACCAATGTCCCCACTATGGAAGGACATGTGGGTCCAGAATTGGCCTCCACCATCACTTACGGACTCATTGTTAAAACCGTGTTTATGGAAGACAATCTTACTCAGCTACGAGTGATCGCCAAAGAAAGAAGAATATTTTTCAGCAAAAAGAGTAATTGCTTTGTTGTTGTTTTATGGCAGGTTGAAGGTTCATCCTAAACACCTTGTGAGAATATTTGGTTCATAGTTCCACAATGTAAGGCCAGGACTAGCCGCCTGAGAAACAGTTTCTACGCAAATGCAATTCTGGTTCTAAACGCAGCATAAGGGGTCTCTGTAGTATATTGTATTTTAAAATGGGGTTTTAGAGTTTTTAGGGGGTTTTGAATGTTTTATGTAGTTTTATGTAGTTTTGTGGTAGTTTTATGTAGTTTTTATGTAGTTTTATGTAGTTTTTCAATTTCATTGTTCTACATGGGACAATGACAATAAAGATATCGTATATCGTATATGTTTGTTTTCACATGAAAACTTAGTCTACTTTTATAGAACTAAATACTAGAAATACATTTTCACGGAATCAGATGCAATACCTAAATAAACATGATATTAACTGTAACTCCAAGGCTTGTATTTCAGATCATCTGTGACATATCAGGACAGAGTTAGAGCACCAGTGAATATTTGCTTGACATTATATGATAGCTACCCAGAAATAAGATAGCAAATATTACAATGTATTTGGACAGAGGCTAAATAATATTATAAGCCATTTGAGCAAAGGACCCTGTTTTATGTGTGAGAATCCCCAGAATCTCTGCTTTACTTGCTTTTATACACTTGCATATGTTTTAAGGTTGTTTAATTGTTTTTTTGTTATATTATTTGTTTTGATGGATATCGTTTTTATGCTAAAGATAGTGTACACCACTTAGGGGTTTTTAAAGGACTAAAAGGTTTAGAAATTCCTTTAAATAAATAACTAAATAATGAAATATAGCAGTTGTAGAAGGATTCAGGATCAATATGCGCATGTGAAATGAGCTTAAGGCGGAACTGCAGTCTTTTGCTGTGGCTTACTAAAGGAATTCATTTGCTCTGGGCATTTAAAAAGAAAACTGCATTCACTGAATACTGGCACCCAGTGCTCCAAAAAATGCTTCCTTCTTTGTGTTACATGGACACATGTTACATGTGACAAATGACATTGACTCAGTACGAAATTAGAGCCAGGATGTGGCATGACCAAAAAATGTTACATTCTTAAGGGTTTTTCAGCTTGGTTTTTTGCTTTCTACTAATGCATATGTACATATTACCCATATTTTTACTCACATGGTGAACACATATGTGATATGAAACTAATGATACTATGTGTTCCCATGTCAGAAAGCTGTAATAATATTACCTGAATTTATTACTGATAATTTTACCCGATGCTGAAAACGAATGTGATCAGAGGACTTTGGCCCTTCCTTCCTTCCTTCCTTTCCAAAGAAACTGGCCTATATTGCATTTCACAAGGGTCTTTGTCTTCACAGCAGTGGGAAGAGAGACAGTGTGGCGCAGTGGTTACAGTGCTGGACTAGGACCAAGGAGACCTAGGCTCAAATTCCCACTCAACCACAAAGCTCAATGAGGGACCTTTGGCCAGTCATGTTCTCTCAGCCTAACCTACTTCAGAGGGTGTTGTGGGGATTAAATGGGAAAGTCATCAAGTCATCTCAAGCTCCTTGGAAGCAAGGTGGGATATAACTGCAATAATAATAAGTGCTACGTCATAAATAGAAAGCAAATCTCTGACTGGAGAGGCGGCTCTCTCCGGTTCTCACATGCAATGGGCATCACTATAGTGAAATCTCTGAGCAGACCGCCAGCTCAATCCACAATTCCTCACACACCGTTTGCACGCGATGCAATTCCACACGCATATTATTTGGATGATGGTCCATGTTTCTAGAATGAATGGCCCTTTGACATGCTTAACATAATGCACTTTATTTCAGACATTGTAGGTGCCCCAGCTTTTTGAAGCACCTAGCCAGTTATTTGAACCAACTGTCTTGCCTCCTTATCAGAATCTCTGCAGCAACGATTGATGTCTACAGCAATGTGAACGGAATCTGGCTCAGCAGGAGCACAGACACACTGGTATGGCAAAGAACCACCACTGAACCTGGAAAATGTGGGGTCCCATCAAAATCCACCAATGGGCTCACTAGATTAAGGTGAGGGGGACTAAAATAGCATTCCTTTGCTTCTATTCTCTCTTCATAAACTAGAAAGAATTGTGCTGTGTCATGAAGATAGCTCATGGACTCTAAAGCGCTTTTCACATTAAAAGGGCCATATTAACTGTATAAATAGGGGACTGGATCATTTGAAAAGCAATTTAAAAACACAGAATCAGAACTGAGACAAACAACTGGGCAGTGAGAGCAACTGGTGGCAATTTCTTAAGGCCTCTGGACTGATTTTATTCTGTTGTTCCTGGGAGAACCGCCCCTCCAGAGTTTAGGAATTAGGCTAATATGGGTGCTGGGCTGACACAGCAGTCTTTCAAAACCTGCATCTTACAGATGTGCTATGAACATTTGCTGGAATTCTCAAGGCTAATGGATAGGGGAAAAAAATCTATTGAAAAAATGATCTACAGAACACAACGGAAGGCTTTTACAGAACATAAACACTAAGGGCGTTTCTTATAGCGAAGACTTCGGTGGGTTAAATAACCATTCCCCATCTCCTGGGAACTTTGGGAACTGTAGTTCTGTAAGGGGGTCTTTAACCAAGAATCCTCAACACCTTTAACAAACTGCGATTCTGATGCTGCATTGTAAATTTGTACTAAGGGCAGCCTCAATGGTTTTAATGTATGTGACTACAGCAGCAAGGATTCTATATGAACCAAAATGGAAGAATGGTTGATAAAAATCTTGTAATATGCAAAGATGGCATATTACAAAACTGACAGCACTGATAAAACATACAACTTTAGAATCTTTTAAAGAAGACTGGGAACCCTTTCTGGTCTATAGAAAAAGTTATTTCCCATATGCGAAGACCACAGTGGGGTCTGAAGTGTAAGAAAATAGCAGAACATATTAGGAAACATGTTAGAGAGGATGAAATTAGATGACGGAACTTTAAAACACAATTGTATGTAAGGGTAAAGGTAAAGGGACCCCTGACTGTTAGGTCCAGTCATGGACGACTCTGGGGTTGTGGTGCTCATCTCGCTTTACTGGCCGATGGAGCTGGCGTACATGACTAACTAAGCCGCTTCTGGCAAACCAGAGTAGCGCACAGAAGCGCCATTTACCTTCCCGCCGGAGCGGTACCTATTTATCTACTTGCACTTTGGCGTACTTTCGAACTGCTAGGCTGGCAGGAGCAGGGACTGAGCAACAGGAGTTCACCCCGTCACAGGGATTCGAACCGCCGACCTTCTGATTGGCAAGCCCTAGGCTCTGTGGTTTAACCCACAGCGCCACCCGCGTCCCTAATTGTATGTAACTTGGGTTATAAATATCAATGTTGGGCAAGAAGGAAGTCACTAGTTCTGTTGAACTGGAATATGATTGTTGAGTATCAAATGTAACTTTCTATATGGAATAAAGAATAAAATATTTATTGTAATAAAATAAAATAAAATAAAATAAAATAAAATAAAATAAAATAAAATAAAATAAAATAATAAAATAAATGTACCGTAGATTTGCCCTGTTGGAAGTTAAGTTCTGTTATATACATTTGTCCATCATGACGATGGATATGGAGGAACTGCTAAAATATACACGTCTGGTGGGATGTCTATAGCATTCTTCCACTCCATTGAAATAAGTTCAAGGGTGTTTTAGGGCAAGCTGCAGTTTCCACAACTCTCTCCAGATATAAATAATTGATTTGAGCCCAAAATAGCCAACCGTAAGCTTTCCTCTCCAGTATCCAAGAGCGCCTGCTAAATATTTCAAGGAGCTCAATTACCAAGCCTGAGCATAATTACCTTACACCCGCTAACATAGTTTACGGGGCACGGATCATAGAGCTTTCCCAGCACGATGCGTAATTAGAAGCTGCTGTCACAGGCAGAAATATATTATTGCACAATAAACAACCGAACCGCAGAAAGAGCACAAATCCTTAATCTGGAAAGGAAGCCGTGCGATTGAAGGATAAGCCAGGTTAAGCAACGCTCCTTGATTTCATGAAATTTTTATCGGCTCCCTTGCAGCCGCACAAATCAGAAACTGCCCCCGTCAGGGATTCAGAACCACTGGGGAGACGCAGCAGGGAGCTGGCTGTCAATCACGATAAAGTCAGCGCTGTGAAATCTCAAGCAGCTGTCAGGACATTTCCTGCCCTTTATGACACTTCCTTTGTAAGGCTCAGGTGCCAAACGGAGGAGCCGTAGAGTTGGGGAAAAGATTACAAGAACACATGGCCTGAACGTAATGCATGACCGTGACATCAGCAAGTAAAAAAGGCGGTCAGCTTTCTTGTTACATCACCACTAGGGAGCACACTGACAAAGAGCTGCTGCTGACATGATCGTTATTGCTATTATTATTTACATACAAGCCAGTACAAGTATTTGAACAACTGCCACCCTAACAAATACAGTGGTGCCCCGCAAGACGAACGCCTCGCAAGACGAAAAACTCGCTAGACGAAAGAGTTTTCCGTTTTTTGAGTCGTTCCGCAAGACGAATTTCCCTATGGGCTTGCTTCGCAAGACGAAACGTCTTGCGAGTTCTTGCGAGTTTGTTTCCTTTTTCTTAAAGCCGCTAAGCCGTTAATAGCCGCTAAGCCTCTAATAGCCGTGCTTCGCAAGACGAAAAAACCGCAAGACGAAGAGACTCGCGGAACGGATTAATTTCGTCTTGCGAGGCACCACTGTAGATGTCAGTATCTGCTTCAAGCTGGGAGGCACATTGGGGAAACTGGCCAAATCTATAGTAAGGCAGAAGCACTTACCGTGTTGGCCTGAATATAAGCCTCACTTTTCCCCCAAATTCCGACCGTGAAAAGTTTAAGTGGGGCTTAAATTTGTGACCTTACAAAAATGGGCTTTTACGATATTGCTGCTGAAACAGATATACGGTAAAACGGAATGGGTGTGAGTGCCTGCGCAATTTTAAGGGAGTGGCTTATATTTGGGTATTGCCTTTTTTTTCTCCCCCCCCCCACACATATTAAAGGTGTGGCTTATATTCGGGCCAATACAGTATGTGAACCCATTCTAAACGTGCAGAACTGAGATGGGATAGGTTGACATGACAAAACTATGCAAATATGTGCAACCAAAGGCCTACAAAAAGAAGGTGCCACGTTTCTAAGATATGGCAGTCGGGAAAAATGTATTCAGTGGGCAGACGCAAGACATGTAGACTTTTGAAATGGGGTGTGGGTAGCTGAATCAGTTTATAGTTATGTTTCCTGCTAAGCATATGAAGACAGAATTCGGAGTCAGGGAACTCTGAAGAAAGGGCTGGGCATAAAGAATTGAAATGTTCTACTGCACCATACAACCCAGTAGGGAAGAATGGTTAGAGTGGGGGAGGCACCCAATGTGGTCCTTTCTAGATGTTGGAATAAAACTGGCCCAGGGTCAGTAAAGATGGAAGCTAGGTTCAAAAAGCTGTGTGTGTGTGTGTGTGTGTGTGTGTGTGTGTGTGTCATATTGCTAGCCCTGGGTGTGAGTATTGGATACTCAAATCTGCAATCCATCCGCGAAGCTCCTTGAGCCAGTGATCCTATCACAGCTTAACCTACCACACTGGGCTGATCTTTATCTATAACGTGGGGAGGGGAAGGACCCTGAACCCCCCCCCCCCACTTGAGCTTCGTGAAGAACAGCAGAAGCAGATGGGAAGAGAGGAGTTCAGGGATATTTAAAAATAATAATTTTATTAAGCTGCGTGTTCTTGATTCTCAATTCCATCCTTTTACGTGGTTTTGTATGGTTTGTGGCATTTTATGCATTGTGACTCACTGTTGCTTTTATTGATTGTAGTTTAGTAATTCTTTATTGTAAGTGTAAGCTGTTTAAATGTCAGCAAACAATACTGTTTACTATTAGATTCTAATAGATTGTTGAATCTTGCTTTATTTGATATAAGTTGTTTCTTGTAAAGTTACTGTTACTTTTTTGTATTGGTCAGACAGTTATTATTACTGTTTGATGTTTTATTATGTTTTTATGTGTGTTGGAAGCCATCCAGAGTTGCTGGGGAAACCCAGCCAGATGGGCGGAGTATAAAAGAAGAAGAAGAAGAAGAAGAAGAAGAAGAAGAAGAAGAAGAAGAAGAAGATAAGCTGGTGAATGTAATAAGTAATAGCAACAAGTATTAAAATAATCTGCAACACCAATTAAATGAAGAAAGCAAAATTATGTACAAAATGTTTGCTTTGGATGTAATCTACATAGTTTTTATTATTAAAAAAAAGGTTTTAAAAAAGTTATTACGTGACATTTACACACACCTTAGGGCGCAAATGTAAATATGTGTTCCTTAACTTTGACCAAATCCTCCGTCATTCAAGACCTCCCAGGCAAGGGGCATTATAAATATCAACTTTGACGTTGTGCAAAGTATTTTAGGAAATATAATCTCTGTCTGGGATTTCTCTAACTCTAAGCCCTGGTTCTAATTAGCAGACGGCCAGAATGCCTGGGACGGTAGGGGAGAAAATGACAGTTAATCTCTAAAGCTAATATTCCCTCCTGGAGACTTGCCCAGGTTACTCCTATACATTTTATAATGGTAAATTGTATTGTCACATTTCTGGGCCGTATCTCATGCTGTATCAGTAGGCACAATGATACAAAAACAATTCCTAAGGCTATCTGTATATTCACGTATAAATGGAGAGTTCTTACGGACGAAGGCAAGCAAAATTCTCAATTAAACCATATGGAATCAAGACAATCCCTGTCTGAGCAGATTCAGCTAGGGCTACATTTAATTAGGAAGGCAACACAGCATGTTGCCTTAAAGGGCTAGTCTACTAATTCAGAGAAATCCAATACAAATAGTGGCATTTGCAAACTGTGCTGAGTAAGATTCAAGCAGACAATGGCTGCAATGTCTCCTTCATTACTGACTTTCGGGAGAAGTTTAAAAACATTCCTGTTTACCCAGGCATTTGATGGCTAAAAGATACAGGTCAGGACAACTTGAAACCAGTAAGCTTTTAGATATTCTATTTTTTTAAATGTTCTTAGGTGGGTTCAAAATGTTTTAAATAGGTTTTGGTTACATTTTAAAATGTATTGTTTTGACTTTTTTATGTTGGCTGCCCTGGGCTACTTTGGAAAGAAGGATGGCATAAATAATGGCATAAATCCATAGATGTTTTCCTGCACTAGCCCAGTTGTGGTGAGGCCTTGGCCCTTCAGATGTCGCTGAACTACATCTCCCATCACTCCTGGCCACTGGCCACACTTGTTGGGGCTGATGGGAGTTGTAGTTATAAGCATCTGAAGGTCCACAAGTTCCACACACACCACCAGAAGCCCCTTTCCCTTGAAAGATATTCACACAGAAAAGTCTCATGGTGGTTTAAGCTTATTGTCCCCACTTCAGTTGAGAGTTATTCATGGCTGAATCTCACGGAAAGCAACAATACCAGCTCTTCCATTGCTTTCAGCAGCTAGGTAAGAGCTAATGTGCTTTTCATGTTAGGAGTGGGCAGTTTTTAATCAAGCTATTGCACAAGATCCAAACATCATTAAAAGTCCCACTTGCTTTTGTCAAGATAGAGCAATATTCTGCTGTTGGACCACCCCAATTACTCTTCAGATTGGTGCTTACCCTGTGTCTGTATCTGGCGATGAGTAAGTCCCCTCCTTTCCTATATCCTCCCACCTACCACGCCAGTGTGAAAATTTCAATAATCCTCCTTTTGATTTTTCCTGTTTAGAGATTGAGAATCATCCCTAGCGTCACTCTAGTGGAAGCTAGTGTAGCCTTTTAAGAAGTCTGTCAACAGTTGTTGACTGTGGCCTTTCTCTCATTTTTCTAAAATCAATACCTGCCCCCGCCCCAATCCAAGAAATCAAAGAAGCCCAGATGACACTTGTAGACCTCCGATAACCTTATATTGGTTAATTGTTTTTAATTGTTTTGTTCCTTTGAGTTGCCTTGAGCACTATATCTTCAAAAAGCAGGAAACACTTGTAATTTATAAAAAATATATTGTTTTGCGAAAACAGATACAAGTAAAATCACAAACCTCTGAGGAATGTAGAACATATGCTGAGGAGGTGGTTTGTAAAGAACTCCTTCATAGACAGGCCACAAACCACTTAGAATCCTGAAGAGAGAACTCTTCCCGCAACCATTAGGTCCAGTGATTAGAAGATGCATACCTTCTTCCACCTACAAGTGATGAGAAACACAATAACCTTTGAGAAAGCAATTATTTCCACCAACAATCTAACACAGGACTGACTTTGATGCAACGTCAACCAAAGCTTAGAGTTATGACAATGCGTCTCAACAAACTATGGTTTTCAGTCTGAACTTCAAACTACAGCTTAGGAAGCAGGCTTGTTTCAAGCAACCACAGTTATGACAAACCACAGTTTAGGGTTTAGGCAACATGCTAAACTGTGGTTAATCTAACATGGAAGCGGAAGCTTCCCATCTCTTTCTTGTTGCTGCGGCGAAAGAGGCGAGGCGGGAGGGCGATGCAAGCTGGAATGTTAAACCACAGTTTAGCATTAAAGAGTGTTTTTTATGCACATGATTCGCAGCGATCCACACAATTGACCTTTTTAATATTATGTTTGGGGGAAAACACGGCAGTGAAGAAGAATGCTGCAGTGAGAATTATGCATAAAAAAACACTCTTAGACTAGTCTTCTGTGCTCCCACTGTGGCTTGGACAGGAAAAAAGCAATTGAAATATAAATGTGGAGCCCCATTTAGCATAACCAAGAACAGTGGCTTCATATATATAGTTCATAGCTTGTGTTTTATTCCCGCGTGCTTCCTCTATTGGCTATAAACCAACTGCAGTTTGTTTTTTACTAAGTAGGGACATTTGGCTTCTGCAAAAATAGGTGTGTGAAAAACACGCCCATGCAACATGTGCCATAATCAACAAGAGTCCCAATATTTCTTGGACTGGGCCTACAGTTTTAGGACAAAACCTTTCCTCGGTTGACTTGACCACACTAAGGTCAAAATCGTAACATTTGCTTTCCACAATGTGTTGAGTTTTGCGGTCTTTATGAACTGAGATTAATATGGGAAATCTAGGATCTCATTCTATGTCAGCAATTTGTCGTTAGTGAAAATGCATATGATTATATTTAGATCTAAATGAATATCAGAGTGGAGGAAGTAAACTATATATAAACATGGCAATTTTTCGCCAGAATTTTTACCCCTTCTGCACTTAGAAAGTGTCTCTTTTTAAAGAGACCATGTATAGTTACAACAATCATAAACGTTATAGTGCTAATAAAGTATGAGACACCCCCTTCTCCCCCAAAAAACTAATTACACACACACAGAGAGAAGTGGGAACTGATACCCTATGCCACAATCGCATACCATTGTGTGTAAAACGTTATCATTGTGTGGTTCCCACCTGATATATATTCCCCTACTGCCAAATGAGGAATGGCGCAGTCAGTAGAGCAGAAGACTCTTAATCTCAGGGTTGTGGGTTCAAGCCCCACATTGGCTGAAAGATTCCTGTATTGCAAGGGGTTGGACTGGCTGAGCCTCGTGGTCCCTTCCAGCTCTGCAATTCTACAAATCTATGATTCCTAGGGAAGTGCTGAGCAGGCGAGGAAGACCCACGCAATCAGCCCTGGCCACATGGTTGCAATATTAGCACACATTCCCTACTGGGAATTCCCCACTAAGATGTTCTGTGGGGGGGAGTGTGAAAGATTTCCTGGTGTTTACAGTGGTACCTCGGGTTAAGTACTTAATTCGTTCTGGAGGTCTGTTCTTATCCTGAAACTGTTCTTAACCTGAAGCACCACTTTCGCTAATGGGGCCTCCTGCTGCTGCTGCGCCGCCGGAGCCCGATTCTGTTCTTATCCTGAAGCAAAGTTAACCTGAAGCACTATTTCTGGTTTAGCGGAGTCTGTAACCTGAAGCGTATGTAACCTGAAGTGTATGTAACCCGAGGTACCACTGTATTTCCTAGCACTGAAAGTTCTAGGAATAAAGATGTACCTACTAATTCGCCAGGTATAAAGCACAGTATTTTTCGCTGTATAAGACGCACTTTTCCCCTCCTAAAAAGTAAGGGGAAATGTGTGTGCGTCTTATGGAGCGAGTGCAGGCCGCGCAGCTATCGCTGAAGCCAGAAGAGCAAGAGGGATCGGTGTGCACCGATCCCTCTTGCTCTCCTGGCTTCAGCGATAGCCACGCAAAGCCTCTTGAGCGCAGCTGGAGCGCTCCTCACTCTTCGCTCAAGAGGCTTTGCGTTGCTTTCTTGTTTTCCTCCTCTAAAAACTAGGTGCGTGTCAGGGAACTGCCATCAGTGCCAGAGGGAGAGAGCAAATTCCAGAGGGATTCCAGAGAGCGTCCCGGGATTGGGAGAGGCAGCCCATCTTCTGGGGAAGAGAATCAGCGTAGCACCAGTGGAGAAGGGGGGCAGATGGGGGAATCGGCGAGGCGGTCCCATGACTCCTTGCCGGGGACCAGCGGGGAGAGTAGAGGTCCTCCGCTGCCTACGCCCTCCTTGCGCAGAAGGCTTCCGCGCAGAGAGAGTAGGAGAAGACTAGGCGTCAAAGAGCTTCTTTGCTGGAAGAAGTTTAAGAAACGCCCACTGACGGATTCTGCCAGCGATTGAGACAGCCACGGGTGAGTGGCTGTCCGGACAGAAAAGGTTCACTCAGGCAATCCAGCCAGGTGTTTGCACCGGCTTATGCACGAGCAACCCCTAGAACTATTACAGTGCGTCTTATGGTCGGGTGCGTCTTATAGAGCAAAAAATACAGTATTGCTGGCTCACAGCATCTACATGATCAGCTCTCAGCCAATTAATGTGGCTGAAAAAGTTTATCACATCAATGGGCCAACAGCTGATTTGCATATGAAGCCATGCAATGCTATCCACTTGGTGAAGTAATGGGTTCACCATCATCATCATCATTATCATCATCATCATCACATATGACTCACCCCCCCACCCCATGAGGAAGCAGCGTGGAACAATGATATCCCATGGATCTATGCATATGTAGGGAGAGAGGTTATATGCTTCTATTCTTTACTGTGGAGGAAGCCCCTAAAAGGATCCTCGAGGGAAAATTATGGGCTATCTGGAAAATCACATAGTCCAATTCCATTGCTGATACTCTGCCATTTATGGTGTCCTCTGCTCAGGTGAGTCCTGCTTCATCTCAGCAGATGGAACTGCAGAACATGCAGAAATTAATGCATGCAGATGATGTATTAAAATGAATGGGAAAGCCAGATAAATTCTTGGGTGCACATCTGTGCTGAAGCACTTATGTGTCAGGATCAGGAAACCGTATCAAGAACACAGAAGCACAAAGATAAATTCCCTCCCTACTGACCATGTCCTAATTTAATTATTATTTTTTAGATTCTGCTCTGAAGTTTGCAATTCCGTAGCCTGTACATTTGCTTAGTTCCGTAAAACTCAAGGTCTGTTTGGCTGGAAATGAGCCATGCTTCAAATCCTGAAGGCTCCTACCGACTTTTAAAAGGAACAGGATCAGTTTACTGATATACAATCCTTGTTTACAGACTGCAAAAAGACAGATCGTGAATCTCAGGGCCCAGTCTCTTTGGACGCACTACGCTATTAACCAAGGGTCACTAACCTAAAGCCTGGGGCCGGATCTGGCCCAATCGCCTTCTCAATCCGGCCCGCCGACAGTCTGGGAATCCACGTGTTTTTACATGAGTAGAATGTGTCCTTTTATTTAAAATGCATCTCTGGGTTATTTGTGGGGCCTGCCTGGTGTTTTTACATGAGTAGAATAAAGTAAAGGTAAAGGGACCCCTGACCGTTAGGACCAGTCATGACCGACTCTGGGGTTGTGGCGCTCATCTCACTTTATTGGCCGAGGGAGCCGGCGTTTGTCCGCAGACAGCTTCCGGATCATGTGGCCAGCATGACTAAGCTGCTTCTGGCGAACCAGAGCAGCGCACGGAAACACCGTTGACCTTCCTGCCGGAGCGGTACCTATTTATCTACTTGCACTTTGACGTGCTTTCGAACTGCTAGGTTGGCAGGAGCAGGGACCGAGCAACAGGAGCTCACCCCGTTGCGGGGATTTGAACTGCCGACCTTCTGATCGGCAAGTCCTAGGCTCTGTGGTTTAACCCACAGCGCCACCCATGTCCCATGAGTAGAATATGTGCTTTTATTTAAAATGCATCTCTGGGTCATTTGTGAGACATAGGAATGTGTTCTTCCCCCCCCCCCAAAAAAATATAGTCTGGCCCCCCACATGGTCTGAGGGACGGTAGACCGGCCCACGGCTATAAAAGGTTGCTGACACTTTTGGGGAAGTGAGAATTTCAGAACACATTTCTTCTCCCACAGTATATGGGGGAAATCCCCATAGTGTTTTGTTTTTCACAATTACTGAGTAAAGTAGAGGCTGACACCTTGCCTTATGTAGATTCTGGCCACTTGCCTTCTAGGTAGTGGTGCCCACCCTATGTAATGCCCTCCCATCAGATGTCAAGGAGATAAGTAACTATACAACCTTTAGAAGACATCTGAAGGCAGCCCTGAAGGGGGAAGTTTTTAAATGTTTAATGTTTTATTACGTTTTTATATATGTTGGAAGCTGCTGCCCAAAGTGGCTGGGGGAACTCAGTCAGATGGGCAGGGTACAAATATTATCATTATTATTATTAATTCTCAGTAAAGGTGTCTGGATGAAAGCGAAGAAAAACTAACTTCTTACTGTAAATCTAAGTGAAGGGGTCACATCCACATCAAGCACACCCACACGCCCACCTGAATCCTGGGAACTCTAGTTCACCCCTCAAGAGAGCTACAATTCCCAGCACGAACAATCCTTCCACAGATTCTTTGGAGGAATCTGTGTGCTTTAAATGTGCTGAGAAATAATGTATGTATGGAATGTGTGCTATCAACCGGCCCAGAAGGATGGGATAGATTAAAGAAGTATACACAAGCTAGTTAAAATTATTTTCAGTAACTAAAAAAAACAAAACAAAAACCAAACCCAGTAGGTTCTGTTAATACTTCCAGCCAGCTATCAAGCATGCTTTCCCATCTTCCTGGCCCTCAGGATCACGGATTCTGAAGTCTCAAGGCTGTCTCAGCAGTAGAGCACTCACCCAACTTTAATACAGTGGTGCCCCGCAAGACGAATGCCTCGCAAGACAGAAAACCCGCTAGACGAAAGGGTTTTCCGTTTTGGAGGTGCTTCGCAAAACAAATTTCCTATGTGCTTGCTTCGCAAGACGAAAATGTCTTGCGAGTTCCTGCGGGGTTTTTTTCCTTTTCCCCCCCTTTTTCCCAAGCCGCTAAACCGCTTATCAGCTGATCGGCTAAGCCGCTTATCAGCCAATCGTTAAGCCGCTTATCAGCTCATCCTTAAGCCGCTTAACAGCTGATCGCTAAGCCGCTTATCAGCTGATCCGCTAAGCCCGCTAAGCCGCTAATACTGTAGCGCTAATCCGCTAAACCGCTAATGGGCTTGCTTCGCAAGACGAAAAAACCCGCAAGACGAAGAGACTCGCGGAACGGATTCTTTTCGTCTTGCGAGGCACCACTGTACTCTTTTCTTGACTTGATAATGTTTTTAAGGCAAGAAGCAGAACTGCTTGTCTACTTAGGAGGCATAGATAGGACATCTAACGGTAGCAATGGAACCCAAAAGTAGCTCTTAGGTGCTCTGAGCGTTCCAGCTGTCGTTATTAACCTGGAAATGGCATGATAATGGGAAAAGGCCATCCTCACTGTCTAGCCCTCTTTGCACATCCCAGTCCACACATTTAAATCAATGCATTGAGGGTGGCAGAACTGCAGCAACTGGCCTTGTCCTTAAGCTAAGGGCCTGTGTGCCAGGGACCCCATTCCCAATAGTTTAGTCAGTATAGCTGAAATCACTAATTGAACTGCGTCTGAAGGACTTGGAGCAACAGAACAATCTGGCCATTATGAAGAAGCGCTGCCCTTGGTATGCCTCCCCCCCCCCCCCAGTTTGACTCCCTGGCACCATATTTGTATAAATTAACCATCCCAAAATACAGACGTGCCTTCACATTGGCCAGATTGGATGTGATGCCCTCTGCCGTACTTGAGGGCAGATACCGAAGGATTACAACTGAGAAGCGACTCTGCCCCTGTGGAGATGGCAAACTGGAAACAGTGGCTCATGTTCTCTTGTCTTGCCCCCTTTATAAAGACCTGAGGAATGAGATCTTCACCCCACTCCTACTTAACATCCCAGGCCGCCCATCTGAGGCCACACTGTTCTTCCTGTTATCAGATCAGAATGATCAGACAACAGCAAAGGTTGCTAGGTTTATCGAGGGTGCAATGAGATTAAGGGCCACTATTTGAACGATGGTCTTGGTCATTTGATGGTCCTTTTTATCCATTGTTGTTGTTTTTTAATTGTATATATTGCTTCTTTTATGTTGCTACAGCCGTTGGCTAAGGCAAATAAAGTTTATCTATCTATCTAGTCAGTATAGCACGGCACTCTTAATCTCAGGGTGGGGGGTTTGAGCCCCACATTGGGCAACAGATTTCTGCTTTCCAGGGGGTTGGACTAGATGACCCTTGCTGTCCCTTCCAGCTATATACTTCTATGATCCACTCATTGGGTGGAACAAGAAAAAGGTCTGTACTTACACGGGGCCTGTACACATGGCAAGGGCTCCTTACTACAAGTACTGATCCTAGATGTGTAATAGTTTACATGCATATATAGTCTTTTCTCATGATCTCTGCAATGGACAGGGGCAAAAACCAATAGATGCCTGTTTTCCTCTGCACATTGATTTAATGTGCGGGCCGCAACATGTGAAAGGGAATCCTGTCTCCCTGTTTACTAAAGTCAGAGAAACTATAAGCTTCTAGCTTTGAGTCACTACGTCTGCTTTGCTTGATTCCCCCTCTTTTATATATTGTTGTCCAATTAATTAACAGAAGGTACAGGAACTGCATGCTGCATTTATGCTAACTGTGGTGGCCACGGTCGGAAGATTCTTGCACATCGTCTTACTTTGAAGTTTAGCCTTGACGCCACCACATCTCCATTTGGGGTAATGATAGGAACGTTTTCACAGATAATTCCATGATCAACATCTATTACTCTTCCTACAAGTAAAACAAACAAACAAAAATTACAACATGTTAGTGAAGCACACACATGTACAGGAAGACAGACAAAAAGCTGTCAGTCTTGGGAGGGCTTATTCATGCAACGGACCCCTGACCGTTAGGGTCCAGTCGCGAACGACTCTGGGGTTGCGGCACTCATCTCGATTTACTGGCCAGGGGAGCCGGTGTACAGCTTCCGGGTCATGTGGCCAGCATGATTAAGCCGCTTCTGGTGAACCAGAGCAGCGCACGGAAATGCCGTTTACCTTCCCGCCAGAGTGGTACCTATTTATCTACTTGCACTTTGATGTGCTTTCGAACTGCTAGGTTGGCAGGAGCAGAGACCGAACAACGGGAGCTCACCCCATCGCAGGGATTCGAACCGCTGACCTTCTGATTGGCAAGCCCTAGGCTACAGCACAACTTCTGAACCCACCCTTCTCCTTTCAGGATCTTCTAAGTCTGCAAAGCACTCCTTGGCTTCACCTTCACTTAGCATTAGAGAGAATGAATGGTATTAGGGGTGATTAAACAGCATTAAAGCACACTGCATGGTTATTTCTTTTAAGTCCCAGCAGATGGAGCATGAACGCTCTTTCCAGCCATTAGCTGGAATACGGTGTTGTGTGTTGGGCCGCAGAAAGGTTAGCCTGTCTCCTTTTGGCTGGATGTGAAGGGCACTGCCTTACCTAATGCTAAACAGGAGTCTCACAGCTGCTTCCGTGAATCTGATCTTAAACATTACACTGAAACCAGCCTCTAGCTTCTGAATTCACTGGTTTAGCATCGTATTTCGATATCCAAAGCACGCTTCGCTACAGATGAGCAGAAACTGTTCAGAAAGTAATAAGAAAGGCGAAGCCATTTGACTTTTTTAAAAACTTGTATGAATCCACATGTCTAACCTAAATACTGAAACCCTTCTTCATCGCAAGAATGTATCACTGAATGAATGCAATACCTTTTCTCAAAGACTTAAAACTGTTCCAAATAGTTGAAAACTATTCAACTATTGTTCCTAATGTAAAATAAACAATAGATTCATTATAAAGTCTGGCAGCATTTCTCTGAAGATTAACAAGAGTTCAGATATGCTTTTAAATAATCCAGATTTGTAACCAGGGAACGACTAAAGCAGTAGCAGCATACTATAGCCACACTTTTGACAATGTATTTATAGAATGACCTTCCCTAACCCCCATTGTTGTATGCCACTATAATTGTAAAAGTAAAGGGACCCCTGACCATTAGGTCCAGTCATGACCGACTGGGGTTGCGGTGCTCATCTCGCTTTATTGGCCGAGGGAGCCGGCGTACAGCTTCCGGGTCATGTGGCCAGCATGACTAAGCCGCTTCTGGCGAAACAAGAGCAGCGCACAGAAACGCCGTTTGCCTTCCCACCGGAGCGGTACCTATTTATCTACTTGCACTTTGACGTGCTTTCGAACTGCGGGGATTTGAACTGCCGACCTTCTCATCGGCAAGTCCTAGGCTCTGTGGTTTAACCCACAGCGCCACCCGCGTCCCTATAATATTGTAATCTATAATTGTAGATTACAATAAATACAGTAGTGGGCTATATAACTGATTTATTATACACTTTTGATCATGAGAAGTGAAGGAGACATAACGGTATAGGGTACAATACCTATCCGAGATGTAGTTAGAAATATGTAAAGTGGGGATTGTCTCCTTTACAGTCTCCCTCCTACATAGAAAGGTTCTAATTTTCAATTCATGGACTTTGAAAGAGAGCTGGGAGAACTATCCTCAGAACACAAAACTTAACCAGAAAATGTGGTTACAATTTAGAAAAGTGCACACGATTTGAAACCTCACTGCAGAACCAGAAATTACTTTTCAGTAAGTTCTCTTAAAGAATCTTCTAATGAGGGTGAAAGAGGAGAGCGCAAAATATGGTCTGAAGCTCAACATAAAAAAAACTAAGATCATGGCCACTAGTCCCATCACCTCCAGGCAAATAGAAGGGGAAGAAATGGAGGCCGTGAGAGATTTTACTTTCTTGGGCTCCATGATCAGTGCAGATGGTAACAGCAGTCACGAAATTAAAAGAAGCCTGCTTCTTGGGAGAAAAGCAATGACAAACCTAGACAGTATCTTAAAAAGCAGAGACATCACCTTGCCGACAAAGGTCCGTATAGTAAAAGCTATGTTTTACCAGTAGTGATGTGAGAGCTGGACCATAAAGAAGGCTGATTGCTGAAGAATTGATGCTTTTGAATTATGGTGCTGGAGGAGACTCTTGAGAGTCCCATGGACTGCAAGAAGATCAAACCTATCCATACTTAAGGAAATCAGCCCTGAGTGCTCAGTGGAAGGACAGATCCTGAAGCTTAGGCTCTAATACTTTGGCTACCTCATCAGAAGAGAAGACTCCCTGGAAAAGACCCTGATGTTGGGAAAGATGGAGGGCACAAGGAGAAGGGGACGACAGAGGATGAGATGGTTGGACAGTGTTCTCGAAGCTACCAACATGAGTTTGACCAAACTGTGGGAGGCAGTGGAAGACAGGAGTGCCTGGCGTGCTCTGGTCCATGGGGTCACGAAGAGTCGGACACGACTAAACGACTAAACAACAACAAGTTCTCTTAGTTTGAGTAAGTCCTCCAATCCTACCCTATTTCACAACATGCTAGGATGCTGTGGAATTCAATACATATTTAAAGCAGCACCTTAAAAGCCACCATTTACCGTATTTTTCGCTCTATAGGATGCACTTTTTCCCCTTCAAAAATGAAGGGAAAATGTGTGTGCGTCCTATGGAGCGAAGACGCCATAGCCCCGCGACCCTCTCCCGGCTGGAGAGGTGACGCGCGGCTATGGCAGGAGCCTCTATAGCCGCGCGTCACCTCTCCAGCCAGGAGAGTGCACGCGGGGCTAAAGAAGCACCCCACAACCCTCTCCCGGCTGGAGAGGTGACGCGCGGCTATGGCAGGAGCCTCTCCGCTGCGCCTTTCCGCTGCTCCCTGACCTGCTCTTTGGGGCTGGTGGTGGGCTTCCCCCCGTCAGCCCCAAAGAGCAGGTCGAAAGGAACCTGAAGCCTGGAGAGCGAGAGGGGTCAATGCACACCGACCCCTCTCGCTCTCCAGGCTTCCAAGGTAGCCGCCTGAACGCACCTTAAACGGCACCTTGTTTTAGAGCGGGAAAACAAGAGGGGGAAAGTTCTCCCCCTCTCTGCGCAGCGCCTCCTGCTGCTTCTCTGAAGGAGCGCTGGGCAGAGAGGGGGAGAATTTTTTTTTCTTGTTCTCCCCCCTCTAAAACAAAGTGCGTCCTATTGTCCGGTGCATCCTATGGTGCGAAAAATACGGTAACAATCCTGCAAGCAAGATGACCCCCAAAATAATATACATGTTAATAGACAGAATGAGGGGCGGTCAAAAATCAGCTGTGGGGGGAAAGAGTATGCATTGGAAGCAATGAACAAGAAAAGAGTATTTACTAAGGTTAGTTAAAGAGAAGGGAGATAATGGGGAGGGAAGTTTTCTGGATAAGCCAGGAAATAAAACAAGTATTAGATGAAGAGTTACAACAATTTCTTTAGAGAGGGCTACTGGAAGGCAAGCAGCATGGCGTCCCATGAGAAGTAAGAGGCATGAAGAGGAAAGCAGAATAAGGGAGAGCTGAATGAAAATACTGGAATTCCATTAGCAGAAGACCTTCACGCAAATGTACTCATACAATTCCTGGGATTGTACCAAGGTGGAAAAGTGAAAGTTTGAAATGCACTGCCACATTTTTCATTCTATCATGCAGAATACTAAACTAGAATTATCTTCCTGACATACTATGTTTTCATGTGCAGGGGGATTTTGAAGTGGTGGAGTATTCAGGTATGTCACCTTCCATCTGAAATGGTGCAGCCACAGGAACCAGGTACCATGTTGTTGTTGTTTTTGTTGTTATTATTATTATTATTATTATTAAATGCACAGATCGGCCTTTAGCATCTCACAGAAAACAGATTATAAAAGTCAAGAGTTGGATGTGGAATATGCATAGCTGGGACCAGAAGATACCAGGATCTATTATTCTATGCAAAGGAAATGAATTAAGTGGATAGTTTTGTTTAAATAGCTGTCCCAGGGTTTCAATTTCAAACTGCAAGCTGTTAAGGAGGAATCTTTTAAAAAAATTAAAAATGCATCATTCATTACCCTTGATTTCCAATGGGCCGTCGATATGTTGCTCTGTTTTATCTCTTTTCTTATTGTTGCTTTCACATTCTTGAGAAACAGCTGTCCTTTTGTAAATGCCCCTCTTCACTTCATCAAAGACTGAAAACATGTTGTACACACGAGCTGTGTAGCCTGCTAACTCTGTGACCTGCAAAACGATAAACGATTGAAAAGATTAAAAACAGAACTGTGCCGATGAATTATTGTAGCACGTGCTTTTACTCTACCAAGTATACGACCGTGTAATGTGCATTGTGTTCTGTTATTCCAGGGGAACAAGATGATTCCATGAAAGCAATGAATCCAATTGGAAAATATCCAATTCAGATATTTCTTCCTAAAGATAGGAGCTTCCTATAGAAATTCAGCTTCTTAGCGTAGTGTATGATGATGACACCACCACCTGAAAATCACTGGATGGCAGGGGCAGGAAAAACTTCAGCAGCTTTAAGCTGTCTGTAAGTGATTCGTGGACCAATAAACAACAACCTCAAGAAAAGAATAAGTACTTCTCTTTTTCATTTCTGCTGCCAACTTCTTAGAGAAAGGCAACACCGTTCACTTGGCTTCAACCAGCATCTGGTGACTGATATAGAAAGCAACTCTAGGCCTAATGCGCTCCTGCTTGCCTGTCAAAGACACACTTTCAGATGCACTCGTAAACATTAAATTCTAGGCAAGTGTCAGAACACCCCACTGCTTGATTTAAAAGTAGGGTTTGACGCCTGTTTACCAATTTATTCCCCCCTTCCCTCCCGGAAACATTTGCTTGAGATGTTATTTGAAGGAGGAATTTTGCATGTGAACGAAAACTGGATTAATGGTCTGTTGTGGACTCCCCAATTCATCTACATCATGGGTAGGCAAACTAAGGCCCGGGGGCCGGATGCGGCCCAATCGCCTTCTCAATCTGGCCCGCGGGCGGTCTGGGAATCAGCGTGTTTTTATATGAGTAGAATGTGTCCTTTTATTTAAAGTGCATCTCTGGGTTATTTGTGGGGCCTGCCTGCCTGGTGTTTTTACACGAGTAGGATGTGTGCTTTTTAAAAAAATGCATCTCTGGGTGATTTGTAGGGCATAGGAATTCATTCATATGTTTTTTTCAAAATATGGTCCGGCCCCCCACAAGGTCTGAGGGACAGTGGACCAGACCCCTGCTGAAAAAGTTTGCTGACCCCTGATCTACATGCATGTGTGCATGCACACACACTCATGCATGCTCACATATCGGGTCAAACACAACAACATTCAGACTACTATTGCACACACTTTCAAGCATACTGTGATTTTTTTATGTCTACGTCCAGCAGTGTTCTGGACATGCCATTGCTGCTGTAGGTGCAGCCAGATTCAACACAGCATGCATCCACTGTAACCATTTTACATCCCTGCTTTTATTTTGCAATTGATTTTTAAATACAGCTGTAGGATTTTTCTGGCTTTAAAAGAAAACGAAGAGAGATGTCCAGCGCTACAACAACATGCTGCTTTAATCCTATACTGCTGCACAACACGAATTCCATAGCGTTATGATCTTACACACCTCTCTTTAACTAGAAAAGCATTTGAGCGATAACTGAAAGATTAACAAAACAAAATTGGGGTTATAAAATGGTACCCACCACAAGGGTTATAATGAATGGGTGTTAAGTAGAGATAAACTGCCTTCCTGATCCGTCCCTGCCCATGTCTAAACCCCACTATTTTAAAAAGATTGACAAGTAGTGCTAAAGGAATCTACATTGTAAAAACAGTGATATTCTTCCAATCTCTTTTTAAAAGACTGCTTTTTGCAGTCTGAGAAGAGACAGAAGCTCCACAAGTGAAATAAATAATAACAATTAATAATAATAATATTAATAATAATAAATTTGTATTTATGTACAACCTTTCTGGGATGCGGGTGGCGCTGTGGGTTAAACCACAGAGCCTAGGGCTTGCCGATCAGAATGTAGGCGGTTCGAATCCCCTCGACGGGGTGAATTCCCGTTGCGCGGTCCCTGCTCCTGCCAACCTAGCAGTTCGAAAGCATGTCAAAGTGCAAGTAGATAAATAGGTACCTCTTCGGTGGGAAGATAAACAGCATTTCCGTGCGCTGCTCTGGTTCGCCAGAAGTGGCTTAGTCATGCTGGCCACTTGACCCGGAAGCTGTACGCCGGCTCCCTCGGCTAATAAAGCGAGATGAGCGCCGTGACCCCAGAGTCGGTCACGACTGGACCTAATGGTCAGGGGTCCCTTTACCTTTACCACCTTTCTGCCTAAGGCATCCAAGGCAATTTACAATTTTTATGGACTACAAAAATGAGATAACATTTAATGTTGGCTGTGGGGAGGGAACAGTTCTGCTAGAGCAGGCCTTGTTGGTGTCTGTGTCTGCTTCCTGCACATCCTTCCTCCTCCTCGCAGTATCCCAATGGATACCATCTGCCCAAGAGAGGCAGGAGCAGTCTGGCTGAAGCAGGCCTGGTCTTCTCTGTGCCTCCTTCCCTCAGCCTCTTATTTCTCCTGACAGGGCAGATGGTGAATGACAAGGATTAGATGACAGTGTTGCGTGAGAACCTCATTAAACACAAGTGAACCAAACCTGCTGATTCAACACTGAACATCCATGTGGAAGCACTCACACACCAATTTTACAGCAGAATCATTCAGTTGTGTCTTGACCCCAATGAAAGATGATGCCGTGGAAGTTGCCTGGATTTTTGTGTGTAGGAAAATGTTTGAATGCAAATCCCATCCACCTTCACCGGAATAATGTTGGCTCATTCTATTCAGGCCCTCACTCCCTTATCTGATTCTTCTGCGATGCCTCTGTTATAGATGGCGGCTGAAATTATTCCTATGCCTTTGGCCCTGGCTCAGCCCGTCTTCCAAAAACATAGGAAACCACACCCAAATTTCTGGGGTGTGCGATGGGGAGAGATTCTGAAAGCTGGCGAGTTCCCAATCCACAAATTATGACAACCCCAAACCGTAATGTGCCGTCTCCATCTGCTGGCAGAAAGGAAGTAGGCCGAAACATCTGGACCAGCAAGATGGATGAAGGCAAAAATCCATTTAGGCCAGAACTCAGTTTCCTACAGTGGCCAACCAGATGTCACCAGAAAGCCCACACAGGCCTGAAGCAATACTTGTCTCCTATTTCTGCTCCCACCAACTGGCATTCAAAGGTACAGACGCTACAGGTTACATACGCTTCAGGTTACAGACTCCGCTAACCCAGAAATATTACCTCAGGTTAAGAACTTTGCTTCAGGATGAGAACAGAAATCGCCCGGTGGCGGCAGCGGGAGGCCCCATTAGCTAAAGTGGTACCTCAGGTTAAGAACAGTTTCAGGTTAAGAACAGACCTCCAGAACGAATTAGGTTCTTAACCCGAGGTACCACTCTATAGTGTATCTGAACCCAGAGGTCACAGCTAGCTATCACCGTCTCCCCTCCCACTTTCCAAAGCCATATAAGCTTATGGGCATCAGCAGGTCTTCTCAGAGCAAATTCCATAAATTAACTGAGGGCTGGCAGAAGTTTTGGGCTTCATCCCTGGTACTGAGCTCTCTGTGCCCTGAAACGGGGCTGGTAACCTGTGTGTGTGTGTGTCCAAACTGGTTTGCCAGTTTGGGTGGGAGCCGGGATGTTTAACTGTCTCGCCAGAGTGGTACATGCTCTGGTTATCTCCTGCTTGGACTACTGCAATGCGCTCTACGTGGGGCTACCTTTGAAGGGGACACGGAAACTACAATTAATCCAGAATGCAGCAGCTAGACTGGTGATTGGGAGCAGCCACCGGGGCCATATATAGCACCGGGCCTAAAGGCTCTACACTGGTTCCCAGTATGTTTCCAAGCACAATTCAAAATGTTGGAGCTGACCTTTAAGGCCCTAAACAGCCTTTGCTCCTGAAGGAGCATCTCCACCACTATCACTGAGCCTGGACACTGAGGTCCATCTCTGAGGGCCTTCTGGCAGCTCCCTCACTGCAAGAACTGAAGTTACAGGGAACCAGGCAGAGGGTAGGGCCTTCTCAGCAGTGATGTCCTCCCATCAGATGTCAAGGAGGTAAAGAGCAACTTTTAGAAGACATCTGAAGGCAGCCCTTTATCGGGAAGTTTTTAATGTTCAATGTTTTGTTACCGTATTGGCCCAAATATAACCCGCACCCGAATATAAGCCGCAGCTTTAAAATTCAAGGGGGGAGGAACAGAGACAACATTCCGCAGGCACTCACACCCGTTCCATTTTACCGTATGCCTGTTTCAGCAGTGATATCATAAAAGCCAATTTTTGTAAGGTCGCGAATTTAAGCCGCACTTTAACTTTTCATGGTCGGAATTTGGGGGGAAAGTGAGGCTTACCGTATTTTTCGCTCTATAAGATGCACCAGACCATAAGACGCACCTAGTTTTTGGAGGAGGAAAACAAGAAAAAAAATATTCTGAATCTCAGAAGCCAGAAAAACAAGAGGGATCACTGTGCAGCGAATGCAGCGATACCTCTTGCTGTTCTGGCTTCTGGGATAGCTGCGCAGCCTGCATTCGCTCCAGAAGACGCACACACATTTCCCCTTACTTTTTAGGAGGGAAAATGTGAGTCTTATAGAGCAAAAAATACGGTATATTCAGGCCAGTACAGTATGTTCTTATATGTGTTGGAAGCTGCCCAGTGTGGGTGGGACAACCCAGCCAGATGGGCAGGATAAGAATGATGATGATGATGATGATGATGATGATGATTATAATATAATAATAAGTGGCCAGAAGCAACAGCGTCTTAAAAAGCAACACACACATTTAAAATGCCACCTTTTGTGAGGGCAGCAGTAGGTTTCCTGTCCTGTTCTCCTCATGGTGCTTTCTATTAAAGCAGCAAGGGCTGGGACTTCTCCACTAGCTTCCACTATGTCTTCCTAAAGGTAAAGGTAAAGGGACCCCTGACCATTAGGTCCAGTTGTGACCGACTCTGCGGTTGCGGCGCTCATCTCACTTTATTGGCCGAGGGAGCCGGCGTACAGCTTCCGGGTCATGTGGCCAGCATGACTAAGCCGCTTCTGGTGAACCAGAGCAGCGCACAGAAACACCATTTACCTTCCCGCCAGAGCGGTACCTATTTATTTACTTGCACTTTGACATGCTTTCGAACTGCTAGGTTGGCAGGAATGCTAGGTTGCTAGGTGCCAATTAAAACACAGGTGGGGACAGGGAGAAGATGTCTCTGCCTTCGTCACCGAAAGTGACATTAAAACATTACAGAAAGGTCCTGAGACTTCTGGAGGCGGCGCGATCGGCAATGGCTGCCCGATCCTTGTAAGGAGAGGGTAGCTCCGCTGAAAACGGGTCGTCCGCTACGGCGAAGCGGAGACCCATTAAGGAAAACTACAGGCGGCAGCAGCCTGTAGTCTCGGGACCCGGCGGGCGTCAGAAGCAGCCCCCAAAACGTTGAAGGGACCCCGTAAGGGGCTCCGGATCGCGGAGGGGGTAGCGGCGCTGTGGGTCGCTGCGCAATCAACGGAGCGAAGCCGCGTTGCTGTTGCCGGTGAGCGCTGACCTTTCTTCCTGCAATCTTCAAATTCAGAAAAGCTGCAACTCGTGAGTAATTTGGACTTTAAGAATTTTTGGAGACCTTTAAAATCTTGAATTTGGCTGAAAGCGGAGTGACGATAAACAGGAAGCCCGTCTTCCGCTAACACTGAACTTGAAAGCAAAGAACAGGAGGAGTGGAGACTAAAAGCGATGCTTTAACCAACTGCTGGCACCTATTTAAAATAGCTACTAGGGCAAAGAGATTTTAAGCTGTTTGCTTTTGGACTTATTTGGGAACAAGGATATCCTTCTTCTGTTGAACCAGTGGATTACAAATTAAATAAGAATCCCAGGTGCTGGAGCTGCCTGAGTAACTGAGCACCAGTCTGCAACATTGGATACTTTGAACTTAGACTTTGAAACATTCTGAGCTGGAACTTGTTATTTTGAAACATCTGCAGTCTAGGCACTGTCTGAAACACTGTTTTGCCTTACGTATACTCTGTAAAAATTTAACTCTGTGGAGGTCGTTGGATGTTGAATTAGATCTATAAATCTGAATTGGACTTGACTTTCTCCCTTAAGACATTTTAAGCTCCCTCTAGAGGATTTTGGACTTACAGCAGTGACTGTGTTTTACTTTCCTTTTCCCGGCCTTCTGTTTGACTGTTGCATCTGGGCTTCTACATTCTCATGGGAACAACTCAGTTTGACCTTGGTCTTTAGATAACTTTGGAATGAGTGGAACAAGGAAAAGGGGAAGAACCAAACAAACAACCTTAACTTTATCTGCAGCCTCACAGCGTAGATCATCTGTGCCTGCTTTGCCTTCCACTTTGCCTCCTGAGACAGAGGCGGCTTCCCTGTCACAGGCAGGGGAGGGAGAAACGGAAGAATTACAATTGGAAGATATGGCCTCAGGAGGGAGCGCTTCTGTTTTAGATAAAATTTTTGAAAAATTGGAGGCTTTGGATAGAAAGGCTGATTTGCAAACGGCTAAAATTGACCAGAATACAGAAAGTCTGAATAGATTAACTGGACAAGTCGCACAGAATGTCCAATCCATTGGAGAGTTGAAGGAGGCTGTAGGTGAAAACCGGAAATTGGCTGAGGATACTAGTCAAAGACTGGGAGAATTGGAGAAAGAAGTTAGACCACTCAGCAAACAAGTTGGAGAACATCAGATTCACTTTTTGATGACAGAGCTGCGGAACAGGGAGGCCAACTTGAGGATACGGTCAATACCAGAAGTAGAAGAAGACAATTTAATTGAGTTTTTGACCAAAGAATTTTCCAAGTTTTGGAAGTTAGAGGAAAAAGATTTTAAAATAGTATCTGCTTTCAGGCTTGGAAGATTTAGGAGGAAAGAGAAGCCCAGAGACTGTTTGATTATACTGAGATCCAAGGAGGAAAGGGATAAGATTTTGGGCCTGCACTACGGGAAGTCACTGGACATTCTGGACAAGAGAATTGAAATTTACAAGGATATCCCTAAACAACTGTTGGACCTTAGATCTGACTACACGGAACTAGCAAGATTGTTGAGGAGCAACTCAATTATCTTCAGGTGGGAGTTTCCTCAAGGATTATCTTTTACTTTCAGAGGGAAAAAGATCAAAATTAGAACATTGGAGGATAGAGACAAGTTTCTGGAAGCACACGGAGAAGATCTTCACAAAGGACTTGGAGCACCAGGGCCCGAACCTTCAGGGGAGCCTGCGCCCTCGGATCCTCAAGGACCGGAGAACAAGGTACCACCCCAGCAAGAATAACCAGATTTATTCAGGATGTCTCTGCAGCTTCTGAGCTGGAATATAAATGGCTGCAACAGTCCGGAGAAAAGGAGAAAAATCTTTCACATTTTAAAAAAAGAACAATTGGACATTATTTGCTTACAAGAAACACATGTGACTAGGCTCCACAGAAAAGTGTTAATAAATAAAAGACTCGGCCAGGAATTTATATCTTCTGACATAGTCAAAAAGAGAGGCGTAGTGATTTATGCAAAAGAGAGCCTTTCACCTAAATTTCTGTTTAAAGATGAAAATGGAAGAATTTTGGCAATAGAAATACAACATCAAGGAGAAAAAATTTTGATATTAGGAATCTATGCCCCAAATGAAGGAAAATCGGATTTTTATAAGAAGTTGCATGAGACTATGCTGGATTATCTGGATTACAACAACATCATCATGATGGGAGACATGAATGGAGTCGTATCAACCAATATGGATAAGTCACAGAATCAAAATGTTACTAAAGAGGGAAGACTACCAAAGACCTTTTTTGAAATGACTGACAATATGGACTGGATTGATATTTGGAGAGTGAGAAACCCCCTGGGAAGAGAAGGAACATTCTTCTCTGAAGCCCAACTGACTTGGACAAGAATCGACCAAATATGGATAACTAGAAGTCTGGCACCTAAGATTAGAAAGGTGGAAATCTGCCCAAAGACATGCTCCGACCACAACGCACTGAGAATGGATATGACACTGACCCCAACCGGCTCCTTTAGATGGAAGATGAATGATGGCCTGTTTAGAGACCAAGAGATTGTAAAGAAGGCCCAAAAAACTCTAAAGGACTATTTTGAGGTTAATATGAACACCAGGGTGGAAAAAAGAACTATATGGGACGCAAGCAAGGCCGTGATGAGAGGGTTCCTGATACAACAGAATACCATAAAGAAAAGATCACAGAATGAAAAGAAGGACAAAATTTTGGAAAAAATTAAAGAGCTAGAGAAGAAGTTAAGATCTAACCCAAAGTCCCAGCCGATTCTACGAGAAATTAAACTTTATCAAGCACAATATTCTAAATTGATAAACCAGGAAATAGAATGGAAGATTAAAATAATGAAGCAAAAAACTTTTGAATCGGCTAACAAATGTGGAAAACTGCTAGCTTGGCAGTTGAAGAAGAGACAAAAACTAAATACGGTAACAAACCTAGAGATTGAAGGAAGAAGCATCCAGAACCCTGGAGAGATCAGAAAGTGTTTTCAGAAATATTTTAAAAAGTTATATACTCAAGGGCCACAAGATGAAATTGAGATTAAACAATTCTTGGAGAAAAATGGATTAGCAAAGCTGTCAGAAGAAAACAAAACAATTTTGAATGGTAAAATAACACGACAAGAGATTGAGCAGGCCATCCAGAACATGAAACAGGGCAAATCGCCAGGGCCAGATGGGCTGACCTCCATCTACTATAAGACATTGAAAGACTACCTGATACAACCATTGTTGGAGGTCAGCAATGAAATTATGGAGGGGAAGAAGGCGCCGGAATCATGGAAAGAAGCTTTTATCACATTGATACCAAAATCGGAAAGTGAAAAGACACAACTAAAGAACTACCGTCCCATTTCCCTTTTAAATGTGGATTACAAAATATTTGCAGATGTCTTGGCACGTAGATTCAAGAAAGTTTTAAATGAAGTAATTCATAAAGACCAGGCAGGCTTTCTCCCAGGTAGACATATGTATGCTAATACAAGGAACATCATAGATATATTGGAACTTTTGCAAACAAACATAAATACTAAAGCAGTTTTAATCTTTATAGATGCGGAGAAGGCCTTTGACAACATATCCTGGAAATTCATGAAAGGGAATCTAAAAGAAATGGGAGTGGGACGGGGGTTTGAGAATGGGATTGAGGCAATATATTCAGAACAAAAGGCTAAACTGATAGTTAACAATGTGGTTACAGAAGAGTTCAAAATTGAAAAAGGTACACGACAAGGCTGTCCGATTTCCCCACTACTATTTATCTCGGTTCTGGAAGTGCTCCTGAATATGATTAGAGGGGATCGGCTGGTGGAAGGGATCCAGGTCGGAGCGAAACAATATAAACTTAAAGCGTTTGCAGATGACCTAGTTCTGACATTACAGGAGCCGGAATCTAGTACGAAAAGAGTATTACAACTGATTCAAAACTTTGGTCGAGTGGCGGGATTTAAATTAAATAAACAAAAAACCAAGGTATTGGGGAAAAATTTGACAGATACTGAGTCGGAACGGTTTCAGAGGGAGACAGAGTTAACGGTGGTCAAGAAAGTGAAATACCTAGGGGTAAACATAACAGCAAAAAATCTGAGTTTATTTAAAGATAACTATGAAAAATGCTGGTTAGAAATTAAGAGAGACTTGGATAGTTGGTCAAGATTAAAACTTTCTTTGCTAGGCCGAATAGCTGCCATCAAGATGAATGTATTGCCAAAAATGTTATTTTTGTTTCAGACACTACAGATCGTAGACAAGACAGAGTGTTTCCGGAAGTGGCAGAAAGATATTTCCAAATTTGTCTGGCAGGGCAAAAAGCCCAGAATTAAGTTTAAGATATTAACGGATGCAAAAGAAAGAGGGGGCTTTGCCCTGCCAGACTTAAAGTTGTATTACGAAGCGGCAGCTTTCTGCTGGCTAAAAGATTGGCTACTTCTTGAAGATACGGATGTATTAGATTTAGAAGGTTTTAATAATGCATTTGGATGGCATGCATATTTATGGTACGACAAGGTTAAGACAAACAAGGCCTTTAAGAACCATATTGTCAGGAAAGCAGTATTTAATGTCTGGATGAGATACAAAGACTTATTGGAGAATAAAACTCCGAGGTGGCTGTCACCCCTAGAGGCTAAGGCCCGAAAAAGAGCCAATATGGAGGCCAATTGGCCAAAATATTGGGAGATATTAGAAAGAGATGGTAACAATTGGAAATTGCAGAGTTTAGAGAAAATGAAAGATAAAGTGCGGGACTGGTTACACTACGCTCAGATTAAAGAAGTATTTAAAAATGACAAAAAGTTAGGATTCCAGGTGGAGAAGTCAAAGTTGGAAACTGAACTGTTAGAACCTAAGACTAAAGTACTTTCAAAGATGTATAATTTGTTGCTGAAATGGAACACACAAGACGAAATGGTCAAATCGGTTATGATAAAATGGGCACAGGATATTGGGCATAATATTATGTTTGAAGACTGGGAAAGGTTATGGACCTCTGGGCTGAACTTCACTGCATGTAATGCTTTGAAGGAAAATGTAATGAAAATGATATATAGATGGTACATGACCCCAGTCAAATTGGCCAAAATATACCATTCGTCTGACAATAAATGTTGGAAATGTAAGGAAAATGAAGGAACCTTTTTTCACCTCTGGTGGACTTGCCCGAGAGTGAAGGCCTTTTGGGAGATGATATATAATGAGTTAAAAAAGGTGTTTAGGTACACCTTCACTAAGAAACCGGAGGCCTTCCTCTTGGGCATTGTCGGCCAGAGTGTGTTAAAGAAGGACAGAACATTTTTCATGTATGCAACAACAGCAGCAAGGATACTGATTGCTAAGAACTGGAAAACTCAAAATCTACCTACGCTGGAAGAATGGCAGATGCAGCTGATGGACTATATGCAATTAGCTGAGATGACCGGCAGAATTCGAGACTCGGGAGAAGAGAGGATGGAAGAAGATTGGAAGAAATTCAAGACTTATCTGCAAAAGTATTGTAATTTGGCTGAATGTTGATTGGGATGTCAGAGTAGAAGTAATTGTCTACCACTAAATAAGATTTAAGTTTAAACTATATGCTAATGATCAAATCCAAGATTATGAACAAAATGATAATTTGTTTGGAAACAATTTTTTAACGATGCAAGTGTGTGCGGGAGGCGTGGGGGAGTCCAAAGCAATGATGAAAAGATGTCAAATAATTAATGCTATTTGTTTAAATATGTTTATGTATTGAAAAACTTGAATAAATATATATTAAAAAAAAAATAAAAAATAAAACATTACAGAAAGGTCCTGCCACAGACACTCTGCTAAGATAGTAAGATATCTATTGAGATTGGCAGCCCTATCGAGATTCCCAGCCAATCACAGCTGATCCCAGAGGAAAGTGAAGCCTGAAGTTGGTGCCGATCAAGCTTTAAAGCAGGGGTCAGCAAACTACTTTAGCAGGGGGCCAGTCCACCGTCCCTCAGACCTTGTGCAGGGCCGGACTATATTTTGGAAAAGAAAAAAAGAATGAATTCCTATGCCCCACAAATAACCCAGAGATGCATTTTAAATAAAAGCACACATTCTATTCATGTAAAAACATGCTGATTCCTGGACCGTCCGCAGGCCGGATTTAGAAGGCGATTGGGTCAGATCCGGCGCCCGGGCCTTAGTTTGCCTACCCATGGTTTAAAGCCTGGATAAGCTCAGTTGGTTAGAGCATGGTGCTGATAACATCAAGGCTGCAGGTTCAATCCCTGTATGGGACTGCTGCGTATTCCTGCCTTGCAGGGGCTTGGTTTAGATTATGCTCAGGGTCCTATCCAGGTCTACAATTTGAGGATTCTTTTTTTTAAAAAAATTAAATTTTATTAAATGTTACATAAAAATAAAATAAATAGAAACAATGCATAACCGTACAGAAAAACATTTATCTATACAATTTTCCAGAATGCAGACTAGAAAAGAAGACAGACAAAAAATAAAAGAAACAAAAAAAAATGAAGGAAAAGAATACTTTTCATAATCAATAATTCCAAATTCATACTTCAGACATTACAATATATAAATCCTTGTTAAAATATTATAAAAGACTTCCACCGCATTCACCACACGTCTCTTGGTTATCTTTCCCCACCACCACCATCGCCCAAGACAAAATGGCGGCCGGGATGCTTCCGGCGGCTGAGGCGAACGCCAAGAGGGAAACTACTGTCAGGGAACTGCCATCGGAAGGAAGGGAAGTGAAAGGGCTCACACAGGTTGGGAGAGACTCAGCAGCTGAAGAGGGAACCAGTAGGGGGAGAGGAGCTGGGCTGAGGGAAAGGGAGCTGGAGGGATGGCTCAGAGACACTTCCAGCGAAAACAGTGGGGAGGTTTCAGGACCTCCTGTAGGGACACCCACTCCTCGCCGGAAACTGTCACGCAGAGAGTCCAGAAGACGTGTTTCCGTTAAGGAGCTTTTATGTTGGAAGCGATTCCGAAAGCAACCACTGTCGGAATCTGCCAGCGACTGACGGAGCCATGTTTAAGGGGCTCCGTTACAGACAGAGGTTTGCAAACTTGACCAAACTCTGAGGGACTAGGATTTTACACACAAGCAGCTCATCGTCCCATCACAGCATTCCGACAGTCTTCGTGAGCAGCTTGTGCAGGAGAAGGCATCATGAGCAACCCAGCCGGAACCGGAGAAGCAGGAGCTGGAGCGGGTCCAAGCCTGGAAGAAAGGTACCGGGTGTTGGAGGTCCAGCTAGCGCTGCAGACGGCGAGGCTTGAGGAGAGGAGGGCTCAGGATGCAGACAAAAAGGGGAAAGACACCCAGCTCGTCAGAAAGGTACCAGGATTGGTGCAGAAGTTTGGGGGGGAGCCCAAAGACTATCATGGCTTTCGGACAGAGATGCAATATGCCCTCAATCTGCAGTTTGATGAATTCCCTGACGAGGAATCAAGAGTGGCTTTCGTGATTGGGCATCTTGAAAAGGGGGCGAGAGACTGGGTTAGACCCCTGATGGCAGCGAATAGTGACGTCCTAAAGGACACGATGAAGTTCTTTCGCGCCATGGATCTGATGTTTTCCAGCGATATTGAACAGGGAGTGGTCCGCAGACAGTTAATGGCTTGCAAACAGGGGAGCCGATCTGTCCGTGAGTACTGGACTGAATTCACCATGTTGATCCATAAATTGGGGTGGGATCTATCGGCGGAACCCATTCAAATGCTTTTTGAAGAAGGGCTTTCTTCGGCTGTGAAAGACGAACTTTCCCGGGCGCCCAGGGCGGAGTCTATGGACCAGCTGACCAAATCAGCGCTGACCATAGGAGCGCGCCAGGAGGCGAGAGCATTGGAGAGGCGGGAAGGGAAGGGGGAACGTTGGAAGGAGTTCCGCATTCCAGACATTCCAGAGCCAACTTTCCCGCCGGCAGAGCCGATGGAAATCGGAACAGCGCGCGCGCGCGCAGTTTCAAAGCCCAGTGAGGGGGGAAAGAAGGAGGGAAAAGGCGCCCGGAAATGCTATCTCTGCCAACAGCCAGGTCACTTTGCCAGAGTCTGCCCCCAGAGGAAGGAATGGCAAGGGATGGTAGGAGCTGTGGAGGGAAGAGAGGAAGAAATACCGAAGCAAGTAAAAGCCAACGCCTGGCTGCCACCGTCGGGGCACAGCAGTCAGGCCAAAGAGCAGTGAAAGTGCCCACGCCAGAACCTCCTAAACCCGCCCTAGTGATAGAAGTGGCGCTAGAGCTGCCAAACGGACACCCTCTAAAGATAAAGGCGCTGTTGGACTCAGGCAGCTCCTGCAATTTCATGAGCAAAGAGTTTGCAGCTGAACACCAGATACAGACGATCCCTTTAAGCAACCCCCTGCAGGTGACCACGATCGATGGCAGGGAGCTGTTGGGAGGAGAAGTCAGCTTGCAGACCGTCCCAATGATAATGAAGGTGGCAAGGCACACCGAACTGATAGCGTTTAATGTGGCCACCTTGGGAGGAGCTCCCATTATATTGGGGATGAGCTGGCTAGCGTTACATGATCCGCTGGTGGGCTGGCATCAGAGAGTGGTTTCTTTTGGTTCAGCACATTGCTTAGAACACTGCAAAGAGGGAAAGGGTTTGGCAGGGGCCCAAGCCACCCTAGCAGGGACTGAAGTAACGGAGAACGTGAAGGTACCACGACAATACGCAGATCTCCGCGACGTCTTCAGCGAAAGGGAAGCTGACCAATTACCCCCGCATAGACCCTTTGACTGTCAAATCAATTTACTCCCTGGGGCACAGCTCCCTGTAGGCAAGCTGTACGCCATGTCAGACAGAGAGATGCAGGAGCTAAGAGAGTTCATTGACAAGAACCTGAAGAGAGGGTTCATCAGAGAGTCCAGGGCGGTGGGGGGCAGCCCAGTGTTTTTTGTGGATAAAAAAAACACGAACAAGCCGAGGCTTGTGTGTGACTTCAGGGCCTTAAATGCAGTGTCAGAACCAGTGGCTTTCCCTATGCCCAGGATTGACGACATTTTGACAAGGGTCAGGAAGGGAAAGATTTTTACTAAACTGGACCTAAGGGGGGCGTACAACCTGATACGAATAAGGAAGGGGGATGAATGGAAAACCACCATGTTCACCCCTTTGGGGGCATTTGAATATTTAGTTATGCCCTTCGGCCTACAAGGAGGCTCCGCGTGCTTTCAATCGTTTATGAACCACGTCCTGGGGCCTTTGCTTTACAAGAATTGTGTGGCCTTCTTAGACGACGTGTTGGTGTATTCTGAGAATGAGGAGCAGCATGTGAGAGACGTCAGAGAAGTGTTGAGCAGGCTGCAAGCCAACCAGCTGTGGGTGAAACTGGAGAAGTGTCAGTTTCATACCAAGGAGGTGGAATTCCTGGGGTATCGCCTGTCAGACAAGGGATTGGCCATGGATCCCGGCAAGGTCCAGGCGGTGCTGGAATGGAAAACACCCAAAACAAGGAAGGATGTGCAGAGGTTCCTAGGATTTGGGAACTTCTATCGTAAGTTCATCCGAAACTTTGCCCACCTGACGGCGCCCATTACGGACTGTCTCAGCAGTAAGAAGAAGTTCGTTTGGACTGAGGAGGCGGAGCGAGCATTTGAGGAACTAAAAAGGGCCTTCGCCTCGGAACAACAACTCCTGCATGTGGATTTACAAAAACCGATGAGAGTGGAAACTGACGCATCAGACAGAGCGATTGGGGCGGTGCTTCTGCAGCCAGGGAAGGAGGAGTCAGAGTGGAGACCGTGTGCCTTTTTTTCGCGAAAGCTGAACAAATCCGAGAGGAACTACACGGTGTATGACCGAGAACTACTAGCCATTCATGAGGCGTTCCGGAGATGGAGGCACCTGCTAATTGGCGCACAACATAAGGTGCAAGTGTGCACTGACCACAAGAACCTAGAGTATTGGAGGACGGCACGAGTGCTCAACCAACGGCAAGTGAGATGGGCCCAGGAGTTCTCCAAATTTAACTTTGAGATTTGTTACGTGCCAGGCCCAGAGAACATTAGGGCGGACGCTCTCTCACGCAAACCTGAATATTTGGAGGAGGAGGGAGCACCCGAAGAGAGACATGTCATTCCAGAGGACCGCTGGGTGTGTGGGGCGGCATTGGTGGGACAAAGAGAACTGGTAGAGGAAACAGAGAATGATGAATACGCCCAGAATAAGCTCAGAGGTCTTAGGGGTGAGGGAGAGGAACCAGGGGGTTTCGAGGAAAGAAATGGAGCTTTGTATTACAAAGGGGCACTGTATATCCCTGAAGGAGACTTAAGGGGGAGGGTACTCAAGCAGTTGCACGACAGCCCCACGGCGGGGCATTTTGGACAACACAAAACCATGTGGTTGGTCACCAGGGAATTTTGGTGGCCTAAGGTGAGGGAAGATGTACGGGAGTATGTAAGAGGGTGTGAGCAATGCCAGCGAGCCAAAGGGGAGAGGCGGGCACCGGCGGGGCTATTAGAACCCTTACCAACCCCAGAACGACCTTGGGAGGCAGTGTCGATAGATTTTATGACTGATCTGCCGAAGTCCAAGGGGAAAACAGCCATCATGGTGGTGGTAGACCTACTAACAAAGATGTGCCACTTTGTAGCCTGCTCGCATGCAGTCACGGCGGAAGAGACAGCGAAGTTATTTGTAGAACACATTTTTAGGTTGCACGGGGTGCCATTGAGGGTGGTCTCAGACCGAGGAAAACAATTTACTTCCAGGTTCTGGAGGAAGCTCATGAGCTTACTGCAGGTGGAGGTCAACTTTTCGACTGCCCGGCACCCTGAAACCAACGGGCAGGCGGAAAGAGCAAACGGGGTCCTCCAGCAATACCTGAGGTGTTATGTCAATGACAGAGAGAATGACTGGGTAGAAAAGTTGGCGCTGGCGGAATTTGCCTACAACAATGCCGAGAATGTGTCCACAGGGATGAGCCCCTTCTTGGCTAATTATGGGTGTCATCCCAGGGCTTTCCCAGGGGGAGAAGGGGAGAGATGGGGTGTCCCGGCAGCCGAGCATTTTGTAGAAGAAATGGAAGCAATCCATCGTCAGCTCCAACTCAACTTAGAAAGGGCGAAGGAAGAATACAAGAGGCAGGCAGACAAGAACCGAAGGGAAGGTGAAACCATAAGGGTGGGAGATAGGGTGTGGCTGTCAACCCAAGGGTTGCCGTTCAAAGGAGGTTGTAAGAAATTAAGACCCAGGAGATTGGGTCCCTTTGAGGTCATTCAACAGGTCAACCCAGTGGCTTTCAGGCTCCGGTTACCCAACCACATGAAACTGCACCCAGTATTTCACAGGTCGTTACTGTCACCGTATGAGGGGGGACGAGAAGGGATGGCCACTCGGGGACCGGTCATAGAAGAAAGGGAATGCAGCAGCCATGTGGCAGAAATCCTCGACGCCAGATGGAAGGGGGATCAGGTGGAGTATTTGGTAGCGTGGGAAGGAGAACCGGAGTCAGAAAACACTTGGGTAATGGCAGAAGATATCAATGACGAGGTATTGATAGAAACGTTCCATCAAAGGTTCCCAAGGAAACCTCAGCCTGTGGAGAGGTTCCGGAGGGAATACTTTGGGACCACCGATGAGGAGGAGGAGTTGGAAGGATTCTCGGAATCGGAAGGGGAAGGGGAGATGGACTCTGAGGAGGAGGAGTACTTCGAGACCAGGAACCGCAACAGGTGGAGAGAAGTGTTCGGGACATCGGAAGATGAAGGAAGTTCATTCCGGGGTTTTGCCTCCTCACCGCCCGTAGAGGAGGGGGCGAGAGGGGATGAAGGGGGCCCTGGAGGGGAGGTGGATGTCAGGGAACTGCCATCGGAAGGAAGGGAAGTGAAAGGGCTCACACAGGTTGGGAGAGACTCAGCAGCTGAAGAGGGAACCAGTAGGGGGAGAGGAGCTGGGCTGAGGGAAAGGGAGCTGGAGGGATGGCTCAGAGACACTTCCAGCGAAAACAGTGGGGAGGTTTCAGGACCTCCTGTAGGGACACCCACTCCTCGCCGGAAACTGTCACGCAGAGAGTCCAGAAGACGTGTTTCCGTTAAGGAGCTTTTATGTTGGAAGCGATTCCGAAAGCAACCACTGTCGGAATCTGCCAGCGACTGACGGAGCCATGTTTAAGGGGCTCCGTTACAGACAGAGGTTTGCAAACTTGACCAAACTCTGAGGGACTAGGATTTTACACACAAGCAGCTCATCGTCCCATCACAACTACCAACCAACCAACCAAACAAACAAACAAACAAAACTCTTGGTGATCTAATTCACCTCACAATTTGAGCATTCTGTGTCTGAGCAGTAGCTTCAAGGCCTGCTGAGCTGTACTAGGATTTTCCATTCTAGCACAGCCCACCACACTGGAAAGGAAAAATGAGTCACCTGATATCATAGCATTATCAGGTGTCTATAATGTCCCTGCTTGCTCACCTGTCTTCTGAACTATATAACCCTACCCTGCACAGTTCTCAACGAAATGTGCATTCCAATGTACACTTGGATGAACACCCGGAGTCATCCTGGTGGAAAAAAGTCACATATAACTCTTTATTTGAAGGCTCAACCAGACTGAGTAGGTGTTGGCATTTGTTTGAAAAGTTTGTACTGAATATTAAGATTATTATTATTTATTTTCATCTTGCCTCTCCTTCCAGAAGGAGCCCAGAGTGGCCATTTAAACAATGAATAAATGCAGTTTAAAAATCTTGACAGCTAGCCATCTCAAACCTGTCAGAAATGATGACAGTTCGAGATGCAGGTTTGAGTTGTCTTTTAGCCCAAGCAACCCGGGTTCAAAAACAGTCCTGGCAAAAAATGAGGAACTTGGTGTTGGAACTTTCTACACAATTCAACAGATTTGTACTTGTAAACCTGCATGTGTCGCTCTAGTATCACATTGCATAGTATTGGTTTCATCATGAATAAATAATAAAAAATAATAATGTGGACATCTATTTCACAGCAAGAACTTGCAGAAATATAAACCAACTTGGGAAATAAGCACACAGTTTTTAACTGTCTCTGGCGCTTAAGTTTGGACTTGTAGACTGCAAACCTTAACTTACATTAAAACGCTGCCTGTATGGAGTAAAGGTAAAGGTAAAGGGGCCCCTGACCATTAGGTCCAGTCGTGGCCGACTCTGGGGTTGCGGCGCTCATCTCACTTTACTGGCCGAGGGAGCCGGCGTACAGCTTCCAGGTCATGTGGCCAGCATGACTAAGCCGCTTCTGGCGAGACAGAGCAGTGCACAGAAACACCGTTTACCTTCCCGCCAGAGTGGTCCCTATTTATCTACTTGCACTTTGACATGCTTTCGAACTGCTAGGTTGGCAGGAGCAGGGTGTCAAGGGCCGTGTCGGCCGGCTGGTCTTCCCCTGGGCAGGTGGGCAGGTGTCTCAGTATAGCCCCACTTTGCTCCGGTGGGGATGCGGTTGTTCCAGTGGCATCGGATGGGCTGACGCCCTCCCCGCCCAGCGCCCGCACCCACCCACCCACCCTGGGCACCAGCAACTGATGCTACACCACCGTGTTCAGTGGCTGTGGTGGCAACTCACCCTTCCCCCAATGACGGTCTCTATAATTTGGATCCCAGCCTTCCTTCATAATTGCATGTACAAAGCAGTATTTCAAAAACTCCAGGCAGCATACATCCCCCAAAACCCAAGCTATTTACTTTCACTTAACAGGAGTTCCCTATCTCCCAGCCCCCTGCTGGTGGTGGCTGGGTGGATTGGGGAATTCTTGAGAATGGTGTGAAATATCCTGCAGGAAGCTGCTGATGGAGGGGGAAGTTGGTGAAAATCACTTTATGTGAATAGAGGAGCAACTTGGGATTCAAGTCTATTTATTCCTTAGGAAGACTTGCATCTGTGGTCATTATAAGAAATACAGTCGTACCTTGGAAGTCGAACGGAATCCGTTCCGGAAGTCCGTTCGACTTTCAAAACGTTCAGAAACCAAATCGCAGCTTCTGATTGGCTGCAGGAAGCTGCTGCAGCCAATCAGAAGCCACGGAAGCCCCGTCGGATGTTCGGGTTCCAAAAGAACATTCGCAAACTGGAACAATCACTTCTGGGTTTGCGGCGTTCAGGAGCCAAAACGTCCGAGTTCCAGGGCGTTCAGGATCCAAGATACGACTATATTCAAAAGCAGACACAACAAATGCTCTTAAAACACACAACCTTGGGATTTAATAGTGACTATATTAAGGAACTTTTGAAGCTTCCTGTGAATCTTGTCTGGATTTCCTGTTCCCACCCTCCCTCAAATGGGTATACACAATTGCATTTTAGACTATGTTTACGATTCTTCCCCCCCCCCAAAAAAAACCCAGTTGTTATTATTTCTGCTTTCATGCGTATTTCATCCAGTACCTCTTTGTAAGAAGACATAATCCTTTCAATGGCATCTGCTCCCGAGGCCAATAAATTTCTTGAAGTGGTGAAGGTTTCCGTCCTCTCGCTGACCATCGCTTGTTTCTGACCATCTTCTAATTCTAAAGGCAAGAAAGAAAGCTTAATTAGAGCAAACCTACTTGAAGCATATTCTAACTCCACTAAAGAGAAACTTCTCTAGAAGGAAAGGAGATGCGGGCAAAATTTGTGTAGTTAAATCAGAATCAGTCAAACGCAGTTGCCAAATCCTGACTCAAAGAATGGGCCTGTGGCAGCAGCAGCGTGTCAAGGAGACCTTGACAAATACTCCTTCTCTTGCCAGCACACTCAAGGAAGGGAAACTGCAGCATCTGCCTAAAGTCTCCCCACTATGCAGTCATCAAAAATACAAGAGCATTTGAGTAATTCCGGTTCTGGAAGAACAGTTTTGGAGAGACTGCGGCAACTCAATTTCATATTTGCATCTCAGCATAATTCAAAGCACTGGTAGCTACATTTAAAACCCTGCAATCAGGTGGCAAATGCGTAGTCTGATACGGCCCCTGAAAACCCCTGGTAGTTTGGTGGCAGCAGATACAAAAACAAATGCAGTCCTACCGATCTCATTTGGGTCACATGGTGAAGTACCTGGCACAGATTTCTGCTGCAGTTGCCAGGGGGAAAGGATGTGGGGGAAATTGTGTGCAGTCAAAATTGTGCTACGATTTCCATCGAGGGCCAAGGATCCAAATTCCACAGCCCATCATGGAGTGCTGTGTGCGCGCTCTGGTATACATACATGTGTGCGAGGGCACTTTTATACTACACACATTTGGGGGGCCATTGACATGTAGCCAGTGTGGTGTGGTGGTTAAGAGCGGTGGACTCGTAATCTGGTGAACCGGGTTCGCTTCCCCGCTCCTCCACATGCACCTGCTGGGTGACCTTGGGCTAGTCACACTTCTCTGAAGTCTCTCAGCCCCACTCACCTCACAGAGTGTTTGTTGTGGGGAAGGAAGGGAAAGGAGAATGTTAGCCGCTTTGAGACTCCTTAAGGGGAGTGAAAGGCGGGATATCAAATCCAAACTCTTCTTCATCTTCTTCTTCCTTGGAGGACCATGTAGCTATCGGGTGATAAAGCTTTGACCCAAAGGCCTCGGATCCAAAATACCCAAAGGAATACATTCTGCTATATCAATTTACCTGCTCCCTCCACTCCTCTTAGTGTGGAGCACAACTGATTGTGGCAAGAGATAGGGCTTTTGAGGAGCACCAAAAACCATGCACCAGGCAGGGGTAAAAAAGCCACTCTCTAGTTGTCATGTGCTGGCTGGTGAGGATGCAATAGGCCTCCAGCGTCACTTACGGACTCATTGTTAAAACCGTGTTTATGGAAGACAATCTTACTCAGCTACGAGTGATTGCCAAAGAAGAAGAAGAAAAGAAGGTGAAGACTTTTATAAAGTTTGGCAATCTTTTTCTTTGCTAAGCACCTAATATTTTATTTTAAAGGTGTGGTTCATGTCTCTGCTTCTGTTGTATTTTCACTGAACTTTAACTGAATTATTATTATTATTTATTATTTATTAAGTTTCTATACAGCTCTTCATCCAAGGATCACAGGGCATTTTACAATATAAAACTGAAACTTCAGGAAGGGATACACGATTATGTGGATTTCAAAAACACATGTGTTGTTTTTAAAGGACAGTAAGGTTTTAAATTGTTGCAAGACACTCTGAGTACCGCCATAGGGACCAGAAGGGTGGGACAGAATTTTTAATATAAAAATAAATACAAATAGTATAACATGAGCAAACAAATGACAACAATTGTCTTCGGCTTTGCCATTACCCAGTGGTTTGTCACCCAATGCCCCATGATTCCTGTTTGTACGTCTTAAAAATATTTCACTCATTCGTTTGTTCATTCTGTCCCTGTTTTCATCATACAAAATGATCCCAGAAGGGAATACAATCAATTATCATTAAAATAAAACATAATCCATAGTGCAATTGACTGAAGGCAAATTCTATTGTGTGTGTTAAAAAAACAAACCAACCTGTCATCAAAGTAGAATTTAGGAAGCCTTAGGAAGTCAAAGAAGAATTTAGGAAGCAAAGAGTTCATTCTTGTACACACTGTATATATCTATTTATAATATTTATAAGCTGCCCTTCCCAAGGTGACACAGAAGTTTACGGTTATTTATATTGCATATTGATTATTCAAAAACATAATGCTAAAAATGAAGAACAAATAACACTAGTGACATTTAAAAGCAATAAAACACGTCTAAGTCACATGGGCCGCCATATTGCTCACTGCTGGAAGGTTCCAAATTATCTTTAAAAAGCAACCATATACAGCGCATCACCTCCCTTGGAGAAGCAGATGGAAACAAAATTTTCACTCACAGAGCGATGACACTTCAGCCAAAACCTCTGCGTTACAGTGGAACCTTGGTTCTTGAACACACTTCATTCCGGGAGTCCATTCAACTCCCGAAACTGTTCCAAAACCAAGACGCAACTTCTGATTGGCTGCAGGAGCTTCCTGCACTCAAGCGAAGGCCGTGTTGGATGTTTGGCTTCCGAAAAACATTCAAAAACCAGAACACTTACTTCCCGGTTTTCGGCGTTTGAGAACGAAGATACGACTGTACTTCCCTCAATTTTTTCATGCAGATGTTAAAATGCACGGGGCACACAATGGAATCTTGTGGCACACCGTAGGTCAATGGCCAACCCAGCAAAATGCTCCAGAAAGATACCATGTTTGATGATATGGAAAGTTACTTAGAGGTTCAGGAGAACCAATCCAACTGAACTTCCTCATCCAGCCTTCATTGTAAGTTGTCCAACAAGACAACCATGGCTGTGTCTATCCCATAGCCAGGCCTGAAACTGGGAGAGTAAGCTCCACTGAGCTCAGGGGCGGATTAGAGTCACATAGGATTTGTACTGTAAATCCTGAATAATTTCTTCACCTCTACCATTAATCACTGATCATTACTAGAACTCTAACAACTTGTTTCATTAGGGAAGTTTTTAATGACTGAAGTTTTAATGTATTTTTAATCTTTTGTTGGAAGCCGCCCAGAGTGGCTGGGGAGACACAGCCAGATACGTGGGGTAGAAATAATAATTATTATAATATTATTATTATCATTTATATTCACTATATTTTTTCCACAGAATTCAAGGCGGTGTTCCCAGGCACTGGCAAAAAACTAATTAGTTTCAGCAAAGTCCCCGTGTTATGTCCTCTCAAGGGTCGACTTTCATTTGCTTGTTTTGACTAGAACAGCTATTAAATATGTTCTTGTTATTTTAGAAAACAAGACCCCCCCATTTGAGAATATTACAATAATGCATAGTTGAATAAAGAGATGTACTTTGTGGGGAATCATTTTGTTTTCGTCACTAGGAATTATGTTTGCGTTGTGAGAGAGGAAAAAACCTTAACTTTTTTTTTAAACGCAAACTGACAAGGAAATGTGGAGAAGTCTGGGAAAATGACAAAAGGGAATGAAACTGAAATTATGCATCCCAAGTCAAGCCTCTTTTGAGGAATGGGGTGGGGAAGAAAGAGGGAGAATAATTTCCTGGAATATCCTGACATGTCAGGCTGCCCCATTCAATGGTTTGTTTCAGACCCCATTTGCATATATCCACTGCTGCAGTGGGATAGGCGATAACTAAATGCTGAATATAATAAATAGTGTTTGCACAAATCAGTTTAATGTATTGATTACACGGTATGAACTGGCTAGAATTCGTCTCATTTTCTCTTTCTTTCTGAGACTGCTTGCAAGTACAGAAAAGGCATTGCATGATGTGCTAAACTAGTTATCAGAAACAATTAAGAAAAGAACAAAAATTGCATGTGTGTAATAGCAATAGCTGGACCCACCTTTATTTAAAGGGCAACAAATCTGTAGTTGTTTCTTTTAGTATTATTGTACGTTTACTGCCAAGAAAACGTGATGGGGGATTTTCTGCCTCAGGCACCAAAGTAATTTGACCTACCTTGGGCACTAAGCCCCTTGACTTGAGCCTGGGGGCACCATTTACTATTCTGCCCAAGGCAACAAAAGGTTTTTGGGTAGGACAGCTGTTTTTATAACTTACCATATTTTTTGCTCTATAAGACACACTTTTTCCCTCCTAAAAAGTAAGGGGAAATGTGTGTGCGTCGTATGGAGCGAATGCAGGCTGCGCAGCTATCCCAGAAGCCAGAACAGCAAGAGGGATTGCTGCTTTCACTGCGCAGCGATCCCTCTTGCTGTTCTGGCTTCTGAGATCCAGAATTTTTTTTTCTTGTTTTCCTCCTCCAAAAACTAGGTGTGTCTTGTGGTCTGGTGCATCTTATAGAGTGAAAAATACGGTAGTTTTTCCTAGAGTTGTTCCACCTAGCCACACAATGCTGGGCAGACACAGGGTTGCTGCAGCTAAGAATATGTAGACACCTTCCTGACCGATTCCTCCAGATAATCCCACTGGGATGAAACCGCCACACAAAACGTTTCACGTTCAATAAAATGTTATTACCGCCATCAGCAAATCCCGTCGCAGTGATGATAGGTACGGCCACCATAATCAAGCCGCTGCTGCTCCAGACGTACTTCATCAGAAACTGCTCCAGCATGATGTACCATAAGCGTTTGGACAAAATGAGGTTCATTTGGTCTGCTAGAGCTTTGTAACTTTTCTCTAGTTGGTTCATTTCTACCTACAGTGTAAAAATGCAGATACTGATAAGAGCATGGAACATGTGATTATGGATGCACTTTAAACAGATAAGCCTAAACAAGTGAATATATATCTGTCCAGAGATAGACAGAAGCCAACAATACCAGGTGACCAGTAAGTAAACTCATATTCTTACCTGGCTTTTAGTACACCATTAACACCAGTCCTGAAAGACCTACATTGGCTCCCAGTACGTTTCCGAGCACAATTCCAAGTGTTGGCCTTTTAAAGCCCTAAACAGCCTCGGCCCACTATACCTGAAGGAGCGTCTCCATCTCCATCGTTTTGCTCAGACACTGAGGTCCAGCACCGAGGGCCTTCTGGCAGTTCCCTCCCTGCGAGAAGTGAGGTTACAGGGAATCAGGCAAAGGGCCTTCTCAGTAATGGCACCTGCCCTGTGGAACGCCCTCCCGTCAGATGTCAAGGAAATAAACAACTATCTGACTTTTAGAAGACATCTGAAGGCAGCCCTGTTTAGGGAAGTTTTTAATGTTTGATCGTGTTTTTGATATTCTGTTGAGAGCTACCGGGGAAACCCAGCCAGATGGGTGGGATATAAATAAATTAATAATAATAATAATAATAATAATACTGTTAGGCAGGGTCTCAGTTGGTATATGTAGTTTTGATCAACTCAACAACCCAAACAGGGTAGCTTGGACATATCTTCCTAGAAGTGAAATATGCAGTGGAGGCTGGAACATTAAGGCAAACAAAGCACTCCTCTACCAACCTCAGCCTGCCCTCACTCAATCCCCACCCGCTTGCCCAAATTCTTACAACAAGCAGTCCAGCGAGGTGGCACTGCTTGTGAGCTTCATCCACCTTAGCCTCAGAGTTGCTCTTGCAGAACTCAGCAGGGAGGAGGATGGAGACAAAACTAGAATTAATTGACTGTGGTTTTACTTACTGCCTTCTCTTCTACCAATCCTAATGGGCAACAGCCAACAATGGAGATATGTTAATTCCCAAGCTTCGTGTAAGATAATGATAATAAGTATGGCAAGAGATTGTTACTCACTCATGCTTCCACTTTGTGTCCCATCTGGAACCACCAGAAAAGCAACCTTTGTATTAAAATGGTAACATAGGTAGACCTGTTGATTCAAGACACCTGATCCTGATTGTTTCACATATTATGTAGCAGCAAATCAAGGTGTGTACACCCAACAGCAACCTACCCCAGTTCCATGAGGGCTGTACCTATAGCCCAAATACTGCCTACTCTGATGGGCAGAAGACTTCCAGGGTATTAGACAGAAGTACATCTCAGCCCTGCTTCCATATCTATATAGAAATGTGAGAGGGTTGAACGTGGGACACCATATAGGTTCTACCACTAAGCTCCATCTCCTCAGTCACATAAAATGGTGACTCATTACAACTCTACCCATTCTACAGCTTCTCCATCAAGTTCAGTGTAGATCTTTGCACTATCCTATGGCATCCTTTCAAGAAGTAATGTTATGGAACAAATTACACCCTCTGGCTCCTATGGGACACTGCTGCTTTGGAATAAGAGCTAATCCTTTAAACATCCTGCAACCCTCTTCATTTTGCTTGGCTAAGGAATCTCTACCAACATATACCAGCTGAACATCTGGCCAGTTAATGCTAACATCAACTCAATCACTTACAGCATGGATGATGATGATAATACTTTTATAACGAGTACAGATATTTATGAATCAGAATTGCTGTTTGCAAATGAATGGTGATTTTAGCAAATACCCATCTTCAAATTAAAACAAAACATTGTGTTGTTATTTTTAACTCCATCAAAATACAAACCAGGAGCCAAGGCAAGGATAAATAACTTAAAAGCAAATTATAACTTAATGGCTTTGTTGCTGCTTTTAGACTCAGACCTGCAAGTTTTACTTAGGTCAGAGAATTCTAGGAGCTTTGATTCAGTCAAACTTGATTATAAAAATTGCTTTTAATAATGTTTGTGTGCTTCTGGCTGGAGCTGTGATCTTTGAAGTATGGCAAAACATCATTTGCTGGACCATCCTCGGGAATTCTCAACTCTGTTTTTGTGGGGAATGCTCTATTTAAGTGCATAACTGATATAGGCTTAGGTACCTGACAGATGCTGAACGTGAAAATGAGCAGTCCGTTATTTTTCAGAGGATTAACCCTTCTATAGGTTCTGTTATACACTCAGATAAAAATATTCCTTTGATCAACTTTCCTTTCTGTTTTCCTCTGAATGAGCCTGAAACTTGATTCTGACTCCCATTGGCCCACATGCAATCCCTTGTGAGGCTGCATGGGTTCTTCATCAGCTTGTGTGGATGCTACTGCCTCCATATGAGGCCAACACACACAATCACTGTAAGTTGCAAGAGGACTGCTAAAACTGGTACAAACTGTGATGGCTGCATATACGAGTGCCACATCAAAGCACTTATCACCAGCAGTGCCTCATTTCCCCACGCCAAGCAGTTGAGTGGGCACCACCAAGCACACGCCCACGTGCTGCAAGTCAACTGCGAATTCCTCAAACGCTGACAGCTAAACTTGCCCATGGCTGCATATCAATCATTTCCTGCATAGCCTTAAGAGGTTAGGAAGGCTATAGCCAGAAAACTTCTATTCTAGATAATAGGGTAAGGGTAAAGGTAAAGGTAAAGGGACCCCTGACCATTAGGTCCAGTTGTGGTCGACTCTAGGGTTGCGGCACTCATCTTGCTTTACTGGCCGAGGGAGCCGGCGTACAGCTTCTGGGTCATGTGGCCAGCATGACTAAGCCGCTTCTAGCGAACCAGAGCAGTGCACGGAAACACCGTTTACCTTCCCGCCGGAGCGGTACCTATTTATCTACTTGCACTTTGATGTGCTTTCGAACTGCTAGGTTGGCAGGAGCAGGGACCGAGCAACAGGAGCTCACCCCGTTGCGGGGATTCAAACCGCCGACCTTCTGACTGGCAAGTCCTAGGCTCTGTGGTTTAACCCACAGCGCCACCCGCGTCCCCAGATAGTAGGGTAGGAGAGCTGAAAAGAATGCCAATATATTTCACATCTGGCAAACAATGTGCCCCTTTGGTTTCAGATGGTACATGGGTAAGGTAAAGGTAAAGGTACCCCTGCCCGTATGGGCCAGTCTTGACAGACTCTAGGGTTGTGCACCCATCTCACTCAAGAGGCCGGGGGCCAGCGCTGTCCGGAGACACTTCCGGGTCACGTGGCCCGCGTGACAAAGCCGCATCTGGCGAGCCAGCGCAGCACACGGAAACACTGTTTACCTTCCCACCAGTAAGCAGTCCCTATTTATCTACTTGCACCCGGGGGTGCTTTCGAACTGCTAGGTTGGCAGGCACTGGGACCGAGCAACGGGAGCGCACCCCGCCGCGGGGATTCGAACCGCCGACCTTTCGATCGGCAAGCCCTAGGTGCTGAGGCTTTTACCCACAGCGCCACCCGCATCCCAGATACATGGGTAGATGAGTCTAAAAGCCTGGGACACAAATTTTCACAGCCTTCCAGTGTATGTGGTGGTTCATTTACCAGAAGTGATATATTCAGCATTAAGTATGGAAGTGTTTACTCAATTCTGAGCAAACTAAGCTCCTTGATGTATTATTTTGTTCTAGGAGGCTTAGTTTGTTCTGGGTTTTCTAGTCTCGTTTACCCATGTACCATCTGAAACCAAAGGGCACATTGGTTGCCAGATTTTAATTTTTTCCAGCTCTCCTGGAAAGCAACATTTTGGGAGAATTTGGAGGTACAGCTGGTATGAATCAGGCCTGCATTGTTCTTGCACCAGCTCTAAGTCTAGGCCAGTTCCTTGTTCATCAGCACAGCCATGATGGTGATGGGAGTCTCTCCTTGTATTGCTCCAAGGAAGACAACTTCTTCTCCTTCCACCTGTGCTAAAGACCAATGTGACACCATAAGAAGTTCTGGTGCAAGCAGGACCTAGGTCCAGGTTAGCGACATAAGAAGAGCCCGTTTTTAAGGTGGAAAACTCTGTCCCCACATTAAAACAAATTTTTAAAATGCGCACTGAATATATTTGCCACCTTGATTTTTTTAAAATACTCATTCATTTTATGTAACTAGTTGTTAAAGCACCCACAACACTTTGGCCTGAGCTATTTAAAGACTTTGCAGCGCTGCATCTCTGCTCAGCTACGCAGATCAATGGCAAAGGTTGTATTGCTGTCCACATTGAAAGAGCAAAGTTTTCCCCAGGCTGCCAAGTGAAAGTGCTGCATTGATCAGGGTGGGACAGGAGGGGGAGGGGAAATGATTTCTTGCAACCAGGACATTTGAAAGAATAGGAAGAACAGTCTATAAGAAACGAACGAAAACAAAGCCCATTTTATGCTTAGCCCTCACATGTGTTTTCTCAGGAGTGAGTCCCTCTAAATTCAGTGGAGCTTACTTGCCAGTAAGGGTTTAGGGATTGCAGCCTTTGGCACTCTTACACGGGAGTAAGCCCTACTGAATATGATGGATTTACTTCTGAGTTAGTCATGCATAGGCCTGCACTATCAGTCATCCAAACAACTGGGAGAGAAAGAGTAGAAAATGGGATTCACATGGGAGTGTGCAGATAAGTCCGTGGCCTTTTTATTTTGTATTAAATTAATCCCAAACCTCAGGTTCTGCAGCCACTGTGGCTGCAACAGAAGGGAAATTCACCCTTTTGTAGGAAGAAAAGAGTGCTTAGCATGTATTAAAGGGAGAGAGCTAATGACTGTTAAGCTACTACTGCCAGTACTTGCTCTGGCCTTTTCCAGGTAAAGGAGAAAAACAAAGCTCCTTTACTAAGCCTGCAGGATATTGTAAACAGGTCTGGGTGTCATAGGAATTCAACTCTCCCAGGGATGAGGGCAGCAGCAGTAGGAGGGATTGCCAAGTACTACAGCTGAGAGGTCTCTCCTGTCTCCGATGTCACCCAGCTCCTGTGTCTCCTCCTCCTCCTCCTCCTCCTCCTCCTCTTCTTCTTACCTTGTGGCCCCTGTAGAAGGCGATCTCCTCCACGTTGGCGATGATCCGAGAGTGGACGTAGCGCAGGTAGCCCTTGCGCTGGGCCTCCTCGGCCACCAGCTTGCCAAACCTGGGCGAGCAGGCTTTGAGCACCTTGGCGGTGGCGTAGACCACCAGCCCGGCCAGGAGCGTGGGCCCGATGGGGCTGGCCCCCCTGGACCTGGCCGTCTGGATGAGGGTGTAGGAGGTGAGCACCACGTCGAGGATGGGCTTGGTTAGGTTGGAGTAGAGGTGCGCCACCGACTGCGAGAACATGGCCATGTCCTCGGTGAGCGACTGGTCCGGGTTGGCCAGCCGGCTGTCCATGTTGATCACCTTGTAGTAGGTCTGGTCGGCGAAGTAGGTCCGGTAGGCGTGATCCACCAGGCGGGTGCGGAAAGCCAGCGCCAGCTTGCCCTCCAGGTAGCGGATGGCGCTGTTGACGAAGGTGGCCGGGATGGCGATGGCCAGCCACTTGATCAGCTTCCAGGCGAAGCTGCGCGGCCGCTTCTCCACGATGCTCTTGACGATCTTGCCGTCCAGGCCGGCCACGTAGATGGAGAGGAAGGTCCGCGACACCAGCGCCGCCGAGTGCAGGCACAGCCAGCCGCTCTCCGCGCTCACCGCCCGCGGGAAGAGGATCTTGCGCAGCGCCAGCAGCTGGCGGAAAAATTCCGCATTGGCCGCCGGAGACGCTCGGCCGGCGGCGGGGAGACCCGGGCAAGGCAGCAGCTGCAGCTCCGGAGGAAGATCAGCCCGGCTGCCGCTGGCCATCTGCCTCTGCTGCGGGTCCTTCTTGCAGCCCGCCTGCCGGAGCCGCCTGCGGACCAGCGGGCAGAGGATCTTCAGCCCGTACACCGCAGCCAGCAAGCACGCCGCCCTCTTCGCGGCGCCCGAGCGGCTCCATTTCTCGCGCCCGGGGGGCATTTTCCCGGGGATCCTCCTCCTGCCTGGCTTATCTATTCCACCCGCCCAGAGGGAGGGGCGCAGGGACGGCAGCCGCTCATCCAGGCCTGGGGAGACCCATCTTCACGTGGCCCCCTTCCCCCCGCGCCGCCGATCGCGCCCGCGTCCCAGGCGGAATGACTCCGGGTCCGCCGGCAGCCGAGGCTTTTTCCCTGCCACCACCGGCGAATCATTGCCCACCCCGCCGCGGCAAGCCACGCCCCCGCCGCCCGCTCATTGGTCGCCGAGGCCTGGGAAATCCTCGGCCGGCGAGCGGCGTCGCTTTCCTTCTGGTCCTCCACAGCGCTCTCGGTTAAAAAGTGGGATTCCGAAGCCGAGCAGCGGAAATCCTTTCCGCTGCCGGGTTGGTGTAGCGTCGAAAGCATCTGCTGTCATCTCTCTCTCTCTCTCTCTCTCTCTCTCTCATAGCTGTCAACTTACAGATTTGAAATAAGGGACCAGCAGCCTCGAAAATAAGGGATCAGCAGCCAAAATAAGGGATTTTGCATAGCTTATACAGTGGTACCTCGGGTCACATACGCTTCAGGTTACAGACTCCACTAACCCAGAAATAGTGCTTCAGGTTAAGAACTTTGCTTCAGGATGAGAACAGAAATCGGGCTCCGGCGGCGCGGCAGCAGCAGGAGGCCCCGTTAGCTAAAGTGGTGCTTCAGGTTAAGAACAGTTTCAGGTTAAGAATGGACCTCCGGAACGAATTAAGTACTTAACCCCAGGTACCACTGTACATCAATCCGGCACTGATGTAGCCATGCTGCTTTGGCTGCCACTGACTGTGTTTTGCAGGGAGTTGGACTAGATGATCCTAAGGGTCTACGACTCCGACCAAAGAAGAGTGGCGGACAAAACTGGTGAACAACGTTGAGATGGCAAAGCTTACAGGCAGAATTAGAAACCAAGAAGAGGACCTCTTTAATAAAGAATGGAGAAAGTTTATAATTTATTTGAAAAGCTATTACAAATACATACATACATAGAGTTATATATATTGGTAGGATTGACAGAAAACTTGTAATAAAATTTTGAACTATGGATGGACAAATGCTTTATAAAAATAGAGTTATGAAAGGGATGCAGAGGGGGGAATCACTACATTAAGATGCTGCACTGGTTGGAGGGAATGCTAAGCAGCACGTCGGGGCTGCCGTCGTCCTGGCACGAGGAGTTCCATCGGCCCTTCCTCGAGAGAGAGGGAGGGAGAGAGACTGGCCCACACCGCCCGCGAGCCCGGCATGAGGTGGTTGCGGCGCCACGGCAGCCACTAAAGTGCCGCCCTTCTGCACCCCTCCCCATCCCCTCCTCTTCCTCCTCCCTCAGGCCGCCTCCTCAGCTGCCGCTGCCGTCTCCGGCTTCCCCTGGCAGCGCGGTGGAAGTCTCGCAAGAGAAGGGCTGCCTGCCCACCTGCCACCACCCATCTCCTCATGACACGCCCCTGAGGGGGAAAAGGGAGAGACGGAGACATGACAGCTCGTGCACGTGCTCTCTCGCGCGGCGGAGGACCCCGAGCCGCTGCTTCCCTCCTGAACCAGGCGAGCATGAAACCCGGGAAATTTAAGGGATATCATCAATCCGGGACAGCAGTGGGAAACGGTACTGGGATAAGGGAGTTTCCCGCCAAATAAGGGACGGTTGACAGCTATGCTCTCTCTTCTCCCAGTGGTGGCATGCGGTGATCTCGGTGAATTCCCTTTCGGGATCTGCTGCCCCACACGTGCTCCTGTCCTGGGGAAAGGTGTGGAACAGAGGGGTGGAAGGAGGGGTTCCGCCCATCATCACAGGCTTTCCGAGATCGATCTGTAGCCTAGCCTGCAAAAACTTGCCCCTCTTTCTCCCCAGTTGCAGCCTTCCCTCTGCCCAGTTGCAGCCTTCCCAAAAGAGTTGCATTGCGAGCTAAGGCAGTGGAAGCTGAGAAATTGTCCCTGCTCACATCCAGGGCTTTAAAAAGAAGGGGTCTGCACATGCAAGTTCCCTGTGCATAGTGCTTCCTTGCATATTTGAATGAGCCTTGCAATCAGAGATGCAAAATTTGGAATCAACTTTAAAAAAACAACAACGAAGTTATCCCAGGAATGGGGACTGGTCAGGTGATTTGAGAATTCCGTGAATGAATCTGCATGTGCAAACTATTCTTTTGTTGTTGTTTAGTCGTTTAGTCGTGTCCGACTCTTCGTGACCCCATGGACCAGAGCACACCAGGCACTTCTGTCTTCCACAGTTTGGTCAAACTCATGCTGGTAGCTTCGAGAACACTATCCAACCATCTCGTCCTCTGTCGTCCCCTTCTCCTTGTGCCCTCCATCTTTCCCAGCATCAGGGTCTTTTCCAGGGAGTCTTCTCTTCTCATGAGGTGGCCAAAGTCTTGGAGCCTCAGCTTCACGATCTGTCCTTCCGGTGAGCATCAAAATATTATTATTGCTATTATTAATAACCCACACTTCACCCTAAGGTCCCAAGTCAGATTACAGCGCTTAAAACACATTGTTAAAAGAGTTTTAAATAATTTCCAATCAGAAATAAGGTGGGTCCTAAAAATATACATCTCAGGTGTCAAAAGCCAGGTTAAAGAGATGTCTTCAGCATCTTCTGGAAGCTGTATAATGAAGATGCCAGACCCACCTCTGTGCGGAGGGAGTTCCACAATTTAAGGGCTACCACAGAGAATTCCCTCTCCTGGGCTGTCAACCCCCCAAGGTTCAGAGAGTGATGGAACAACCTCTGCTGATCTTAACACCTAAGGGGGGGTTCTGTAGGGAAGAAGGCAGTTTTTTCAGATGGCCTACTAAGGAGAAGAGCTCTCTAGTCATTTCTATACTGTTCTCAGACAGACCCTTGAGCAATAGAAAATAGGTTTGCTGCTTTGGAGGTGAGGGGGACAGGGCCTTGGTACCATATTGATGCAATTGCATGTTGAGAAAAGTTTTGTTTTCTGCTTCTGCTAAAGGCACAGATGCCACATCAGAAAAATGGTAGTGACCTCAAAAGGACAAAAGGATTTAGGGCTCTCTGACAGCACTCCATTGATAGCAGAACTTGGCTAGCAGAAACTTCCTCATGCGCTAAGTGCTGAACTGAAAGACAAAGTGCTAAGAAGACCACAGCACAGTAATTATCATCTGGAAAAACCCTGTGTGGTTATTGCTGCCCTCATCCTGACATTGATTTAAATAATGTACAGTACATATATAAACTTCTATTCTTGTTTGTGAGCTAGCAAGAATACAGTTTAAGGCTTGAGGTTTTCACTTTCTGCAAGCCCAACCTTTTTATGGCACTGTTTTGATGCTGGCTTGTCTCATGAAGGCTGTGATCCTAACCACATCCATCGGCCCGATAATAAATGTTGGAAATGTAAAGAAATTGAAGGTACATTCTTTCACCTTTGGTGGACGTGCCCAAGGATTAAGGCTTTCTGGGAGATGATCTATAATGAAATGAAAAAGGTATTTAAATATACCTTCTTGAAGAAACCAGAGGCCTTTCTCCTGGGCATAGTCGGCCAATTGGTGCTAAAGAAGGATATAACTTTCTTTATGTATGCCACAACAGCAGCAAGAATACTTATTGCAAAGTACTGGAAGACACAAGATCTACCCACTCTGGAAGAATGGCAGATGAAGGTGATGGACTACATGGAACTGGCGGAAATGACTGGCAGAATCCGAGACCAGGGAGAAGAGTCGGTGGAAGAAGATTGGAAGAAATTTAAATACTATTTACAGAAATATTGCAAAATTAATGAATGTTAGAATGATGTCAGAATGATGTTAATTGGTTTTAGCAGCAATGTCATAAAGGTGTATGTAAAAATGGATTGTTAATAGGTGAGAATCTAAAGCTATAATATATTAAGTTAAAGGACTAAGACAAAAACAAAGAGGGAAAGGAATTGCTGAATTAACCAATTGAACTGGAATACAAAAAAGGGAGGTGAGAGGAGGTCAGGGAAGCAAGGAAATGAAATGTAAGATATGGAAGGATTGATTTGTTTTTAAGTGTTTTTTTTTTCTGTACTTTGTATTTTGTATGTTTTTTCTCTTTTTTATTTTTTTCTTTGTTTCTTTTCTCTTTAACTATGTAATTTTTTGTTTCTGAAATTTTAATAAATATCATTTAAAAGAAAATAAAATACTTGTAAGCACCAACACAACGATCCATTTTGCAACAAGAGGCTTGAAATGTCTTTTTCTTTTACAATGTGACTAATAACCATTCATGTCCTATCTAGTTTTCTTCCTTTGAGGACCAACGCATACCAGGAAGCAGCTGAAATACGGCTCATGTTTCATGGCCTGGGTTTTAGTCAATGCTGTTCAGCTTTTCTGCAGACCTATGACTGAGAGGCCATCACATATGCAAGCCATCTTGCCAGGTTCACCCCGAAATATGGCACCAATCATCTCCACATCCCTGTAATTAAGGGGCAGGTTGTACACATTGCAGATACACACACACAAACACACAACAAATGTGGCCATCATTTCTCATAAACAATGTAGTGCATATGAGTGTGATTTGAAAGCTCATGCACCCCCTTTAAAAACGGCTTCTGGTTGGTAACTCTGGTTTATCTGTCTGTGTTGAGTGGCCCCAAAGTGTCAAATGAAATAAATGAAATTTATGCAGACAGGTTGTTAACAGTTTATGGAGGTCACTTTGATCTAATTTAACTGTTAGACACATAAACATCCAGAAATATACATATACACACTGTGTGTGTGTGTGTGTGTGTGTGTGTGTGTGTGTGTCTTTTAAAAATACAGTTTGGTTATTTTAATTGTAACTGTTTTTAAACAAATGATATGGTTCAGAATGGAACAGCCATTTAATGGGGAGGGCATGGATGGGTTTTGGAGGCAAAGCATGTGGACCAAATAATGTGGTATTTGGAAGATTTCTGGAGCACTGCCATTACAGTAGCAAGAGGGCAAGTTGGAGAACTAACTGAAAGCAGAGTTCTGCAATGAGTCAGGAAGCCCAAAGTTAGATGTAACTGTAAACCAAAGTGAAGCTTGATAGAACACAGTCTGCACAGCAAGCTTTGTTTATTCAGCTTTTTCATTTAACCATTTATATTCCACTTCTCTACCAACTTGAGGCAGCATGCAGTATTCTGAAATCACGTCAGATATCACCACCCATATATAATAAGAAGCTCACAGCACTCCAAAAATGACACATTGCACAAAGCAGACCATATCAGCAGGATATGCAACATCTCTCAGCTTGCAGTATTTTAAAATCACACCCTGCCAGACTTGAGGTTATATTATGAAGTGTCATGTCTTTGTTGGTTGAAAGAATGGATGAAGTTAGAAAATAATGAATTATTGGATTTAGAAGGTTATGATAATAGATTCGGTTGCACGCGTATTTATGGTATGATAAAAAAAGAATACATAAAGGGTTTGAGAACCACATCTTTAGAGGATCTTTGATTGGAGTTTGGAATAGGTATAAAAATGTATTAGAGCCAAAGATTCCACATTGGTTATCACCATTAGAGGTTATGAGTATTAAAAAGATAAATATGAGCAGGAGATGGATAACATATGAGAAACTATTAAAAAAGGAAGGAAATAAGTGGAAATTGAAACCATATGAAGAAGTAAAAGAATATGTTAAGGATTGGCTGCATTATTTTCAGTTAAATGAAATGTTTAAAAAAGAGGTTTTAAAGAGGGGATATTCTGAAAAAGAATCTAGATTTCAACAAGAAATCTTAAACAATGAAGTGAAAATTTTATCTAAAATGTGTAAAATATTGTTGGAATGGAATACTGTGGACGAAGAGGTTAAATCTGTTATGATTAGTTGGGCTAGAGATTTCAGATATAATATTGAATTTGAGAAATGGACTAAATTATGGAAGGATGGGTTAAAGTTTACAGCTTGTACAACGATTAAGGAAAATGTTATGAAGATGTTATATAGATGATATATAACACCAGTAAAACTGGGTAAAATGTATAAAGTGTGTAATAAATGTTGGAAGTGTAAGGAGACAGAAGGAACATTTTACCATATGTGGTGGGAATGTAAGAAGGTAAAAAGCTTCTGGGAGATGATCTATAATGAGTTAAAGAAAATGCTGAAATATACTTTTTTAAAAAAACCAGAAGCTCTCTTGTTGGGAATACTGGATAATGAAATTAGTAAAAAAATGTGAAATTAGTTTTGTATGCAGTAACAGCAGCCAGAATTTTGCTGGCACAGAAATGGAAACAGGAAGAGATGCCCACGAAAGAAGAATGGAGGATGAAACTGATGGAATACGCAGAAATGGACAGATTGACGGGGAGAATTAGGAACCAACGTGACCAGAGATTCTCTGAGGACTGGAAGAAATTTACAGAGTATATCAAAATTTTCTGTGATGAGCAAATAACGTTCGTTGGCTTTCAAGAAGCTCTGTGAAATTACTGTTAGAAATATTGTTTAAAAAATATGATGTGATTAAGAGTATTTGAGTGCAATATAATATTGGGAAATGTGAGACAAGGATAAAAAATAAATGGAAAATTATCAGACAAGCTGAGGGAAGTTCTGGAAAAAAAGGTTTAAGTTAAAAATGGATGTATAATTTTGTAAAAATGTTTTTTTTTTATGGAAAATCTAATAAAAAATATTTATTAAAAAAAATCACACCAAGTGAATTAGCACCCATATCTAATTATATATAAATACATAGCGCTATAATTATAAAACATTGCACAAAACATAGCACGTTAACCAAGCATGAAATATATATTTACTTTTTTAAAAAAAATATTTTTTATTGATTTTCTTTCTTGCAACAAATATCCATAATCATTACTAAACATTCATTTTCCAATTTCCCCCCTCCCTGTTGACTTCCCTCAACCTCCATTTCTGGTTTGTTACATCAGATGGTAAAATCTACTGTTTATATGTGATACTATGTTTTCCCATTGTTATATTTCTTGTTCTCTGTAAATAAAATTGTAAATGTTTATTTAAATCCTGCCAGTGAGTCCATTTTTTTGTTGTTTCTGCAAATATGTTGTAAAGGGTTCCCATTCTTTTTCAAAGTCACTATTGTCCTTTTCATGCAACTTGTCCATTAATTTTGCTAACTCTGCATAGTTCATCAACTTTTCTTGCCATTGATCTTTGGATGGTTCTTCTCCGGTTTTGTGCTATTAACATTCTTGCTGCTGTTGTAGTACACATAAATAATGTCCGTTTTTCTTTTGGTGACTCTTGTCCCAAAATACCCAACAGAAAAGCTTCTGGTTTTTTAACAAATAACAAAATGTTATTTTAAACATTTTTTTTTCAATTCATTGTATATTATTTCCCATTTTAAAAAAATAATCTTTCAGTCCCACCACATATGGTAAAATGTACCTTCCCCATGAAATATATATTTACTGACCAACCAAATGGATGGGTTTAATGGCCCTTTTTAAGGACTAGAAGGGAATATACCTGACCAAGGCTGCAAGGCAATGAGGTCATATTTAGATGCTTTCCCCCACAATCTGAGGTATGGTGGTGACAAGATGCCAAGCAGATATGATCCCTGGCTCCTCTCATTTTAGAAACTGAACAAAAGGAAAGGGGATAATTAGGGAAACTTAAAAAAAAAAAGTATTTGCCAGGCTTGAAGGGCAAAACTGGCTGTGTGACTGGCATGCATCCGATCCCAAAGCTTGGAGGAAGGGAAAGAAAATCTTAATACATAAAGCAAATAAATAGGTTACCCAGAATAAAAGAGAATGGAATCTCATGTATAGCTCCCCAAATATGTTTCCATCCTTGCTGTGCTCAAGCTTTTAAACGCAAATCTGCTACAAGTGTTTGAGCAGAAACCTGTTGCTGCTTTTACAGTGTTCAGTAAGGACTTTGGGCTCATCTGCAGTTGCAGTTTTAATTGAGGACCCAAGGGCAATGAGCTGGGTTGCTGAGGAAAGGTACCTGCGAATGATATGACAGCAAAAACAATAGTGCTAACTAAGGTGCATGGGGAAAACAATGCGTTCAGTACCAAATATTCCACACCATATACACAAGATCACATCCTTGTCTGTATTCTGCTTTGTTCCAGAATTAACACCTTTCTGGTTTCACACCCAACAGCGGAGAAAGAAGACTGTAATTCCTACTGTGACCATGACATGGCGGTTTAAGGTTGTTAAAGGGTAACTAATCCAAATGTGGAACATGCAACCCTCAAGTTATGAACCATCTTTTCTCCCGACAAGCTGATTTTAAACCTGCCAACTTCAAAGTAGTTGTGACTTTGTGTTTGTGTTTAACTTTCTACAACCTTTGGGGAGACCAAATTCCTGAGAATAAGACATTATACATAGCTGTCAGCCTTCTCTTTTTTTTGCTGGAAATTCCCTTATTCCAGCGCCGTTTCCCACTGCTATCCCGGATTGTTAGATATCCCGTAGACTGTCCCCGGGACAGGTGAGGCTGCTGATCCCTTATTTTCAAATCTGAAAGTTGAAAGCTATGCATTATAGCCCTCGGCAGCCTTGAGAAAACAGAGGATCATAGCTCAAAAGACCACAGTAGGGTGACACCAGACTGCTAAATTATTCCTCTACAAATATGATCTGCGGTAGGTTAATTTCATGTCCTCCAACGAAAATAGGGACAACAACAACAACAAGAAGAAGAAGTGCTATTTTTCTAGAAAAAGTGCTGGAACTCACCAGAAATGCCTTCCTTTTTCTTTTGTAATGGCAATAGCACCCAACTGAGAGATGTCGGGACTGAGTTCCGGTGAGTTCCAGCTGGAAAAAAGCCCTGATGATGATGATAATAATAATAATAATAATAATAATAATAATGTTATTATTTATACCCCAGCCATCTGATTGGGTTGCCCCAGCCACTCTAGAAGGCTTCCAACATATATAAAACATTTTTTTTTAAAAAACTTCCCTATACAGGGCTGCCTTCAGATGTCTTCTAAAGTTACCGTATTTTTCGCTCCATAAGACGCACCAGACCACAAGACGCACCTAGTTTTTGGTGGAGGAAAACAAGAAAAAAAATATTCTGAATCTCAGAAGCCAGAACAGCAAGAGGGATCGGTGCGCAGTGAAAGCAGCAATCCCTCTTGCTGTTCTGGCTTCTGGGATAGCTGCGCAGCCTGCATTCGCTCCATAAGACGCACACACATTTCCCCTTACTTTTTAGGAGAGAAAAAGTGAGTCTTGTAGAGCAAAAAATACGGTACTTGTATCTCGCATAACTCCAAATGCTGGGGTGAAAACTGGTGGAGATTCTATATCTTTCACACAGTACAAGCCCCCCCCCAACATGTTTAAATCATGTATGGCCATGAACACACATGCAGGGACGAGAGGGGGCGGGACACAATGTTCTGTGTGGATGTTAAATCAGATGGGATGAGGACTTTGGCCATTGTCTAACTCTACCCCAGCTCCTCAAGCCTTTTGATTACACCCTTATCTGCCCCCCTCCCTTTAATAATCTTTCTGGTTTCTATTCCTTATTTAACTGCTGGAGAAAAGCTGCCTCTGCCTTTGCTCCTTCCAAGAGCTCCAGGGAGGCCTTGGCTGTCTCTGAGGGGAAGAGAGACGCAGAGGAGTCCAGCCTTCGTACCACATTCACTCCTGGGGGGCTCATTGCAAGAGCCAGTTGCCTTCCTGCAAGGCCTACCTAGAAGGGTGGTTTTTTAAATATATAAAATAAATAAATCATCCGTAGGCCGCTCTGTTTTCTTGGGAGAGAAAATGAACTGGGTTGGTGGCTCTCGGTGAGTGCAGCCAAAAGGGCCTCATAACTGCTTGCAGCAGAAAGGAAGGCCTCTGACCTCAGGCAAAGGTTTTGTGAAAAGAATTGCTGAGAGACAGCTGGGAGCATATGAAGTTCCTCAAATGCAGATTTGCAAATGTCGATTTCCTTAAATCATTATGTTACGCTTCCTCAAATGTAGGTTTAGGTTTCTTTCAGTCATTACATTACACTTACTGTGGTTCTGAGGGCTATAGGGCCACCAAAGCAGTACCACAATAGATAAACAATGAAGCTTTTATTTTTATGAAGCTTTTATTTTTATTTTTGCAAGGGGAGGGCTTTGAATTTTTGCCTGCTGTTGGGGGAGAAGATGGCAGCCATGTTGGAACTGATCTGTGCAGCTCAGGTGCAAAAGGACAGCATCGCTCCCTATTCATTAGAACACTTGATTTTTAAAAGTGCTTTCCAATGAGCGTTGCGTTTGACAGTTCAAAAAGTTGTACTGTTTAGAATTCACAATCGGGCATTTGAGGATGACAGAAGCGGATGTGCCCAAGATGGCAAATTAATTCCATGACCCAATTTTCCCAGAACCTCCATCTTTGTGGTCCTAGAACCACACAGGCCTTGACTAAGGCCTAGTTTTCATTCAGGTGATAAAAGCTGCCTCAGGGCTTCACCACTTCAGGTCAAGGCTCACATGACTGAGGGTCAAGAGAGAGATATATAAAGAGTAATATTATAATTGTGGTAGAAGTTTTTGCTACAAACATATTCCTGCATTGTCGGGGGTTGGGCTAGATGACCCGCAGGGTCCCTTCCAATTCTTCTGTGATTCTATGTAGAGGCATCTGTATTCTGGGAATAGGTAATAATTACTATTTTCACCACACTTCAACCATGTGGTAGGCTGCCCTCCGCATATAACTCCACACACCAATGCACTTTTTTGTTGTAAGAAGACCCCACACTTCTTTATATGTGCATTGGAAAGACACAAAGTATAAACATGTTTGACTTTCTTATGTTTGGAATGTTTCTCCAAATATACATTCCTTCCGCATCCAAGACTGGATATTGGGAAGAAGACCCTTGTCACATTGATTTTTCATGTCAGGGATTAAAAAAAAAAAAATTTAAGGAGAATTATTGACTCAGATGAGGCCCTAGGATTAGACAAATCCACAGAGGATAAGACTAGCAATGGCTATGTTCTGCCTCCACTGTTGGAATGTCAAGTTTCTGGGAATCACAGGTAGGCAGAGCACTGTTGTGCTCAAGTCCTTTGATCAAAATGTAGAATTTAAGGATTTATCTTTATTTTATTTGTTTTCCCTCCAGTGGAGAGAAGTCTATTACTGGCTAGTTGGCTTTAAAACTTTGAATTAACAGGCATTTAAGAACTGAAGCATTCCATTGATTAGTGCAGATTAGCTTTAGCTGATGACCTGGTAAATAGAAGAGTATTAAACATGCAGTATGTAAATGTCTCCTAAATGTCTGCAATCGTTTATTATTTCTGTATATTACTAATGTAATTACAAATTCATGTTTCTTTTAAATCTTTCAAGTAAAAGAATCATGCTCACCAAGGAGAAAAGAAAGCAGAAGGTAAGGAAGAATTACACTGAATTAAGAGGCAGGTGCAAATGTGATTTCTGCTTGCCAGAAATAAACAACAGAGAAGAGAGTATTTGCATCATTGAAGTCTGGAAACAGATTAATTTTTCCAGAGAGGTAGATGTGATATTATGAAGCCATTCACGGGGTTCAAACACTCCAATTTTTCTGCTTGTAGACAGAAATGTCCCGTGATTGGAAATGAGGAATTAAAAACCCATGCAAGTCAGCCATTCCCAAATCACGTTTTTTCAGTTCATATTGTCAGTGTCCTTTTCAAGGTTCTACTTTCAGGCTGAATTCTTTCACAACTGCTAACTCTTCTCTTTTGCTGCCAATGGCACTAGCTGTTTTGAGGATCTTGATGGAATGATCGAGGGAAAGTTCCTTTTTTTTAAAGGCAGTTTGTAATTGTTTGTCACCTTGAGCCTCGAGGTGGGATATATGTATGACCAAGGGCCTGTTTCTTTAGCAAGGAAGTGTACATTGTTATGACATTTTTTCTGTCATTCTTAATTTAATAGGACTTTTTCGAAAAAGAAAAGCTTAAATCAAAGATGAAGCTGTTGGGAATTTCTCCCCTTAAAAGCTCAGCTGTCAGCTTAGATCTCCTCAATCTGTGTGTTGTTAATCAGATATCTACCAAGAAAGATTGTTCTGGTGAGTTTAACTGCAAATTTATTTGTCAAAGTTTTACCATTAAAAGCATGACCACAGGAAAAATGTGGCAAAGTTCTCCAACATTCACTCCATCAAATTTACTCCTACTTCATCAAATCTGAACCACAACCTTTTTGTGTTCATTGAATGTCTTGCTAACTAAAAATGAAAACATAATGCCGAAAAAGTTGTAACCTACAATGAACATATCACCAATAATGAATACTGTATAGCACTGTTTAAAAAGTGTTTTGGTCCTGCACTCTTACCAAAACATTGGATGTCCCTCTTTAATTCACTCAAAGGACTGTTAATCTTTTGAGTACTTTCATTACAGAAAATGTTCGAAAAGCAGTTCATGTGGATATTAACAGAGGAGTAAAATTCCCACTGAGAAGGCGCAATGTAGAACTTCCCGAGTCACCACAACGTAGACAGTCCAAACCATACCAAGATGACACTGAGCACAGGTACATCCCAATATAATTTTCTGAATTGTAATATTTTGATTCATTATATCTGTCTACCTACCGACGTACCTACCTACCTATCATAGACTACATTGGCATGCAGGAGCAGCTATGTGAAGAGTTATAGGTTCTAGCTGAAATGAAGACATCCCAGGCAAATGTTTTAATAATCACTGCACATCACAGATTCCTAGCTCTTTTTCTTATATATGCCACAACCTCTCTCACATTAAAGTGAAAATGTAAGTAGCCTATAAGAATGCTATGGAATTTTCTGATCCCTTATGAAAATCAGTAGCCATGAGATGCTACCGTTTCTTTCTGAAGTCAGAGGATCCCAACAAGACAAGCTGAGAAAAGTTTTAACATTATGAAAGAATGGTGACGTTGACAGTGGTTGCATACAGCTAGAGCTCCTGTTTTAAACTGATTAATAGATCTTCCTGTTGGTATAAAACTGTGTGAATTTTTTTACATTTAAAAGAGGTGTTCCATGTAGAGAGGTGTTTGGGAGCCCTGTTTAGTGCCCCTAGTAAAGCTACAGATAGGTAGCCGTGTTGGTCTGCCATAGTCAAAATAAAAAAAATCCTTCCAGTAGCACCTTTAAGACCAACTAAGTTAGTTCTTGGTATGAGCTTTCGTGTGCAAGCACACTTCTTCAGATACACACTTACATCTGTGTATCTGAAGAAGTGTGCTTGCCTAGTAAAGCTATTAGGCTCAGAATCAACATTATTTATTCAAATAATAAAACATGACTTATTTATTTGGGCTCTGCATAATAAAGTGACACACCTCATTATCTTTTGCTTGGCTTGGCCTTTTGGTGTTATAATTACTTTCCTTTGTTCTCCCTTTGACAAAGTGGAGTCTGGGACATGAAAGTTTATGCCACAATATACAAGTTAGCTTTGACTCAAGGTCCTTGAGGAGACCACAGCCTCCTTTCGCTGCTATACACCTGAAGTTTGTCTCTAAGGCAATGAGTAGACAGGCATAGGTTTACATTGTAAGAGTTTTAATTTTGCCCGAGTCAGCGTCAAGAAAACCTAAGAATACCAAATGCCCTCTACTTAGTCTGATAAAGATGCAAATCTCAGTACCTCTGAAAATATGCAAAATTTTCCATAAACAATAACACCTTGGAAGTCCCAGGCCTCAAGGAGGTTAGACTGGCCTCGACCAGAGCCAGGGCCTTTTCAGCTCTGGCCCCGGCCTGGTGGAACGCTCTGTCGCAAGAGACCAGGGCCCTGCAGGATTTGACATCTTTCCGCAGAGCCTGCAAGATGGAGCTGATCCACCAGGCCTTTGGCTGGGGTCCAGTCTGACTCCTTCTTCTTCTTTTTATAAGACCCTGTATGTAAGTGGCCTCCCTAGCCCTTTCCACTGGCTCATATAAGACGAGCACAAACATTTGGGCCTAGTGAGCACTCAATACTCCCAACCCCTATAGTTATAATCCGTGGGTTGACATCTGATTTTATTCTGCTCCTTGATTTTTAGCTGTATTTTAATCTATTGTTTGATTTATGTTTTTAATGTATCATATACTGTAATTTGATGTTAGCTGCCCTGAGCCTGGTCCTGGCCATGGAGGACAGGGTATAAATAAACTATTATTATTATTATTATTATTATTATTATTATTATTAAATTTCCTTGTCATAATAGGATACAACAGGAGGTATTAGAAAACAGAAGAAAATATCTATCTGAAAAGCAGAACATTCAGTCCCAAGTAAGCTATGCTTATACCATGCCTACCAAGATTTTTTCTGTTACACTCAGTTGTGTCACTGTTGGCTCTATGTTAGTTGCAGCATAATATTTTGCATCCCCCAAATGGCTCTTGCTACAATTCCTGTGAGATCTTGTACAATAAAAGTTTGTGCCCTAGTGATTTACATTTATTGCATAGTTTTGTTTAATAGTTGTCTTTCCCAAAATAGGGCTGGTGGTGGCATATAAACCCATAATCATCAAAATACTATTTTAAAATAAGATTCATAAGCATAAGTAAATCAGTGTATGCTAGTAGAAAGTCTCAAGGTTCATTTGATTGTCTATCAGGAAAAAAAAACAGATTTCCCAGGGTTTTAGAAGTTAAGCAAGTGTCCAAGGACATACTGCATCTGCTACAAAGTGTTCTTATAATCTGTTGACAGTGCCTACAGTCTTCTCAGCCAGCAAATACTATGTGTGAAGAACCTTGGTTTTCAAAGGCTGCCTGCAGGCAAAGGAATTTCAGTAACCCAGATGTAGACACAGCTTCTGGTCTATATTTCCAGCAGTTGAATAGGTAGGGACGGGCTTTATATTGCAAATAAAATATAATGCAGAGTGGATTTTTATCCACTTAAAAATATAATGGCTTCTGAAGTGCATAATTATATTACTTTTTGTGTTTTCTGCATCTTGAAGATAAAACTTGTGCTAAGATATTACTGTACTGGACTTCCCGTGCTTTTTGTTTTTCATATACAGAGAATTCAGTTCTTTGTTTTGAGAAATCAGATTTTAGAGTTGTTTTCACAACATATATTGTGGTATTGCTGGAGCTTTGTGCAGACATTGGAGACTAGGCATGGCGAGCATATCAGAATCACGTTTCCCCTCGCACACAACTCCAGTCCTAGCATCACATGATGGATTGTCATATTTACAGAGGGGCCTACGCTCATAGAGCCCATTGCCTGCAGGGGGCAGCTGCCCAATCTATACATTCTAATTTTGTCATGTACAGATTGCATGGCTGAAGCCTTGACATTTTTGACTACAAACTTAGGCCCATATGCAAAAGGATGATCCAATATAAGATCATTACAACGTGGTGTTACAACATCAGATAAGCAACCAAACATCACAATTGTGATTCCTGCACCATGCATATCAAACATTTACATGACACTTCGGTTTAATGTAAATAGTCTTCTTCTGCCAGTTCTTGCATTAATCACTGTGCTTAATTTATGAATTAGCTTATGACGAAAGAGGATCAGAACGCTCTCATAAATTACATAAACAGAACAGGGAACAAAGCCAAATGGACTATTGAAATGACACAGCATGACAATTATTAGCTTCTTTTGTCTCATTAAACCACACTTGCACAAATAGGATCGTAGACTACTGTGGCTCTCAGCAAACACACTGCCTATTTTTAACAATACATTTAAAATGTATTGTTAAGTATGGCATGATAGTATTCTGAGAGCCATTATGGATCTGAACATGCTTTCAGAATTCTATCACAGTATACATGATAGCCCATTAGGTGTTGCATATTGCTAACATCTTTCCCTGTGCTTTTCATGCAAAAGTGCTTTATGCCTCTCCTCCTGCTACTGACAAGTTTACTGCAGTGGAGCTGCAGTGACATACAGTGGTTGAACTAGTTAGTCACAACTGCTTAAAATAAGATGTTTCATACGATTCTGAAAAAGACTAAAACAAGGTCCCAGTTTCTCTTCATAATTGAGATGTAACATGCTTAAAGTATTCGGAATTCTTAAAAAATTGGGTAATTTCAGAGAGAGAGAGAGAGAGAGAGAGATTGAGATCATATCGAAGAGAAGAACATGCATGTTTATACTAGTAATATAATATGTCAGCAGATTATATGTTGCTTAGCTGTTTAAATGCTCACCTTTTCATTTCCCCCACCCCATCCCCACAAAGTCCAGACTATAGTAACCCACTTGGCAAGTCTCCCAAGGTCAGTGATGACACAAATTTCAGAAGCCATCGCAATGAAGAGCCATTGTTTGGGTTTGTGAAGAACATATCAGAGGCTACCCCTGGTGAAAGCTCTGGACCCATTGCAGCTTTCTTTGAAGAGGAGAAACAGCAGTTTCCAACTGCTCCTTCTTCCGATTCCAGCCATTCTTTTGGTAACAAAAGCATCATCGACCAGCTGTTTACTGATTCAGCTAATGCAAATGAAATATCCAGAATGCCTAGTCCTTACGATATGGAAGAAATGCACCAGATGTCAAGTGGTGCTCACAGGTGCCCTGCTGAAAGAGACCTCAGAGGCATTTTCACAGCTCCAGAGCAGATTTTCTTCCCAAACAGCCAGAGCTTAAATGCAAGTACCCAGGAGTCCATTAATCAGCCAAGAGATGACAGTATTCAAGAACGAAAGCCTGTAATGTTTTCTGAACAGCAAGAGAATGCTAAAAACTTTGGAAATACGGGTAAATGTCTGTGATGGAAGAAGTGGGTAAAGACAGTGTAGAGGCCTTCTCATATTTAAGGAGCCCAATAATACAATTAGCAAAATGTCCTTTTGTTAATATAAGTGCTTCATATGAGGGTCTATATATCAAAGGGACCTCTTGAGGTCCTATATATTGAAGGGGATACACACAGATGCACTGCTATTGGTATAGACAATATCTCTTACACACTGCTTTCTTTTTCTGCATGTAAGGGAATGGCAGCCATTCACTTGTCTGGGAGAAATTAGAGGGAAGCGTTGGGTGCTGAAGCTGCATCTTACTAGGTCCAGAATCCCAACTGAGAAACAATATTTGCTTTCTCTCTAATGTATTTGCATTGCATCCCACTTAACTTTATCCCATATTACTGCATGGATTCCATCAAGAAAGAGGACAGAGCCAACCTCTATGCAAAGTCCCACTTGTTCACTTGCACTTCCTTGTACAGAATACTTATTGGCTTTTAAGCTTATTACCAATACCCTTGTCTTTTAAAATAAGTTACCAATATCATCATTATATGTGCAGTGCATTGGCTTCCTGCCAAATTTGGAAGTGGATTAACAGCATACATAACTGTTCTTGTCATGGAGCTATGGGGAGATGCAGCAACAATTATCACTGCTGGTTATCTGGTTGCATTTAGAATTAGATTACAGAGAGACATATTGATCCAGAATTCTATGTGTGTATATGAAGCTTCTATACAAGTGGCATTCCCGTTCATTTCCATGGAGGAAGTCAGTGAGCGAATGGATTCCCATTAAAATTAATGGAGAAATTGTTGCAGGGAAAGTGTTCATTGAGATTCTCCACACCTAAAACACATCACATCACATCACATATGTGGGGTACATACTTGGTTGTTGCTTTTTTTGTTTTGTTTTTTAAATAGCTTTAATAAATGGTTATTAAGTAAGCCCCACGGAGAGCCTCAAGGTCCATAAATAGCAACACCCTAGTGGTCCCGGGCCCCAAGGAAGTTAGATTAGCTTCAACCAGAGCCTTTTCAACTCTGGCTCCGGCCTGGTGGAACGCTCTGCCTCATGAGACCAGGGCCCTGCAGGATCTGATTTCTTTCCGCAGGACCTGTAAGACAGAGTTGTTCCGCCTGGCCTTTGGCTTGGAGCCAATTTGATTCCCTCCCTCTCTTTCTTTTTTTCTTTTCCTTCTCCTCCTGCAATGAGGCTACCTTTTAATATTTTAATGTTTCAATATTTTAATGTTGTATTTTAATTTTGTTTTTAAGTTGTAATCATTCAATTTGTTTTTATTATTGCTTGTAAGCCACTCTGAGCCTGTCCTTGGCTGGGGAGGGCGGGGTATAAATAAAAATTATTATTATTATTATTATTATTATGGACGTATCTGAAGTTATATTTTATAACTTTTTTATTTTCAGTGGGATTTGAAAGCCAAAAGAGAAATATCAAGGTAGCAGACAGCATGCAAAATCGCTTAGAGAAAAGGTAAGTCTTTGAAGCTGTCAGGGAACTGCCACTGGCTCAGGGGGGAGAGGGGAAAAGCCGGATGGATTACAGAGAGCCCCCCAAAGATCGTGGGGAGCAGCTCCTCCTCAGCGGAGGAGAGTAACCACGCCTCCAGTGGAGAGGAGCTTCAGGGCTCGGAGGAGGCGAGGCAGTGCCAGGACCTTGCCTGGGCAAAGCGGGGAGGAGAGGGGTCCTCCGTTACCCACGCCCTCCTTGAGCAGTAAGCTTTCGCGCCGAGAGCGGAGGCGCAGACTGGGTGTCAAGAAACTACTTTGCTGGGGAAGGTTTAAGGACCGCCCACTCACGGATTCTGCCAGTGAATGAGCCAGCCACGGGAGAGTGGCGCTCTGGACAGATAAAGTTTATTTTGGCATCAAAAGCAGGGCTTCACAGCCAAGCAGGGAGGCATTTGCCTGCTTGCTCTCGAGCAACCCCTTGGAACCCTAACAGAAGCATTTGTGCTTCATTTAACCCAGCATGGTTTACCTCGCCTGGGCCAGTTCACTCCCACAGAGATTACTCTGTGGGCTGGATCGAGTCTGTGCAGACACGATTTCTGGCACCGCGGAACTGAGTCCCCGCTTTGTGCCGGTTTAGCGCAACGAGAGGGGAATCACTGAGCGGGTGGCTCGGTTTGGGGGCGGTTCATCGGCCATTTAAATGACCCCCGTGGGCCGCTTGTGGCCCATGGGCTGCAGGTTGTCGACCCCTGATTTATTTTTATTTATTTTTATTAAAATAATTTTTATTAACCGACCAATCACATCAAATCAAACCAAATTACATAAATTCCAAATTACAAAGCCGAATTTTAAATTTTTGTTGGGGGTACACATATTTCAAGTTCCGAAGGGGATCCAATCATCTTCTTGCTGCTGCTTTAATGTCCACAAATCTGTCCATATGATGTTCACAATACTGTCCAGTCCTTTCTTATTATTTTCCACATCTACTCTTGTTATTCTCATATATTTTTCCTTTCTCTTTGTGACCTCTGATGCTCTCCAAAGCGGGTTAAAGCAAGTTGTAATGCTGTGTGGATATTTTTATTCATCCAAGAATCATATTCAGACGGCTTCCGTATATCATCACTTCCATAAATAAAAACAGTCTTACCATTGTTAATCTTCACAAGTCTGTCGCTTTTATCCAACCTCTGAGGAGGTTCGCCAGGAATGCTGTCCGAAAACATATCCATTCCTCCTCCCGGTTGCAATTCCTTCGACAAAGCCTGGCAAGATGGTGACTGTTTTTATTGCTGCGTCACTCCAAAAGCTCTTATTCTTTACTCAATCTCCATAAAACATACTTTTGGTTAAAGTTCATTTCCACACAGTCCTTAAACATCCTGCTTAGGTCAGTTAGCCTACGGATCCAGTATGAGGAGGGGTTCTTGGTTAATCACATAGAAGAAAAGAAAAAAAGTCCCCCCCATCCACTCCCGCTACCGACATACCCAGCCTTTAATATGTCCTCTCCATGAAATATTCCTGTTGCTCCGACCCGTCGCTCTTCTTTCACAGAGGTCCCTTCAGTTAGTAGTCTTCACTCCCCTTCTTCACTTGAAATATGTGCATTTGCTTCTTCCAAATTAATTATTACAAATTGCTGCAGCTAGTGGTGCGATCAGGGACAGCGTCGAGGAGAGCCGGAGTCCACACAAGGGCATTCTGCCTAGTGCCCTCACCCCCTTCTTTCGAATCTGGGGGTGATTTATGGGCACAGCAGGCAAGGGCAGTGTTCCCCATATCCTTGGGGCAACAAGGGAGGCTGCATACTCCCATAACAGCCTCTTAATTACCTCGTGTGGGCCAGAGAGATGTTATTGTCAGCCATCTTCCAATGCGCCCCTAGTGGCCCCCCGTCGACCCCTGATTTAACCTTTAAAGTAGTGATATGGTGCCTACTGCATATATGCAAGTATTTCTGTTGTGACAATCTCTATAGCAGTCTGACTCTCCAGTTTCAGTGTCCGATTCAATGTGTGCATTTTTAAAAGCCATTTGATAAAGCCACCATGGCCAGAAAATAGTTTTATGATCCACATCTGTCAGCTTGCACACCACAGGTTAGCGGTAACCAACACGGTCCCCTCCATATCTGGGGGACTACAAGCACCATAATCATTGACTCTTGGCCATGCTGCCTGGGACCGATGGAAGCTGAAGTCAGACAATGTCTGGAGGGCAACATGTTGGTTACCCCTGCCAAAGTCTGAGGTAAAGGGTATAATCCATGATAGCAGTTAATTAGTGATAGCTGCTGTTCAGCAAAGTATCATAGATGTTTACGTACTTACTGCAGTTTCTCAAAGTAAGTCACTGTGCAGTTGCCCTGAGGCCTAAGAGTTTTAAATTGATCTGAATGACAAAAGGACATACCAGCATATCACACCAAAGGTTAGGCTGGTGTTTGTGTTACATCAGATGATCCCATGCTATCACTCCATTTCAGGTTGCAAGATACCTCACACTCCTTCCCCAACTTTGTTTCCTAACAAAAATGGTTGTGTTGGGAAATACAGCGATACCTGTTGAATGTTTAGAAGTTATTACTGAGCAAGGAAACCTACTGCCTATTGCATGCAATTACAGTGGTGCCCCGCAAGACGAATGCCTCGTAAGACGGAAAACCCGCTAGATGAAAGGGTTTTCCGTTTTTGAGTTGCTTCGCAGGACGAATTTCCCTATGGGCTTGCTTCGCAAGACGAAAATGTCTTGCGAGTCTTGAGATTTTTTTTTCGCTCCCCCCCCCTTTCCTAAGCCGCTAAGCCTTTAATAGCCTTTTAGCAGCTAAGCCGCTAAGCCGCTAAGCCTTTAATAGCCGCTAAACCGCTAATAGCGCTAATCCGCTAATCCGCTAATAGGGTTGCTTCGCAAGACGAAAAAACCGCTAGACGAAGACACTCGCGAAACGGATTAATTTCGTCTTGCGAGGCACCACTGTATTATAGAACAAAGATCAAGGCTGAGCATATGCCTTATTTTAGAATTACAGTCTTTGGCCCCATTAGGCTAATGTTTTAAATTATAATGCATCTTATTCCTCTTCTACTGTTACAGTGTGGCATAGAACAGGCACTTTCAGATCAGGAGCCCAGTGTTAGATCTCCACTATTCAAAAGGGTATAAACTATTCAGTTAACACTATAGTTTAATTATAGCTACCATAACATACCAAAACACCACTAGCAATGTTAGTTTTAGTTTGGTGATCAGGGACTGAAACTGCGATGGAAGTGACTCCCCTCTCCCGATATTTTGCAGCAGGAAGGCTGGATGGGCAGAACATAATCTGAGTAACTTGCAGATATTTGGACTTGAACAGGTAAAAGCTCTGTATGATTTGCATTGTGTGTAAAGGGAAGAAGCTCGAGTAGAATATGGCATGTTTTCAGTGCTACTTATGATCTGAACATAGAATTATTTTATGCTGTGTGCCCTCTGGTGCTGAAATCTGGCATCTTGAGCACTTTTCTCATTATATGAGGAAAGGAAGTCTCTTCCAATGAGCTTAGGTTGGGCTCTTGACTATTCCTTAATTGTCTGAATATTGGTTGGTGGGGTACACCAAATTGCAAGCAAAATTCTTTAGGGGTATGTTTTGAAGAGTAAATTTTCAAAAATGCTCCAGGTTAGCAGTGCTACTTAGAGGAGCACGACTCACATTTGTTTCAAACACTGCATTTCATGCCACTGTACTGAGAGTTTGTGCAAACAGACACATCATGATGCGAACTAAACTGGGAATCAGAATTGATTGTAGGTAGAGCTGAGGAGAATGCAATAAAGAAAGCAGGGACAAAGTGATGGAATATTACAGCTGAGAATGTAGACAGCAATATAGGTAGCAGGCAAGCAGGTAGATACTACGGAACTCCAGGACAGGATAGCATCATGCAGGTTGTTTCCCCGCCCCCTAACCTGACATCCACCATACCTCTGTGGGCATGGTGAAATGAACACAGTGACATGTGTTTTCTTAACGACACATGGACAGAGTAACTCGCTGTAGGGTTTCCATTTTTGTTGGCCAACCCACATTTCGTTGTCACATCTAGATCAGCCTATAGAATCAGCCCTTAAGAATTCGGTGGGAGCAAAAGGCTGAGGAGTGAAAAAGAGAGATCAGTATTTCCTATGCTGGGATAGCTCACTCAGTAGAGCATGAGACTCTTAATCTCATGGTCATGGGTTTGGGCTCCACATTGGGCAAAATATTCTTGCATTGCAGGGGTTGGATTTGATGGCCCCATGGGCACTTCCAACTATATGATTCCATGGCAGCTCTTTGCTCCTTCTTTTCTAGCTCTGCTATAATGTCAAAACAATTATTAAAGTTAGTATAATTTGAAATTAGTATGACAAATGCCTTTATTATTATGGGTAGCTTTTACTTGGGTTACCTTGGAGTGGAATTTTGATTTTCTTCAAGTATAAAATTGACAGTCCTTTCTATAGATTACCTGATATGGCAAGCATCAAGACCTTGACATTTTAGTTGTTTTCTCAAACTCAGTATGACAAAATGTTAGGTTCTGTATAGAGAATGGCATTAGTATGTTGGCAACTGACTTGTTTTTGAGAGTATGATTCAGCTGTTAAGGGGGAGTTAATTATGAAGTGGGAAACTATTACTAACCCAAAGAGGACTGGCTAATTGCCACTCATCACTCCTGTGGAAAGTGGGCAAATTCCCAAGGATTTATATCAGATATGAAGGTTGTGATGAGGAGAAACAGTATTTGATTTTCCTGAAGTGTTTTATTAATTAATTTGTCTGTTTTATTTATTCATTAAATCTATATCCCACCCTTCCTCCCAAAGGGGCCCATACTTTCTAGGTCATCTTTCAGGGTTACCCCTTCTAAGGCAGCTTCCAACATACTGAAACAAAGCACATTACAACAACAAAAGCATAGCGTAAAACACCACACGGCTCATCTCAAATGTGTGTGACAGGAGAGAGCCTATGTGCAGCACACGATACACTCAAGTGTTACCCTTCCCTATCAGTTCAGCGCTTATTTCTCTTGTGTGTGTGTGTGATAAGGGAAAAGCTGAAATATTAGAGACTGTTCTCATTCTGCAGTGGACCAGTTGCCTGCCATTCCCCCAAACTGTTCTCAACAAATCTGAGGGCCACACCCCTAGAGTACATATGGAGAAAAGAGCTAGATCACTGTAGAAGCAGAACTTGGGAAGATCAAATCAACTTGGTTCAGGCAGTGGAGGTGCACAGATGAAGGGCGAGATGATTCTCCTAATCATACTCTCCATTTTTAATAGCATCAGATGTTGAATAAACTCATTTGTCTCATCTGGTGGTGAAAAGATAACTTACCCGGTTCAAACCAGGACAGAGGAACGGCCTAGAATGATGGAGATGCAGGTGAAAACTCACCAAACTTGCCAATGGCAGCACTCAATAGGATGCGGGAACAAACTCCTGCAAAGAAGAGCCTCACTTTCCCCATTTCATTTCAGCAAGCTGTGTTTGTGCATGAACGAGAAGCTACAGTGCTTTTGTCTCAGGGTGCAATCTGGGGGATGCCTATAGTCCAGCCCTCTACAAACAGTAGTTGTAGCAATAACAATGAAGCACAAGACTCCCCATCTGCAGCTTCAGGTGAGGGAAGGTCCTTAGGTCAACTTGGCTTGATAGGTGTCGCCTTTAACTCTTCCTTCCCACCAGACTTAGCAATAGCAGAAATTGTGAAGCCTATGGAGAAAGTGTAGGAGGCCTGGTTGCTTATACTGAATGACCTCTTCTATGTAGAGTCAGTGTTGTGCAGCAGTCTCATGAGTGAATATCTACACCTTGTCAAGTCATTTAGCAAAGGTCCAGTGGTCTAGTTGCTATGAAGACAGATAATGACCTAGTAATCTTTCTTTATGTAAAAGGCAAGTTATGTCCATTTTCCTGGGTCAACTTCGAAGCTCATGGTTTGAGATCATGGTAGAAATAAGAGAATGTGAGCTGCTTAGTGCAATATTATTGGAATGACTGGTCCACAATTTGTGGGATTTGCCTTAAATAGAATTGAGGAACTCAAAGTAAAATGTACAGTAAATGAAGTTAGTCTAACATCTTTATTTTTTTTAAAAAAACCAACAACAACAACAACCCGAGAAAGGAAGCCTGTAATTACTATGATCAGCACTCAAAGCATGGAAAACAAAAAGGTTAGTACTAATTTCAGATTCCTTAGTTTTCTTAATGGTCAAGAAGAACAGAACACATGTTCTTTAAGTCTGAGTATCTCACCTAATGAGTTCTTATGTAGCTTTAACTCTTCTTAAATAGGTAAACCACTGTTGATGGACCTGTTGATGGCATTTTACCATTGTACTGTGGAGAGTGTATTAACTTATGGTCTGTGTGTGTGGTTTGGGAGCTGCATGGCCAGGGAAAAAACAATGCTATCCAGGGTTGTAAAGACTGCAGAGAGAATAATTGGGTGCACTCTTCCCACCTTAGATCAAATCTATGCTGTCAGGTGCCATAAGAAAGCTGCAGAGATAGTGCAGGATAGTGCGCACCCCGGAAATGATCTCTTTCAGCTTCTGCCTTCTGGAAGAAGGTATAGGGTTATAAATACCAGGACTAGCCGCCTGAGAAACAGTTTCTACGCAAATGCAATTCTGGTTCTAAACGCAGCATAAGAAGTCTCTATAGTATATTGTATTTTAAAATGGGGTTTCAGAGTTTTTAGGGGTTTTTGAATGTTTTATGTAGATTTTCAGTTTCATTGTTCTGTATGGGACAATGACAATAAAGATATCGTATAAACCACTGGGCGGAACAAGCCTATGAGGGTGAGGAGGGAGAATCTGCGGTGGAAGATATCACCCAGTCCAAAGCCATATGGGGCTCTTGACAACAGAGCAAAATAAGTGTCCTTTAATTTCCTCCTTCCCACTGTCCCTTGCCACTTAGTCATTTTCATCTTTTAAAAAATGTTTCCCTCCCATTGGTTCTAAAACATGGGGAAATTAGACAACATTCTTTTAGAAAAGTTTGTTAGTGCTTAGAATTTTGAGATATATATTGTTTCAGATGAAGAATCTCAGCTAAGCAACCAGTCACCTAGTTATTCTCCAAACCGAACAGAGAGCTATGCCACTACTACATCTGCTGAGGTAAAGTGAGACAAATATTGCCATAACTGAGTTTACACAAGCTTATCCAAGGGTCTGGGAATAAGCAGGGGTGCCAATGGTTTTTTGTTTTTGTTTTTTTGTTTTTTTACCCCAGTACAATGTATATATTTATGAGCAGGGTTGAATGCAGCAGGTCACATAAACACCAAAAACCATTCCTATATGACATTAACTATAATGGTGATTCCCTGGACCCAGACGTGCACAATTAAACTAACAATTCTGTTTCAACAGTCTGAAGAGGAAGAGCAGGATGGAAGAGCATTGTCTTACTCTGAGAACCCTTTTGCAAGAAATGATGGCAATCCACTTCCAGTTTCAGGAAATCAAAAGCTGCAGTGCAGTTGCCAGTCAATGGCCATGTATTCCATTTTCCTCGACAAGAAAACAACTGACATTCACCCCCAGGCAAAACCAGCCAGGCCCCTGAAGAAAGATATGTTGCACAGAGCTCAAACACACAGATCGTGTGAAAATAAACATGCTAATTTCAAGGCGCAGCTCAACGCTTGGTCGCAAACAGAGACACGTGCTGAAGAAATAGAAAAATCTGACGCAGCCGTGCAATGCAATATAATGCAGGCTTGCAGCTGTAATAACGTGCCATCCTCTGTCCATAGTGCTGAAATCACCACTTCCGCCAGCAAGGTAGAGACCACTGGAGGGCAGAACATTCCTGCAGATGAAAGCTGAAGCGCTGCTCTGAGAAGCACCCATTCGTTGAGAGTTAAGAGTTTGTCTCTTGAAACAGTACATGGCAAAATAAACTTAGGCATTCTGGATTACAGTAATAAAGGGGAGGCGTGTGATTAAATAAAGAAGTCATATCAAATCAATCTATATGCTTATTAGCTGTTTAATAAATATGGGTGTTTTGACCAATTTATTCTTTTTAAAGAATGTGGACACACATATTTGTCCTGCTCAGACACAGTTAAATCCCTTGGCCATGATCAAACATAGGGTTAAATGTATACTACAGTGATTGTAACAGGTTTAAGCATGGTTAATTTAGTGTTAATTGGAGCCAGTTTAAATAAGGTGTGTTGCGTTGGGTGGCGACCTCTTTTGCACAGCTGTTTGCTCCTCCCCCCCAAAAAAAATCAGTATATCCTTCTGTAGTATACACAACTGATAAGAACATATTATGGTAAAAGAAATGTCTGTCTGTTCTCATTCTGCCTTTTTCATCTCGAAGGCAATGGACCAATTCAGAGGTAACAAGTTGCTTGGACAAACCATGGTTTGTTGGTAGATGAACAAGCTTGAACAAGCCCTCCTCTACCCCATCCCTCAACCTCCTCCATGTGTGCTCAGCTGCAGAAAAAACTTACAGGTTTCTTAAACCATATTTGCCTGTGATCTCCAAACTGGAGAACTGCGGTTTAAGCACTGACTACAACCAGAATTAGTCTGCAGTGCTGGTTGGGGGGCAGCACTTAAAACACAGTTTCTGGGTTTATACTCAAAAACTGTGGTTTATAAAACTGGGTTTCCTCTGCAGCTGACTGTGCAAAAGGAAGAGGAATGGAAAGCGTCAGGATAGGGCAAGCTTGTTGCTTCTTCATGTGCCAAGAAACTGATGGCTTGGAAAAGGCCCCTTACATCTGAATAGGATCGTGGAAAAGGGAGTCTTTATATAGAACCAATTGTTTCCACCTCTGTTGTCAACACACAAAATACTCTTTTCATTATCTGCATTAGAAATTGCTGAACAGGAACACAGAAATTCATTGTGCAATTAGAACTGTTAACCAAAGTTACTTCATTGTAATCTGCTATTGCATAAACATTATGAATGGTAGTATATAAAATAAAAAACATATTCCAAAACATCATTTCTCAGCCGTTTAACTTAATTTAACCACTACCGGCTTTTACTTTGTTTGGATGTTTTTCTTGAGCCTGAAAGGTTGACATTTACTCTTATTTTATTCAGTAGCTATGTGATCTGCAATCTGAAATAAAATTGTTTTCTTTTACTCTCTGTTCTTTGAAACATAACTCTGCTAAGACACCCAAATCCTCTATTGGCTGTTGACTGTATTCCTTGCTTCAGCACGGCCACATCAGTGTCAGTCAGCCCTGACAAGCTGTGGCTGAACAGAACCTCCACTTTTATTTTAAACTCTGGCCTTCTGATTACTTCCCACGATCCCATTTTGTTAGGAAATGTTTTGGGTCAGAAGAGAGACATTAACTGTTGTTCTTTCAGTACTGAAAGAAAGGCAGGGATTATCTGAAGGTTAATATGCTGTGCCTTTTTCCTTCTCAGTGAGCATTGTTGAAAGATTTGCTGACCCTGCTTCAGCTGGGTCCTTCTGGTAACACGTTCTCATTCAGGAGACGTTGTCATGTAAAAGGTTTGTGCGTGTGTGTTCTCTGGCATTCAAACTGTGTTTTAAAGCACCAGAAGCAGATTCACACATAAAATAACAACAGTAACAACAATTTTCCTTGACAGGCAACACACAAACCAGTAGACGTTAGCCAAGTAGGTGTTTCTACTGCAGGACACTCCAAGGTGCTATAATTCCTACATAACTGAAAACTGAAAGAGCTTCTTTTAGAATCTATAGCAACCTGCTGGCAGAGGAAGAATCCAGAAGAAGGACACAAGACTATTTTCTTTACTTGGTCCTTTCCATCTTCTGCAGGCAAGATTTAAGTGTCCATTCTGGGCTTACCAGTTTCATCAGTCTTAGTAACTAAACTGCCTTGCACTCAACATTTTTGGGAAAGGCAATATATACAAACAGATTAGCAGAACTAGCACACGTTGTTGTCATTTAGTCGTGTCCGACTCTTCATGACCCCATGGACCAGAGGATGCCAGGCACTCCTGTCTTCCACTGCCTCCCGCAGTTTGGTCAAACTCATGTTGGTAGCTTCAAGAACACTGTCCAACCATCTCGTCCTCTGTCGTCCCCTTCTCCTTGTGCCCTCCATCTTTCCAAACATCAGGGTCTTTTCCAGGGAGTCTTCTCTTCTCATGAGGTGGCCAAAGTCTTGGAGCCTCAGCTTCAGGATCTGTCCTTCCAGTGAGCACTCAGGGCTGATTTCCTTAAGAATGGATAGGTTTGATCTTCTTGCAGCCCATGGGACTCTCAAGAGTCTCCTCCAGCACCATAATTCAAAAGCATCAATTCTTTGGCGATCAGCCTTCTTGATGGTCCAGCTCTCACTTCCATACATCACTACTGGGAAAACCATAGCTTTAACTATAGGGACCTTTGTTGGCAAGGTGATGTCTCTGCTTTTTAAGATGCTGTTTAGCACACATACAGCACCAATATTTCAACCTGTCAAATGTCCTTTATGTAATAAAAATCAATTCAATAAACACATTTCAGCAAAGCAAGCAAAAAGAAGAGTATCAATTATACATCAGAAGAGTGTATATATTATATATAAACTGGGATGTATGTGATAACTCTAATTACTGAATTTAAGAATACTGTTTCCAAAATTTGTGAGCTGAAAGTCTTTCCTTTTACTAATAAGCGTGCAACATTTCTGTTGTTGCCCATTTGCTGAGCTTACATGGACAAAGCCATCTCTTCAAATACAAAACTAAGGAGTGGTTTGCACTGCCTTTCTCCTCTGAGCAACCAGCAGCCTTATAATCAAGGGATTCAAGTTCCTTGTTGGAATACTTGTTTGGCTGGAGTGCCGCAAGGAAAAGGTGGGGTTTTCCGGTCCAAATGCATAGTATGGGAGCAAAGATATTCTAAGCTAGCATTTCTCAAAGTCACTGTGCCTTTGGACGGTGAATGATAAGCAAGAACCAGAAAATGAAGTGTCTCCCATCCTGTAAGTGCAACGTGACATGCTGTACCTGTGTATTCTCTACCTGCCATGCAAATGTTACAGAATACCAAGGTATTCTATGGTAGCACTAGCTGAAACTGCATAAAACAGATACAGGAAGCAGAAAGCCTTTTTAGATCTATTGGTTGTGTATGTTTGTGCAGTCTCTGAATTCACCTCGGGGCACTGCGACATGGATTCACTGCTGTTGCTCATCCATTCTCTTCTCAGCCTCGACATAAATCAAAACACATTTTCATCAGGGCACAGTCCCCACATAGCTAAGTCATTTCAAGACTGCTTTGGCACTTCATCATGGAAAATATTTAGGAATGCACCCCCTTAAAGAGACAGCTGGTTTTCAGTGCATCACTGCAAAACAGTTAACAGCTTCCCCCACAGGCTCTCAGTCCCAAAATACCATTTCCATTGAACATCTCACTTGGTTGAAGGAGGGCAGATAGAACATGCCCTTATAAATCACACTACCTATATTTTATAAAGTATTTTAATATAATCTATGGTGCATCAATTGCTACCTACTTAGATCTTTTCACTCTGTTGGAGTGCATGCTAAAAGAACTTGAAAACTTAACGTGTAAATCATTCGAAATCCAATTTCAAAAGGCCCCATAGATTGAAGATTAGTAAACATTCTACGCTGTATTTGTCTCACCCTTGTGGGATTTAGAGGCTGGAAGATAAGTTCACCCCAGAGTAACTTTCACATGAGAAACCTTTCAAGCATAGTTCTAATTAGCGCAGCTGATTTCTGATAGGAGATCATGCATCTTCATTGACCATATGTTATCTCATAGATAGACAGATGATGATAGATAGATAGATAGATAGATAGATAGATAGAGATATGCTCTTACTTTAGTCAGCGCTAAGCTATCAAGCTGGTTATATATGGGCAAGGCTAAGGCTCAAGGAAATCCTAATCACATGATCTCATTTGCATTTTGGCTGTACTATTGTAGTCATGGTTACCAGGAGCCAGAGCAAGTTTCTTAATGTGGAGGAGCATACCTGCCAAGCTGGCTTTCTTGTCATAGAAATGAACTTATCAACTAGGCACCATGACCAAGCATGGAAATTCCATATGCAGGGTAACAGCTGTTTGGCCCAGCGTAAGGATACTTCACAAGAATAAATGTTTCCTTTTAGAAACCTGTGATCCTAGGCTTGTTTGTGCTGTTTGTAGTTTCAATTAGGTACCTGTTCTCTGAATTCTGCACTGCATGGTTTTAATGGAAAAACTCTTTTCATCGTTCTTCAGCTGCTTATATCTCACTATGATTTATTTTTTAAAAAAATATTTATTTGGTTTTTCAAATTAGAATTTTACATTCACATATCCAACATACAACATAAAGACAAGATTCCAAAGAATCTCCAAGACTTCCCTCCTCCCCTTTGTGGGTCCTATTATTAATCATTTCCTCCTGCATCTTCTATAATAACCCAAATCTTTTACATCTCCATTATATCCAAAATTCACCATTAAACTACAAGTGTTAGTCCAATCCTACTAATGATTTTAACTGTTTACAATGGTTTTTAAGGTAAATTATAAATTTTCCCTATTCCTTATTTAAATTTCGGTCTTCCTTTTTTTAAATATTTTTTTTAATTGTTAAAATAATTCATCATTGGTACACATATATTACAAATATACAAGCATACAAACATACATTTCATACAATCCTTAAAAGTGTTCAAACATACACTCAATCCCACAAATGATTCCTTTTCCCATCACCATCCACCACCCCTCACCCCACCTTTGTGTTAGACTTCCAATCTACTCAACTGCAATTTCTTTCCACTTCTATTACTTTCTTTCACACACCTTCAGCCTAATTTTATACTTCTTTTTCTATTACACATTGTTATCCATCTTATTTTGTATTTCAATATTTGAAACGGAACTTGTTTATTCTAATAGGCGTTCTGATTTTTCGATATGGTTTTGCAAGTATCTTTTAAACTCCTTCCAGTCCCTATCTATCTTCTCTTTTGAGATCCTTCCAATTTCTCCCATTGTTTTGGATATATTGTGGTACTCCAATAATTTGGCAAGCCAAAATTTCGGTCTTCCTGATTTCTGATTCTTCCGGTCATTTTTGCCGTTTTGGCATAATCCATCAACTTAATCTGCTATTCTTCTCTGGTCACGGCTTTGTACTCTTTCCATCTCTTGGCCAATAACATCTGCACAGCTATGGTTGCATACATAAATAGGATTTTCTGCTCCTTTGGGATTTTGATATCTCACTATGAAATCTAATGCATTTGGAAAGGGCAAGGTCCAGTTGTGCAGATACATACACTGACTCTCCAGCAGGAAGCTATTTAACTAAATAACCATTTCCAAAACTCAATTTGCTTGCAAGAGGATTTGATTTCCAGGCTGCATTCCACACAGGCTCCTTTGTCAGCTACATCCGTCACCTCAAAAAGGGCCTTCAAACCTTTGCCAAAAAGGAGTCAGTTCCAACAGAATTAATAGTACTGCCAAGCAAATATGGCCACATGGTCCAGAATCAACATCCAACCTCTAATAGTTATTCTTTCCCAGTAATGTTTCATAAAGTGGTCCCATCACAGTTACCTTCAAAAATCCATCTGCTCATATAGAGAGCTAGCAATCTTATGAAGGGTTTTAGCATAGACTTTTGTGCAATCCTAAGCATGTTTACTCAGGAGTAAGTCCTCCTGAGTTCAACGAGGCATTGTCCCTAGTAAGTGCGTTTAGGATTGCAGACTAAGATTGTAAATTGCTTGGGGTAGGAATTTTTGCTGTGCTGTTGACAATGCTATTTATACAGTGGTGCCCCACAAGACAAATGCCTCGCAAGACGAAAAACTCGCTAGACGAAAGGGTTTTGCGTTTTTTGAGTCGTTCCGCAAGACGAATTTCCCTATGGGCTTGCTTCGCAAGACGAAACCTCTTGCGAGTTCTTGCGAGTTTGTTTCCTTTTTCTTAAAGCCGCTAAGCCGTTAATAGCCACTAAGCCGCTAATAGCCGCTAAGCCGCTAATAGCCGCTAAGCCGCTAATAGCCATGCTTCGCAAGACGAAAAAACCGCAAGACGAAGAGACTCGCGGAACAGATCAATTTCGTCTTGCGAGGCACCACTGTACCATTATTTCAAAATGTATGCAAGTGCTCGGTTATGTTATTCCACATTTAAATACTACTTTTGTTCACTGGGAAGCAGTTTGAAGTTGTACGTATTACACTGGCTAATAATATTAATAATAACAATAATAGCAAGAATTCATTTATATGCCACCCATCTGACTGGGCTGCCCCTGCCACCCTGGGCAGCCTCCAGCAAATTAAAATATCAAACGCAGTAAGATGTCAAACATTAAAAACTTCCCTCTACAGGGTTGCCTTCAGATGCCTTCTAAAAGTCAGACAGTTGTTTATTTCATGGACATCTGATGGGAAGGCGTTCCACGGACCAGGCGCCACCACCAAGAAGGCCCTCTGAACATTTCCATATTCCAAGGAACTGTGATTAGCAGTACATCTCTGCTAGATAAATATGCTCATTTGGATAATATGCAAAGTAGCCCTACGAACAGTCAGAAGAGTAGACCTCAGTGACCTCATAAGGTCACCCTTGATCAATGTTCTCACCAGTGATGCACATTGCAGAGAATAAAGGCTGATTGTCACATGGAATCTGGCATCTGTGACCACGCCGAACATGGCACCGCGTAACCAATGTCACCAACCCGCTTCATTCATATGTTATTGATGCACGCCCATCCACAAGGAGACATCAGCTTTGGAGCCTATATGAAGGCAGCGGCAATTCCAGCTGCTGTTTCCTAGGATACCTGAGTCTCCTGACTATGCATCCCCTTGTCCAGATTAATCTGAATTTTGTGGCAGCAGCTGCATTCTGCCGAGATGCCTGCTTGCTCACCATAAGCATATGTAAATAGCAAAATTTTTAAAATCCTGTCGATATAGAATGAAGCCAGTGGAGCAGAATCGTTGCAGACAATCACTCTTTGGAATCTCATTCGGGCTCTCCATCTCCAGATCTAAAGCTTTCGCATTTTCCCAACGAATCAGATAGGTAGTAATGATTTCTGACCCCACAGGGAAGTTTTATTTAAAAGCTATCAAGCAGGGGGCATAAGCCATCTTCCTCTCTAGCTCATAAGAAAATTGCTTACTCCGTTGCGGCTACTTTTATGTTATCTCTGACGACTCCCGTCTTTTCCAAGTAATAAGCAAGCAGCAGGTGCTGCTGACTTGTGACTTTGCTTTGATGCCACTACACAGCACACAACATACCCCCCCACCTCTCCCCGGCAAATTCATTAGGCAGGATTGCGTCAAAGCACCATGGAATAGCAGGAAGGGAAGCGGTACTCGCGCCCACGCAGAAAAAGGTTTCGCTGTCATCTTGCATCGGTGGCATTCAGGGAAGATACAAAATCATCAAGTCTACTGCTGTTAGACTGCAGATCAGCAGGACGGGCAGTTATTATCTGTAAGTTGAGGCCTGGATCCAAAGAGCTGTGCAACCACTTTCTGCACATCCAGAAAGCTTTGGATCTCAAGTTCTTTGTGCAGATCTTCCTCATGGCAAACCTTGAAAAGCAGTCTGCATGGCACGACCTCCCGGCATATCAAAATAAAAATCATCGTCATGGCCAAACCCTCAGCCTTTGGATCTTGACGCTATTAAGAAGGATCGCTTCTCAGCAATATCTTCATGCAGTTTTCACTTGGTATTTTAGTTCCACTTGTGTTCACTTACACTCGCCTTGAGAAACAAGGGGGAGACCTAATGTTTTACCATATGACGACATTAAAACTTGCTGCCTTCTGGGTAAAGATCTGAGGATTATATGAGAAATGCCATTTCTTGTCCAAATTAGCATGCACAGCTGTAGGCCTCAGATACCCATTTGCAATTTTAAAGTTTTGCTGCCAGGTCTAGGTGGGTGTCTGCGTAGAGAAGACTTCCTAGCTAAGGCAATTGTTAAAAAAATAAATAAATAGACATTTGAATTCTATACCAGCTGCCTTAAAAAGCAGAATATTTTGCTTTTCACAGTCACAATTTGTGGGTGGTTTTAATCGAAGCATGGTGTTAATTTTTGACACTAAAGGCAGCCTTTAATAGGTCAAAGTTAACAAATGACCAAATGCTACATAGATTACTATGGATTTTATGACGTGTCTTGACATTTATCAGTTTAATTGCCATAAAATCAAAAAGTGCTTCAAAAGTGACCTTTTCACATGAAAAGGGGTCTCTTTTTCGGGGTTGTTTTGGAGCAGAGAAAAAGTTAGTTTCAGACCATAGCTAAGTTACCTTGGGCTCTAAAGTTAAGGGTGTTCACTGAAGGAAAGTTTACAACTCCAGGAGCCCATAGCAACATTTTCCTGGGTATGACTGTTTAAAGTTTGCTGAATGAAGGCAAATGCCAAAATCTGAGACTGGTTGACATCATATTGGAATTAGAATCTTTGTGCTGCATCATTCAGCAAGACTTCAGGAGTTTAACCTTCTATGAATTTTACTACCACTTAGGAGAGGTAAGTGTCATTTTGCGAAACATATTCACACAATTCCTTATCAGGTTCTGTCACAGCAGTTTCTTGACAACGTTCTTTAAAACTCTGTCAAGCACAAATAAAACCCCAAGAAAGATTTTGTAATCAAGTGCCTCACCTTTATTTTTGTTCATTTACAATTGTCAGACAATTCTTTAATAAAGATATTTATTCTTATGTAGAGAGACACTGAACTTTCAGGAGGGTAATTTGAACATAAAAACATTCAACTGTGTAGCACTACATTGTCATAAAATGTACACCACTTTTTATACATTATAGGCTTGGTTGGTTGAGCGACAAAACGGAATTAATGTTAAATGTGGAGGGAGGGGAGGATGACTGATTCAATACATGCCTTTCTGATGTGATAGGCAGAATTCCTCACGTGTTATTTCACCACCCAAATTTCACACGGCGAGGTGTTTACCTAAAAATCACCTGCATGTGAAAACAAATTCTTGTGATGAGGCATAACTGCTTTTGGATGCCACTTCAGACTTGGGCGGCAGATCGGTGGAGAGATAGGGGAAAAATATGACTGAATATTCTGCAGCAGGGGAGGTAAGACAAATGTATAACTAAATTTTCTTCCATAAAAAGAAAATCCCCGACATCTAGCTTTCTAAGTGCCGGGAACTTTAAAAAACAAACATAAAACAATACAGTACAGTACCAATCATGTACTTAAACATGTTCCAGGACAGAGGCGGCTCTAATACAGATTTTTTTCTTTTATATCAATCCATGTGACCCTTGAAGTAGAAAACATCTACTTCCCTTCTTTGGTATGTTACATAAAATAAAATAAAATGTCAACATCCATTTGGAAAAGACCCAAAGAATATATGTACTCCAACATTATATATTTATATGTAAAGCTTTATAGTTACACATGCCCAGTTCCTGAATGTAATATAGTTTATATTTATTACATACAAAAATTTATAGAAACTAGTTTCTTACACTAATTTTAACTGCTTTGATTTCAAGAGATGCAAGTCAGATTAGGAAATATGTTTTCATATTGTACTAACAAATCTGTTGGCTAAAATATTTTCATATACAGTACTTGGAACAACATTAGCACTTTGTTACAAAACACCACAGTGATTATTATTGGCACATTAAAAACCTTTCTCTATATGAAAATACACAAAATAAATAACTTCCCAATATTTTTCTTATTTTTAAATCTATGTAATTACCTTTAAATAATTTACTCTCCAGTACTGGAGCCATTTTTACCGAGAAGAATATACTTTGCTGATTTCTTACCTTGAAAGCATTATCTCAACTGAAACCATTCTAGGTTACACCAAATGGTAGCTGTACACAAGGCTATTTATAGAAAACAACAATTTTGCAAGAAAAAAAAGGTGACTTGTTTAAATCCAAAGAATAATTCAGGATTATTTTGTCATCAGTAGCTACATTTAAGCTGTCAAAGTTACCCGCAATAACACACGTTTTAATAATAAAAAAACCCCATAAAACACATATTGTAGCCTCACTGCTTCTGGCCTGATGCACATCCAGAAAAGAGGCAAAAGAAAGAAAAATGCACAAATCAATTGATTAAAGTGCTACTCAGATAATTTATCTTCACATTAATTTTTCAAATACTGATTTCATTGCAGCTTCTCTCACGTTTCTAGAAGTTTTAAGGACTACCGGGAAACACATTTGACATTTAGCGATAACCACGGGCACAGTCCACTGGGAGCTTCACCTATGAAGGGCCATCAAGTCAAACGGAAGATGTACAAAAACAACCATGGGCTCATATCTATAGAATGCAACCAAAGTTGCAGTAACTTTTGAATCACTCGTTTTGAGCTAGTACTGGGTGACCATACCTTGTTGCCCTGGACCTAGCTCAAAAACAAGTCTAGCCTTTCGAAGGGTTGGTGGACAGTTCAGCTTTTAGGTCCCCATGATTACGGGTGACACAATGGACACTCTTCATCCCCCTTCTACTACCGCTGAGAATTAATTTTAATTCCTCCAATCTGAATTGAGTGATGTCAGAAGAAGTCAAAAGAAAAACTCACAGATCCAGAAGCAACAGATCCAGAAGCATGCTCATTAGCTACATTATGTTGCTTAGAGACACTGGGAAGTTACAAGCTGGCCCTTTGACATGCCTTGAAACGATCTCCCACTAGATAAATTTCAGAAAGGGGAGAGGGAAATTGGAAGCGGGGGAACCTGGAGTCCAAACAACCATCAGGCCAAATATGGGCTTCTGCTGTAATTAATGGTGCTCCTTTATTTATTTTTAAATGGGTACTCTTCTGAATCTATCCAATTCTGAAATGTGATGCCACCCCTAGTTTAAGCCAACTCAGTTCTTCTTGGTGCACGATGGTGACTCATTGCTTGGCATGTATGTTGGCTATATGGTTATATGCAGTCTGTAAATTTCTCAACCAGGAGCCACCAAGCTTTCTGGGCCAGTGGGCATTCTTGGAGTTTTGAGAAGGTGCCATGGGCAGCAGGCACAAATGGCTACCGTGGGGACATGGCATAATGGATGCCACATCTCTGAGACATGGGACCAGAAAATGGTGAGGGCATTCAGTGATGAAAAGGGCATCTGCATCAGCTACTACTGCACTCACTCGCAAAGAATTTGTACATCATTTCTGTTCTGAACAGATGGGAGGGTGGGTTGTCCTGGCATCCAATGAAACGTGGGCATGTTTAAAGGACCATGTTTAAAGGGGCATGGTCAATACAGGAGGGGCCAAGCCAGTGCAAACAGGAACAGAGCAAAAACAGCCAACAGTTTCTGGTGTCTTGTGGATTTCTGAGGTCACCGTAGGAGATACTGGAGGATGAACTGGCACCTACTGGCACAAAGTTGGCAACTCTTTCCCAATGCCTGCTTTGAGATCCCCCTTTTTGGTCCTATCTAGGCGAGTTGCTCTATGTCTGAGATGGCACGCATCCTTGTACAAAGCCTTCTATGCTGAATGGGACATAGTCTACTATTTTGGTATATTTACTGAATACATTCCAAACCTGCTTAATGTTCTTTAATCTTTACAGAATTCTCAACGACAACACCTCATCGTTACTAATGGTGGGCATCAATCAATTTGCTTGGCATTTCCCTCAGTGGTCTTAGACATTAAAAACATATTGACTTCCCATTCCTAATGTGAGCTTCCTTCAAAATAAATTCTACATGATCTCCTGCTCTCATTTTCCTCATAACAGTGCTTTCACTGTAATTCACAGGACAATAAAAGTTATGGAAATTAAGTCTGGTGCACATATAACAAGTAAGGCTACTTGCTTTTATTAAGTTCCTCACCCTATTTACTCATGCTTAATAACTTAGTGGGAGGGAGAAGGTATAACAGAAAATAAATGAATATTTTCTACTTAGCTAAATCAGTAGGGCATGGGACTCTTAATCTCAGGGTTGTGGGATCGATCCCCTTGCTGGGTGAAATATTCCTGTATTGCAGGGGGGTTGGACTAGATGACCCACGTGGTCCCTTCTAACTCTACCATTCTATCATACTATGAGACAAATCAAAATCTACCTGAATGTTGAACAAAATAGAAGATATGGATAAACCGGGGCGGGAGAAGGAGAGACAGAATTAACCAACAATCCTGAATTATTATTTTCCAAAGGTGTGTTTGTAACAACAATGTGCTATTTTAGATCATCCCAGAGTGGGCTGCATGGTTTGTGATAAACTTCTATTTAGAGCAATCACCTTCTGATTCAATCAGACAAGCAGCAAATAAGTGTTATTGTCCCAAAGCAGGTAATTAGAGCCATAAGATGGTGACCATACAGTACCAATCATCTGCCTTATCAAATGTGTTCGCTTGGACCTGGACTGGTATGGTCCATTCCACACACAACCCTAGGTGTAGACAGATGCCACCACTCCAATCCTGCACTGCAAATTTTTCTGCCCAAAGGACCTGATCCTCGGACTGGAAACCTCCGTCCACCTGCAGATTGCTTTTGCTAGGCTAAGATGAGTTCTTAGAAGAGGTATTTTAAGATTTCTCAAATACACCATATCTGAAACTACTAACTGTCCTGAAGCACAATAGATCTGAATCAAACAGACCTACAGAAACATGTGGGCATTAGAAAGTTTGAATAAAAGTGTTGTGCTTAGGTATGCTGTCCGTGTTCTGTTACAAATAAAAGTCCTAGTAGAACAGATTGACCTGCTACATTGGAGAACATTCAACATTAGTCATACTTAAGTTACGTCCACCGATTTCGATGGGTCTACTCTTGAGTCGGGCTAAACTACATATCATCTATTGTAATTAAATAGCTGTATCTCAAATATTAAAACTAGGCTTTTCTGACAAAGTTAAGATGTAAAATATAAACAAAAATATGCTGTAAAATAGAAACATTTCTCCTTTACTCTTTGATTATAAACATTCACAGATTCCAAAAATAAAACCCCCAATTTTGTAGGACTTTTTCAAGTAACATTCAATTCATTGTTATTATAAGTAATTCTTGGTACTGTGACTAAGGCATTATTACAGCATAAAGCAACATCAAAAGGAAGACTTATGCCAGCGTGTCTAGAAGGGAAAATAAAGCAATGGAAAAAAGGTGGCTGTGGATTTTGTGCTCTTGTTAGTGAGCTCAAATATACTGCTTTTGGCCTCTAACAGGTAGAGAGAGGGGGGAAATGTCAGGCCTGGCTTAAAAAAAATATACTCCCTAAGAAGATAAAATATGTTTCAGAAAAAGAGATGAGGATGGCGGATGGCTGAACGTCATTTGAGAGAATGTCAAAGAACCAAAATGCTGGCTAATGCTTTTCCGTTGATAAAGACGTCAGCGCAGTCTGGAAAAATAAGAAAGTTAATATAAATGGGAACACTATTTGCAATGCTCAACACATGGGCTTGTGACAAGGTTCTGTCTAGAGCAATCATCTTTTGATCTGATTGGGAGAGCAATGAGCAATTTTTATTGTCCCAAAGCAGATAACCAGAGCCACAGAAGATGAATAGATCACCAATTAAACACCTATATCCTATGTGGCTTTAAGCCCCAACCCTGCAAATTTCTGAGATCAATTTGAAATCTCCTCCTGGGCGTACCTTTCACACATTTCCCCTCAATTAAGGCTTTAGGCAGGAAAACCAGTGAAGGCATATTTAAGGACTGGCCCTATTAAAGGCAGCATTTTGGCACAGACTTCATTATCATTGGACTTTATTGGTCATAGCAACCAATTCCAAGAGGATGTTTAAGGGGCAGGCAGAAACCAGTTTCATCATAAAAGCAGACCAGTTTGGTTTATTTGCCCATTTTTAAAAGGCAGATGCAGATTAAACCCATTTTAAGGCAACACTGTTTGTTTGATGGAACCATACATTTCAAGGTTGAACGGTGGCTGTGGAAAATGTGGGATTGTTCTGGAAAGAGAGCAGCTAGCTTGAAAAGGTGAAGCTCTACACATCGGAGCCTTGAGAAAGACAGCGCTTCCTTTCCATCAGTCCCCTGCCTGAAACTTCAAAAGGTTAAAAGGGCAGGTGGATGTTTAGCAGAAAGAGCCAGTGGGAATGCAAGTCCTCTTTGGGGTCACTCTCATGCCAAACCTCCCATACAGCTTTTCAAATGTGGGTTCTACAAACAGCACTTAAAAATGAATGATTAATTTGCCTTTTAAAGGTATCCTTTCCTGAAGAAAAGTCTTATTTCCTTTCTCCCAGTCACAAAGGAGGATGTATATACCTTAAATGCAATTTGGAAGAGGCTATAAACTACAGATCGGGGTCTATAATATTATCCCCTTAACTGGTTTTTTTAAAAATCCCGAAAGTCTCTTGAGCCAAATGCTATCCAAGGGAAGCAGAATCAGAAGGGGCAGGGGGAATAAGAGGAGACACCCAGTCGACATAGCAGAAATTTGATGGCAGCACTAACTCTTTGATTAGTGCAGTTGCTAACCTAGGCATGTGCTTTTAACTTCTTGTTCTTCTGCAGAACCACCTTTTCCTTAAAGGTAAAGGGACCCCTGACCATTAGGTACAGTCGTGTCCGACTCTGGGGTTGCGGTGCTCATCTCGCTTTATTGGCCGAGGGAGCTGGCATACAGCTTCCGGGTCATGTGGCCAGCATGACTGAGCCGCTTCTGGCGAACCAGAGCAGCGCACGGAAACACCATTTACCTTCCCGTCGGAGCGGTACCTATTTATCTACTTGCACTTTGACGTGCTTTTGAACTGCTAGGTTGGCAGGAGCAGGGACCGAGCAACGGGAGCTCACCCTGTCACAGGGATTCGAACCGCCGACCTTCTGATCAGCAAGTCCTAGGCTCTGTGGTTTAACCCACAGCGCCACCCGCGTCCCTAGCTGCTAACCTAGGCATGTGCTTTTAACTTCTTGTTCTTCTGCAGAACCACCTTTTCCTTAGGCATACAATTATATGCAGGAGGGGGTAGGAGAACTTTGCGGGCTTCCAGAAGTTGTTGGGACTACAACTACCACCATTTCTGACCACTGGCCATGCTGGCTGGGGCTGATGGGAATTTATGTTCAACAACATCCCAAGCGCCACAGGACCCCTGCTCCTGATGTAGGCTTCAGAGTGTTTAGAGTGCTTCACACTCATTTCTGTACTGGAGCCCTTTCGTTCTTACTTTTCTGTGTTTAGCTGGAAGTGAAGGTTCCGCACAGTATTTAATCCAGAACTATATTACCACGCTCTCCTCAATGGCCAAGAGTCCTCTGTAGGGTTTATCCATGAGCAAGTTTCATTCAATAAAAGGTGCTCAACCAAGTTAATGGAAAGTTTCCTGTACACAGGTCCTGCCTGTTTGTTCGATCTTTTGGAGGGGAATAGAGATGAACATTAGTTGCTCCAATGGTGCTTTCCATTCTTTGGGGAGGGCAGAATAAGGGGAAATAAATGGGCGTTAAGAAGCTCTGTGTATCTGCCCCCTCACCCTTTTTATGGTAGAAGTTCTAGCCCACCCATAGCTTCATAAAGGAGAAGTGGCTTCATGAAGGGATCAGCTTTTGTCAAATTTTACCAGGTTCAAGGAAGCAATGTGCATGGATCTGCTGTTGAACAAAACAGACTGCTACCCAGAATTGCCCGTGTACAGTTGTGTTTCAAGCAACCACCCACAACACTACCCAAGAGAGAATGCTAAAAACCAGCGCCAAAATTCTCTGCAGACCTGCCCTGTGGCTGTTCTCGGGGGTCCCTTGTGCAGAGCAATGGTCGTAAAACAGTGGCAAGTTATTACAAAGACAGGCATGCCCAAAGGAAGGAAGGAAGCAACCCAAAGGGCTGCAACACCCTGCCTTCTCCTTGCATACAAATGAATCTACTTTTGAAAGAAGTAATAATATTAAATTACAATTTCCACAGCAGGCAGCCGATTTCTCTCTCCCGCTTGTTTTGTAAGAGGCTGAGCACTTTTGTATCAACCCTCAGTTGCCAGGTAACCGTACTTTAATGATTCATCTGGTTTCTGAATAGCTGTTCTTTTTCACTTTTTTCAAGTGGGACAAAAATGCATGGTATATCATCAATTGAGTTTGGTATCGTCATTCCTAGGACCTCAGACATACACCCACCTGGAATGTTTGTATCCTCCCAGAATAAATCCCTCCCCCTCACAATTGTCCCATTATGACTAATTGAAAGATCAATGTCCTGTTTTGCTGTATTCGTCTCAAATGACATGGTTTGGAACAGGAAAGTGAAGCTGGATAAGACAGTAGAAAGGAGAACCAGACCAGAAGCAGGGCAGTGAGGTCATCAAGAACAGCTCCTTCACCACCACCCCCTGCCAAAAACAACACCACCCCGGCTTGATTAAATACACCAGCAGCTGAAAATCATTCCACATCAGAAGCATCATTGTCAGAAAGATGGTAATTACTTCCCTTCACCCGGATATATTCAATATACCTCCCGTCATCTGAATCTGAAATGCCACATGTACACAGTGAGTTCTCAAATAAGCATTCAATTTCCTCCAGTTTCTTCCCTTTCGTCTCAGGAAGGCAGCCGTAGAGGAAAATGAGTCCCACAAAAGCAAATCCCGCATAAAGGAAGAATGCTCCTGCAATACAAACAAACAAACAAACAAACAACCCCCCAGACACAGAATTAATAGAAAGTTTTCCTCTAAAACAAAATACAAGGTCACAACAATAAAAGATCTACTATGTATCTTAGCAAAGTTAAAGTGAAGGTTTCAGAAACAAGTAATTATTTTAATATGCATTCAAATAATTATATTGGTCAAGACTCCAAACATTTGTTTGATTTTTGCAAAACCATGATGGCGTCCCAATAACCCTCAAATCTCATTTAAAATTTCTTTAGTAAAGAGACTTGCTAAAGAATGCAAGTTACCACAGAAAGAGACTGGGGGAACTCAGTAATATGGGTTTTTGGGGAAAGGGCAAAGCTATCAGCTAGATTATGGGACGCGGGTGGCGCTGTGGGTTAAACCACAGAGCCTAGGACCTAGGATCAGAAGGTTGGTGGTTCGAATCCCCGCGATGGGGTGAGCTCCCATTGCTTGGTCCCGGCTCCTGCCAACCTAGCAGTTTGAAAGCACATCAAAGTGCAAGTAGATAAATAGGTACCACTCCGGCAGGAAGGTAAACGGCGTTTCCATGTGCTGCTCTGGTTTTCCAGAAGTGGCTTAGTCATGCTGGCCACATGACCCGGAAGCTGTACGCCAGCATCCTTGGACAATAAAGCAAGATGAGCGCCGCAACCCCAGAGTTGGTCACGACTGGACCTAATGGTCAGGGGTCCCTTTACCTTTATCAGCTAGATTACAAGCAGCATGACTTGAAGGACTCAGGAATGTGTCCCCAGACACGTCCTGGCATCATGGTGAAGCTGGCAAGGCTGCCCTGTCAATGGTGGTAACTGCTGAGTCTCCACACCAGGCCCTGGATGCCACCTTAGTTTTCCTAAAGTGCAATGTCCCAGACTTTCCACTGTTCCATGCCAACATGGGTTTTTGTCACCACAATGTCACACAGCCAAGCATTACATTTTGGGAGAGCTAGGATTTATGGGTACAAGCACAACTGCTGGGGAACCAACAGAGAGCATGTGGCCAAGGGCATCTCAACCCTGAAACTGGCCTGGGATGACTAAGTGATGGGTGGCTTGGCAACACACCCTGTCCTTAAAGCCAAATGATTAAAAAATGTAAAACATCTACTACTTGGAGGTTTAACTACTCACAAACCACCGAAAGCACTAATACAGCTTTAGGAATGCTGTTTAGAAACAGAACTCAGCAACACAAAGTCTTGAAAAGAGTATATATACACAAGTTTTCTAGAGGCCTTTAAAAAGGAAAGCTAAACTGCCCATCGAGACCTTAGCTGATGAAAAGCTAAAATTCCAAGGATCTTAAATGCAATGAACTTGGTACTATTTAAGACAGAACACACTTCTTACCATAGTACGTCAGATATTCAGCTGTGTGCAGAAATGTAAGTGACACTAGGACGTTGAAAATCCAGTTCACGCCGGAAGAACAGGCATTTCCTGTACTTCTAGCCCAAAGGGGGTATATTTCAGAATTTACTGTCCATGGCATTGGTCCCATTCCTTTTAAAAGAAACATGCCACAAAATTAATTTTAATAAACATTCACATCAAATACTGAAGGATCTTCAAAAATGGGATGTGGTACAAACAGAATGTTGGAACAGTAATATTTTACTTCAGTAGAAAGCCGCCATATGAGGAAAAATTAAGTTACTCAGAGATCTAAATCTTATATTGGGGGGGAGGTATTATTCAGTACACACTAGTGTCTGTTGGGAGTGACAGAAGGAAATGGAGATTGAAGAATATTGTACCTAACTGTGGATCTGATGAAGGGATACTTTTGGGAACAGGAAGGCAGAAGTCAACCTGTTTTTATAGATGCATAGATGGAGGTATTCCAACCATTATTGTATGTATTCCTGTGGCTTAGAAAGATGACTCTTTATCGTACATATTTCTGTAGTTCAGAAAATTGTCGTTTGAATAGAATTATTTAAGTACAGTGGTACCTTGGTTTAAGAATAGCTTAGTTTATGAACAACTTGGATTAAGAACACTTCAAACCCAGAAGTAGGTGTTTTGGTTTGTGAACTTTGCCTTGGAAGCAGAACATGTTCCGCTTCCTGTTGAGTGTGTTCCATTTGTAAATTGAGTCCCCTGCTGCTATGGGAAAGCACACCTTGGTTTAAGAATGCTTTGGTTTAAGAACGGAATTCCGGAACAGATTAAGTTCGTAAACCAAGGTACCGCTGTAGTTAAATGCTTGCTCCTACAATGCTAAAAGGACTAACTCTTCAACACACTGACACTCGGCCCATGGAGCTGATAGTTTTAGCAAGATGAATATATGAAGGATATTGAAACTGACAAGGGCACCAAGAAAAGCAAAGAGATACATGGGCTTTTGGGGGATTATTTTAAGTAAAGGAATGGGGTATGGAATGTGTTAACAATATGCAGAAATGGCAGGAGAATGTAGCCTTAATCCGCCTCCTTTGATTTTTCATTGCTATTTAAAATCAAGGAAGTAAACAGCAAGATTAAGGGAACTGGAAAAGGGGGAGAAATTCCTGTAACACTGGGGGGGGGAAATATGAAAAATTAAAAAGGTATAGTAAAACAAAGGCTGAGTAGCAAGATGATATTAATCATTATTGCAAAGGTCAATCTGTTGAGTTGTTACATTCCAGGAGAGTTCCTGATCCAATATGAGCCTGAGGCTCTCACACGGACGTCTTTCTCGGGGGGAGGGGAGTAATGAGTGAGTGAACTGGGTTATACCAGTTATTTGAAAGCAATATCTCCCTGCCCACTCTTGTCAGAGAACAGAGGTTTTCAATCCGGTGGCCAAGGAGACAGTGTGTTCAAATAAAGGCAAGAGAGGCAGTTCGCTCATCATTTTCTCCTCGAAGTGAGGCAGGCACACAAATATGTCTAAGACTTTTATCAGTCCTAGAATTTTTCCTGGAATATAGCAGCTCCACAGGTCCAATTTATTTCATATGACAACTAAACACGCCAAATCTGTTTACCTGGTGCAAAGAAAACCAGGTATAAAATAAGTCCCACGAGCGCCGTCCAAGAATATGGTGTAGGGCAGAAGTTATATGCCCAATATGTCTCTTCAGTTTTGAGTCTGGTCTCATTTGAACATCTGCAAGATAGCCAGCATATAAAACAAAGGTTTAAAGGTAAAACCGACATCTATAAGCAAAGAGCAAAACAAAAGCTTAAGGATAAAGTGAGCGCTACAAGGAAAGAATAAGAATCATTAAGTTATAGCAGGCAGACTCAGACCAAAGAAACACAGTACCTTCTGGCTAAAAGCAGATCACTGCATGCAGGCATAGTCTCTAGGAGACCGTTCCATAATACTGCAGGCAGCTTATTCCATTGCTGAATTATTCTTATAGACAGAAACTTGACAAAAATTGATGCCCTGTGTATTTCAGAAGTGTTGCTTATTTTCCCGTCTCAGAGGATAAGGTGGACAAATATTGCTGCTCTTCTGATCTCCAGAGGGGTAGCTGTGCCAGTCTCCCACAGCACCCCCTCCCAAAAAAACCCCCACCCATAACAAAATAATGCCGTCCAAGTCTCATGGTACCTAAAGGGCTAATAAATAATTTTATTCATTTATTTTACTTAGGAACAGTTGCTCATGAAACATCCCGAAGCCATTACAATAAAAACATAGCCATAAAAATATACAGAAAACCAGTTTCGGATCCAGACAGATACAGAACAGGGTGGGGTAAATATCTCCACTTAAAAGGCTTGTTGAAATAAGGAGGTCTTCAACAGCTGCTGAAAAGAAAACAGAGATGATATTTGTGTGATATAGATAGACTTCCGGGGGCGGCGCGAACGGCAATGGCGGTCCTCTTCTGAACGGGAGAGGAGGCTCCACAGACAACGGGTCGTCCGCTACGGCGAAGCGGAGACCCACTCCGGAAAACCACAGGCAGCAAGAGCCTGTGGTCTTGAGGCTCGGTGGGCGCCTTAAGTGACCCTCCAAACGCTAAAGGAACCCCGTAAGGGGCTCCGGAGCGTGGAGGGGGGTTGCGGCGCTGAGAGCTGTTTCACAGTCTGCGGAGCGAAGCCGCGCTGCTGCTACCGGTGAGCGCTGATCCCTTTTCCTGTTAAAATTCGGATTCGGACGAAAAGCAACTTACTCGTGAGTAAAGACTGAATCACTTGAAATTAGAGACTTTAAATCAAAAATCTGAATTTGCTTGAACTTGGCTGAAAGCGGAGAGACGTGGAAACAGGAAGTCCGTCTTCCGCTGCCATTGAACTTGAAAAAAGCAACTAGTTGGAGGAGTGGAGGCTGAAAGAAAGAGATTTTAAATTTTACAGATCTAAGCACCCACTGAACCTGCATCCTAAAGTAAAGATCCTAAGTTAAAGATTTGGAATTATTATTTGCACTTGACTTTCCTCCTTTTATTGGATTATAATCAAAAGGTGAAACCCAGGGTCCGGAGCTGCCTGAGCTTTGAGAGACTGAGCTGTCAGTACTGCAGATTTGGATATTGTATATTGGAACTTGCAACAATCTGAGGGTATTGAGACCTTTGAATTTGAAACATTCTTTTTGGAGACAAATAAGCACTGTCTGTAACAAAGTGATTATTTATTAACTCTGCTAAATATTTGTATCTGAAGGTTCCTGGATACTAAACTAGACTCTGAAAGACATTTTAAGCTCCCTCTAGAGGATTGGATTAAAACAGTGACTTTACATTTACATTTACTTTCAATTCCCTTGTTGTTTGCTTGCTCTGGGCCTTTCTATTCCCATGGGAATAACTCAGTGTGACCTTGACTGATAGATAACGTTGGAATGAGTGGCACAAGAAGAAGAGGAAGAGTTAGACAAACAACTTTAACAACTCTAACCTCAGCCTCGCAGACACGCAGATCATCTGTACCTACTTTGCCCTCAGAAGTAGAAGTAGAAGAAGTTGCCTCGTTACAGGCAAAAGAGGGAGAGGGTGAAGTAGAGCAGTTACAATTGGAAGATATGGCCTCAGGAGCATCTGTTTCTGTTTTAGACAAAATCTTTGAAAAATTGGAAGCTTTGGACAAGAAAGTAGATGTGCAATCAGCAAAGATTGACAAAAATACAGAATGCTTAAATAAATTAACTATACAAGTGGTACAGAATACACAAGCAATTGGACAGTTAACGGAGGCCACAGCAGAAAATCGGAAATTGGCTGAGGATACCAGACAAAAATTGGAAAATTTAGAACAAGAGGTAAGACCACTCACTAAACAAGTTGGGGAACACCAGATCTATCTTTCTATGATAGAACTCCGAAATCGTGAGAATAATTTGAGGATTAGATCACTACAAGAGGCAGAAGAAGGAAATCTAGCTGAGTTTTTGAACAAAGAATTCTCCAAGTTCTGGAATTTGGAAGAAAAGGACTTTAAAATTGTGTCAGCTTTCAGACTTGGAAGATTTACAAAGAAGGAGAGGCCCAGAGACTGTTTGATAACATTGAGATCAAAGGAGGAAAGGGACAAGATTTTGGGCCTACATTACGGAAAGTCACTGGAGGTTTTGGACAGAAGAATTGAAATTTACAAAGATATCCCAAGACAACTGTTGGATCTTAGAGCCGCCTACTCTGAACTTGCCAAACTACTAAGGAGCAACGCAATTCCATTTAGGTGGGAATTTCCCCAAGGAATATCTTTTACCTTTAGAGGGAGAAAGGTCAAAATTAGAACATTGGAAGAGAGAGATAAATTTTTGTCTACATACGGAGAGGACCTTCAAAAAGGAATTGAACTACCTTCTGGGCCTGGGGCAACGCCAGCACCAACACCAGCACCTGGGGAACCTGAAGATCCAGAGAAGATACCACCCCTGGAGAAATAACCAGATCAATTCAGGATGTCTCTGCAATTGTTGAGTTGGAATATTAATGGTTGTAATATTCCGGAAAAAAGGAAGAAAATATTTCATATACTAAAAAAAGAACAATTGGACATTATTTGTTTACAAGAAACACATGTGACGAGGCTCCATAGAAAAGTGTTAATAAATAAAAGATTGGGCCAGGAATTTGTATCGTCGGATAAAGTTAAGAAGAGAGGCGTGGTGATATATGCAAAAGAGAGCCTGTCACCCAAATTCTTATTTAAAGATGAACATGGAAGAATTTTGGCTATTGAGATACAATATCAAGGAGAGAAACTGTTGATATTAGGAATCTATGCACCTAATGAAGGGAAATCGGAATTTTACAAGAAGTTGCAGGAGACAATGCTGGATTATCTGGACTACAACAACATCATAATGATGGGAGATATGAATGGGGTCGTATCAACTAACATGGACAAGTCACAAAGTCAAAATGTTACAAAAGACGGCAGACTACCTAAAACCTTTTTTGAAATGACAGACAATATGGATTTGATTGATGTTTGGAGGACAAAGAACCCACTAGGAAGAGAGGGACCATTCTTTTCTGAAGCCCAACTGACCTGGACAAGAATCGACCAAATATGGATTTCTAGAGGCCTGGCACCTAAGGTCAGAAAAGTGGAAATCTGCCCAAAGACCTGTTCCGACCATAATGCAGTAAAGATGGATATGACACTACTACCAACTGGATCCTTTAGATGGAAGATGAATGACAATTTGTTCAGAGATCAGGAAATTACTAAGAAGGCCCAAAAAGTTTTGAAGGATTATTTTGAGATAAATATGAATACTACGGTGGAAAAAAGAATCGTCTGGGACGCAAGTAAAGCTGTAATGAGGGGATTCTTGATACAACAGAATGTAGTAAAGAAAAGAACACAAAATGAGAAAAAAGATAAGATCTTGGATAAAATAAAAGAATTAGAGAAGAAATTAAGAGTGAACCCGAAGTCACAGCCAACTCTGAGAGAAATTAAACTTTATCAAACACAATATTCTAAACTGATAAATCAGGAAATCGAATGGAAGGTTAAACTAATGAAACAAAAAACGTTTGAGTCGGCGAATAAATGTGGAAAACTGCTAGCTTGGCAGTTGAAGAGAAGACAAAGATTAAATACGGTTACAAACTTAGAGATTGAAGGAAAAAACATTCAGAATCCAGTGGACATCAGAAAGTGTTTCCAGAGATACTTCAAAAAACTATACACCCAAGGGCCGCAAGACGAAGCTGAGATTAAACAATTTTTGGCAAAAAATGGACTATCCAAATTGTCACAAGAAAATAGGACAATCCTGAATTCTAAAATAACACGACAGGAGATTGAACAAGCCATTCAGAACATGCAACTTGGCAAATCTCCAGGGCCAGATGGGCTGACCTCCAAGTACTATAAGACATTAAAAGACTATTTGATACAACCTTTGATGGAGGTCAGCAATGAAATTATGGAGGGGAAGAGGGCACCGGAGTCGTGGAAGGAAGCGTTTATCACATTAATACCAAAGACGGAAGCTGAAAAGACACAACTTAAGAACTACCGTCCCATCTCCCTTTTAAATATGGATTACAAAATATTTGCAGACATTTTGGCAAGTAGATTTAAAAAAGTTTTAAATGAAGTAATCCATAAGGACCAGGCAGGCTTTCTCCCAGGTAGACATTTGTTTGCTAATACAAGGAACATTATTGATATCTTGGAACTGTTGCAAACAGATATAAACACAAAAGCAGTTTTAATCTTTATAGATGCCGAGAAGGCCTTTGACAACATCTCCTGGAAATTTATGATGGGAAATTTAAAAGAGATGGGAGTGGGACGGGGTTTTGAGAATGGGATTGAGGCGATATATTCAGAGCAGAAAGCTAAACTGATAGTCAATAATGTGGTTACAGAAGAGTTTAAAATTGAAAAAGGAACTCGACAAGGTTGCCCTATCTCCCCTTTGTTATTTATTTCGGTTCTGGAAGTGCTATTGAATATGATTAGAGGGGATCGGTTGGTGGAAGGAATTCAGGTCGGACAGAAACAATACAAATTAAAAGCTTTTGCAGATGACCTGGTTTTGTTTTTTTTTTTTTTTTAAATAATCTTTATTAAAGTTTCAAAAGGTTACAAAAAAAAACAAAACAAAAACACACACAAAAAATAACACAAAACACGACATAAAAAAAAAAAAAAATTCCACCTTTTAGATCTCATTTTCAATAACTTCTTTTCATGACTTCCCCACGCCTCCCCTTATTGTATTCCAACTCCAATTGTTTATTCAAGCAAGTTTTTATCCTTAATGTCCTAATCATAATTTATTAATTTACTTAACCATAAATTATTAATGTGATTCTTTATAATAATTTTAAACCTTAATTCATTATTATCCATTAATTTAGATTATTTAGCAATTTTTAAAATATATACCTTAATCATACATAAAAAAAAAGATAAAAAAAAGAGATATAAAAACAAATAATAAAATACCTTCCCTAAGATTGTCCCTAATTCCCATCCACAGATTCCCCATTCTTATAATAATAAAGAGCATATAGTTTTACACTGCAAAATAAAAATCAGACCCCCTTTGGACTTCTAAACCCCACCCTTCTCTTCCCGGTTTCAATCCCAAACCAAAGTCCAATTAGTCCATCTTTTTAGCCTGGTGACCTTACGTCCGAGGCTCTCAGATCTCTCTCAGTCCCTTTCCGCCGGCTTCTTCGAAAATCTTTCATATTGAACGCCCCAGGTCGGGAAAGTACCTTCTCCATGTTAACCATATTTCTTCCAGCAAGGCCTACTTGTTTAGAGGTGGAGCTCCAACTCTGTTTCTTAAGTCTATATGTCCCAAATAATCCAGTTTTCATCTTAGTCGAATTGGAATTCTTCTTGGCAGGTCTCCGGCTCTCTTTTATCTTCTGTAACTTTTCAGCCACCCCTTCTTTCTGCTCCTCCTGTTCAGCTGATGTCTTAGTCTTTGGTTTCTTTTCTTGTCCAGCTGCCTGTGTTTTGAGCATCAAGTCCCTTTCCAACTCAGTAGGTATATTTTCTGTTGACTTCGGTTTCGTAGGACTTGTAGACAAAACATGGCCTTGCTCTATCCTCTCTTGCAGCTTTCCCATGAGAAAAATAAGCTCTTGCAAGTCAGCTCGTATTTCCCGACCTAGTTCCATTCTTGTAATATCCAAGAATCCCCTCTAGAGGGATTCTAGTTACTTAGTATTTCTTTTCCCTTCCGATCCAAAAATCAAGTTTATTTGTATCAGTCTTTCTTTACTTTCAATATTTTGTAGCAGTATAGCCGGTTAGAATTTAAGCTTTGATTTTTCCGGCTTTGACAGCTAATTTGACAGCTGTCAAAAGTTTTCTATAAATCCTCTGCAGGCTCTTTTCACGGGTTACTCCCGGGCTTGAGAAAGGTGGTACTTAGTCCAAATAATTAAACTTTTGTCCTCCGGCACATTAACTTAGTCCTTTAAATCTGTGGAATTTATATCTTTTATCGAATTACCCCAATTCTTCACGCAACCTTAGTTGACAGCTCCTTGCTTCAGACTGTTTACAATAAGGGGGGGGCGGACTTCCCTTTTTTTCACCTCCCCCGCTCGTGCCAAATTCAAAATCAAATTATTTGTAATCCAATTTCCAATTACTCACGGGTTGTTGTTCTTGATTTTAAGTCCAAATTTTAATAGGAAGAAGTCAGCGCTCTCCGACAAATGGCATGCGGCTTCGCTCGGCAGGGGAAGCAGAAGACTCACAGCACCACGCCGCTCCCCGGCACCCGTTCCGTAGCCTTTAAAAAGGCTCCTTCGCGAGTCGGGAGGGCGCTTAACGATGCCCGCCGAGTCACCATGTCCACGGGCTCCTATGCCCGTGGTTTTTGAGGGTCCCCGTGTCGCCGGCACGGCAAGACCCAGCCCCTGTCAAGCCGATTCCCTCCGGAGCTCGGAGGGAATCCGCCATTAGCCGATCGCGCTAACCCGGAAGTCTGCAGATGACCTGGTTTTGACCTTGCAGAAGCCAGAGCCTAGTACGAAAAGAGTATTACAACTGATTAATGACTTTGGTCGGGTGGCTGGATTTAAATTAAATAAACAGAAAACTAAGGTTTTGGGAAAAAATTTGACTGATACAGAGTCAGAACGGTTTCAGAATGAGACGGAACTCAATGTGGTTAAAAAAGTAAAATACCTAGGGGTAAACATAACAGCAAAAAATCTAAGTCTATTTAAGGATAACTATGAAAAATGCTGGACAGAAATTAAGAGAGACTTAGATAGTTGGTCAAAATTGAAACTTTCTTTGTTAGGCCGAATTGCTGCTATCAAGATGAATGTATTGCCAAGGATGTTGTTTTTATTTCAAACACTTCAGGTTTTGGACAAAACGGAGTGCTTTCAGAAGTGGCAGAGAGATATTTCTAAGTTTGTCTGGCAGGGCAAAAAGCCCAGAATTAAGTTTAAGATATTAACTGATGCAAAACAAAGAGGGGGCTTTGCCCTGCCAGACTTAAAGTTGTATTATGAAGCCGCAGCGTTCTGCTGGCTAAAAGACTGGCTACTTCTTGAAGACACTGATGTGTTAGATTTGGAAGGGTTTAACAATGCTTTTGGATGGCATGCATATTTATGGTATGACAAGGTTAAAGCAAATAAGGCCTTTAAGAACCATATTGTCAGAAAATCACTGTTTAATGTCTGGACAAAATATAAAGACTTGCTGGAAAATAAAACACCAAGGTGGCTTTCACCTTTGGAAGCTAAGGCCCGAAAAAGACCCAATATGGAGGCTAAATGGCCAAAATATTGGGAAATACTAGAAAAGGATGGAGATAACTGGAAATTGCAGAGTTTGGAGAAAATGAAAGACAAAGTGCGAGACTGGTTACATTACGCTCAGATTAAAGAAGTTTTTAAAAATGACAAGAAACTAGGGTTCCAGGTGGAGAAATCGAAACTAGAAACAGAATTGTTAGAACCAAAGACTAAGGTACTTTCAAGGATGTATAACTTGCTGTTGAAATGGAATACACAAGATGAAACGGTTAAATCGGCTATGATAAGGTGGGCACAGGACATTGGGTATAATATCATGTTTGAGGACTGGGAAAGGTTGTGGAGTATTGGATTGAAATTTACTGCATGTAACGCTTTGAAAGAAAATGTAATGAAAATGATTTATAGATGGTATATGACCCCAGTCAAACTTGCAAAAATTTACCACCTGACTGACAATAAGTGTTGGAAATGTAAAGAGTGTGAGGGAACGTTCTTCCACCTCTGGTGGACTTGCCCTAAAGTGAAGGCGTTCTGGGAAATGATTTATAATGAATTGAAAAAGGTATTTAAATATACCTTCACTAAGAAACCAGAGGCTTTCCTTTTGGGTATTGTCGGCCAAGGGGTGGTAAAGAAGGACCAGACATTTTTTATGTATGCAACAACAGCAGCAAGGATACTTCTCGCAAAACACTGGAAAACTCAAGATCTACCCACACTGGAAGAATGGCAGATGCAACTGATAGACTACATGGAACTGGCTGAGATGACCGGCAGAATTCGTGACCTGGGAGAAGAGAGGACTGAGGAGGATTGGAAGAAATTTAAGAATTATTTACAAAAATATTGTAATTTGAGTGAATGCTAAACAGGATGCTAGATCAAAATAACTGAGCACCACTAAATTTAGAGGATTTTAAGAAAATAAGCAAGATTGTGAAAATATAACCCCTTTTGAGAACTAGAAGATTATGAAACATAGAAGGGATATAAGAATGCAAATAAGATAATAAATTGCTGACAAAATGTTATAACGATGAAAGTGGGAGAGGGAGATGTGAGGAAGTCCAAAGAAAATGTGAAATTATGTTAAGATAAATGTTATACTGTTTATTATGTTTATTTCTATTGTAAAACCCAATAAATTGTTTATAAAAAAAAAAAAAGATATTTGTGTGATATATTATGGGATGGAGTTTTTAAGGGTAGGTGCTGTCACATTAAAGGCACGATTCCTACACCATACGGAATGAACCTCCTGATGAGATGGTATCTGCCGGAGGGCCTCTCAGGTATACAAAAGATGAGGTGGTATTTTAGATATCCTAGTCCCAAGTTGTACAGGGCATTGTTCAGGGAAGTTTTTATGTGTGACATTTTAGTGTATTTTTTGACTTTGTTGGAAGCCGCCCAGAGTGTTGGGGAAACCCAGCCAGATGGGTGGGGTACAAATAATAAATTATTATTATTATTATTATTATTATTATTATTATTTGAACCAGCATCTTGAACTGAGCTCAGTAACGAACTGGTGGCACTGAGCAGTCAAGCCCACTTGCCCACAAAAGCTTATGCTGTATAATTAATTTGTTAGATGCCTCAAGACTCTTGTTGCTTTGCCGCTCTTCTGAGATTCTTTTAAAGCTCAGAACTGCCTCGAACCTTTTCTGCAAGCGAAACACACACACACACACACACACACACACACACACACACACACACTGTTCCTTTAGGACCCTGGAGTAAGATTCTACACACCGTTGTGGAAGTGTTTCCCCACGCTACAGAAGGCATAAGTGCCCAGAAGGCGGAATGCCATGATCATCAAGTTTCTCACATGGGAAAAGAATAACAACATTTATGAAGCACGTAAAAACCAGAATGCTGTAGAATGTTAAAAATTAACTGAATTCTGACTGCAAGCGTGCAGTCAAAATAAATAGGCCGCATTTCCTTTGTTCAGAGACTACCAACAGCAGCAGCTGCCAGCTGGTAAGTACTTGGCTAGGTAGTTCACTGCATATGCAGATCCATTATCACATGGAGGGGGGGGTGAGAATTGGGATTGGGAAATGCCTCTCAGCCAGTTCTTTGATTTGGGGAACCTGTCTATGATCAGATTTGAAAGCCACAGGGAGAGAGCATGCTTTGAATGCAAGCAGGTGTCCAATACAAATCCTAAACTGCTCCCCTTCACAGTCTAGTTTCCCCCCATAAGTTTGGCTTTAATTTTTGACTGCTTTGTCTGTATTTGGTACTTTTCATACCATTAGCCACCTTGAACTTGAAAATGTTTAAATCTGGCAGTCCCTTATAGAAAATAAATAAATCAAATCTCATGTAGGCTTAAACACATATTGTAAAGATCGTATCAGCTGCAACCACAATCTCTTCTTTCTCATTTCATCTGCTTGTTTTGTATGAAGTGTGATGGCTGACTCCAGTAACCATGAGAGCCTTTGTGATAAGCCTTACATGGTAAAATAGTTATATATTCGCCCATTATTGCTAGTAATTAAGGGTGATGGAGGCAATTTTTGTCTTTGCGTTGAAGAGCAGCACTACGCACATGCGCTGTGGGTTTCTCCCCTACTAAACAAGTGGATTCAACACATCTACTTCTTTCTCTGACCCACCTTGTATGGCCAGATTCTTGCATTTACGTCAGTTTAAATTACGGACAATAGGGTAACAGCTTCACATCCCATCAGCTCCTTTTAGTATTGCCGTTAGTATTTTTTGAGCAGGTGCACAGTGATGAATAGTGGCTGATTATCCATGTTTGAAGTGTCTTGAAGCAAACAATACTGTAATTGGCTTAGTAGATTCCTTTCAGGCAGCACTGCAGCTGCCCACTAAAGTGAAGTCCAATGTTTTCTTAGGAACGCAGTAAATAAAGATGCTAGCCGGTTTGTCATCTTGTATCCCGGTTAGGCGGTATGAAGCTATCTGCTCAGTAGCTTACATTTGTAATTATCAAAACGCCCATCCTTATAACTGGCAGAATATGCAAAGCAAGAGCACATGAACGTCTTGAGGTCTCATAAGGCAGGGGTTGGCAAGGTTTACCTCGCCTGAGCCGGTTCACTCCAGCAGAGATCCCTCCATGGGCTGGATCGCGCATGTGTGGCCGCGATTTCCAGCGTCTGCACAGATGCGGTTTCCAGCACCGTGGAAGCGAGTCCCCGTGCTGTGCCGGTTTAGCTCAGCGCACGGGGACTCGCCACGCAGGCAGCTCGTTTCGGGGGCGGCTTGGGGGCCGGTTAAATGACCCCCGTGGGCCGCTTGTGGCCCATGGGCCTTAGGCTGCCTACCCCATCATAAGGGATGCAGTGCATCTCTATATGCTCTGCATTTGGGAGCCACACTGCATTTTCTTTGAAATCTCTACTGCAGGAACAAGGCTGGAGAGCAGTCTTCTGCCTTTAACACAATAGAGATCCTAGGAACCGGGAGAATCAGCAGCATTTGGCAATGTCCTAGACTGCAAGTCAAGAATCAAGCCTCTCCTGTCTACATAGCCTCACCTCTCTATCTGGGGACCTGAATCTTGGGCATGCTAAAGGATGGTGAAACTCTACAAACTGGTTTCCGTATACACAGGCATGCAGAGACTTATAACCCTGGTCAGAAATAACTTCCATCTTCATACGTATAGCACTCAGGATGTTCTCCATTTACATCTTCATCTGAAGATAGCAGGCGTCTTCCTGTGGACAACTTGTGGCCTTGCAACTTCTATCAGCCCCAGTCAGCATGGTCAATGGTCAGTGATGATGTCAGTTGTAGGCAAATAACATCCGGGAGGGCCAAAAAATTCTCCTGCCCTGACTTAGGCGAAGTGCAGATTAAGTGAGGATTTCTAGCTGAGCTGCAGGGCAGGAGTGAATGTGAAGATGAGACACCTATTCACTCAACTGGAGAACTTCAAAATACTGCATGGAAGGCAGCAGGAAATGAAGCTCCTTACTCATTCCTCCCAACCTTGCTGGAAACACCAAAAATCCTCTTTCCTTCGTCACTCCATTAATGGCTACAGTGCCCTGAAACACAAACTAGGATGACAAACAAGACACGAATCTGAGAGATTCACGATAGGCTCTCGTGCCTCTAATTTCTTTTAAAAGCAAATAACTGAACATGCTATTTATACTGTTAGGAAACCTTAGCCTTCACTCTCCCAATGTGCACGAGTTGGTATTTCTGGAAAGAAGGGCGAATGGGCAAAGATGCTCAGTTATTCTACCTGATAGGAAGAAAAATAGGGCAGATAAATGGAATTACAACTTCTCACCTCATTTACGGATTGCTTTCACCAGCCTCAGATACTTGTGCATATTGCAGGCGATTTAGGCCAAAATAAATTAGATGGTGGTGATCTGCTGATACTAGTGATTATTTCCTATTTTTCTAAATAAAAAAACTGTCATGGGAGCCGCCACATGATCACCCTAATACAACAAACAGCAACTCCAGGGTGAGTGGATGACTTTTGAAATATGGCACAGGAGAAAGGGTTAACCCCCTGCCACATAGCATGTGGCCCTGTACCTTATTATGTGAGACAAAGATGGATACCCTGTTGGATCAATGCATCAACCTCTGATGGATTATTTAGATGATGTCACACTGCGTATGTCCAAAGAACAGCTCCCACAAAAAACGTCCTTGCATAGTCAAAGCAATCTCAGCCTTTTGCTGCTTCTTGAGACCTTCAGCATTCCCCTGAGTTTGGCTCTTACTTCCGTTCTTCCAGCTGTGTCAGGGCTGATGGGATTCAAAGCCTTTCCTTCAGCAACTGAAAAGCCATGGCAGCACAGGGCCAAAGGTGCTATCTTCTCTTAGCTCAAACTGGAGTCAGGTGTTCCCTGGATGATACGTTTTCCAATTGCTTTGTTGACTTTGGCTCCACCAACTCCCCACTTTTCGTGTCACACAGGATCAGAAAGCCAAGATGCCTGGCAGCAGCTTGTTTTCCCAACTGTCCCATTTAATTAGCCTCTCCAATTCCCATAGCTTCTTTAGCCATTCCCAGAGCTTGTTGCTTCTGAGCATGCTCATTAGTGTTGGCAAGTTGAGAGCTCCAGGAATTCTTCTCCATCTGCCTCAGACCTATTTTTTCAGCAAACCCCTGGAGAGGTATAAACAGAATGCCAGCCGGTTTTAAATCAGCTTTGTTGCTATTGCAAAAGCAAGCAGGAATTCCAAAGAGCCCAAGGGATGCATTATTAAAGGGCTAGTGCAGTCACTTTCCAGAATAGCTGTTCAAAGTAATCATGGGGAGGTGGAGAAGAGAGGCAGACATTCTTCAACTTGCTCTTCACTGACAGGGAACATGGCATACCCACAAAACGTTTTCTAAATATCAGGTACAGGAGCTGGCTTGGCATGGCGAGAAAGCAGCATATATATCTGATGTGTACAGAATCAAATAATTTTAAGTTGCAAGGATCATCTAGTTGAACCCGTTGCGATGCAAGAATCCTGCCCACAGCTATCCCTGGGTGGGCTTGAAACACCAACCTTCTGGTTAAGAGCCAGCCACAATGACCCTTTGCACCACCTGAGATGCCAGGTACTAGTTCAAGTTCATGTTCAGTATAGACAGAGCTCTAAACTTGGAACTATAGCCAAAGTCTAGCAAATATGCGCCTTCTGGGACGGCATCTTCAACACAGAACACAGGAAAAGATCCAGGCCACTGATGAAGGTTGACGCTGAAATGACACATTACACATGTGTTCCACATCATTGGTCTATCTGGGACTTTTTGTATGCAAAACAGCTGCTCTACCACTATTATTCTTTCCAGCAATATTCTTGTTTTTCAAATGTAAGACCTGGCCTTACCAAGCTGCTTTAAGTGGAAGAAGTATGGTTTGGGAGATGCTGCTCAGACCTTTCTCACATGGTCATTTATTTCCAGCTCGGAATCACTATGCCTTTGGGAACTAGGGGACAGGGGGAATAGCTGTGGTCCCTGTCTCTTCACCCGTCACCTGCCCTATATAAAAAGCAGTTTTGGAAGGAGTATTTTTGAGGCAAGGAAGAAGGGCTATCCTTATGCAATTCATATAATCAGTTATCAGTAATCAATATATTCGTATATGCTCACACATAATCAGGGCTTACAGTATTGTATAATCCATTTTGAATCAAAGGGAAGCTGTGCCTTAGCTAACTGCATACTGCTTGAAACAGCAAAATTAGGAGCCGACCTTTCCCCTACAAACATCCGTGTACCCTGGACAAGGGGAAGACGTGAATCAGAGATACTGGTACAAAATCCCCTCAGATACAGGCTAAATTAGTCCACTGGAACAGGAAGAGCTAAACCACAAAATCTCCAATACTCCCTGTCCTGTCATAACTAGGGGAGAGGTTAGACAGAGCGTCACTGCAAGCAGCGGAAAGCAGAACTAGAACTCCGTGCTTGACCAGTGCTTGACCAGGAGCTGGAAGCATGGCAAGAAGCTTGCTAATTGGCTAATTTTCGCTTGCAATATCGTGACTGCCAGCTTCATTTTGAGCATTAAGCAGCCATTAGCCAGGAACACTTCCTCCACTAGGTCACAGCCTGATCAAGGTGATTTGGATGGAGACAACAGTGAATTCTGTGAAAAGTGTATTCTGAGCATAACATCACCACATGCAAACAAACAAGAGAGCACGCTCACAACTCTGCTGCTATGGAAGTACCGTAAAAGTGTGGTTATTTTGGCCTCTTTGCTTAAATGCCCTAACCTGATACTGCATGAGTTGCCACAACATCATACGTTTTACTTAGTTTTTGCGTATATCAATTATTTAGACACTCTTCCAACAATTAACTCAGATTAATGGAAATGCAAACATAAAAGGAGAAAAATTATGGCAAAATAATTTGCAGAAAAATTATCTGAGTCAGGGCTAAAGAGTTGTAAACAAGAACATGCCATGATTTATGTAGACTAGAAAATAATAAGGCTAGATAACAACATTTCCCTCAAAATTACTGAGAAAGTGGAAGCATAGCAGTCTTGTAGTTAAAACAGATTTATGCATATTGATCATCTTGTACTTTCCACAGACATCATACAAAGGGTGTGTGTGTATGTGTAATTGCCACAATAAATTAATAAATATAGCACAATATATATTCTTTATATTTCAGAATATCTCCAGTGATGTTTAACTACTCCATCCCAGGCTGTGCTTCTAATGAATAAAAAAAGCTTTATGAAGAAAACCTCCCATTGGTGCCGATTAGAGTCACTCTCTTTTTTTAAGGGGTTAATTGTGTGTGATTTTTGTCAAAAATATAGCTAAACTTTTGCCCCTTATATCATGTGTTCCCAATGACAACTGGAGCCCTCTGCAACTAGTATTCATTAAAAAGGAAAATCCCCTGGTGTGGTTGCTAACCACACAACTAAAGTAACATCTAACTTGATCCTAAGCAGGACCCTGGGAGCATTATAAAATTATTAGTATGCAAAGTAGCTACAGACACATTCTACTCTGTTTTGTACAGCACAGAACTCTGGGCCGCCTAACAGAATTGGCTAAGGACAGATGAGATTCAGGAGAGACAAAAGAAAGTAATTCCTCACAGCACATATGAAATCCCCCACCAAACAGTGTGGCGACAACCATTAATTTAGACTGCTTTCGGCTAAGCACAAACTACTTTGCAGAGATGTGCAAAAGTAGTCCCCGTTTGAATCCCTCCCCCAGGTTCACCGATTTATTGGGTGTCATTACTATTCTTTGGGACACGAGTGGCGCTTTGGGTTAAACCACAGAGCCTAGGACATGCTGATCAAAACGTCGGCGGTTCGAATCCCCGCGACGGGGTGAGCTCCCGTTGCTCAGTCCCAGCTCCTGCCAACCTAGCAGTTCGAAAGCATATCAAAGTGCAAGTAGATAAATAGGTACCGCTCTGGCAGGAAGGTAAACGGCGTTTCCATGCGCTGCTCTGGTTCACCAGAAGCGGCTTAGTCATGCTGGCCACATGACCCGGAAGCTGTACGCCAGCTCCCTTGACCAATAAAGCAAGATGAGCGCCGCAACCCCAGAATTGTCCATAACTGGACCTAACGGTCAAGGGTCCCTTTACCTTTACCTTACTATTCTTGCTTTTAAGAACCAAGGGCAGAATGCTCACGCTGTCCTTCCTTAGCTTTCAGTACAGTCAAACCTTGGTTGTCGAATGGAATCCATTCCGGAAGACCATTTGGCAACCGAGGCGCGGCTTCCGATTGGTTGCAAGAACTTCTTGCACTCAAGCAGAAGCCGCGTCACATGTTCAGGTTCCAAAAAAGGTTCGAAAACCGGAGCATTTACTTCTGGGTTTTCGGCATTCGGGAGCCGAAATGTTCGGCAACGGAGCCATTTGAGAATCAATGTTTGACTGCAGTGTATGCATTCCTAAACAGCTAGTGCAAGACCACATGTCTAGTACAATAGTGAAAAGCTCTTTCCAGGGTCGGATGCCAATCATTTGGTAACAACAGAAGGAGAGGGCTATGTTTGTGGGTTTCCCATAGGCATCTGACAACTATGGGAGCAGGATGTTGGACTAGATAGGAAGGCCTCTTCACATCTTGTCTTGTGACTTATCCAGGAAGAAGCAGCAACAAGTGCCAGACCAACAGCAGATTTAAAATATGGCACTGAGCGTTATTAAAAGGAGGAATACTGCTATCATGTTTTTTGAAGTTTTCTCCTCACAGCACTTTTAAGCTCACAAAATTAAGAGAGAGGAATATTTAGGGCATAGTCCTTATCTGCTTTTAAAATAGATTAAAATTGTGAGGGATAATTATGTCAGTACCCTGCCTCTGATTACCAGCTGTCCACTTCTTGAAAAAAATAACAACTAGATGGATCTTAGTCTGACTCAGAATGGCAATACTTAGATTCTCAACTATATTAACAGGAAGTCTGAGAATATGGGTGTTGTTTCTCTGTGTGGACCAAAGTCATTGAGGCTTAATTGTACAAGTATTCACCTTACACATTATGCTGCTCGTATATATTTCATCAAGGGCTCTATTCTTTCATTTTGAACAGCAACTCATTTTAAGTTTAGCAGCTCTAGAAAGTGGGCCAGTAAGCTATTAAATGCACATAAGAAACCAGCTGCAAAAAGAAAGTATGTTGTTACTTTTGTGTGTCTCGAAGAACCCAAAGGCACACCTAATCCTGTTCACAGTGGCCAACCTACTTCCCACAGGCATTACTGTGACAGATGAACAGAGCCAAACTATAGCTAATGGTTTACTGTGAGCCCACAGATGGCTCTTGCTTCACTGTTCCCCCAGCAGTAGCAAAAATCACAATCCCTGGCTTAGTATTACATCCAAACCGAGGATCATGGTTTGCCATGTTCCAAAAAACCCAACCATGTTCAGACAAGGGTTGCTCTTGACTAACCGAGTATGGTTGGTTTGTAGAGAAACAAACTATAACTCCCAGGTTAGATGCAGAAATAAGGCAGGGATCGTTGTTTGATCTAGGGGTAGGGGAACATCCACAGAATTCTACGGTTTACCATGATGTGCAACTGGGCCACTGTAATCCTGAATTTCACCACTAAATGTGTGCTGTCTGTCCTCACCACAGCACAGGGAAAAGCACAGCTGCATGAACAGGGAAGACTGTTTGCTTAACTCTCTCCAGCTTTCATACAATTTATTATGACACTAAGCAAGTGACTGGGCAACTGAACTGCAGTTGAGGGCACAATGGTGTCATTTTAATCAGTTTCACCCAAACAAGGCTTTTGCTACTGTATACAAACCAGAAAGTTGGTCTAGAGCTGAAACACCAGGAGCTGTGCTCTGAAGCCTTCAGAATTTCTATCACCAATCATCCTGACAGCAATGCAGAAAATGCTCATGAACATCTAAGACCCCAGAACGTCACAGCATAGCCAAAGACACTAAGCGGGGTGGACATTAAATATATTGTCTGCATTCTGAACACATCCACCCTCCTGTTCTTATAAAGGTTTGTAACTCCTCCACTTTTCAATTGAGGAGGGTACCCTTGAACACATTGCAACCACCCAGCGATATACTTAGCAAACTGGTTCTTAAGCAGATCAAAATCAGTGAATAGAAAACAAGCTATTCAGTAGTGAATAACACCTCCCAAGAATACTGCAATGATTCACTGGTCAACAACAAATTTGTTGTCTGCGTTTTTTCAGTTGATTTAGGACGAATCTGATGCACTGAATCCAAAAATCACATTGGTTTTGCTCAATCAGGTCAAGTTTTTGAGCTATGGCCACATGTCGTTTTTTTACGTTTTTGTTCACATGTACGCTTGTGTGGAGCATTTTAGAAGAAGGTGGGGGTAAAATGCCATGTTGAATAATTGTTTTGATTGGAAATGATTATTTTAATGACAAGAAGTATTCAGGTCCGATAGTTCTGGGTGATTATGTCGAAAAGGGATCAGTTTGAAGTCATAAAACCTTGAAATCTTCCATAAATTGGTGCGGCAAAGAATAAAGTTATTTTGGTATTAAACCTGGTGACCAGGATAAAGCTTGGGCGCCACACATGGTGTGCAAGGCATGCACCGAGACTCTACGTGGGTGGACCAATGGCAAGAGGAGTCTGAACTTTGGAATTCCCATGGTTTGGAGGGAGCCGACAAACCATGTCACTGACTGCTACTTCTGCGCTGTCGATGTGACTGGGATCAACAGAAAGAACCGGAGCAGCCTCAAGTATCCTGATCTTCAATCAGCACGTCGTCCTGTAGCTCATTGTGATGAAATTCCAGTGCCTATCTTCGGAGAACTTCCTGACATTAGTGACGAAGATGCCTCCAGTGTTGAAGGACATGAAGAAGAAGAAGTGGTTCTTGAAGATGATGCTCCACATCCATTTTCCCAAAAGGAGTTGAATGATCTAGTTCATGACCTCAGCTTGTCAAAGGACTCTGCCGAACTGTTGGCATCCAGATTGAAGGAAAAAAACCTCCTCTCTGACAGTGCTCGCATCAGATTCTTCCACAACAGGCATCAAGAGTACCTCCGTTTTTTCTTGGAAGAGGAGGACTTGGTGTACTGTGCAGATATTGCGCAGCTTCTGCTCAAGCTTGGAGTGCCACAGTATGAACCCAAAGATTGGAGACTGTTCATTGACAGCAGCAAGCAATCACTGAAATGTTTTCTGCTACACAACGGCAACCAGTTTGCCTCTATACCCCTGGCTCACTCGAGTACACTGAAGGAGAACTATGAAGCGGTGAAGTATGTGCTGGAGAAAATTGGTTATGATCAGCATAAGTGGTTTATTTGTGTTGACCTGAAGATGGTGAACTTTTTGTTGGGACAACAGTCTGGCTTCACCAAGTACCCATGTTTTCTGTGCATGTGGGATAGTAGGGACCGTGCTCAGCATTACATGAAGAAGGACTGGCCTGTGCGGGAGGAATTGGTGCCTTGCAGAAAAAGGAACGTCATCAACGAGCCTCTGGTGGACAGAGACAGAATACTCTTCCCACCGCTGCACATCAAGCTCAGCTTAATCAAGCAGTTCACCAGGGCTCTGGACTGCTTCACTTACTTGTGCCAGGCTTTTCCAGGTTTGACCATGGAGAAGTTGAAAGCTGGCATCTTTGACGGTCCTCAGATCCGTCAGCTCATCAGTGATCCAGAGTTCAGAAACTCAATGAACGAAGTGGAACTGGAAGCGTGGAAGGCATTTGTTCTGGTAGTGAAGAACTTTCTTGGCAACAATAAGGCCAGAAACTACGCAGAACTTGTCAACAACATGCTGACTGCTTTCAGAAACCTGGGCTGCAACATGAGTGTCAAGATGCACTACCTATTTTCACATATGGACCAGTTTCCTGAGAACCTGGGTTCAATGAGTGATGAGCAGGGGGAGAGATTCCATCAGGACATGAAAGAGATGGAGACCAGGTCGCAGTCATGATGGCTGACTACTGTTGGACTCTGAAGAGAGACCTCCCTGCCGCTGAGCATTCCAGGAGTTCCAAGAAATGGAAGTTCAAGCCCTGAAGTTTGAAAAATGGTGAAGCAACATGCAATTTACGTGTACTTACCTTTATCAATACCCACCATTCAGTTTACAGTAATCGATGTTTCTATCAGGTAATCAGTATATGTTGTTGGAAAAACATTTTTTTCCCTTAAAAACATATTTAGGATGATATGTGTTGACAAAAATCAGCTGATAATGCCACAAAAATGTAATCGATTTTGTCACAAGATCTGTTTTTTTTTTCAAATCAACATAGCACAAAAACCTGACCTGATGGAGAGAAACGGATGCCATTTCTTGATTCAGCAGTGCAAAAATACCCTAAATCAATTGTAGAAATCTAGACAACATTCAAAAAGTAAAAAATTGTTGCCCAGTGTTAGGTTGCCAAGAAGCTTTTCGCATTCGCCCAGGTTTAATGAGACTTAAAGCTAAAGTGTTTCTAATGTCCTGACGTAAGCTTGTTCTCAATGCCATCCATTTCAAACATGACTTTGATTTTAGTCCTTACAGAGTAAACCAAGTTGGGTTTTCTTTTCAATTTGTTTTCTTCTTCTTCTTCTTCTTCTTCTTCCGATGTGATATTCCCTTTTCCTTATGTTACAAGGCTCGCGCTTCATTGGATTGCAAGAAAGCAACTTTTGCATGCAAGCAACAGTATTTAGCTGGTCTTTTATGCTCTCACCATTGTGAAAGGTCTTCTTTTAACAGAAAGAAGTGAACAGCGCATAGCCTTGCTTTAATGTCCTATTATTCTAAACGCTATTTCAGTCATTAGCCATCATTAAGTACAATTATAACAGCTGTAATCAACAGCACAAGAATAGAAGAGCACAGAGACATGTTTGTCAGAAGAACAATGATTACATTAATCACACTTGACGTTGATTTTTGTCTTGAAATATTTCAACTGTTTTAGAGTCGGAAGGTGAATTGTGAAGCTTCCAGATGACAGAACTAGGTTCTTCCCACATGAATGAACTAACAGCATGATTGTATTCTAATCCTGAATGATACTTTCAAAAGGTAGTGCAATTCATTGGTGCAGCTTTGAGTACTAAATATAAATTTCATGCATTCTTATAGTACATTATACAAATACCATTTGCTAACCTGATTGACCTATACATTATTAAACTAGCCAGCCTTAACATATTTCACAACTGCATTGAAGTTATGTTACCAATACAATTAGTAAATCCAATCTTAAAAAATTACCCTTTCATTAAAGTTTATTTATTTAATCTATTAAATAAATTATTTAATAGATTATTTAATCTATCTCAGGAAAATTAGACTCATGAAAATGACCAAAAATATCTCAACTTTTTGGAATGCTTACAATTCTTCAATCTCTTTGTCTTTTGAGGAAAGGGGGGGAAAGGAGTGGAAGACTAAAGAGAATACCGTTCTGCGTTGGGGTGGGGAGGTTAGGTTGTTATGATGCCTAAGCCCTTTCTAATGCCTGGATCCAGCAAGGGTTAAAACCTAATGGAGGATCCCATTGGCTGTATTGGTCACTAGTATAAGAAAAGAAGTTGCACTGGGTGGGCCCTTTCCCTCACATGGCTGGTAGTGAAAAAGACAAAAGTGTGGTGTGTGTTTGAGCTGGACTGGAAGCAGGCTGCAGGAGAAGCCTGAGAGTGAGAGCCAGGCTTGATTTCTGCTTGAATCAAAGACTGTGGCTATGGGAGAAGCAAGACCCTCTGCAGTGTTAATGCTGCGAGCTCCTCCATCATAGGCTCAGGTTGCATTTATGTGTAAATAAACCATATATCATTAAGACACCACAGTCTCCGCTGTCCCTCATGCCAAGGAACCCGAACCCTGGGTAAATAAACGCCTGGAAACCCTGGAATCTTGAACCGCTCAGAGACTGGGATGGCATGCAACAATACATATTGAGAGGGGCCATATTCTTAAATCCCCCTAAAACTGAGAGGTATTATACATTGCTGCAATTGATGTAAGACTGAACTTCTACTGGCACCAAATTAGGAACTTTTATAAACACTGATGTGGACATATTTTAAAAAAGCACTAATGGTGTGAAAAGAGTGTGACACTCATTAACAAACAGCCCATTACTTCTGACAACTGTGACTAGATTTGTATGAACCCAAGTGATAATTCCACCTTCTCAAGCACAGTTTAAGTCAGTCATTCTGACAGCTATTCAGTTTGATGCATCGCATGAAAATACTAAAAAGCAGTGAAATTTCAGCAGGTCAATGGGACACGGATGTCACAAAATAGTATGTAATCTTTCACATTGTTATGAGTTGGTATTTGCTTTTCAAGAGGTATCTGAATGAAAAGAAGTTTGTGTGTGTGTGTGTGTGTGTGTGTGTGTGTGTGTTTTAACCATAAATTCCAAGTTTTGGGCTGGTGGGATATATTAAAGGACCATGAAGGGATATGGCACATTAGAAGGTAGCATCAGAGATGGCTACTTTGTGAACGCACACACTGGCTGCCTTTTGGCTCATTGAAATTCAGTGAGTAGCATGTTCTTGAATTTACCACTATCTATTTCCTTTGGCCTTTCTCCCTACTATCACTTTCTATGCCCCTCTACCTGGGAATAAAAAATGGGAATAAAATGGCTCACAAACAACAGTCTGTACAACAGAAAACTCTTAAAAAGTATTTTGTTTGGTTTATACGACTGAAGGAAATGGGCTTGCTTCTTAATTTCTGCAAAAGAGCATTTGAGGGTGTTCAGAATTTGCAAGGAAGTCACCAATTACAAACCCAGTTAACCATACTGGAGTCAAATAGGATACTTCCCTTATATAGTTTCCAAATTCAGAATGAGTTTCTAGAGTTAGAAACTGGACTCAAGGACAGAGATTGTTTAAATTCCTTGCCAGCCACCTCCATATTAACTGGGAGTGGGGTAGCCAATAGCACTACGTATTTTAGAAAATTTTACCAGACACAGAAATATATTCTGGTAGATGCCAGCCAAAGTAGTGAAATACGTCATCCTGAATTATGTTGCAGTTAAACTTGTCTCAAAGTATCATTACTGTCACTTCTTTGTCAAACAATAATGGGCTTCTGAGTAACTAAAGCGATTGATTAGTACAGGTACTCTGTTGCCATAGGAGCTAATGGTTGGGCATCCTTCTAGATGGGGGCATTGTCTTTCTTCTCCCTCTTCTGGCTGCATGTGATGTCATGGAAATGTCATGGAGTGAAAGTGAACAAAAGGGCCTGGAAAACTAGAAACTGGGCTGGACAGATGCAGAGGCTTGGCTTGCTCTCTAGGAGAAAATAAAGCTATGGGTTTGGTACCCCCACCTCCAAAAACACCAAATAGGAGAATGCAATCTGTTTGAGTGGTACAGCTGTGAGCCTTCCATCTAATGCTAAGCCTGAACATATGTGTAAAATAAACCTTTGATCACAGAAAACCCTACCAGTCTCCAAAAACCAAAAACCAAGGTAATTGCCGGAACCCCTGAAAGCTGCTCAGAGATCAGGGTGCATGGTGCAATATTTGCTGTTGCAACATTGTGTCATCTTTAATTATTTTTGCTTCTTGCCACCTCATCAATTTGATGTGCACTAAGTCCCTCCACTGCCAGAGTCAGCATTGGGTCTTGGCACAAGGGTTATTAAGGTTTGTTTTTGTCTTTGCCATTGATGTTCAAAAAGAAAGTGTGATGTGACCTTTAAGTCAGCACTCACAAATGATTCCATCCTACAGCGTTTTTATTTTTTGAGAAAGGGGGAAAATGGAAGCAAAATGAGAGGGTTTTTGACAAGAGGAAACCTCTGGTGCACATTATTATTATAATGACAAAATACCAGTTTGAGGACAAGTGTAACAGTGGCACTTCTTATAAAAGGATATTAAGGTCCTTTTAATATGAAATTAAGCAACACAAAAGCAACGTACCTGCCCCAGGCTGCTTCCATTGTAGACTTCCTATCAACAGGGACACAGGAGGACTCCACAACACTTGACTTGTTTAGTTTGTAGCAAAAGCCACAAATTGGATCCAGCATGCACCCATTACAGTAACTGAAAGAAATGAAAAATCACAAGAATAAGCCCAGCCTTTTCACAGCAAAACATCAATTAGCCAATGGAAGCAATCAGACTGGCTCATAGGGCAAGTTTGTACCTTGGATATCAACAACTTTTGGTAACTCTTGCTAACATTAAAACTGAGAAAGTTTTGCTGCACAGAGAACATCTGCACAATTGCTGAAAATAAAAGGTAAATAAGCTGAACATACAGAATAAAATCCCATCAAAATTAAGTAGTACAGATTTTCCCATGGTTTTAATTACATAATTAAGCATGCTGAAAGCTTCCCTTTGAAATAGAAGCAGACGGATAGGAGAAACATCAGCTGGATCATGAATATTGTTGCTAAATTCTGATGAAGCTGGACTAGCAATATAAATCATGCTAATGATCTAAGTTTAATGGTTTGTCTCCAACTTGTGTTTTGCTTGGAAAGTGTACATCAGCACACTGCTTGTTCACGTTAATAGTTCATTTTTAACTATGGTTTAAACTAGTGGTGGTGAACCTCTGGAATTTTGAGTGAACCACAACCATCTTTCCTGTGCCTGATATCATATGACATCAAGCAATTGACAGATGGGTGGCCCCATGCAGCTGTTAGAAAGTAATCTGAGGAGGGCTGGCCACTTCTGGATCTGGAGAGACAGAAAAGCCCAGTTTGATGGATAAGTCATCATTGGACAGCGGTGAAATTTTCCTCTCAATAAGTAGACAGATAAGAAAAATATCCCTACAATTACCAATTGCAGACAGGAAGGAATTAAGACACTATTGCACTGGAAATTAAGTTTTAGCAATGATAATTAAGGCAGGGTTGATCATCAGTCAAAATAGCATATATTTTGTGTGTTTGTGCGCATCTCTACGCACTCACACGTTCTTATATACATCCCTAACTTTGGATGAACAATAAAACCAAACACACATCTTACACCAAACAGCAACAAAATTTACTAGTTTTTACTAGTAGTAGTTCAAAGCTACTAATCAATTGAGTATGCTTACTACTTTCCAGAAAGGGATAGATTCCAAGTACTGTTAGCAATTGTGACTTTTCCGTCCCTATTTACAGTGGTGCCCCGCAAGACGAATGCCTCGCAAGACGGAAAACTCGCTAGACGAAAGAGTTTTCCGTTTTGGAGGTGCTTCGCAAAACGAATTTCCTATGGGCTTGCTTCGCAAGACGACAATGTCTTGCGAGTTCCTGCTGGTTTTTTTTCCTCCCCCCCCCTTTTCTAAGCCGCTAAGCCGCTTATCAGCTGATTTGATCAGCAGATAAGCCGCTAAAAGCCGCTAAAAGCCGCTAAAAGCCGCTAATAGTGCTAATCCGCTAATCCGTCAATGGGCTTGCTTCGCAAGACGAAAAAACCGCTAGACGAAGAGAATCACAGAATGGATTCTTTTCGTCTTGCGAGGCACCACTGTATATGAGGGTTTGAGTCTGTAAAAAGGTGAGGGCTGTTCTTTGCAAGTGCGTGTAATATGAAGTCATCCAGTATCAGTGATGGAAATGACGTTACCCCCACATGGAGACCAGCTCCTTTTCCTTCACCTTGTTTTTGGTTATTATCCATAAATTACATGCAAGATTAAAAGCTGAGCCAGATAAAAAAAATAAGCAGATTAATATTTAAACGGACCTCATCCCTTGAAATAAACTGTGCACAACTGACTATAAGCCACTAAAAAGGAACAGTTTAATATTATAATTTTAAAGTATATCTTTTAAAACCAAAGGCAATGGTGGCATTATACTCCACTATAAAGTGTCAGGAGCTCATTCTACACTTGAGTAGGACCCTGGCAGAGACACACACCCGACTGGCATGTTCTCTCCCTCCTGGTCGATTGTTCGGGAGTTTCAAAAGCTTTCTTCTGACCGAACATCACAGCGACCGATGCCAACAGACATCGGCACACTTAGGGATCCGTAGAGTCTTCGCAGCTTGCATAACAGACCTCAGCAACTCAGCATTTTGGCTAATCTACTTTATTTACATATAAACACACACGGAACACTGCAACATGGCTCCCTCTCTAGCATCAGACAGCAAACAGAAAAAAAACAAAGGACAATAGTCCCACTTCACGGAACACAGTAACACAAACATTCTGTCTCTGTCACTTCCCATACACCGTCATGTGATAGACAACAATCCTATGACTGCAATCATGGAGCAGGAATTCTAACATAAAGGACATATGAGGTATTGCTGGTATGTCCAGTTATTGTCCATATGTTCAGTAAATTTACCTATATAAATACTTTATTGGGAAAATAATGTTAGTAGGAGGAATCTAGTGGAATATATTGCTCAGCTTTTACAATGGGTGCCAGTTGTGGCCCAGTGCAGTTCACTGCTGGGCCAGGGAGGCTGCACAGCTGGCAGAGGACGTCACTTCTTCCTACCTGAGACTTTCTTAAGAACTCAAATGTGAAATTGTTCATCTTTTGACAAAGATGTGTAACATCTTACATATTTCTATACTAGATAATTAGAAGGTAGCCAATGTAAAATCAACACAGGAAATTATAGGCCTGTTGGTCTAATGTCTATCCATGGTAAATTGGTAGAAAGCATTATTAAGCATATTGAAGAACGAAGTACAGAGCCAATGTGAAGCACTTCCTCAATGGGGAATCCTGCCTCATCTACCTTTTAGAACAATCCCTATCTAACAGGACCAGTGGTCAGGGATGATGGGAATTGTAGTCCCAAAAAACTGGAGGGCCGGAGTTTGCCTATGCCTGTTTTAGAGGTTCATGTCAACAAACACATTAAGACACTGAATACTTGGACTTCCAAAAGGCTTTGGACAAAACCCATCACCAAAAGCTCTTAGGGGTCAATGAATATGAAGACTGGTTCTCTAATGGATTGTAAGTGTTTAAAGAACAGGAGGTTGAAAGGTAAGAATCAACAGACTATTACAGTGGAAAGAGGTAAATATTCAGGTTCCACAAGGATCTGTATTGGCAGGGATGATATTTATTTTAGAAATATCTGAAGCTTGAGGTGAGCAGGTAAGCGCCCATATTTGTGTATGAGACAAACATGATTCAGGATGGTAAAAAAAACCCAAGATAACTCCAAAGGAACCTTTCCAAATTGGGAAAGCACAACAAAAGAGTAAAATATATGCAGGTATAAAATGATAAGCTCTGAAACTAGGATATTTTACCCTATCGGTACATATGCAAGCTGACAGTAACCAGTCAGGAAAAGGAGCATGGAATCACTGTGAATAACTCAATGAAAAATGTCAACTCATTATGTTTAATCAGTGAACATGGCAAATTTCCGTGCTGGGAATTATTAGGAGAAGGACTGAATGATCATAAAAATAAAAATGGACAATGTAATAATGTTCTTATGTAAATACATGATCTAGCCTCATATTGAATATTGTGTTAGGTAATACTGGAGAACCAAACACTGCAGAAAAAGGCAGGCAAAATTATCTAGGGGGTTGGGAGCACTTTCTATATGAGAAGAGGTTAAAAGGTTTGAAGCTTTTTACGTTAGAAAAAAAGACAAGAACCCAACAGAGAGGACGATAAGAGGTTTAGTTATGTATGGTGTGGGGAGGGAAAGAATCTGTCCTCTTGTTCAATGACTGCAACTATTTCCTGAGTAAATGGTGGGGAGGGGTCTTGCCTTAGGCTCTCTTGTGAGCTTCTGCTAGGCCACTTTAAACTGGATCCTAGGCTAGACAGGCCCTTTGTCTGATTAAGGAGATGTATTATTTTGTTCTTCTAAGGAGACCACGTAAAAATTGGGTAGTTTTATTGTGGCAAGTAGGAATCACAGCACTGAATTTATAGGGACCTATGAACAGGATGTGGGTGGCGCTGTGGTCTAAACCACAGAGCCTAGGGCTTGCCAATCAGAAGGTCGGCGGTTCGAATCCCCAAAACAGGGTGAGCTCCCGTTGCTTGGTCCCTGCTCCTGCCAACCTAGCAGTTCGAAAGCACGCAGTGCAAGTAGATAAATAGGTACCGCTCTGGTGGGAAGGTAAACGGCATTTCCGTGCGCTGCTCTGGTTTCGTCAGAAGCGGCTTAGTCATGCTGGTCATATGACCCGGAAGCTGTACGCCGGCTCCCTCGGCCAGTAAAGCAAGATGAGTGCCGCAACCCCAGAGTCGTCCACAACTGGACCTAACGGTCAGGGGTCCCTTTACCTTTACCTTATGAATAGGCCTTAGTTCTGGTGATGCTAAATACACAATCTTTTATCACAAAACTGGTCCTCTCAAAGAGTGCTTCCACATTGGGCACACACACTATAGAACAACCACACTTTTGTTCACTTACACTTACGAGACACTTGCCTGTTCAGTTTCTGCTCCCCTCCTCCCTAAGCTCAGGAAATCCAACTGTTTATAACTCAGTGCCGTAAATGCACATTTCCCCAGCTCGACATTGGCTATGACACTGCTATTCTGCTCAGGTATGGCCTGTGTGCCTTGCTGCAGCCATTTCCTTCTCAATAGTCCTCCCATCCTGAACTGAAGTGGAGGCCAGCATGACCAAGAATGCAGTAGCAGGGAGAGGCCATTTATACTAAGGTTACCAGATGTACCCGTTTCCCAGGGACAGTCCCCGGATTTACAAATCAGTCCCCATACAAAAGCCATTGAAGTTGAAAAGTGTTCCCAGATTCATTGAAAAAAATCTGGTAACCTTAATTTATACACAACGGTCTTAAGGAAAATCTTCCCTTCCCCATGACTGGATACTGCTAGAACTACTCTGAAATGTTATGAACTGACCTAAAGTAGCTGCCTCTCATTATATATAAAGCAAACAGCCAACTGCTTAGTAAAATAACCAGTCACTACCTATATTATACCATTTCATTTTATTTTAGTCAGCAGACTAACTCAGCATCAACCAAAAGCACAACGTTTAATTTAACTGTTTCTACACAATATTGCAACCTGCAAAAATAATTTACTTTACACCTAGTTGCTCATGTAGACAGAGTTGCATAAAAAGAAACACAACAAAAATTTCATCATACTTCCAGGAGTCTGAATCAACCTGTCAAAGGAAAAGCTTTCAAAATACTTAAAAACCTCAATACAACTTATAATTAAGTTTCAAGAAGAGCAGAAGTGCTTCAGATCCAGAACATCTTGTATTCCTTGGTGTATGGAGTATTTATGGAAGTTTCGTTTCTCTTGACAAACGAGAGAGGGATTTCCTTGCAAAAGGCTAAGCTACAAGTAGCGGGTCCACAGCTTTAAAGCTGTCACACATTTCAATAAATGAGGATTCTCACCCAGCAACACACAGCAGGGAAGGAAGAGGAAAATATATTCCAACTATCGAGGTAATGTGCAGGAGATCGGACGTGTTGTCCAGTCAGCCACTTCCTGCAGCGACACAGACAGTGTGCTATATTGCAAAGCACCCATTTTTGCTGGTGCCAGAGACAGGCCCCATAGCTAATTTTCTGTACCCCAATGCAGCACAATTAGATCTGTCAAAATGGGAATAAAATACATATTTCTATTCGCCTAGGGCTTGCCGATCAGAAGGTCGGCGGTTTGAATCCCCGCGGATCCCCGCGAATGGGTGAGCTCCCATTGCTCAGTCCCTCCTCCTGCCAACCTAGCAGTTCGAAAGCACGTCAAAGTGCAAGTAGATAAATAGGTACCGTTACGACAGGAAGGTAAACGGTGTTTCCGTGCGCTGCTCTGGTTCGCCAGAAGCGGCTTAGTCATGCTGGCCACATGACCCGGAAGCTGTACGCTGGCTCCCTTGGCCAATAAAGCGAGATGAGCGCCGCAACCGCAGAGTCCACCACGACTGGACCTAATGGTCAGGGGTCCCTTTACCTTTACCTTTAATGTACTTCAGAGACAGGCTAGAACTGTGCACCATATAGCCTTGAAGCCTGGGGCATGAGTAGAGCCACTGCAGGTGCAGATCTAGTTGATATCAACAAACCTTCAAACAACTGCTACTCTACCTGCCCTATTTAGCAACAATACGCCTGTCCCCTGGTACAAAAAGAAAACGTTGGATTGGTCTGTTTCATTCAACCCACCTTTATAGATTAGTTAAACAAGTGATATTTACATCAAATGTTATTTTTAACATTGATACTTTTAGTACCCTTAGATGGGAGCCAAACACACTTTTGTATAATTTAGATTTTGATAATATGTCTATGACCATGGAGGGTTTTTTTAGACATGCCTTTAAAAAAAAGCAATTGTTGGTATTTGATGTAGTTCTATTAGATATTGCTAAAATTCTCTTGCTTAATCAAGATTGTTGCAGAAGTGTGTTTTGGGTATATGGTTTATCAATCTTTCATTAAGTTGGATATATCATGGAATGGAGCTATTTTTCTTTGGTAACTAATAACTGGGTATAAACACGCCTTTCTTTGAACATCTTCTACCACCCTCTCATTTTATATCATCTTTTGCTTGCTGCCCAATTGTATCCTTGCTGATTCAAGTAATTAAGGGTTTCTCAGCAATCCATCAACCAATATTTTAGATTTGTTCTGTATGCTATTAATCTCAGGTATCTTCTGGAATTCTTGATTAAGTTCTAGTAAGTAAACAAAATAAATTTAAATGCCTGGAGACTCTTCCTTAAACACTAAATATTCTGTGTGCTTATACAAGGGTATGGGTAGTAATCCCCCGACAGGCTGTTATGGAGGAAAGCAAGGTGAAAAATCGAACTGTCAGTCTGCTACATAGAAATCAGGCTTAGATTTGTCCTCTACAGAGAGGGAAATTGTCACAGCTGTAGCTCACATTCTTTCGCTGTTAGAACTAGTACTGAAATGCTGCACAGTCGATCTATTCCAGGGCTATTTCCCATGTACCTAGTTGCAAACTGCATTACAAGACTGAAAGTGGCCTTTGGAAAATGTACTTTTTAAAAATTACATTTATATCCTGCCTTTTTTTCCATCATGGAACCCAAGGTAGCATCCACGTGGTTCCCAGGTGACCATACTGAGACCTGCTCAGCTTCTGCAAGGTGGTAGCTTCATATGCCTTCCTATCATAACCTGGAACCAATATCACAAGGTCTTTTACCTTCTGAGTCCAGCAAAACCACTGCTGAGAGTGCTGCCTGCAGAAACAACTCCCCACTCCAAATGCCAAGGAAGAAAAAGGGGCCTGAGATAATTAAAAAGAGAAACCAGCACACAATGTGGAGCCCACAGAGCCCAGTCTGAAAAAGAAAGTGATCCCCTTTCATAAAAATCTCCTTATTCCTTATATTAGGGTTTGATATCAGGTTTAGCCAAGTGTCTAAATAAGATGGGTATCATGTCCATGTCAAATACTGCTCATACGTTACATATAAGGTGTGCAGCTGTGATGAGTATGAGTTACTCGTGCGTAAACTGGTGCCTCTCTAGGCTAATTTGCCTTGTTAAACCTTTCTGACTGCACAGCCCTTTCTAATCATGACTGTCTCAGTCACTGGCAGAATCCGTCAGTGGGCGTTTCTTGAATCTCTTCCAACATAAGAGTTGAAATAAAAAAATTCCTTCCTGTAGCACCTTAAAGACCAACTAAGTTAGTTCTTGGTATAAGCTTTCGTGTGCATGCACACTTCTTCAGATACACTGAAGAAGTGTATCTGAAGAAGTGTGCATGCACACGAAAGCTTATACCAAGAACTAACTTAGTTGGTCTTTAAGGTGCTACAGGAAGGAATTTTTTTATTTCGACTATGGCAGACCAACACGGCTACCCATCTGTAACTGAAACATAAGAGTTGTTTGACACCCAGTCTCCTCCTCCTCTCACTGCGTGGGAGCCTTCTGCGCAGGGAGGGCGTAGGTAGCGGAGGACCTGTCCCCTCCTCACTGAGTTCCAGTGAAGAGTCCGGGAGCCCTCTCTCCGATTTCCCCATCTGCCCACTTTTGTTCCTGGTGTTGCGCTTAAATGCTTCCCCCTCCACTGAGCTGCTTCTCCCCCTGCTGCTGGGTCCTTCTCCAGCATCATCTAGGAGCCTCCCCTTCGCCTCCTGCTCCGATGTCAGTTCCCTGACAGCAGCCTAGGAGTCATTTTGGACTCACAGCTGTCCATGGAGGCACAGGTCAAATCCGTGTCCAGGGCAGCTGTCTACCAGCTCCATCTGGTACACAGGCTGAGACCCTATCTGCCTGCGGACTGCCTCGCCAGAGTCGTGCATGCTCTGGTTATCTCCTGCTTGGATTACTACAATGCGCTTTGAAGGTGACCCGGAAACTACAGCTAATCCAGAACACGGCAGCCAGACTGGTGACTGGGAGCGGCTGCCGAGACCATATAACACCAGTCTTGAAAGACCTACATTGGCTCCCAGTACGTTTCCGAGCACAATTCAAAGTGTTGGTGCTGTCCTTTAAAGCCCTAAACGGCCTCAGTCCAGTATATCTGAAGGAGCGTCTCCACCCCCATCGTTCTACCCGGACACTGAGGTCCAGCACTGAGGGCCTTCTGGCGGTTGCTCACTGCGAGAAGCCAAGTTACAGGGAACCAGGCAGAGGGCCTTCTCGGTAGTGGCGCCCTCTCTGTGGAACGCCCTCCCACCAGATGTCAAAGAGAACAACAACTACCAGACTTTTAGAAGACATCTGAAGGCAACCCTGTTTAGGGAAGCTTTTAATGTCTGATGTATTACAGTATTTTAATATTTTTTTGGAAGCCGCCCAGAGTGGCTGGGGAAGCCCAGCCAGATGGGCGGGGTATAAATAATAAATTATTATTATTATTATTATTATTATTATTATTATTATTATTATTATTTAAAGCGTCCCTTGTGTTAATAATAGGTTGCTGTATTGCATTTTTATTATATAATACAAGGTGGAAGTAGAACAAAATGTTGCTGGGTAGGGTGCTCCTTTTCAGTGTTCCAGTTACAGTACCCTGATATAAAGCTCTTCCAGGGACAGGGAAACTGTGGCCATCAAGCTCTTATTAGACTACAAGTTCCATCATCCTTGACCACTGGCCCTGTTGGGAGTTGTAATCCAGCAGCATCTGCAGAGCCATGGGTTTCCCATCCCTGCTCTGCTCCGTTCCCGATTCCAACTTCCACATCCGACTTCCATAAGGCAAGTAGAAATGTTAACACAGAAATCGCCATAGCACTACATTGAATTCCTTCCCTAGTTTGAATGTATCATTGTTCACTTTCGCTGCTCCTAGATTTCTGATTTGCTTTGTTCTTAAGTGTTAGTTGTATTTTATTGCTTTCAGAGTTTGCTTTTATCTGTCATGTTTTATATGGCAATTTATTTCATTTATGAATAGCTTCTCATGAGGCATCCCAGAGCAATTTGTAATGTAAGGACATAAAAAAACAGAACAGTTGGATATATTAAAAAGTTGTAGAAAACTGAATATAAAAATAATTTTATAAAACAATTATAAATATAAAAGCAGTTTAAAACAACAGCACATAAAGTCAATGTCATTCAAAGACAGATATCAACAGGGATAAATATTTTAGGGGGGAAAGATTTATTATTATTATTATATGGTTTTGAGAGTGAATTATACTGTTCTGGGTATTTTAATGGAACAACATACATATAGTATTGAAACTGGAATCTTATTACTTGTATGTGGTGGGTTTAAATATAAAATGCATCAGAATTTAAAGATATATGGGAGGAAATCATTTCCCATTGAACTGCAAGATTCCCGATGTTGCAATTCATTCTTTCGTAAGGGAAGCACTATAATTTTTCATACAAACCTTTCCCTTGGTAGGGCTGCCAGTGCTTTAAATTTTTCAATATTTTCCTTATGTTTGTTCTATTATGTCAAGATTACATAAAATAATATACATACCAGATGTGTGATTTGACACTAACTTTTGAGGAAAGTGTTACTATTACTGCTTAGTGTTCTCGGATCTAAAATACAGTGGTATCTTGGGTTAAGTACTTAATTCGTTCCGGAGGTCTGTTCTTAACCTGAAACTGTTCTTAACCTGAAGCACCACTTTAGCTAATGGGGCCTCCCGCTGCTGCCACGCTGCCGGAGCACAACTTCTGTTCTTATCCTGAAGCAAAGTTCTTAACCTGAAGCACTATTTCTGGGTTAGTGGAGTCTGTAACTTGAAGCGTATGTAATCTGAAGCGTATGTAACCCGAGGTACCACTGTATCTCAAGGTCAGTGTTTTCCCCCTTATACTATTTATTTTAAACCTTTTGTTTTCCGATGCACATTGGTGATATCAAGCATACCTCATCTAATACTCTAACACTCTCTGTGTCAGTTACAGATAGGTAGCCGTGTTGGTCTGCCATAGTCAAAATAAAAAAAATCCTTCCAGTAGCACCTTTAAGACCAACTAAGTTAGTTCTTGGTATGAGCTTTCGTGTGCAAGCACACTTCTTCAGATACACTGAAACAGAAGTTGCCAGATCCTTCTATATAGTGAGAAGGTGGGGAGGGGTATTACTCAGAAGGGTGGTGGGAATGGGAGATTGGCAGATAGCTGAGATGAGCCTGCTGACGACTCTTAACGACTGTAATAGGTCTTACAGGAAAAGGCAAGGGGTGAGAAGGTGAGAAATGGCTTAGTCATTAGACTCTCTGTGTCAGGCTGCCTTTGAAAAGTGCTCAGAAACTTCAACTGGCTGCAGCCAGATTGTTGAGTGGGGCTGGCTATATGGAGCCGAACAACTCCTGACTAACAGTCCTCTTCCAGCCACAATTCAAAGTGCTGGTTATATGGCTCAGGTCCAAACTATCCGAAAGTCTGTTTTCTCTCATACAATCCCTGCTTGGGTTTTGAGATCTTTGTGAGAGGCTCACCACCACAGGCACGCTTGGTAGGGACGCCTACCAATTATTATTATTTAATTCCCCCCCCCCCCTGTTTTTACCTGTTCTTATTTTATTTGTAAGCCACCTTAAGTCTGTGTCAGAAAAGGAGGGGTATAAACCAACCAACCAAACAACCAACCAACCACCATCATCCATTAGCTTCCTGCCTAACCTGTGACAGCTAACCTAGCAAAAATTAAGAGTGTGGCGTTGCAAAATGTCAACATTCTATTACATACTAAAAAAAAAATACTCCTTTCTTCATGTTGAGACTGACCTAAAAATAAAATTAATTTCATATTTCATATTTTATTACTAACATGACAGATGTCTGGACTCTTTGTGTTGAGAGATGCTACCCTCCAGGGTTTTAAATTAAATTAGGAGATTTAATAGAGAGAGGAACATGCTAAAGAAAGGTTAAATGATAGTACCCGGGAACAGCTTTTATTGCTTAGCCAATTTCAGGATTTATTATAAGGTCATTCTTCAGCTCTACAGCATGAGCTTTCCAATAGAATTTTAATTACATTTTGATTAGAGCAGTGGAGAATGGTTGGAACAGGCACATGTGCTTCATTCTGGGATTCGGTTCTTCGGAGCTTTTCATGGAAACCACCAGAACCTCTATTTTTCAGCTACATGGGGCTTGTATTTTATATTGTAACAAAACATAGAAGTGTTTTAAAGGGCACTAACTGGAGTAAAGTGTGGCTTTTAAAATCCCAGGGCACTTAAATGCTGGTACAGATTAGACCATGGATGAGCAGACCAATGGAATACAGACCAGTTTTTAATGGAGCATCTGCTGGTTGCTACATTAAAGAATATAAGAAAATCCCTGCTCAATCAAGTCAAGTGTTCATTTGGTCCAACGTCCTATTTGCAGAATTGCCAATCAGATGCGTACAGGAAATCCAATAGGGCAATGGTACACGCCATACCTGTAAATTCCAGCAACGTATTCAGAGGCATACTGCCTCCATCTGTGGACACAGGACACAACTATTGTGGCTAGTAGCCCTATCGACCTAATCAAAACCATCCAAGCTGGTGGCCATCACTAAATTTTGCAGCAGCAAACAATGTGCTGTTTCGACACACTGTGCATCTATTATACCAAAACTTTCATTTCAGTCAGCAGTGAAGATTGGTATGACTAATTTGCAAAGTTAATTCTGTGAAGATGACTCATTCATTGGTGATCTCCATAAATTGTGTGTGCTGGGGCAACAGATTGTCATCTTTGCCTCACATGAACTCTACACACAACTGGCTCTAGAAGACTTTTGTCTGGAGGAAAACGCATGTAGGAATGCAGCCCCATTTAATGTCTGGATCAAAGTTACACAAAACAGAACATTTAGGTTTCTATTTTGCTGAAAACACACACACACACAAATATCTATACAGAAGTTCGCATTTTTAAACTGATCCACAAAGGCTTCAAAACTGAGTAGTAAATGGTAAATTAACACAACTAGAATCCCCTGCCATGTCTCATAGTTGAGCATGTGCTGCCTGCTTTTAAAAAATTATTTTTAAGTCCATTTGTTTTCCCCACCCTGCTTCTTAGGGCTAATCTACTATGTCTTAGGGCACCCTTGTGCCTTAAAAAGCAGGCACAATAAAGTACATTTCTGCTCCTCTAACAGTCCTTGCTCAAAATTGAAAGTGTAGTAATGGAAAAAGTGTACCAATTATGTAAATATGGAACAATATTTATTATTACACAAGGCTTCATTCTATTTGGAATATTACCATAATACTATTAGAGTGTAAAAGAGTTTCATGTAGCAAGACAAGCATTTAAGATCTCCACTGTTTCTATTAAGACAGTGGATGCATAAAAAATTGCCGTATTTTTCCATCTATAAGACGCCCCCATGTATAAGACACCCTCTATTTTGGGGCACACCGATTTAAGAAAATGGGGGAGATGTATCCGTGTAGAAGATGCCCCAAATTTTTGACATTTTTTAGGGGGGAAAACCTAGTCTTATACACAGAAAAATACGGTAAATGGGTATCTAACAAGAAAGAAAACTGAGTTTGTAAAAGTTATTTTGAACAAAAGGGTTGCCTAGACTTTTATCAAATTATGATTAATTTCCAAACCATTAAGTATTACAGTGTGGAATAAGGATCTGGAATGAGAGATTCACAAATATTTCCATAGTAATTGAGGTAATCTACTGACCTTAAATTAACTGAGAACTATTACAAATATGCAAGATAGTATGTGACACCTTAGAAGTTTAAAAGTTTGGGATTTTTTTGTTATTTAGTATAATTGATTTTTAAAAAATATTTTAAACCCACTGCCCGAACTCCCGAAAGTAATTGCAGAGTTTGTAGTCTAATACGAGGTAGATATTCTGGTTCTCTTTTATTGCATCAATAAAGTAACTGGGTGTTCTTTTATTTAATAAAGGCTGAAATAAAAGGACTGCCAGTGGAGCATGCAATTAAACAGTTACAATGAGAGTAAGAAGTGCTCCACCCAATTCTGTCAACAATACCACATTATTCTTTTCCGAAGAAAAGAGCTCCAAATGCTTTTACATTTCATCACAGGGAAAGTGCTCTACCCCTTTATCATTCTGGATGACTGCCCAACCCCTTCTGCCCTTTTCTAGCTCTATAGTATCTTTTTTGAGACAGGTGATCAGGAATGTACACAAATTTTCCGCCCCTAGGCAGTGGGCACCCAAAGCAATTTACGGCAATTCAGCACAATCAGATATAATCCACAATCTGAACGTCTAATGAAATTGCTTAAAATGTATTCATGCCAATCCACAGCAGCGAAAGAAACACAAAAGTCAAGTATTTTCAACGTACCTATTAGAATCTAATAGCATAATCCAACCTTAATTTCATCCAGCGTACCTGAATATGATCTGAGTACCATTACCTGTTTCACTCCTGCTCTCAACTTCATTTGTTAGACTGAAAGTGCACCCCACCCATTGCTAGATGATGTAATGCAGGAGTAGCCAATGTAAAGTCTTCCAGATGTTTGGGGTACAGCTCCCATAAGCCCAGCCAGCACGGTCAGGCATGATGGGAATTGTAGTCCAAAACATTTGAAGAACACCATGTTTTCTACTTGATGTAATTTCCACAATGCCACCAATAAACTACAATCTCAGGTTCCATTTCTCCACTAATTTGTACTATAACCGGAACCTGTTTTTCATTTTATGTGAACTAGGTTTTAAATTGAGGAGTTACCATATTAAGCTGCATCTCTAACACATTTCTCTGCAGTACGCTATTTGCCCTTCAAACACCCTACAACGAAAAGAGATGTGTGCATTAAAATTGCTTTCCCTAAGTTGTGAAAGCAATTCTGTTCTTATCATCTGGAGTTAGTTCCGTCTTCAATCTTGTTCTAGTAATAGCAAAGAAATCATGTACTGGGAGAAGAGAGATAGGGTCAATCAACACACAAATGAGAAAGCTATGTTACACTGGCATTAGAGAAACTTCTGTGACAGAAGTTTGTTTATAAAGCTTTACATGGAACTGCATTTCTTTGGCAGTTTTTTATGCAGATGGGAATTTCCATTCCCATTTGACTAAATTTCCAGCAATTATAAATTAGACAGACATGGTCAGCTGGAGTTGCAGGGCGATATCCAAAGCTTTTGACAGCTGTAAAACCTTACAAGGAGTAGAAATATCACATCAGAAGCTCCATGAATATAATGGTATCACTGTCCCCTACTTCAGCAATTGTCTGCACCCACAAACTGAACTCATTAAAATTCACCTTTTTAGGTATTACTTGTGAAATAACAAGTCAGTGTTATATAGTAGTAACTCTGCACAGCTCCTTCATCTCCAACACTCCAGGCATCTGCTATTGGTTTCCAATATGCTTATAGGTGGCAGATATGCTGTAAACGTAAGCTGAGTTACAGTATAATATCATGCTTTCATCCAAGCAATGTATCCCTTAGAGGAGAGCTGGCAATATTGCAAGAATCAGCTTTGTGAGACATAAGCTCGAGTTCAGATCAGTTTCTACAAGCATTCCTTTAATTTACAATTTTGTAATCTATGCCTCCTGTATTGCCAAATGCAATTCAGTTAGTCTTTCATCAGGAAGAGAAAAAACCATTGTATTTCTATAAATATGTTTAGTTTAAAATATAATACTGCCCTCTTCCTTTGTTGCTCTGACAACTTCTCTTTACAAAGAAATGCTTATTTATTTAGAATATTTGTAAACCACTTCTTCAAAAGAATTTTCCAAACCAACATAGGGCTAAAATCTGTAAAACGAAAACAGGCCATGACCACTTCAGATGCATCTTATGTGCATGATCTCACATGCGCAAACCACGCCAAACCTGGATGTAACCCACAAACGTCACAGAAAGGGGCGGAGGTCTAGAACATAACCCTCGCACAAATCAGTCACTGCCTATATTAAAAACCTTCATAATTAAAAACAAATATAAAAAACCAACAACACTTTAAAACAAATAATAAGTAATCAAATCATTTTTCTGGATAAGAAAAGTTTGCAGCAAGCATCTAAAACAATATAGTGAGAATGGCTCACAAGAGCAGAGAACATTAAAGGAACAACAACTTCTCAGAAATGTGGAACAAATATTATGTGAAAATCGTAAAAGTACAAGTTCTCCCAAACAAAGTGATCAAATAGGCATACATGGAGCAATGGGGGTCCCTTAAGTAACCAGGTCCCAAGCTATTAAGAGCTTTATATACCAACAGTGAAACCACAGAAGATTGTTGAGCAAAAGCATAATATGCCGACAGAACTGAAGTCTCATTAAGCAATCGTGCTGTAGCAGTTTGCACAAACTGCACAATGTAGAAACTACCCTGTCATGAGTCCTGAGGCATCATCGAACTCAGATGTGGAGTACCAGGCTGAGAGAGATGAGGGGAAAATGAGATGACACGGGGAGTTAATACTGGGGGAAGAAGGCAGCTGCCCTGGCTGGGGAACGAGGACTCCCATCTTCCTTCTTTCCTTCCAGGGAGACGAGGAAGAATGGGCATCTCATGGGCTGATGGGGAGGGCACAGCCTGGTCGCCCAGGACCCAGTGGCACTGCTGTCGCTGGGAAAGATGCATCCTCCCCAACCCAGAGAGCATCTCCATGCTTGGTGATCTTGCAGGGCATGAGTCTTGTGAGTAAGCATGCCTTGCCTTGTCTTGTGCCAGGGGCTCTTCGGATCTAAGCCAAAGTGTTTGCCTAAATCAGGAATGGGGAATGTGTGGCCCTCTAGATGTTGTAGACTACAACTCCCCATCGTTCCTGACCACTTGGGCCTAATAGGAGATGGAACAAAAAATAAGATAAATGGAAGGGTGAAGGGCCCCCACTCTGGCCTAAGTAATAGACTAAGTTTCCTGAACCCTAGGAAAGCAATCTGGACCAACTTAGGAATTCTCTACAGGAAGGGTGCATGGAGTAAGTTCTGCACAAGTTGAGTTCTTTCTATGTTTTTACTGCAGACAGACAACTACCAAAGAGGTCAGTACATCTTCTGCTGATATACAATTAATAACAATCAAAATACAATGAGCCACTAACATTGCTCATTGGCACACCTCAGCCGCAAAGGTACAAACCCTATGAAGGAAGGAACAGAAATATCCCTTATATGTTTTGAACACAAAATCCTCAGCCAATGAAAGTCTGCACTAGAAAAATAAATTGGATTCTCATCAGAGGTTTTTAATGAGGAAATCACAGCAACTTACCTGTATTTTGTGCAGGTAGAATTTTGACCTGAAGGGCCTTCGGGATTAAGAGTGACTTGTGGTGAAACCTGAGCTGACAGCAAAAATCCCAAAGCTAAAATAAGAAGCGCAACTGTAGTGCCTACAAGAAAGAAACAAAACACTTTAGTTCAGAACAGAATTTTACTAACACAAATGTGCTTCTTTAGCAGAAAACTGCTATTTTGTTCAATTTAACAATGTTGAGCTGACTTTGTCCGTTGCAATAAAGTATTTATATTAGGCACCTAACTCCTTGACATATGCAATGCTCAAGAACATCACATAATACAGAATGGCCAGGAACAAGGGACCGGGTTGCTACTTTGATGAAAAATTCCTCACAATATGTTGGTGCTTCATCCACATGCTCAGATGGAATTATATCTACAAAAAGGCAAATGTCACAATAGCATCCAATTCTAGCATCTGTCAATCCAATCTGCCTTATAACACCTGAGACTGAAGTAAACAGGTGTTTAGATAGTCCTTTTGTTAAGAAATGCTGAGTGTAGAATTCTGTTTATCTGAGGAAAACATGGCAAGTAGCATTAAGAGGACAACATTTCTTCAGAGATTTGCATTCTTGAAGGCCCAAATTCATTCTATGGCATCTACAAACAAGAAAAAGATGTTGCGTAGACCAGGCAAGAAATGATTTATCCTTACAATATAAGAAAAGGAGGTTGGAGCCTTATGGCTGCAAAGTCCTACACTACCTGTAACTTTAAGCCTCCCCAAACAAGAGACAAATGAGGCCCTCTGCAGGTCTTCCTCAAAAAGGAGAACACAACACTTAGTCAGAGCCAGCCAAGTAGCAGGTGTTCATAAGTTCTTCTTGAAGCTCACTTGCTAAGTGTACTTTGAGGGAAAGGATAGTTCTGCCTCTCATCAGCATTGAAAATTTAGATCAGGCGGGCAATGACCCTTCCTTCTCATCTCTGAAACGTGCTGAAGCATGTTGAAGCACTTGAAAAATCTGCGACATTCAGTCTGAAAACCAGTCTCTCTACAGTAAGATGTATTCACTGAAATCTGTCAGCAGAACTTACAGTACTCTACAGATTTGAATAGGATGGAGTTTCAACACCCCTGTTTTCAGAAAAACAGCAAACTGACTTCTTTATTAAAAAAAACGCTTGAATTACTACAGGGTTTCAAAAAAGCAACTGGAAATTGAAAACAGTCACCAGCTGAGAAAAGTTAGTTACTCATTGTTACTGAAAATTACTATTTCCAAAATGCTTTACATTACTAGCTCTTACAGTGGTTTAGGGCAAACAGAACAGGGTATATCTTGGAATTTCAACATAGAAAGCACAATCAAATCAAAAGCAGACAGCTGATTAAATAGAAGCTGTATTTGGTATTTATTTGTTTTGGCTTATATCATGCAAACCTGTGGCTTACCAAGAGCATGCAGATGTGGAGGCCGTGAAGAGCTGCTCAAAGCCTCTTTCTTCCTCCTTCCTCCCTTTTACTGCTGCACTATGCAGAACCAGGTCAACATTTGGCTTAGTGTTTCATCCAAACTGGGTTCCACAGGTCAGCTATCACTTCACAAATCACAAGCTGTAGCCAAGGTTTGTTCTTGGCTCCAGCTCGGGGTTGAGGCGAGAGCTTACCCACAAATTGCAGTGCCAACACACAAGCCAAGCCTTGGCTTTGTTCAGGAGGAACGAAAAAGACCAGGAGGCAGCAAAGCAGCTATGAGCTCTTCTCTGGGTGCCTGCCCTTTCACATGGTCTAGGGAAGTCCAACTTTGGTTTACCACGTTGTGTGAACCAGGTCTAGGCATACAACAGTGAACACTAAATAAAGATGAGCACACCATAGCTAGTTCACTTATCAATGCAAACCAGGCTGGATAAAAACTATTTACACAGGCAAATTAATTTAGAAACTCTTAAGAATTTGCACAGAAGACTGAGAGTTACATTATTTTACTGTGCAACACTGTTATCAAGATTAGCTATTACGAAGTCTTACCATTCTACATTGTTGCTTATAGAAGCATAGAATTGTAGAGTTGGAAGGGTCATCTAGCCCAAGTCCCTGCAATGCAGAAATCTTTTGCCTAATGTGGGGCTCAAACCCACAAGCCTGAAATTAAGAGTCTCATTCTTTAACAACTGGGCTATCCCAGGTCTTCGATTCATAACTGCTTGTTACTGGTTGTTATTCCTGCTCCCGAGGCTAGGAACTGAAGCAATGGATCCAAGTTACAAGAAAGGAGATGCTTGTTAAACATCAGAAAAAACTTTCTGGCAGTTAAGAGCTGTTTGACAGTGGGACAGACTCCCAGGAGGCAGTTCCAGGTGGACTCACCTTCCTCGGAGGTTTTTAAGCAGAAGGAATTTGGCCATCTGTCATGTATGATCTACAGTGGTTTAAGAACAGCTTAGTTTATGAATAACTTGGATTAAGAACGCTGCAAACCCAGAAGTAGGTGTTTTGGTTTTTGAACTTTGCCTTGGAAGCAGAACATGTTCTGCTTCCTGTTGAGTGTGTTCCATTTGTAAATTGAGTCCCCCACTGCTATGGGAAAGCACACCTTGGTTTAAGAACACTTTGGTTTAAGAATGGACTTCTAGAACAAGTTAAGTTTGTAAACCAAGGTACCACTGTAGTTTAAACTCCTGCATCACAGGGGATTGGACTAGATGACACTTGATGTCCCTTCCAACTCTACAATTTTATAATTTGATTGCTCACATGCTTTTGGGGGCATATATGCTTATTACCTTTCATTCTAAACCTGCAGAGAGGCAACTCATCCAAAAGAACCCCAAATATGCCACACCTGATCAACACAGGCCTGCCTCTTCCAAAACCTACAGACATCAACTTGGCTTGTTAATTTAAGAAGCTTTAAGAGCAATCTTCTGCCATTCTTACTGCATTTCCCTGTCTCAATAAACTTTCTTCTACGCAGTCCATCTTGGCCTGAAACAACATGTCACACAATAATGAAGAGAACTAACACAAAATTGTACCTGCTAAGCTTCCGAGGGTGAGTTTTCGCCGGCCCACTTTCTCAACAAGCCAGACTCCAACAAGAGTGAAAATGAAATTAGTGAATGCTGTCACTGCAGCAAGCCAAATTGCAAGCCGGTCATCTTGAACACCGGACATCTGCATAATGGTGGCACTGTAATACCTGGAAAGTTAAATAAAAGAGAATAAAAAGCATTGTCCCTGATTTGGTCAATGATAAAACGATTTCATATATGGGTTTTCATTATGGAGAGTACTGTATGAGATTTGTACATTTCGGCAGTTACAATATTTTCTTTTACAATGGCACTAAGGAACTGAACACGTCCTGTGCTTTGCTGGGCAGCTTGACTCGGGAGACTCCAGAAACTTGTTGCTTAAAAGGCTCTGAAATTTCCAACACATGTCCTAGGAACACTGTTCTCCTGACACTCACAAATCCTTGTTGCTTTGAGGCCAGTTGGGGACAACTTCTTCCTACAGAAGAACATGAGAAAGGATGGAATGTTGCCATGGAGAATGTGACACCAATTAAGAGTGTTAATTCATAATAAACTTAAGAATTAAAAACTCTTAATTGCTATTCTCCACTCCTGTAAGAAGGACAGATCCTGAAGCTGAGGCTCCAATACTTTGGCCACCTCATAAGAGAAGAGAAGATTCCCTGGAAAAGACCCTGATGCTGGGAAAGATGGAGGTCACAAGGAGAAGGGGACGACAAGAGGACAAGATGGTTGGACAGTGTTCTTGAAGCTACCAACATGAGTCTGACCAAACTGCGGGAGGCAGTGGAAGACAGGAACGCCTGGCATGCTCTGGTCCATGGGGTCACGAAGAGTTGGACACGACTAAACAACTAAACAACAACTCCTGTAAGTTAAATTATATTCATCAGGGAATCACAAGACAGTTTACAATATAAAAACATAAAAATACATTCCATAGTAATAAACAAAAACAGTTTAAAAGGGCATAGATTGTTTAATCAGCCAAAGGCCTGGGAAAAGAGGAATGTTTTTGCCTCGTGCCTAAAGATATGTAATGAAGGTGCCAAGTGAGCATCCCTGAGGAGAGTAATCCACAAGTGGGGAGCCACTGCAGAAAAGGCCCGTTCTCATGTTGCCACCCTCTGGACCTCTTGTGGAGGAGGAACACAAAGAAGGGCCTTTGATGACGACAAAAGACTCTTCCAGTGTCTATACTGCATTCAAACAAAATGTGTTACTGTTGCAGGCGATAAAAGTGCTTGTCACTAGTGGGTCTGCTGAGCCGTCTATTTAGTACACATTTCAAAATAACTGAATTTAACAAGTGCTATAAACTTTTAGGGGGTCTGAAATCTTATGCTTAGACGTGACCAATTTAAGCCAACCTTTAAAGCAGAAGGATTCCTTTTTGTCCTAAACGGCTGGTAGTGTGTTCTTATGACAAGACTGCATGTCAAATTTCAAAATGGATTTCTAAATTACTACTACAAATGCTATCACTCTGAAATACTTCAGTGAGAATTATTTAAGCATTCAAATTCTTGATTCCAAATTGCAAAATCTTTCAAGTTTTGATGAAGTCACCAGCAAACAAAATGCTGCAGTCCAGCTTTCATTTTAAGTTTGCACCTCATTTGTATGAAATGCCATCTCATCAACACACAAAGATTTTATGATCCAAAGAAACGTAATGGTTGTGATCTTTTGTTCTGCTATAACTGAAATATCCTGGAATCACCAAATCATTTCTATTTTACCATCACGTAAAATACCAAAGGATGCTGGTACTTTCAAAGCCTCTCAGAGCCAATTCCTCCTTTCTGCTCATGTTTTTTTCCTTATTATTACATTAGTCCTTCTCCTCCTGCTTTCAGGGCAGGGGTCTGATTGCAGATCCAATTTATCTGTGCTTTCCACAAGAAAACTGTGACAAAGCTTCCATTTAGCCTTCTATTCACAAGAAAGGGTCTCTATTGTTTAGACACAATCTTAAACCATAGTGAATTCGTCCCTATTTCATATGCTCCCTTCTTCCCTGACACAGCCATGAGCAGACTGGCAGGGTCTGCATCTGTTTCAAGATAACCAGAATTATTCATTATATCTGATCAGAAAAGCAGAAAACCATCTTAACTATGGTTTAAGGCAGGGATGGGGAAACTCTGTGGCCCTCCAGATATTATTGGATTTGAATTTCCTTCACCATGGCAACACATGGAGGGCCACAGCTCCTCCATCCCAGTGCAAGACTAACCAGAGTTGCCTGAAAGCAGAAACAAGAGCTTCCAATCTCTTTGCAGCTACACCAGAGCAGCAGGAAAGGGAAATATGGGCACTCCAGCCTTGTGCACATAATGCTAAGCCATAATTATGTCTGGAATAAATCACTATCAGTTTCTGACTATGACAAAAGTCTAACTGATTAAACTTCAGTTTCAAGCATAGTTGGCAGACAGCTGCTACCTGCTCAACTAAGGACACTTAAAAAAAAGCTTTTCTTCCTCTCAGATGCTCCAACTTTTAAATTGAAAAAGATTCCAGTGGACAAGCCACGACTCCTTATATTTCTCAGAGTTGGTAGCAGAGACCGCCAGAGGGAGCCCTCACAATAAACAGTATACTTCTGAGGAAGTGGTGCTTTTGAGACACTCTCTCACCTATAAGTATCAGCTCTGTATGTAGCACAAGCAATCATGCTTTCACATGATGGAATGAATAGACTAAGTATTCTAGGCTAAGAACACAATTCAGGAACAAGAGACACACTGGAACTGGGACAAAAGAGGAGACAAGACTAAGGTCTACAGGCAAATTAGACAAAGGCTGAAAGGCGGACCTTTAAAACGCGTGAAAAGGTAAATTTTATATATCAATGTATTTCAGAACAATCACCACTCTTTCCCCTTTTCAAATGTTCCTGCTCACTACATATTGACATTTTCAGTAATATGCACTTGTTAGTTCCTTTCCTCCTATGAATTACATCTGGCTCAAAATTACTGCCTGCAATTTTTAATCCTCAATCTGAAATCTTAAACTATTTCTTTGGATGTCACTGTGTCATTGCAGGTAAGAGAAAGAGGAAATCCCAAATGTCAGTATCATTCATAATTTAGATTTTCTGTTTAGCTCATCAAACTGCTGGATATGAAACCCAAACAACTGAACGCTGTGCTTCCTCAGTGAAAACGATGCTGTCATCCTTTTAGTTTCTTAACTCTGTAATTATTTAACCTTCATAGTATACCTCCTCTCTTTATAGGAGGAGGATCTTTTGCAAACTGATTCTTAATGAAGTTGGCTTTTCAGTGGTTTGACAGACTTTTCAATCACAGTTAAATAGGATGAATGTTCCCAGTGCAAAAGCACCTTTCAGCAGTTACAGTAGTTTCTCTTTCAGAGCCATGATATTGTTACATACCTTTTACAATGCAAAAATAGCAAGAACAATTTTTTAACACATTAACACAGTTTAGGAAAGTGTCTAGGAAACCGCTTTCTCCACAACTTGTAACTCAACTGCGAACTCAGCTCAAGGCAAAATGATACCACAAGCAGCACTCTAGCAAAATTGTTAAAGCTTTAGAAAAGAACTGAAGCAAATAGTTTTACAACTGACTCATGTACCTTCTTCTACGTTCACAATACCAATTCTTATGGGACTATTTTATCCATTTGACTCCAAAAAAGGTATCTTGTAGAAACACAGTGAGATACTGAAATTCAAAATGCTGTTCAAATATGACTGTGCTTAACCACATCAGGTTTATGTTGTTAATATATACAATTCCTGTCAGAAGGAGAGGGGAAGACTGAAGCACACTAGTCGGTTGATTCACATTATGCTAAAACCCTGTATCTGAACCCAGCTATTGGCTATTCTTCGCCTCCATTTCTGCAAATCAGAAAACAGTGCTGCTATCTTGCAAATTTTGCAACCATTGAGCCCAGGTTAGTCTCACACAAACCAAAGGAACATTTTACAAGGCAGTGATATATGACAAGAACGAGAGGGGTGGAGGGGAAAAATCACTGAACTGAAAGTGTTCCATTTAAAGCTTGGTAACTGAAAAAAAGCTGAACGTAAAGAGTACAGTCCATTCATTATGTGCAGCAAGATATTTCTTTCCTGAGTAGCAAAAACCTGTCCCACAACTGTTTCAACACGTGAGGTTAAAAATCAGTTTATCACGCACACAAAAAGAGCCCACAATGGTCTTGTAATATATTAATGGATAGTGTATTTAATATAGTCATGCATACTTACTTTCATGATCCAGTAAAGGTAAACTATATTTCTTAAGGATTATTGAATTTATTTTTTCCCTTTAGGGCAGATGAGGCTAACTTGTAACTCTCTGTTGAACATGCTAGGTGTGGCTGATGGGAGTTGAACAGGTTAGCCACTCCTGCTTAAAGGTAACACATTCACCATCTTGCTGGGCTTTTGCACATGCACATCAGTATAGAAAATTTCCTGAAGTTCTGAGAAGAAAGCAACACATACACTAGCTCAGTTCAGACCATCCTGTAGCCCAAACCATGATATGATGGATCAGGAACAAGCTGATGGGCCATATACTACCTCTCTCCACTATATGCAACTCCACTTTCTATTTCCGGCCTTGATATTGACATTCTGCTGTGATGTCCCAGTTAGCAAACTATGCTTTACTGCTTTCCATTCAAACCAGAACCAGAAACCCTTGGTTTGGAGCATCATCTAAATTGCTTCAGTAACGCTTTCTGTGACAATATAACCATGTTCAATTCTTAATGTGGTTTTCGAATCCATTTGCCGAGACAAAATCCTCGTCTAGTGGCTACCACACAGCTATTTTTAAACTCTTCCTTGATTTTCCAGATAGCTTGACAAAGGTGCGGCCATGTATGAGTATCTCTTAGTTCAAGTCAAGTATAGGGAATCATGCTAAACCACTTAACTTGTATCTCTTTTTTTACTTCTACCTCTTTCATCAGAGTGCTTATTAATCTTTGCTACTCTTCTCTCAGATGTGGCGTGTCTTCCTCTGCTGCACATCTACACAATCTTTAAACAGAATGGATTGTGCCTCATCCATTCCAGTACTCCATTGTATTTATTGCTTTTGGTGAAAGGTCTTAGCAAATACACACAGTTACAATAAATAAATAAATGAATACAATAATATGAAACATTAAACCAATTTAAGGGCTATGTTCAGGTGGAATTTAATTGCATACCAACAATCCCAGGTTGTGCAACTAAAGCTGATTTGGTGCTCTTGTGTAGCAAACCCCCTTTCCACCAAAATTGAACATTTTGCTGAAGGAGAGTGACAGGAAAATGTGCTAGAAAGTGTGGGATAACCATTGCTTGACACAACATTTTATAACCTCCCGGCAACTAGAACTGATGCTCAGTCTAACCTTGTCTAACCTCCCCACAAACACTGTTGAACATTTGTTTGAACAAACAAGTCTGAAAACAATCCAAGATTATGTCACTACCGTGTGTTAATCACCAGTACTGATTGAAACACCACCGTTTTATCAGCTGAGGCAATCTGCTGCAGAGTGAATAGACACCTCTCCTATAAACCTTATCCTAATTTCTTAGTGACAATAGCAAAAGAGGGCAACACAGCAGGCCACCTATTTACTGATATCATTTAGCAAAGGAAAAAAATCACAGCCAACTTTGGTGAGAAATTGTTATTATTATTACTGGAAATTTTATGATGCAACTAAACAAACTGTCAATGGTGCATTACCCACAATACAAATTAGACAACAAGGACATAAAAGAAGAAAAAGCAAGAAACATGTCCACACTCAATAAAGAAACAGGCAAGACAACAGGACACACCTGTGTATTTCTACTGCTAGACTGGTATGGTTATGCTTGAATCCTGAACAGAACATTCACAATATTCAGGCATTCTTGGTGGGGACATGGGAGACGGCCTTATCAGTGGTCTGCTCCCAGACTTCTGGGAACTCCTTCCCTAAAAAAGCTAGACCAGCTCCCTCCTTGCTGTCCTACTGGCAGGTGAGTACTTTCTTGTTGCCACAGGCTTTTGGGAACTGATTGCTTTTAATTAAAGAGCTGGTGCCCTGCTGTTTTTATTGTAGTCACTGGTATGTTTTTAAATGGATCTTATATATGTATATAGTTTTAATTCTATCAATTGTATTTTAATTATTGATTTTCTGATTTTTTTGAGAGGTTCTTGTTTTTAATCTGTAAGCTGCCTTGAGTCCCATAAGAGAAATAGGCGAAGTATAAATAAACGTATAATAATAGTAATATACATTGTAATGGACTAAGACAAATAAATTCCACATTTGAAAATTAATTGTGGTGACAAAAGCATACTAGAGGCAATACATCTAGAATAAAGACACCAGACCTCTCCAAAAAGGAAAATTGTACACTTTGAATGATTACTATTCAGCACCAGAGGCACTGTAAAATATCCTAGATGAGATTTTCATGTTCAGAACACATATCCCCAATACAAAAATGTTGGGCGTGCTAGAAAGCCCCTGTGCTGTTTTCAGTGATAAGCTAGTCAACACAATGTATGCTGTTGTTTGTGGGCAAACTAGTATTCAGCTCAAACATACCTTTGAAAGCTAGAATTATCCACCCCTTGGAGTTACTGACATGTCAAATTAAAAGAACATGGGAGGAGCAAAGCACCTGCCTCCTCATTCTGAGGAAGCCATGCTTTGGGCTTAATGTTATGTGCAAATGTGGTGGTTATGTTCACCTGTCTTTTACTAGAACCCCAAGTACCCAGTGCAGAAGACATGCACTGATGCCCTTTTCATGAGTTTGAGAACCCTCAACGTTTGCCAATGAAAGGCTCCCCATTTCAGATGGTTGCCTCCTAGTGAGAGAAGGGAGAGCAAGTCATGCCATGCATATTTTGTTTTGTTTAATACTCAATTGTCACAGTGCAGCTAAACTAAGACTGTGTGGATAAGGCCAATATATAGTTTGGTCATTAGGTGGTACTGGACTAAGTTGTAAATGGGCAGAGTTGGAAATGGACAGACAGTTTCCTGTTCTTATTTAAGGTATATAACAAAGCTCTTGTCTAGCTTTTGGACTGGTAGATAAATCAAGCCATGGTACCTTAAAATTACACATTCTACGTCCCCCTCCCCCCTGCCAACATCCCTCACTATGATGACATAGTAAAAAAATAGAAAAGGCTGCACAATTCCTCAACATTATGAAAATGCATTAGCGCACAGACTTCTTTGCATACAGAGCGTTATCCCCTAATGAAATCATTCTCTTGAACCAAATTATTCTTGAATAGCCTAGTGAAGGTATTTAAAATTCTAGGAACACTTCAAGTTTAAGTTCACACACAGAAACCATCTCATTATTTTCTCCTTTTTCAACTTTTAATTAAATGTGCTACATCAGTAATATTTACCTTGCATAAATTAACTTTTTAAAAGAAACACGTCTAAACTTTTAGGACTGCTTAATTAACATCAGTAAGAGCCGCCAGCCTAAAACCAGACAATTCCTGGGAATACTGGTTTTCTTTTCTTAATCAAACATTGAGATATTATATTAGACTAATTATATACTATATAAAGAATATAAATGCATATCTTTAGGTGCCCACCAATCTTAAATTTTAAAGCAACAGGCACAGTTGTTAGTTCTGAATAGCATTTCTGTATATGTGTATATTTATTAAAATATTAAAATATTTAGAACCCACTCTCTATCCAAATATTTCAGGGTAGGGGCACACTAGTAATTAAAACAATCCAACTACGAATCAGGAGTTGATATAAGAAATAACTTTAACACGCAGTGACAATCATTACAAAACTAAGCTGTGAAACTAACAGTTACTAAAGCTTCAGTATGCTTAAATATCATAGTGTAGATTGCTCCCATGGTCCTGAGTAAATATCATTGCAGCAGGCTGTGTACAATGCATTTACTAAATACATTCAGTGGGGCCAAGAGGTGGCTCATGACCTATAGCAGACTTGACCCCGAGCTTTCATGTTACTCACATACATTATGAAAGAGCATCTGGGTCATGCATTTCTTCAGCATAGTTGCCTAGAGACCGTTTCGCCATCTGCAGCAACAATCTAGACCCGTGCGAGTTAAAGGCTTTTATGCATTTACTTAGGCATACACCTCATGCAAACCGCCTGCAAATCAGGTTACATATTGCTATTCCTTTGGTCCTCGGATATTATCTACCACTCACTACACGAGGAAGAAAGTGAAGCTATCCATTGGGCAGTGAAGGTTAATGTCCTTACTTTCTATGCTTTACCTAACCTAGGAAGGTAGCCCATATAGCAGAAGGAAAACTCTGATCCGAAACCTCTACTGCTTTGAGGAATTATCTTCAGGAAAAGAAAAGGCTAAATAGTCAATTCTACACAAATCCAGAGTCCCTAAAATAGTTGGATGGCACCTTGTACGCCTCCTTCTGGCAACTCCTGCAGCCCAGCTGGTGCCAAACGTATTGCTGTGCTTTCCTTTGGAACACATCAATGAAGCCAAGAGAGGGGGGATTTTGTCATCTGGGCAGCTCCGGACCTCCATATACCCTGCCCAGGCTTGGACTCTAGGGGGGGTCACTTTGGTCTGCTAATGCAGAAGTTTGTCTTCGCCCCCCAGAAGCACACTCCATTGTCTTTCGAGAGAGACAGTGTTGCCAACACCAACAATTACATAAGTACCGTATTTTTCACTCTATAAGACGCACCAGACCACAAGACGCACCTAGTTTTTGGAGGAGGAAAACAAGAAAAAAAATATTCTGAATCTCAGAAGCCAGAACACCAAGAGGGATCGCTGCGCAGTGAAAGCAGCAATCCCTCTTGCTGTTCTGGCTTCTGTGATAGAGGCGCAGCCTGCATTCACTCCATAAGACGCACACACATTTCCCCTTACTTTTTAGGAGGGAAAAAGTGAGTCTTATAGAGCACAAAATACAGTAAGTAATAAGTAATGTGCCACAAGACCAATTAAATTTATTATTCTGTGCTTTCAAGATACAATGTAAATGAAATCAAACTGAACTGAGTATCATCCCCACTTTCGCAGAACTATTCATATCCAACGAATGTGGGGGTTTTGGTGATGATGTAGCTCATAGAGCATCAGTTTTTTATGCAGAAGGTATCATCACATAGGGTTGGAAATGTCCTCTGTCTGAAACACTGGAGAGCTGCAACCTGCCAGAATAAAAAACTGAGCTAAATGGACCAGTGGTCTGATTCAGTATAAGACTACAATCAGACCTCAGTTCCCGAACGCCTCCATTTTGGAACATTTCCGCTCCCAAACGCTAAAAACCCAGAAGAAAATGCTCTGGTTTTCAAACATTTTTTGGAAGCTGAACATCTGACGTGGCTTCCGCTTGAGTGCAGAAAGCTCTTGCAACCAATCAGAAGCCGTGCCTTGGTTGTTCAACGTTTCGGAAGCCGAGCGGGCTTCGGGAACGGATTACGTTAGACAACCGAGGTTTGACTGTACTAATTTTCCTAAAATTGATGAATGCTTAGGTGGGGGTGACTGCTGGATGCTAAGGTCAAGTGAGTTGCTTGAAGTGTTGAAACATTTTTGTTACTTAAAAAATCTTAAACCTACACTTTCCCAGAAGGGTTATTTGATTTTACCACACCCACACCAAACATTAATTCAATCTTGGGGGTATTTTTGCCCCATCCCCACAAAATGTACCAAAAATTACTATTTAGGCCCTGGTAGTTAACTGCATAGTAATATTAATGTGTATGCCATCTGAGTACTAATTTGGCAGCATCCGCTCCTGATACACACAAACTTAAAATGTTTGCTTCTGCTCCATCTGTTTTGGCATATTATTCAGTGATCATGGGAACCTACAAAGAAAATGTCTGGCAGCTACAAATCCCAGAATTTAACTTTTGGAAGTTATGATCAAGAACAGCCAACATCCACAGCCTTGTTAATTGTCTCAGGATGCTTCATTGTATACACATCTTGAAGTAGCAATATTCCCTCTATTTCTGACAATGCAATCTATACCTTCAAGCGTTCCAAAATGTCCCTTCCTAAGGTGAGGAGGCTGCTCAGAGATGAGGGCTTTGAAAGCATGTGCTGGGCCAGTCCCTAGTTCCCTCTCACTTAAAAGGAAGGGCTATCAAGGCAAGGAACAGGCTGGCTGATAGCCATCCCAACTTTCAGCCGCCTCTCCTCAAAGAAAATGTGTAAACCTTCATTCTTTACACCAACATAAATTGTTTAGAGGAAATCTGGACTGAATATGGCCTGGAAAAGGTTTAAAAGTAAGTCAAATCCAGGGTTGTCACCTTATTGCTATCTTTTGCGATACAGAATGTGGAAAATCATGACTATTAGGGGATTTGAAGAACTGGAAGGGAAATGGAGTAACAGAATTGAGGCAGGTCTACAGACAGATGGGTGGAAGGGTTAGGATTCTGGTGTGACCAAGGCCAGCACAGGGCCCAGATTCTTTTCTTTCTTTCTTTCTTTTTTAAAAAGGTTGACCAGACATTTCTGAAGAAAGTTAGCACACAACATGCAGATGTAGTCATTATGATTCAGCACTCAGGCAGCACAATTGCAAATGACCATCGCTTAATCACTGTTGCTGAGCATTAAGAGGAAGAAATGTGGATGCCCTCATCTGTGATTTGGGAAGGGTCCCTCCCAGAGCTGCAAAAGAAAGAAAGAAAGAAAGAAAGAAAGAAAGAAAGAAAGAAAGGCAAGAGAAGGAGGAGGATACTGGGGTATGCTTGTTAGAGCCCCTTCCTCATTATCATTTCATTCATTCAATGTGCTGTCTTTGCAGAATAAAACACAACTGGTATGCTTTACTCAGAAGCAGCTCTGTTGAAATAAATGAGGCTTCCTTCCTAGTGGAGATAAATGATATGACAGGAATTTCAGTTTTTGCCCACTATATTTATTCATGTGTGTGTGTTTTTCTGCACTTATTTTTCTGAACATGTCTTTCTCAACTCTGCATTTAAGCACTAGACCCCAATCTGCATATTTTGGAGCACATTTTAAAGACTCCTTGACAGAAATGAGCTCTTCAATTAAATCATTAAATTAACTGGCTCTATATCAAAAATACTACAAATCCAAGAGGCAAACACAGAAAAAGCCATAAAGACATGGCCAAATTAACTTTAATCACACTGCCTCAAGTATGCATATGCTTTTTGCACACTCATTTACCCTCTTGGATGCATGGATGCTTAGAATACACACAACCAATAAACTACACTGGTTAAATTGGTGACAACAAGCAAGAGGTCGTTGGACTGTCATGCTGGACTCTGTGCCTGTAACTAGGCATAATTACATATTAAATCCAAGTGGTCAGAGCTCCACTGTTCTATCATGCATAAAGAATAAAAGTATGTGAAAAGGGCTACTGTATAGAAAGATAAGACTATCGACACAGCATTCTGGGATATATTCCACTGCCCCCAGGTTGCAATCCCTCAATCATCTTTGCTGAAGCAGACCCAGACAGAATAGAATGTGATTCAGGAGGTACTGCCTAAGGAATAAACAATAAACTTTAAATACAGACAACACACACACTTCAAGGAGATCAGCATATTATCCGTGGCACATTTCAGAGAGCTGAAAAATTTCATCATTTCAAAAAATCCCATTTGGATCCGATCAATATCAAACTTTCATTAAAAACGATGGAGCTACATGTGAATGCAGCAGTTTTTCAACTTTATGAGTGTGGAGAAATTCTAATCACAAAAGTGAAAAATACCTTAAAATATAATCCAATATAATCCATTACAAATAAACCATTGCCATAATTTCATCAAATCAGGTTATAAACTAAATATTTGGATTTGCAAAAGACAATATTTTAAATAATTGTTGCAATGCAAATAAGGATTAATAAAAGTGTTTTGCTCTTTGTGGCAACTCTGACCTTATCACTAAATATAATTCAGGAATGATTAAGAACTCAGTTATTTCATTATTGCCTTTATGTTAATCAAAATCATCTCAACCATGGTCTCAAAGGGGTCCATCATCTAAGACTGTGTATCCTGGAAGTTACACAAAGGGATCGAAGTGCTGGAAAGAAGGGGGGAATCCTAGCAAATATGACCAATGTTCAGGGTCAATGGGAGTTGTAGTTCAGCAACCTAAAGAGCCCCACACCTATTAGAATTTTAAAGCCTGCAGAAAGTGACTGAGGCTGTAATCTTATTCCACTTACTTGGAAGTAAATTCTATTCAACTTAATAGGTTTACATGTAGTTTACATGTAGAGGATTGCACTATAAAATGTTTTTTTTTAATTTCAGACTCTTTGAATGAGATGCTGCCCAAAGAGAAAATTCTAGACAGTTTTGCTTGACCCATAGTTTTTTTTTGTTTTTTAAAAAATAAAGAGAACAGTTGATATAAGAATTTAATATCTCTGTTTTTGCTAATCACTGCAATATATTTAATTTTTATATATTTAATCAGGCAAAACATAACAGCTATTTCTACCTCTGAGCTACAATTTCCTTATCAGATTATTTTTCTCACATGAGAGAATGATTACATCTCCAAACTTAATTAATCCCATAGGAAAAAAGGAACAAAAAGGAATATACAAGATTTTTTGCAAAAAAGGGTTCACCTCTGAAAATGTATAAGTCCAAACCTACTTGTGTTTCTGAACAATTCAGTTGACTTTTACAAGACTACTTCAAATCAAAATATATGTGAAACATTTTCCAATTATGTGTGTGTCACTCACAGCAACTATTCTACTATAATGGACATATTTAAGATGAAGTAGACACAGCAAGAGGAGGGTGAAATGATTCAAAATGAGAGCATATTTCCCAAGAGAACTGTCCTATTTTACTAATAAGCCACACTCCACTCCCAGGCACATTACACGCATCACATCTCATAATGCATTTCCCTGTCTGTGTATGTGTTTTCTAAATGGGGGAGAGGAACTCCACATATAAACTTGTTACAGGGTAAATGGTAGGAAGTAATGAATGCTGAACAGCAGGAGTCGTTTTCAAAGCTACTGGTAGGGCAAGCAGTGAACCCATCCAGATCTACCACATCTGCAACACACTTAAGTCCTGGATACAACGGACGTATCAAAACACAACCTCCAGGAGGTTTTAAGATTTCCAAAAAAGGCAAACCTCAAGAGCAGCAGAAGTCATAGTGGTCCCTCTTCACCAGGCTACTGTTGCTAAAGACTAATAATGATAATAATAGTAATTTTTATTTATACCCCGCCCTCCCCAGCCAAGGCCGGGCTCAGGGCGGCTAACAACCAATAATAAAAACAAGTTGATTGAAATACAACTTAAAAAACAAGATTAAAATACAACATTAAAACATTAAAACGCAGCCCCATCACAGGAGGAGAAAGGGAAAAAGAAAGAGGGGGAGGGAATCAAATTGATTCCAAGCCAAAGGCCAGGTGGAACAACTCTGTCTTACAGGCCCTGCGGAAAGAAATCAGATCCTGCAGAGCCCTGGTCTCATGCGGCAGAGCATTCCACCAGGCCGGAGCCAGTGTTGAAAAGGCCCTGGCTCTGGTTGAAGCTAATCTAACTTCCTTAGGGCCCGGGACCACTAGGGTGTTGCTATTTATGGACCTTGAGGCTCTCCGTGGGGCATACCAGATATAAATTATAAAATATAAATTAACATGCCACCTAGACTTTTCAGGAACGAGTGCATATGAAAACTGCCACATGATTTATTGTTAGCGTCGCCTGCAGCAACCAAGCAGGCAACTTGCTACACTGGCAATAATCCTCTCTTCTCCAAGAGCCACCAAGGCCATAGATGTGTTAGTAAAGGTAAAGGACCTCTGGATGGTTAAGTCTAGTCAAAGGCGACTATGGGGTGCAGCGCTCATTTCACTTTTTAGGCCGAGGGGAGCCGGTGTTTGTCCACAGCTTTCTGGGTCATGTGGCCAGCATGACTAAATCACTACTGCATGGAGGACCGTGACGAGTGCCAGAGTGCATAGTGGTACCTACCAATCTACTTGCACTGGTATGCTTTTGAACTGCTAGGTTGGCAGAAGCTGGGGCAGAGTTGGCATAGAGGAGCGATAGTCCTTCCTCCCCAGACTCTCTATACGTTGCTATTCAAGCAGGTACCTTCTCAGAGACTATTCATAAGCTATCAGATCACATGTAAGAGATATGTAAAGAAGGCTCTTCCTATTTCTGGTACAGCAGGAGAACTGATAGGTAAGATGCCTTTCAGGGGTAGATTAGAAAGATACGCAGTTCCCAAGCTGGATAGGGAATTTAGTTTCTTGTGCAAGAATAATATTTTTTTGTCATTTCTAGCTAAGCTTTAATATTCTTCAAAAGGTGTTAGTCAGCTTATATATTGCACCGAGGGGTGGGGAGAATAAAGAAATGCTACAGGCAACATTTTGTTGAAGTATTAAGGATACAAAATACCACAAGGGGCACTATCCTCTATCATATTTTAGTCAATTTTTTGAATGGATCATCTTGCTATTGTCGTTGTAGAGAAATACTGAAGGAGAGTCTTAGAAGTGAGAATGTTCAGTTAACACGAAAAGACCGACTGTGGTCTGTCACAGCCGTCAAACAAATAAACAAATATTTGTGGACTATTAATTTAATGCACAATGTGCAATGAAATAAACTGGAACCTATTTGGACCAACTGATATAGCAAGTCTCTTCTGCTAACTGCCTACGCATTTTATAAAATATATAAAGGAGTTGCCTCCTATTGGAAAGTACACCTCAGTCAGGAGATAAAAGACCTTATTTTCAAAAGACCTCCTGGGGGAGGAAAGCATGTCACAGGTGCGGCTCTTTTTCATCAAGTCCTGCCCACTCACTTAATCTTGGTGTGAGATTGTTTCTTGTTAAACTCCAACTGAGTTTGGTTACCTAGATATGTCAGTCTCTCACCAGCAGAACCTGTTTTGACGCTCTCAAAATAACGGTGACTAAAATCCACAAAGTGCAAGACATGGTGCCATTTGCTATAATAACTTTAGCAGGATATTACACAAGGGTTGCGTTCAGTTCCTGCCAACCATCGTCAGATTTCACACTGACCATCTTTCAAAAGATTTCACCTCAAGGCAAATCGTGTCTCTCCCCCCCCCCTTTTTTTAAAGGAAAAATGGGTTGTATAAAGTGCAGTATTTATAGCTCCAACTCCAAGATGAACAATTGAGTAAACATCCTGACTGATCAGTGTTTTTCAAAACATACGAGAAACGAGCCCAAGAAACCTCCTGCACAACCTCATTAACAAATTTATGAATTTGGCTTGCATCAAGTGTGCATTTAAATGCGGAAGTGACTTAAGTGACAATGAGGTTTTTAAACATACCTACCTTCCATACCTTGCTCTTGCTACAGATAATGTTGGCTATGTATTCTTCCAAACATCAACAAATATATGATGAATAGTGGGAAGGATGCATAGGAATATTGTGAAAGGGAAACCAATTGACTGAACATTACATTTTTTTTTTAATGGAGATGAATTTCAGCACCTCAAATCTGGCAGGCTGCTATGTTTGAAAAAAGCAAGTCGTTCTCTCTCAGTTTTACTAATTATCAAAGCTGTGTATTACAACAAAGCCTTTGGGCTCTCTCCCACATAGCACACACTCACAGCTTTTTGATCGTGCAGTGAAGTTATAATGCTGAATTTGTGACATTACAGTTATTACCAAGGCAACAGGCTGAAATCAAATAGTACTATGACTTCCTGGCAGGATCAAGGAGGAGAAATGGCTGGATTGTGAAAGACTCACACAAATGGCTTAAAAATAGGAACAGAGAAGAATACAAAGACACCAGCAAGATACATTTCTCCCAAAGCAAAATGATTTGCAATACTACTGAATTCTTACACAGGATCTCACAGCCACAAAAATATTGTCTGAAATCATTAAAAAAACTGATATTCATATTTAAGACTTATCAGTTTCTTAGGGTTATAAGTACAACATTCCTACTAATTTCTACTAATTTTGTACGATTTCATGCAACATCATTTTGCTAGAGTTTATCAGCAGGTCGTTTAATCTCCTAGTCCTTTGACATTTGAATATCCTCACTCTGATTTACAGTTTTCAATTATACTTCCTATCATTGAATCCCACGATCAAGTGTCACATTATGAGGATGCAAGTCTGCAATACCAATAAAGCATTTCTAAATGACCTCCACCATTAGAATGACAATTACTGTCCCGTAAGTCGGGAGTTTCCTATCTCCAATACCCTTCCCAAAACAGACTAGATTTTGCCTACGGCATTCTCCCATTTGTTTGTTTTTAAACTTATTTAAGACTTCGTTCACGTAGTAATGCCACCAGCTAGGCTGCAGATATAAGCTTACATGATGCCCGTCCACATAAAAATCACTGCATCCGTCAGTGAGATTGGGGTGGGGCGGAGCTATCCTGCGCTTCTTCCAAGGAGCACAGCGCCTTCATTTGAGAGAATTATTGGCCCCACGTCATCTATCAAGTGGAGCCTTAAACTTTGTCATTTCTGTTGTCACTCTGACTGCTACACCATATCACAGTAAGAAGCCTAGGCTGTAACCCTTCTTTGTGCAGGGATATTAGAAAGGGTTATGGAGCTACATTCAAGGATGTTAGCTCAGTCCCAAGTTCTCAACACAGGTTCGCCACACCAGTGACAATCAGCAGGCATAAAATGAGCAATAATAAATTTTGAAGATTGTAAAAGTTCTGCAGGCAAACTAATTGGGTCAGAGGCATGGTCAAAGTTCAATTAGGATTTAGGGCGCAGTAATATCGGGCTCTCTGAATCTTCCACTTGGTTGCAACTGACAGAAGAGAAACAGCTAGTCTTCCTTTATCAGCTCAGCTGGGTCCAAATGCCATTTGGTTCCTCTTCTATCAGAACCGTCTCCATCAGCTGCTATTCCAGCGGGTTGTTATGTAACTTCATTACATAATAGCATGAAAGGATTAGTACCTGAATTTGCTTATTTTCCTCCTTTGTATCAGATCACAAGTCACTGTTATAAAAATGCAAACAAAAAGTAATATATAGGAACACAGGAGGCTGTTTTATACAGGCTGAGACCATCGGTCCATTAGCTCAGCACTGCTTAAACTGACTGGCAGCTAGTTGTACAAGGTTTCCAAAAAGGAAACTTTCCCAGCCTGTGATCTTCTATATGGAAAGCAGATTCTCCACCACTGAACTATGACCCTTCTGTACAAAACATGTAGTAAATATAATGAGACCAGTTTCTTCAACAGCTGCACATGGAAAAACCTTGTTTAGCACATTTTCCTCCCTACCCAACACGCAAAAGCGATGGTTCACTCTGCTACCATGGTCCTCTCATTTAAAATACAGTCAGCTGGAAAAGATATGGCAGAAGGCTAAATGTGTGCAGTGCTGCATCTTTACGTTAGTAAGCCATTAAAATGTATAGGTCATAGAATGTGCTGAAGGTTACCAAGCAGTCTGCTGTCATATACTACAATTCATATCTAGCAAGGCGACAGGTTTTCAATCAAAGCATTTCACAGTGCGAGTCCCCTAACATACATTTGTGTGTGTCTGTATCTCAAACACCAAAAAACAAATTGAGGGGAAATGAATTTACACTGAATTGTGTGTTTCTAATACTTGGTGCCTAAAGATTTACTTAATAAATCCACACCAGAGCTGCTGTAACGCATTTTAGAATTTAAGAGGTTTTTTTGCAGTAACTTCCGCCCTTCTCCACTTCCTCATTGTCAACTAGATCTGTTCCATTCACAGTCTGCAAAAACTACTGCTTGGTAAGGTGTTTCCGATCTAAGCACATCTGTAAGTTTAGGATAAGCAAAGTCAGCTAATGAGTACCATAAATCTTACAGGGTTTCAATATATTTCCAAAGAAAGAAAAAAGATTTGGACCTACTCCAACTGTGTTTTTTCTTTGGGAACTTCAGATATTTTCTCATTTACCATATGCACACATCACATTTTCAAAGTAATTTGATACCAGCCCTACACTTTGTGGATTTTGTTTCGCCTCGTAGGGAAGCATGCTTAAATAGGTGCACTGGAGAAAAATCTGCTCTGTTACCTTGAACATTAGTCTAAATGCAGTTGACAATGCATTTTCATGCAAAATTTGAAAAGCACACATCTAAAACAAAGGAGAAGGTCCCCAGGGATATGAAAAGCAGAAAACCACAGGAATCTACAGAAAAATGTAAATAGTAGAAAAGTGATTATTAAATTTACAAAATATTATTACATGTGAATGTATATATAAACTTAAACAGTTGCCACTGTTGGGTAACAATTACAACAGTATCTCCAAACATCTCAAATTAATATGACAAGATTTCCTGCACTGCATCCCATGCTTTATCGCAACAAATGGAGAGTTTCTTACAAGTGGAGTTTGTCAATTTATAAATCACCTTTATACTATTTCCATTGTTTCTGGGCTTCCTGACATTTTCTCTACTGCTCACCCCTCGCCCTCTATACTATCTGAAAAATATACATGTCACTGAAAGCTTTTTGTCTATTTTCTGTTGTACCAAATGAAACATGTTCTTTAAATAAAAAAACCAAAGTTGAAAAAGGGATACATACATGACTGTGTTAATACCTGCCAGTTGCTGGAACATTTGCAGACCACAACCCACTATTAACTCTCTTCGAGTTGGAGGATAGGTCAGCATTCTGCAGATCACAGGTCCAGCTTGAAAAAGTAAAGAAAAATGAAATTCATTACATCAATCAGTATTTCCCATTATGGCAACCAACCACATCCCATATTTTGAACTTTTTCACACGCTATTTATTTCATACATTCTTTATTATGCATAGCAGATGAATAACTAACCACAGATCAAGTGGTTTCAAGACTGTTGTCATGCTGGGACATAACAATCAATGAAATAAAATGTTTCAAGCCTCTGGAAGACAAATGATATATAAAGGTGGGTATTTCAGGAAAGCAGAAAGCCAAAAATGATAGTGCCATCAAATCCACATCACAAATGGCTTACAAAATTAATTAATTTCAGATATATATACAACAATTGTTCATATACTAGTCTAAGGATAAGAATTTAAATTAATAATTTTCCAGTAATAATAATAATAATAAATTTTATTTATATCCCGCCCTCCCCAGCCAAAGCTGGGCTCAGAGCGGCTAACAACAATCAAAATAATCCAACATTCTAAAAACATACATTATAAAATTAATTAAAATCAAATTGATGGCAACCATTAAGCAAAATTCTGTGCAGATTGCCAGAGGAGGGGGTAACTTTAGTTTAATAAATACTACAGGACCTGAAAGAAGGGATACACTGTACCAGGGTTTCCCAGTCTTAGGTCTACAACTCCCATCATTCCTAGCTAGCAGAACCAGTGGTCAGGGATTATGGGAATTATGGCCCCAAAACAGCTGAACACCCATGTTTGGGACACCTTATGATATACAATACCAGCAGGGAAAATGAAAGTTGGTTAATTATACAATTGCTGCTGAAATCTATATAAAAAACAAGAAGCACGAAGGTTATTTCTCTATGCTATTCCCCTATTAATTTTAATGTCCATATTTTAAGATTAGCAATGCAACTAAAATCCATAAAAATATAATACTATAGCCATTGCATACTCACGGCAGGTTTTATAATTCAGATATTGCTCTAGTCTTTAAAATTATGCATTGTTCTAAAAATTTAAATTACGACACTATTCCCCACATATATAAAACATGGTAATTAAAAGTATCTACTGCAACAATACAGGCATAAAAACAAGTACTGATAATCTTCAGTCTTAATGATAATAATAATAATATTAATAATAATAATAATAATAATAATTTATTATTTATATCCCACCCATCTGGCTGGGTTTCCCCAGCCACTCTGGGCGGCTTCCAACAAAATACTAAAATACAATAGTCTGTTAAACATTAAAAGCTTCCCTAAACAGGGCTGCCTTCAGATGTCTTCTAAAAGTCTGGTAGTTGTTTTTCACTTTGACATCTGGTGGGAGGGCGTTCCACAGGGCAGGTGCCACTACCGAGAAAGCCCTCTGCCTGGTTCCCTGTAACTTCGCTTCTCGCAAGGGAACCGCCAGAAGGCCCTCAGCACCCGGGGGTGAAAGATGGGGGTGGAGACGCTCCTTCAGATATACTGGACCGAGGCCGTTTAGGGCTTAAAAGGTCAGCACCAACACTTTGAATTTTGCTCAGAAACGTACTGGGAGCCAATGTAGGTCTTTCAAAACTGGTGTTATGTGGTCTCGGCAGCCGCTCCCAGTTACCAGTCTAGGTGCCGCATTCTGGATTAGTTTTCGTTTCCAGGTCACCTTCAATGGTAGCCCCACATAGAGCGCATTGCAGTAGTCCAAGGGAGAGATAACTAGAGCATGCACCACTCTGGCAAGACTGTCCACAGGCAGGTAGGGTCTCAGCCTGCGTTCCAGATGGAGCTGATAAACAGCTGCCGTGGACACAGAATTGACCTGCGCCTCCATGGACAGCTGTGAGAAGTCATTAAGTTTCTCAAAAACTCAAAAACTGAATAGATGTGGTGGTACACGCATCCTTACCATATACAGCAGGATGAGTGCTTAGTATACTAAATGACAGATTATCAGTCAGTTCTCTTCCAATCAATAAGATATAAGAGATGTCTTCACTCCCCCTGCATTGCTTGTTGGTAAACGAAGTAGCTATTGTTTCTTCAAGCTTATTGCTCCTCTAGGACCTTCCCTAAGCACTCTCTTTTCTTGTATTATCTGTTTGCCTCCATATAGAAAACCATTTTTAGCATGCCTTAATTATACATGCTAAGGGCTGGAGAATTCACCAAGAGAAATAAAAGCGGCTGCGGTAGCTCAACCGTCTTCAGTACAGTGACTCCTAGGTCAATATATTCACAAGAGATTAAATGCATGGCATTCAGACAACACTGTCCATGAAGTTCGGCTCAAAATCAATATTTATAGGGAATAAATTATACGTAACCTTAGATATGATTTTTTCTATTTGCTTAACAGCATTCATTCGCTACCCAATAAGGTTGATTCACTGTTATATTAAAAGACAGTTAACTGCTGCATTTGGTAACACAAAAACCTAATTCATCAGCCTCAAATTTAGATCTCTCAATTGTACCTTTTAAGGAGGTCCAATCTGCTCACTTAAAAAAAAGAAGAAGATTAAACCACAACTATCCAATTCAGGAGAGCCAACCTTTCCATTATAAATAATGTACGGTATAAATTATTTAATTGTTAGTAAAAAAAACTGTAAGACACTTACTGTTGGCTTAATAAATTCATTTATCTAAAACATAGAGTCTGATTTCGCTCCTTCAAAAGGTACCACCAATTTAAAAGCAAGGAGACAAAACAGTCAAGTACAGCAGTTCAGAACAAGATGCATGGTTTATGGTCATTCAGTGCTATCTTAAAAGTATTGGGGGTTTTCCTACCAACGTTTTAGGATACAGGTAACTGACAACTTATGTTTATTTAACTTGTGCGCATTCAGCTTTATGCACTTGGCAATAAAATAGATAGATAGCTAGATAGAGGACAGACATCCAGGAATTCCATGTGCTTTGACTATATGCGATTTTGAGTTTATGCACTATCCCCGAAATGTAACCCCAGTGTAAGTTGAGAATTGCCTGTACAAGAAAGTTCACTTTGCAGCTTTGACTCCAAACAGCTCTACTTGAAAACCAAATGCAGCCTTTTAGCCCATTTTACCAATGCCAGCAATTTACTTCACAACCACAATTTTATTCTACCTAGGCAGAACCATATGTTACCCTTCTTGAAGCCAATTTATCACTAAACAAAATCCAATGAAGTTCTCATTAATGAACGAAAGCACTACACAATTCCAAAACACATCAGCAACTGCAGATGAGAAGTTTTTATTCCCATGATATGTTTTCCTATCAAATAACATTAAAGTGCTTATTTATCTGATTTGTCATTTTAAAATTATATCTGTGGTCTATAAACCTCTATAAAAGTTTTTCAAATCAAAATAGCATGCATAACTAATTATTTCTCCAGAATTTTCCTATTATGCTATTCAATACAGTTTAATTGTTTGAAACAGAGGTTTTAATGCTCACTTTATTACAACTGTACAAAGACTATGCATCTTCCAGTAGGGGTTCCAGAGCTTATTTCTTTATTCCAAGTCTTCCTCGGATACTTAAGAAATCAACAGGAAAATAACATGGTGCCAAGGTCATCCTGCTCTGATTTAATTATTTCTGTTGGAATAGAGTATTGTTCTACTCTCCAGCACAGTTTAAATTACCCGGGTGTTTTGTTAACTTCTCACAGGTACAGGGCATGGCTATTTTCAAAGGAATGGAACACCTTCAATTATGTCAAAATATTCTATCATATTATAAAGTCTAGAAATGTCACTGTAACCATTTCTTCTCAGGATTAAAATCAGAACGTCAAGCTACACTTCCCAGAAAAAAAAATGGATGATTGAATAAAGGCCCCTTTCCTTGTTTTCTTAGCAGAATGAGAGCCACGCCAGCAATGGCGCTTCATCCCTGCCAGCAATGAAGTTAAATATGGAAGAAACAAGTTCGGTAACAAGAGCTAAATAATACAAACCGAAAGGGGCTGGTGGGGAGAATGATGCATGACAAAGACTCTCCTCCTGGAAGAGAGGGGAGTGGTTGTGGGCGGGAACCCGAGTCCCGCCTCTAGCAGGGGGTGTTAGCCCCCTGCCTCCCACTCACCTGGCTGGCGCCCACGCCCATCGGCAGGCACCCAACCAGGTGCCTCCGAGGGGGCGTGTTCAGCAGCCTAAATGCTGCGGCGCCAGCCCCTCCTCTGCCTCACTCTTCATCGTCCCGTCGCGATTCACCCACCCTCCACTCCCTTTAAGCTCAGGGTCTTAGTTTTCCTTGGCCTCGCTATGGACCTTAGGTTGGTCCGGGGGGCCTGGTAGGAATTTTTCCATTTGGCATTAGGCTTTTTGGTTTTTTCGCCTACCTCGTAGCAATCGTCACAACTTTTGTGGTATTGGTGGGTAGGTTAGGCATTGGAATAATGTGTTGTGGTGTTGAAGGGCTAGGTGTGGTCATCGCCTATGCCTTCAATTTTTGGGTATTCCGTTAAAGGAATCTGGCGGTCGTGTATTCTGTCCGATGCCTGCTTGGCGGGAGGCCACGGCACGACCCTCGGTGACATCAGGGGAGAGCCTATAGTTGGATTAGCATCAACAGGCTCCACCTACTGGTGAATAAACCCCCCTCGTTTCAGACTCACCCCTCTCTGAGGGGGTGGAGTCAGCTGACGTAATCCAATGCCTAAGCCAATACCTTTTCACTTGCTGTAATCAATAAAGTTGTGGCCTTTTCTTGCCCATTAACCTTATATCACGTGTCCTTGTGTATTCATTCCTCTTTGGGGGGATCGGGTCCTCGAACCACAATGATCTTTTAAAAAACCAACTACACTGTGCAGACCCCATGCTTACCATGGGAAGTCAGCTATGTCTCATTGACCCTGACTGTGGAGTTACAGCTTTAAAAGCAACAGGAACTGTCCTCCCTCAAAAAACCCCAACCCTTAAACAAAGCTTAGGCTGCTATCCTGTAACCACTTACCCCAACAAACACAAAGAAATCGACTTCTGAGTAGACATATAATGTGTTGTACTGTAAGTGAATTCTTATTGAGTGTCTGCTGTAGAGCAGAAGACATGTCTAAGTCTCTTTGAACTAGATGAACTCTTTTCCAACTCTACAGTTCTATAACTCTTTGTAAAGTGTTAACCTTTTGCATTTTCCATTTGGGTCGGAGATTCTGCATTTATTGTGTAGCAGTATTCTGGTTTCACCAGAAGCGGCTTAGTCATGCTGGCCACATGACCCGGAAAAACTATCTGCAGACAAACATCAGCTCCTCGGCCAGTAAAGCGAGATGAGTGCCGCAACCCCGGAGTCGTTCGCGACTAGACTTAACTATCAGGGGTCCTTTACCTTTACCTTAGGGATGTGGGTGGCACTGTGGTCTAAACCACTGAGCCTAGGGCTTGCCGATCAGAAGGTCAGTGGTTCAAATCCCCATGATGGGGTGAGCTCCCGTTGCTCAGTCCCAGCTCCTGCCAACCAAGCAGTTCGAAAGCACGTCAAAGTGCAAGTAGATAAATAGGTACCGCTCCAGCGGGAAGGTTAACGGTGTTTCCATGTGCTGCTCTGGTTTCGCCAGAAGCGGCTTAGTCATGCTGGCCACGTGACCCGGAAGCTGTCTACAGACAAAACGTCAGCTCCCTCAGCCAGTAAAGCAAGATGAGCGCCGCAACCCCAGAGTTGTTCGCGACTGAACTTAACTGTCAGGGGTCTTTTACCTTTACCTTTTATGTGCAGAAAATACTTTCTAAGGTGTGTCTGACCTCAGACAAACTCAGCACAGGAAAAATACATTCTGGTTGCTTGGAAAAAAGGAAGAGAAAACCACAGTGCTTCCAAGGACTACCAGACAACAGGGCAGAAGCAGTACACATACACTAAAGGGGGAAACAGCAGCTCTTTAGGACTCCAGGGATTCCTATTGCCCAGCGTCCAAACAGTTTGTTAAATATTTATCTAGATGACTGATGCTGAGTGAAAATGTTATTTTTCAGATTATCATTTAAGTACTCAAGCAAACACAATTAACCAAACATTCATTTGTGAAACATGTAGTCATAAGAATAAAGATTTTAAACCATTAAATCTGATATACTGATTAACCTTTCCAAGGGTTATAATATTTGTTGTATAATATTTTGTAGTTACTACTATTCTGGAAAAAGTCAATAGAATTAGAAAATCCTTTAATAGACGTGCTTTAGACTTCAAGTTATCTTAAATTTGTAGATTTTTTTTTTTTTAAACTGAGGGTAGATTAAAATTTTTTAAGTAAGGGTCCCTAATGGCCTTTGTGCATATTGCCATTCTTGTTGCTAGGATACACTGAAAAGGATTCTACAAAAGGTTGGACGACGATGAACTCAGAAGCAATCTCACTGATGCAGAGAGGATACTTCACCTTCCCCACAGCTGAAACCAAGCTCTGGAAAACCACAAAAACATGTTTTAGAAGCAGGGCTGGCCCCAAATATTTTGCTGTTAGCGGTGAAGGACTGGCACTCCTTCTCTATTCCACATTCAAAAACGGCCCGGACTGACAGTTGAATCTTACTTCAACAATGATAGCAGATTAGCATCATTCACTGCACCTAAAGTACCAGGCTAGGTTTGGGGGAACCGGAGAGGCTACATAGCATGTACAAGCTCTGTCCTCCAACAGAGGAGAATCGCTAAGTGGCTTAGAAGTAACAACCCCTGAATCTGCCACTTGACCCAGTTGCCTCATCCAGCCCTGTTTGGAAAGGAGTTGTTGTTGCTGCTGCTGCCGCCTACCACTGTACTAATTCATAGGCTGCTTTCAAACCACTGTACATGGTAAACCACTCCGAACACCAGTACAAGTCACACCATCTACATGTATTATTGCTTTGCGTAATGCTACGATCACGGCTGTAAAAAACAATATGAGTTAAAACTATGGCACTCACTCTCACAGGAGGCAGTGATGAAACTCGGGAGTTGTATGTTCTCTATAACTCTTATTACAAAGAACTGTAATAAAGGTCAACAACTCTTCAATATTCCCTTTTCAATGTTTATCAGGAATAAAAATATATGCTAGACCCCATTTTCCTTTCAATTAGATTAGTATATCCTCATATTTAATCTTCCATCAATCTACATAAAATAATTAGGAACAATTAATATGATCATCAATATCATTATACTTTATTTTGTGGGTGGGTGCATGATTCGCTGTTTGCTGCCCAAAGCATATCATCATCTTCTTTTTTACACATTTTAGCTATTGTTAGTATGTACAGATGCCGCCAACTATGCTATGTGCCTGCAGGAAGCTCTGGGCTAGGCAGGATCCAATGTCATCTCACAAGGCACACTCCCCCAGATGGATGGGTGTGTGATTCATGTTGTGGGGTAGGCACAACCAGTTGCTGATTTAATTTCTTATGAGCATTTCATAAGCAAGATAATTTGGACCAAAAACAACTGTTCTAGGACTCAAAGGTGGGAGCCCCCAGTCATGGAAATATACTATATGGGGCACTCCAAATCCTATCTGGGGGTTCAGGGATGAATGAATTTTCATTCTTTTCAGTGTTTTGAACTTGCAAGCAAATAAGGAACTGGGAACTAGTAACCTACTTGAGCACTGTTTTTATGTGGCATCAGGGTTCCAGATCCCAGGGCATGGCATACAATACATTAACTCTGCTGAAACTACATAGGCCTGGCTTGGCTTGGAAACTCCCCAGGAGTCCTATACATGCTGCCTGGAGTTCAACGGAAGCCAGGAAGGATATAAAGGCACAAAATAAAACAGAACAGGCTCTGAAACAAACAAGGGTAAATTGCTCCTTCTAAGCTAGATAATGAAATGCTGAATGGCAAAATAAGGAAAGGGGAAAGCCAGCTGAAGTAGAAGCCTTCAAGGCATGTAGGAAAAGCATGTTTTTAAGAGCACTTAAAGAACCAAACTATCAGAAAAACAGGACCATGGGGGCATGCTACCCTCATGCTGTGGCCAGCGCTTGCAGCCGTAGACTGGTACAAACCCTCAGTTGCCTGGGGCTTAATGCTTTCTTCTCTTCAGCCTGGCATAGGATACTAAGAAAGGTTACTTACTTGAAGGCTAAGGATTGAATCCTATGCACCTTTATTTGAAAACTAGTCCCTTTGAACAAAGTACATATGTGAACAATAGACATACAGTATATCCTGAATATACATGCATGATTGGGGTATAACAGGTGTCTAAAAGCAGTGGGTGGCAGCAAAATAGTGTTTCTCAATGAGATACAAAGTGAAAGTCCATGTCATTTGGTTGGTAGAGTCATAATGATTTCAGTTTGTCTTTTTTTTTAATAACAATTCAAAAATATCAATGCAACACATGTCAACTTAAACCTTTTCTGTGTTCATACTTCTAGAAATAAGGTATTGCCAAAATTGTAACTTCAGTTTAATACATCTGTTTGTACTCTTTTTCAAGGCTGTTGGACTGTAGCTATATCCAAACATTGTCTTGCTCTGCATTTACAAATGCTGCAAGCTACTGGGAAAACTGTTTTCCATTGTCATAGCAATGGAAGCTAAATACTATAAAGCGCAGCGCTTTTGAAATAAAATGTGAATAAAGATGTTCTATACAGGCATTTCTGTAGCTATTCACTTGTTTAGAATCTGCCATAAACTGTCATTTTATTCTTGCTTCTAACAGATCTAATTTAGTTTTAACAGAATGTTAACACTTCAGAGCTCCCTCTTAGAACTGCTTGTTCGCTCTTATAAAAAAAATGCTAATATGCAAGAGAATAATCCAATTCCGGTATAATCACTGAAGTCACAGAAAACCACTCAAACACAATAGAGCTTGAGCTTTAGTTCCATTATTTATAAGCAATCTTTTTGATGGAAAAATAGCGCAAGGTTGATATTGTTTGTATTTCAGGCTGTGATGTAAATTCAAGAAATCTCCACGCCTGCATAATGAAATTTGTAGTAGGACTAAGGTTCCTGTGCTGCCTCTCCCAGCTTCTTGTTGGGGAAGAGGAAATCCTAAAAACAGAACTCCTCTAATGCAGTGTTGACAACAATGCTTGACCTGAAAGCCAAAGTCATAACAGAATGAACACAAACAAGATCACCGAATATCACTGCATTCGAAGCTCACTAAAACTGCTAGCTCTGAAATGTTAAAATCTTCTGAGTTTTTAAGGAGGAAGGAACTTATCTGAAACCCTTCATCATGACTTTCCAAAGTCCCATGAGCAAGAAATATATTAATAAATTAAAGTTTGAGTAGTCAGGGCTGCATAAACTTGAGACCAGACTTATCCTGCTAATATCTGTTTTTACAGGAAATAAGAATTATACATTAATCTGCTTATATCCATACACTATAAATAAGAGGCCAGTGTTTCAGAATCTGTTTTGCATCTTGAAAGGTAAATGAGGAAAATCCTCTTATATCCTCTCATACCAGTGTCAAGAGCTTCTTCACCAATGCAAAATTCACTTTAAGAAAAACATATTTTTCCTAAACAATTATTTGGGTACAGTACCAGAAGGAACTTCTTGTGTCATTTTTAAGAAACCCCATTTTACCATCAATGAGAAAAACAAAAATTGATAATATCTCAACACAAACATCATAACAACCCTTGAATCACAATAATTTGATTTTATTTCCATTTTTAGAATAAACTCTGATCCAAGAAAAAGCCATAAGCCATTTCCCCCTTATGGTCAACAGCACATAATATTATGTTGTATATTTAGTGTGCAGAACAGCAAGTGAGTAAATGCATAAAAAAAACTTAACCTATGATTCAGTTTAACACTCTTATGTTAGACCCACATCTCTCCATGGAAAAATCATCATGGGCTAGACGCCAAACAGCAACATTAAGCAGCACAGTTTGGGCAAGCCCAGAGGAGATTTTTTTTTAATTTTTTTTTTTAGCTACAGACCCCGGAGACACAAACAGCTCTTAAAAGTCCACATGGTTTCAGAAGTGGTTTGCAATACTGCACAGTTTCAGTTCACAAAAAGAGAAGCCAAAACCTCTTGGCACGCAGAACTAGTTGTGGGGGGGCTTTCTGGATCTCAGCCGAGATAACAGCCACAATCCAAAGAAACCGAAACACTTGCACGGGGATCTGTAAACACAGGCCACAGAAGAGATAGGCTGTTTTGCAGATTTTAAGATTTCACCCCCTTTTCCCAGCACTGGGAACTGCTGTGGTAGAAACAGCAGTCAAACTACAGACTGCATTCAAGTTTTTCATCCTGTGTCGTTATCTTGGGACCAAGTAATGAAGGCTTGGGGTGGAAAAGATCACCTCACTGCCTGCTCCAGTTGGACTACTTCACAGCATCCTCCTTACAGGGCCACCAACTATAGCCCATGTGTTGGTAACCTCAAGGCTGGATTACTGCAATGCCTCTACGTGGGGCTGTCCTTGGGGTCTGGTATGGAAGCGCCAGCTGGTGCAAAATGCGGCAGCCAGATTACTCATGGGGGCATCTGGCTGACAACATATGAAAGCATTGTTGAAGAATCTGAACTGGCTGCCCATCTACTACAAAGCCAAGTTCAAGGTCCCTGTATTGAATTACAAAGCCCTGGACCATTTAGGTCCAAGCTACCTCAGAGACCACCTTAACCCTTCTATCCCAGAGCAGCCAGTGGGATCACCTGTAGAAGCATCAGTGGATTTCCCCCTAGTTGGCAAGGCTCATTTGATAACAACAATTGACCAACCCACCTTCTCTCTGAAGAAGCATCTAAAACATGGGTAGGCAAACTACGGCCCAGGGGCCAGATCCGGCCCAATCACCTTCTAAATCCGGCCTGTGGCCATCCGAGAATCAGCGTGTTTTTACATGAGTAGAATGTGTCCCTTTATTTAAAATGCATCTCTGGGTTATTTGTGGGGCCTGCCTGGTGTTTTTACATGAGTAGGATGTGTGCTTTTATTTAAAATGCATCACTGGGTTATTTGTGGGGCATAGGAATTTGTTCATTTTTTTTTTCTTCAAAATATAGTCCGGTCTGAGGGACAGCGGACCGGCCCCCTGCTGAAAAAGTTTGCTGACCCCTGATCTAAAACATAAATCTGCCTCTTGCATTTCCCTGCTACTGGATCTGTACTGTACATTGCCAGTCCGTGTTTATATACTTTTTAACAGATTAAAAAAACTAATCCTGTTAAATAAACTCTGGTATAAATGGGGAAGTTCAAACACTAGCAGCATGGGTTGAAAAGTTTATTCCGTTCACGAACATGTTCACTATGACTGAAGTCTCACTCCAGTTTGGTTATAGAAAATGCACAGAAGTGGCTGTATAAGGCAAGTATAATTTGCATGACCCAAAAGCTAACAGAAGCAACTCACGAGAATTCAATATGCTAGTTGGAATTTGCCAGCCTTTATTTCTTTGTAACCATACTGGGAACCTCACACACCAAAATCCACTGCGAATAAAGAGAGGGAACAGACTGAAAGGTCACTGTAGAATCCCAAGTTTTAATATCGCAGTTGAAGGATATCAGAGCTAGCGTGCACTAGTGAGTTACTCCTGACAAGCAATTATATAATTAGGTTGTGACAATTAGAATATATACACCTAGTCAATTGAGAACAGAACAAAAATTATCCTTCAAATTATTAATTTGTTTGAAAAAGTATATATGGCTGATTCATTATATTGGCTTCCCCTGTTTAACTGAATCCTTGAAACTCATTAGCAATTCTTAAGACAATTATAATTTCATTATATTAAAGTACAGAACCAAGTCTGATATTAACATATTAATTTCTTCTGAAAAATACCAATAGAATTGATGTAGGAGCAAGGCTGTATATAGAATAGAGCTTAGTTTAATCTTATTTTCACTGGGAGTATGGTTTGCCTGAAACCATGGGTTGCAAATTATTGGTTCTTCTTGTTTTTATTGTTATTATGTATTTTGTGTTTTAATATTGTGATTTTAAGTTGAGAACTGCCCTGAGACCTGCAGGTGCTATACAAATAATATTAGTAGTAGTGGTAGTAGTAGTAATAATAATAATAATAATAATAATAATATAAAATCTATTTCAAACTAACCTAAAATACTGTTAACACTGTCACTCATTAATAAATGTACAAAGAAAGCAGAAATTCAGCCTTACCTGCACCAACTTCTTTTTCTTCCTCTTCTATGTTATTCTTGATGCTATCATATTCTTCATCTATTGTTTGATTACCCCGCATCAGAGACAGGATTCTTCTTGCTTTTTGAGTCTGTCCTTTTTGAATAAGCCAACGGGGGCTTTCAGGAAGAAAGAGGAAGCCAAAAAACTGTATTACAGCTGGAACTGCCGAGAGGCCCAACATATATCTGGGGGAAAGAAAAGAAACATTTTTAATGCAAATTTATCAAGATTCTCTCCATAAAGAACAGCAAGGCTTTAAGCCGCTTTCTGAATACGCTCAGTATTTCTCTAAATAAGCAGATGGAGGTAACATAGTTTATATCCTGAGAATTCCGTATCAGACGATTCCAAGAACTCTTGAACAGGTTTTCAGTTGTTCCCTGCAGACATAATTTTAACATTGCTGTTTGCAAATCAGTTATTTCAATTACTGTTAGATAACATAAACTTAGCCCAAAGTTAACTTATATTAGATTGAGAACTACAATTATTTACATGTATCAAACAGCAAATACGCTGAACAAATGCAACTCCAGACCAACTAAAGAGGCCTACAACTACAGTGGCATGACAGCTGACATATTATTCTCTCCCATTATGGATCTAATATAGAAGACAATCACAGCTGTCATGTGTCAGGGGACTGCCATCGGAACAGGGGAGGGAGGCAGGGGAATACAGAGAGCCTCGACGCCAGCTCCAGCGGTGGGGAAAGCCATACCTCAAGTAGAGTAGAGAGGGAAGGGGCCAGCCAAGCGAGGAGAGGGCTCAAAGATGCTACTGAGAGCCCAAGCGCCTCACCTAGCCCGGCTGGCCAGGAGGGATGTGCGCCACTTCCGTCGCCCAGCTTGCACAGGGATGTGAAACACAATAATAATAATAATAAATTTTATTTATATCCCGCCCTCCCCAGCTGAAGCCGGGCTCAGGGCGGCTAACAACAATAAAATAATGAAACATTCTAAAAACATTTCATTATAAAAATTAATTAAAATCAAATTGATGGCAACCATAAGCTTAGGTTCTGTAAAGATTGCCAAAGGAGGGAGTCAGGCTGTGCCCTGACCAAAGGCCTGGTGGAACAGCTCTGTTTTGCAGGCCCTGCGGAAAGATGTCAAGTCCCGCAGGGCCCTTGTCTCTTGTGACAGAGCGTTCCACCAGATTGGAGCTGCAGCCGAAAAAGCCCTGGCTCTCGTTGAGGCCAGCCTAACCTCTCTGTGGCCTGGGACCTTCAAGATGTTTTTGTTTGAAGACTGTAAGTTCCTCTGTGGGGCATACCAGGAGAGGCGGTCCCGTAGGTACGAGGGTCCTAAGCCGTATAGGGCTTTAAAGGTTAAAACCAGCACCTTAAACCTGATCCAAGGAGGTGAGGTGGAGATTTGGGGTGTCTAAGTTCTTACATTGGGGAAAAGCCGGAAGGGGCCGCTCCCGGATTCTGCAAGTGACTAAGATGGACATGAACTTTGTGGTTATGCACTGTAAATAGTTTGCACCAATAAAACCTGTAAAAGACAGGTCTGAGTCCTGCCTGGTTACTCACGAGCAACCACCACCCGCATCTGCCATCATGTTTGTCAGACAAGAGCTTGACGCATCGTAAACAACATTAATTGACAATTCCTTACATACTGAATCATTAACTATTTTTCCAAATTGTTCCACACTGGGCTGGAAGCATTCTTGTACTGTTGGTTTTCTTGGAATCAAAAATAAAAGTACTTCATTCTGGGGGAGAAAAATTCCATTTCACTTTTGTCCCTTGATAAGATAAGCTGCTGTTCCTGCTAAAATGACATTGGTAAGTGTGTTACATTTAGAATAGCAAAAATGTTCAGATACTTTTAAGTGTAATGAAAATCTTATGGATTACTATAGTACGCAAACACACAAAACCAGCAGCATGGTTGAATTTTATCTTGGTAATTAGCATTCCAAAAGTTGGCCATTCTATTTTTCAAGATATTTACTGACTTGCAGATTGCAATGGCTTCTAACAAATGGTTATTATATTTTAAAATGTTTTTACTTAATGTTACTAACATACAAGTAAGTTTTGCTTTAAGTAAATGTTTTACTAACATGCAATATTTGTTCCTTTCACTATTATGACAGAATTTCTTGTAATGGCAAGTGGAAAAAACTGAATCTGAAATCCACACCTCCCAACTCACTCACTCTTAAATCAATTCAAGCACACTATTGCAATTTTCTATAAAAAGGAGCTCCCCTCCCCTGATAATTCAAATATTTTTTTTATTACAGTTCAGTTTAAAAATACAAAAACCATGAAAGAGGAAATCTTATGGTGAGTTAGTTGGCTATCACCCAGGGTTCTATAAAGCATCTTTAAAGTACAAGCAGGTTCTCTTCACTAACTAAACAGGCATGAAACTATACCATTTAAAAATACTTAAGTACCCTGTGGGATCACACTCACAGAGTGCTCAACCAAATGTCCGAGGGAAGCCTGCAAGCAGGAGCTAAGTGAAACAGGGCTCTTCCCGTTTGTGATTCCAAGCACTGGGCATTCAGTGGGCATGCAGAGATAGAACATAGCCATCATGATTGAGGTTGAATCCTGACAAGACAGAAGTGCTGTTTTGGGGGACAGGGGGTGGGCGGGTGTGGGGGATTCCTTGGTCCTGAACGGGGTAACTGTGCCCTTGAAGGACCAGGTGCGCAGCCTGGGAGTCATTTTGGACTCACAGCTGTCCATGGAGCCGCAAGTTAATTCTGTGTCCAGGGCGGCTGTCTACCAGCTCCATCTGGTACGCAGGCTGAGACCCTATCTGCCCACAGACTGCCACACCAGAGTGGTGCATGCTCTGGTTATCTCCCACTTGGACTACGGCAATGAGCTCTATGTGGGGCTACCGTTGAAGGTGACCCAGAAACTGCAATTAATCCAGAATGTGGCAGCTAGACTGGTGACTGGGAGTGGCCGCCGGGACCACATAACACCAGTCCTGAGAGATCTGCATTGGCTCCCAGTACATTTCCGAGCATAATTCAAAGTGTTGGTGCTGACCTTTAAAGCCCTAAACGGCCTCGGTTCTGTATACCTGAAGGAGCGTCTCCACCCCCATTGTTCAGCCCGGACACTGAGGTCCAGCGCCGAGGGCCTTCTGGCGGTTCCCTCGTTGTGAGAAGTGAGGTTACAGGGAACCAGACAGAGGGCCTTCTTGGTAGTGGCGCCCACCCTGTGGAACACCCTCCCTTCAGATGTGAAGGAAATAAGCAGCTATCCTATCTTTAAAAGACATCTGAAGGCAGCCCTGTTTAGGGAAGTTTTTAATATTTAATGCTGTATTGTTTTTAACACTCAATTGGGAGCCGCCCAGAGTGGCTGGGGAAACTCAGCCAAATGGGTGGGGTATAAAAAATAAATTATTAATTATTAATTATTATTATTATTATTATTATTATTATTATTATAGCTACTGATAGCCCTATCCTCCATGAATTTGTCTACCACTCTTTTGAAGCCATCCAAGCTGGTGGCTATTGCTACATTTAATGATTTTTCTAGATCACAGACAGAAGATGGTCTATTCAAAACCAAGCAATTAAAAAAATTTTTTTAGCTTTGGGGATCCTTAAAATTAGTTCTCTGAGTAACAGAAGAATCAAGACTTTACATGATGTTGTACTGAGAACCATAGAATTGAAGCCATGGGTCTCCAAGAAAGCTAGCATGCATATTGATTGCATTTGCTATAGATCTTGCCACCCTGCAAATTACAATGTTGAAAGATAAAATCCATAGCTCCTTAATTCAACCCATTAGTAAATTTCAGCTAGATTTGCTGCCATTATTCAAAGCCAATTAGCATTCTAAGGGCACCAACTTAAAACCACAAAAAGGAAGATTCCAAGCGTGCAAAAACAAAGCAAAGTCTACATTTAATTCATTTAGATTTGCATCTAAAATTGTTGGGTTTAAAATAAAAATGTAATCTGTAAAATGTAACATATTTGGATAGTTTCTTTTTCACCTATTATTATTCATCATCATCAATCTTTATTACGGTCCAGAGACCCAGCAAATTGTTACAAAGCAATACACAATTCATATAGCCTACCTCCAGGTTAAACAAGCATTTTGTTCAGAATATAGGGATCATTGGTTCTTGCAACCACTGATAAAAACTTTGCCATTATTATTATTATTATTATTACTCCTTATTGTGATTTAAAAAGGGTAATTAATTTTTTCACTAAAGAGTACAAAAGACATTGCAAACAAAAAATGTATCTATATCATGTGTGTATACAAATAAATATTTGTGTGTACTACACACACATTTCACACACAGACCATCTAAATGGCAGTGCAGCTCTAACTTTACTTTCAATAACAAACAAACAAATTACACTAACCTCCATCCATCCTTTGGAAGATAACTGAAGGCTCCATCTATAACGCTTGCAAAGAACTGTCCTCCTGTGATGAAGAGTGTGTTTATAGTAACTAATCTGCCTCTTAGATGAGGTGGAGCAACTTCTGCAATGTATACTGGGACTGTCATAGAAGCAATACCTGGAAGAAAGTAATTAAAATTCAGTATGAACCTATTTACAAATAAGAACTATTATTTTATCATTGGCATGTGTTATCTACAATCATGACACTCAATCATAAACAGGAGGAAACATTCTACCTTTGGTAATCAAACCAAAGTACATGCTATATAAATATAGCATGTTTACAGCGCATCTGAAAGATAAGAGTTCCAAACGGAGGAGAAATCATTTGATCGTGAATACAGCATAGAGAATTGCACTGCAAGTTGAAAATAATCAGATAAAAGAGATTGTCAATAGATAAGCAAACAGAAGCTGAACATGTAGGAAGCGTGGTGACTATTTATACGTTTGGAGGGATTTATATCCCTCATTTCAAAGCATAATACAAAAGAATAGTAGCAAACAACATAGCCGACTAAAAAAGGAATGAGTTGTAAGCAATCCATTAAGGGATATCTGTAACCATTAAAAATCATCAAAGGCAATTAAAGCCTAATAGAACAGGGCATATGTCATCTGGCACCTTAGCATATTTTAGCCCACTATCAACCCGGGCTACATTATGACTCCCTCATACTGGTGTATTTCCATTGACATTAACTAATATACCAGCAGGTCCACAAAGCACTTTATTAAAATAGATTTCAGTAACAGGCATCTTACCAAATTGCTACAACTTTCTATGAAAAAAGTAAGCTAACTAGTTTTTGTGGCTGTATTTTTTATGTTGTGTTTGTCTCAAAGCACACCTAGTACTTAGAGATTAGTCTAAGTACTTGGAGAGTTAAGAATATTATAATCTTATATCCATCGGAAACTTACTTACTCTGCCAATTCAGCTGTATCAAGTCAGATGCTAGAAACCAACCCCTTTTCGAAACCAAAGGCAGAAGAACTGTATCAGATACACTTTGTCTCTGTCTTCACAGGGAAGAGCATAGAGCAGATCTCTGTGCCTGAACTAACTTTTGCAGAAATGGAGTCTTAAGAATTAATTAAAATAATTATTTTTTTTTTAAAAAAAGCATGCTAAGAAGTCCAGTGATCCACTGAATTGTTGGCCCATACTTTATCTGCACTGAGCTTGCAGAAATAATTCAATTCCAGGTGAGCTGAGTGCCAGGCAACCTCTGTATTTTATATGAATTGTGCTCTTCACTACTCTTGGTTCTCAGTTTGGCTGCCTTGGAATGGATTTTGTTGCAGGACTAATATCTTGAACCTAAGAAGACTAAGATTTTTAAAGACAGTAACGAACAAAAAAAAAAAGCTGTCTTTTGAACAGCCTCAATAAGCTGCACTGCCATACTCTATGTTCTTCAACCTTGGGTACCCAGATGTTGTTGGGCTGCAACTCTCATCATCCCGAAGCTGTAGCTGAAGATGATGGGACCACATCTGGGCAGCCATGGTTGAAGAACACTGTGTACTGAGCTTGCAGGACTCTGCGAGGGACAAACTAGAAACATGTAGCAGAAACTCTCCCAGCAGCCATTTGTACATGTTACAACCAAGACGAAATCCCTTTCATCTTCAAATGCTTTGTGATAGATGAGTCCAGGCACTCGTGTCAGTTTCTCCAATTTGTGGCCACCGTTCAACAGATACCTGCCAGCAGCATATTGTACACGGTATTATGCTAGCCAAACAGATGGCCTAAACCACCAATTACAGGAAATTATGAGATAGGATAAATTGAAAGATACAAAAGAGCTGGTTATGGATTTCAGTTCCACACAACAAAGTTGCTGGAACCTCTCTTCTGCCAACTCTGTCCCACCATGTTAAACTGAAATTGGATGAAGGAGTGCAAGTTAATGCTTACGGACACAATTAGAGTTAGAGCCAAACTAAACATTACAAAATGTGCATTATCTGCATTGTCTTTCTATATATTTTCCCCCTCTGCCTTCTTTCTAAGGCTTGGCTTCTCCCTGCCAGCCACAAATCAAGGGGATGGCAGATGGTGATTCACACATTACACAATGTTTACATTACACATTACTAGGTAGGAGGAACTGTGGCAGCTTTGAACATTTTAATGTCTATTTTCCCCCCTTTAAGATCCTCCAGCTAATTCAACTTATTAACACTACACACTGCTTTTCAAAGTCTATCATTCTCATTGTGAAATGTTTGCAGTATGGGAAAATATTTCATTCTAGAGAAAGAATTTGTAACAGATACAAGTTTTTAGGTGATGTACAAGTTAATGAACAACCAAGTAAATATGGCTGCTTAGTTATACTCATAAGAGCCAACTCCTAGGGGCCAAGGTCCCACTGTGTCCCCCCCCCCATAAATTACTTGATGGGGCTGCACCCCCAAAGCCTTTCATTAACTTTTAGACACAATAATACAATACAGAAAACTTGAGTTCATGTTCAGAATGGAGACCCGTGACATGCTTCAGAAATGTACCAGAAATGACAGGCATTAACATGAAGTTTGTTAGTTACGATGGTATATTCGAATTCCAAAGTCAATCTGAAGTTCATGAATCACAAACACACTGGTAGATAACTTTTAAAAGAAATAGATAAAGTCTTATTACAATAATACCTCAAAGAAGTAAATCAGTTTGCAACCTTTAATATTTGCCAATGTTAGCAAGCTTCTGATATCATATGTCCTAAGATTATCCATTTCTTACAAGAGAAATACAGAAACTTGGTTGTATAATCATTCATTTATGCATTTTATTTGTATGCCGCTTTTCCACACACAAAAAACTCGAGCTCTAAGTGGCTTACAACAAAGAAAACATGAATACATTTCAAACAAACACCACAAAAACATTTCATAATAACATAGCGCAAAACAATAGCAAATATACTAATATACAAAACCCCCACATTTCAACATGATAAAGATAACAAGATTACTTAAACAACGCGCAGCAGCCAATAGCGAAAATAACAAAAGATGTGTCATATCAAGCACAGGGCTTACAGTTAATGAGTTAAAGGACACATCCACCAACTCATGTTCCAGATGTGGCTGTGAAGATAAGAGGCAGGTCACTTCAAAGTGGTGCTGCTTCTTATACACATTAACTGAATCAATTAATGTCATATCAAGCAGTGCACATTAATTTATGTGAACTATATTTAGATAATACAGGACATTCCTAACAAAAGATAGTTAATTATCCCCGTGTTCCAAAAGGGGGTGTTTAAATTACACCTCGGCATTTTCCAATAAGCTTTTGTTAGTCTAAATAAATGCAGTTGCTCTGGGCAAGTACATCAGTATAAAGGAAGAAGCTATGAATATAACAGCCACTGATGTGGGGTCAAAAATGCTCCATGAACGATTATCTACTTTGAAACGACTTGTTTCATAAATTAAATCAGTGGTATAATTCAAGACAAATTCAAGTTAGATTAGGCAACTGGAAGAATACTAGACAAATCTTTAAGATGTAAACAATATAAGTGCAGTGTTATCCTATTGCGCTGCTAAATATCTTAGGATACGACCAGCCAATCACCCCTCAGATTTGGCTTTGAGACTTTGCCATTAACAAAATATGACTGGTGAAATAGCTTTATGATACTGCCACATTTATTATGCTATTTTTGAATAGTATTAAAAAGGGATGCGGGTAGCACTGTGATCTAAATCATTGAGCCTCTTGGGCTTGCTGACTGAAAGGTTGGCAGTTCGAATCCCTGTGATGGGGTGAGCTCCCGTTGCGCTCCTGCCAACCTAGCAGTTTGAAAGCACACCAGTGCAAGTAGATAAATAGGTACCGCTGCGGCGGGAAGGTAATTCTGTGCGCTCTGGTTTCCGTCATGGTGTTCCGTTGTGCCAGAAGCCGTTTACTCATGCTGGCCACATGACCCAGAAAGCTGTCTGTGGACAAACGCCGGCTCTCTCAGCCTGAAAGCGAGATGAGTGCTGCAACCCCATAGTTGCCTTTGACTGGACTTAACCATCCAGGGGTCCTTTACCTTTCACTATTTCTAGTGGCTAGGATCATTCAAAAGAGCAAAGCCAGAGGAAAGTGGCACTAGGAACACAGAGGAAACAATCCCTGTAAACAGATGAAAATGTAAAGGAGCTACGCTAAAGGGGCTATTCAGGAAACAGTGCATCCACTGAAAACCTCCCTTTCTCCCCGAAATTACCGTAATAGGCTACACTTCAGCTTAGCCCTCCCAGCTATGCTGATCATAAAAGATTACCTTTAGCTGTTCCAAGCGCATCAAGTTCCCCAACTTGCTCTTGCTGGTAACTAATGAAGTTCTACCTTTTGAACAAATATTTAATTTCAGTATGTGCTGCCTCATCTCTTTCCCCTCCAGGTTAGCAAACTCTCAGTTCCAAGTCACATGGGATGAATAAATCCTCAGGCTTTTTGCTAGCTGCTGGGCAGAAAGGTCTATTAACACTTCTGATTTTTCCATCACCTGCATGACAGTTTGAGATAAGAGTTTTTACTGTTCAATTGCAGGATCTGGAAGGAGTGTTAATAGACGCAGTAGAAACACAGAGGTGGCAGGATGTGTGTGTGTGTGTGTGTGTGTGTGTGTGTGTGTGTTCCACAATATACTGTAGTATTTTCTGCACAAAAAAAGCCACCATTAAAACAACTGGCATTAAGAACTGTTCTCACCAGTTGTTAGAAGTTGAGTGTGACCTGCCTGCTTCCCTATCATATTGCTGGTATCCTCTGGCTCAAAAGACAAGAGACCACCTCTGGGGGTGAAGTCAAACCACTGCAATAGCAACACCGAAGTGACCTCTCTATGGTGCTAGCCTGGACAGTGTGTATGGAGGTCCTGGTGGTAGTAACTAAATTTTAGTCAGAGTAGACCCATTGAAATTAATGGACCTAACTTAGTAATGTTCCTTCATTTCAATGGGTCTACTCTGAATAAAATATAATTGAATATCACCATAAGGAACAAGTGATTTAATCCTTCTAAGTGTTTACTTTGGGGGCAATAGCTTTCCAAGCCATGTCCCCATTACCTTTCATCCTCTCCCTTTTGACATTCTGGCTGGTTTTTGGCTGGCTGAGATGGTTTTATGATACTGGTATCAATCATTCGTTTTGTTTCCTTCTGCCGCTTTTATCTGTTCTGTTTTATCTCACTGATGTATGCTGCTTAAACTTTTGTATTTCCCCCCCCCCATGTTGCACTGTTTTAGATGCTAGCTCCCTTGGATTACTTTTAGGAAAATAAGGGTTGTAAGGCTTAAATAAAAATATTAGCAACAGTAGACTCTAGACATTTGGAAAATTTCCTTTATATGTATCTTTTTTCGTGGCAAATTGAGCCAACATGGTATAGTGGAAGTGGGAAATCAATGCTTACATCTGCAATACTTTAGGATTTCACAACATGACCGTTAAGGTGGGTGCCATCATATTTTCACTTGCTTGGAGCCTTGCGAGCTCTTGACATTATCATACAAATCCAAATATTCCAAACATCAATGGGAGAATAATTTGAAGAGCTTTTAAAACCAATTTGAACTCCGTTTTTATAGTATGTATTTTCTGAAAAAAATAACCTGAATATAAATATGTTGGTCTACATTTATCTCATAAAACTGAATCATGACCATCTGTCAGACAGATAAAAGCTACTTTAGGTGTGGGCATTATAAATACAGTAGGCTGCATATTGTATTTATTATTATGAGGTTCCAAATGAACTCACGACTAGCTACTCATCACGGTGCAGAAATTTAGGAAGTGTAACTTGGCAGGATGATCCATTGAGCCCATATGGATGGTCCTGTACTTCAACAAGGATATTTACTTTCCATCACATTCTATTTTAGCCAGCACTATTTTGTACAGTTACTACCATCTGCTGCTTCTTGAAAACACTTGTTACAGCCATCTTATGGCCATATACTCTGAACTCAGTCCCGCTTTGCTCACTAGTATTTAATGCCAAATCCGTAAGAATTGCAAATCCATAAGGATTGCACCCAACAGAAATCTGGCTGCTGTTTCTAAGCAAATAAAATTCAGCAGCATGATTCAAAGATTAAAAATGTGTTCTTAGGTTATATTCAGTCTCTTGTTGGCCTTGTTGCTGGCATCTATCTGTCTTGGGAGACAATGGAAGAGTGCCCCTTCAGGGGTAAAATCAAACTGTTGGCGAGTTACAGCGCCTGCTATGGCTGTAGAGACCGATATGGAAGAGAGCGATTGTTGCAGGAGGGTCAGATGAAGCCATCTGGTTTTGCTGCTGCGGATGCACAATGGTGTTTCTTCAGTCTGCACTCCTCCCAGCAGTCATACCTCCTCTGGTCACTGCTGTGGATACACAACCTGCCTTCAGGCATTGTAATTGTCTGTCTCCCATATGGCGGGTTTAATGTTGCCAGCCTTCATGTCCAGATCGCAGACATCTTTGTAACACGGAGTTGGTCTGCCCACAGGCCTAGTGCCTGAAGCCAGCTCCCCATAGAGCATGTCCTTGGTGATCCTGCCATATAAATTCAATAAATAAATCTTCCATTCTGTGGACATGACCAAGCTGGCATAGACATCACTGAGATCAGAGTACAAAGATGCTGGGAATGCGTGCTTCCGAGAGCAGATCATTGTTTGGTCATGCTATGCAATGCTCAAAATTTTCCTAATGCAGCACATATGAAAGGCATTGAGGCATTGGTCCTGGTGGATGTAAGTTGCCCACGACTCTTTCTCACACTGCCATAAGATCCAGTGTGGTGTAGTGGTTAAGAGCGGTAGTCACGTAATCTGGGGAACTGGGTTTGCGTCTCCGCTCCTCCACATGCAGCTGCTGGGTGACCTTGGGCCAGTCACACTTCTTTGAAGTCTCTCAGCCCCACTCACCTCACAGAGTGTTTGTTGTGGGGGAGGAAGGGAAAGGAGATTGTTAGCCGCTTTGAGACTCCTGAAGGGGAGTGAAAGGCAGGATATCAAATCCAAACTCTTCTTCTTCTTCTTTCCCATAAAGCAGTGTACTCAACATGCAAGCCTGGTAGTCCTTCATCTTGGTATTGGTCATTAGCATCACATTCTCCCATACCCTTTTGGAGAGGCGAGCTATTGCTTGTGCAGCTCAGCATCAATGGAAAGGTTGCTGGTTATGGTGGAGCTCAGGCAGACAAAATTGTCTAGGACCTCAAGCATGTGGTCACCACTGCTGATGCGTGTTTAGATTACCCACATTTTAAAAAAAGCTTTCAAGCTCTTGGACTTGCTTGGGGGGGGGGGGAGGCCCACTTGATGTGCCAGTTTTGGAAGGCTAGAGATTGTCCTGCAAAAGCATCCCTGAGCCTTGCAGAGGTGGTGCGCTGAGCAGACATTGCCCAGCAAGCAAAGTGGAGAGCTTAAAAGATCTTTTTGCTCCAGGTAACCACAAGTGGACCCAGAATGAAAAGAGCTTTTAAGCTCTCTGTTATGCTTGGGATTTGATTTGTGGAATTTTAACCATCCTGCCTTCTACCACATTTGTTTGAAATCGTGCAAGACTAATAATAATAATAATAATAATAATTTATTATTTATACCCCGCCCATACAAATGCATGTAATATGAGGGATTACTGAAAAATAACCCAAGTGGCAGAGTAATAAGTGATTGGCTGAATTGTGCCCTACTAGGGTTCGGCACTTTTTATGTCTATTTCAACGGAAGGATTAAGCATGTGCTGAAATCTCCCCTATTCATCCACAGGTTTGAAGGGTGCTTGACTTAATTTCCACTCTACCTTCTTGTAGCCTGTATTTCTTATGGTGTTTCCATATCAATTTTGCAGCATAGTTATAAAGTGGTTAGGAGACCAAAGGTATTTATTTGCCAGGATGCCACAGTGGCTCATTCATGATAAACTGATTTTGTAAAATTGGGGAGAGTGCAGAGGTAATAGCTTGAATAGCAGGGCAAGTACAGCACCATGAATAGCAGAGGAAGACAACGCCTGTACTTTAATATATGAACCACTCTCAGGCTTTGCATTTTAGCGTGGAAATTTCCTAAAGTGCAATCTCCACAGCTAATTCAAAAGGACTCCTTCTACATATAAAACTAGATTTTAAGATACTTAGCCACTTTAGAGGAAATCCAACACTGAAGATGCAAGAGAATTTATCCAATATTAAACGTCAAGTGCCTTCAGCTTCTTTTTTGCTTCTCTGCAGACCAAAAGACACTTTCATTAATAATTTTCTTTCAATGTTGTGCTCATGAACTACACCCTAGGCTTGAGTGTGAATCACTGTTATTGAATGGAAAGTGACTGGGAGAGGGAAAAGTTGGATAAAAATGGTGCCTTAAACTCACTAGAAAGTTAACATTTTGAAGGAGGTATATTTTTATCATGTACCTACTAAACCAACTGTTCAGGAATAGTGCTATACAAAGCAAAAACGAACAAGGATAGCATTTTTAGAAGTGTTATTCATTACAATAATTTATATCCTGTCTTCCTGGATACAAGTCCTTCAAAGGCAATTTACAAGTAACATTTGTTGTTGTTGTTGTTTAGTCATTTAGTCGTGTCCGACTCTTCGTGACCCCATGGACCAGAGCACGCCAGGCACTCCTGTCTTCCACTGCCTCCCGCAGTTTGGTCAAACTCATGCTGGTAGCTTCAAGAACACTGTCCAACCATCTCGTCCTCTGTCGTCCCCTTCTCCTTGTGCCCTCCATCTTTCCCAACATCAGGGTCTTTTCCAGGGAGTCTTCTCTTCTCATGAGGTGGCCAAAGTATTGGAGCCTCAGCTTCACGATCTGTCCTTCCAGTAAAGTAACATTTAACTACTTTTAAAAAATCACAATAATATGGACATACTGGTGTCATCAGGATCCTTCCATCATGACAACTGTTAGTAGCTTAGCCGAGTGACAGACTCTATCATGGGGAGCTGAGAGTCTTGCCAGAGCAAACCCTGATGTCTCCTTCCCTCTTTCCTGGTATGTTTGAGGTTTGTCACAGTAACAAAAGGCTTTTTCCACTGATAGCTATTTATTAAGCTTTATTAATATGAGGGACTTTAAGAAGGTAGTTTGCATGTTCACTTAGACACCAGCTTTACAGATCTTAAAAAGTCCTTTAAAAAAGGTCCCTATTCCACAGGTTCAAGTCCAACTACAATCAGACACAGGAGTGGTATTCTTCCTGTTTAATTAACTGAACCTGGTAACCTCCAATTCAGAGACCCACTCAAGTCAATTTTTGTCCAGTGTTCAGTCACTTTCCATTGGGGAGAATGAAGTGATTAACTTTATCTTCCTTGGTCTAATGACTGCTCCTCAAGCCAATAATTAAAGAGAGCATAAAAGCAATGAACACCGAGGGCAAATAAAGAAAAAAGACAAAATCTTAATACATGAAGTCTAATCTATATATAAACTAGTCACAGCTTCTGAATAAAAGCTTATGCCCCTACAACATGTAAAAGTACCTGCATCCAGTGTCCTATCCTATGACATGGATGGTTAACGTTCTCAGTTAATACTTAAATATTTTTCATATTGGGGCAGGAGAGGTAAATAAACTCAAAGCAATTACGCAGCAAAAACACATTGTCTATAAGCAGACACCAAAATGCTGAAAAACCAATGCCATCCTGAGGAACACCCTATTGTACCAATACTTGGGCTTGTGGCTGCGCCACACCGGCCTGCTTGAGGCATGTTTTACCAATCTTTTACAATGCTTAATAGATTGTATGAACAGTTTTGCAGGTAGCAATAATAACAAAATGCATTTCCAACTGTGTGGCTTCTTGCTACCTAAGATCTTTTTTTTTTTAAAGCGGCTTTTACTCTGCTGCAGGGGTGCACATCATATTTTACTGTTCTGCTGGTTTTATTGGTTATGTGAATAGGGAATATGCAAGGAACAAGTCTCTAAAATCACCATCAGATCAGTAGGAAATGAATGCTGGTTCCCTTCACTGCAGGATTTTACTACACCCTAATTAACACTAGCAAATGAAGGGAGTCCATGAATCGCTCCTGATCTTTTAGCCATGGTGAAGAGATCAGCAGCATTACGTCTGCACCAGCTCTACATCTATTTGGGCAACAGTCCGCCCAGGGGAAAAGAAAAAGTGCTGCTGGTTGTCTGGGTAACCAACCATTTCAAGGATAACTAAAACAACCCTATAATGCAGCTTCTCGATGACACATGTCACTTCACACTCAGTTTCCAAAAAGCTTATTGCTTGACAGGATGCTTCATTATCTTTTTCACATCACCATGCAACAGAATGAGAAACCATGGAACAACAAAACGCATCCCAGTGGAAGGGTTCTTGTACTATGTCATTAAAAACTGGGAACTGTAATCAGATCTCAAAGTAGATTATGTGTATAATTTCAGGGATTTAATACGCCGACATGAAGCAATACTCAAAGTGCAACGAATTGTGTCAAACATCTGCCTGCTGTTTTCCAGGCAAAGAAACAATGCATATTACCAAAATGTATTTGGTAATTAATTGCACTTTCCAAGTTGACTTCCCTGGAAGCTGACATTACTGCAGTCATTAAGAATCTGAAGCTGTTTTAGCATTGAAACCTATGCCCTCAAGTCTTAGGTTTCCCCAAATACAAACAGAATCATAAAACAAATGTAAAGGACTAGTAAAAGTGGACAGAGAAGTCACCACAACCCTCATTGCCTCAACTCTGCATCTTCCCCTTCTACTTATCCCCTACTTAGCTGAGAATCCCAGGTTTTCTCAAGCACATACACAAAAAGACAAATATTTTCAATAAAAGTTGTTCTATTGTATATATTGTAGAAAGCATCTAAGCTGGACAGTAAAGGAAATTTAGCGTATTTATCTACTGTGCTTCTACTTGCAAAACATGAGTATCTCAAGTCCAGAGTTCTGCAACTCCAGCATGCTACAAACAGAAAAAATTGGGTATCTTTGCTGTTCTGCTACTACATCAGTAGTAGCCTTCTTGCAACCAGTCTCTGGATTTTCATTACAACATGGAAGACATGCTTAAACATTCCAAATATCAATCCCACAGACAGAAATAGGGACCTCGGTTTCTGTAGATTTCCAATTATTCTGCTCAAGTTTTTCACCTTGAAAATATCTGTCGCCTTCTAAGGGCAACATGTTATACAGCAGTCAAGTAATTTGAATAACTTACACATCTTAATTTAAATTCATGTGCATCTACTGATTTCCCTAATGAACCAGAAGCAGTTCAAATACTGGAATGCTCATTATGCAGCTTCCAAAGAGGAACAGAAAACCCACACCTCATTTGTATGTCTTACAAAGCAGTCCCTGTACAGAAGATGTACTGAAGAACAACAGTCAACATAGGTTGACTGTCAAGTAACAACAGAAATCTGTTCATGCATTAGTAATAAGTATCACTCCCATTATTTACTGCAGACACTGGCTGTCAGTACATAGGCCCCATTAATCTGGTAGCTGCTGCACTTTAAGTTTGACCTCTCGTACTGTAATCGCTCCTAGCCACACTGAGTGGATGGAATGGATTTTTTAAATCAGATTTAAAAAACAAAAACAAATAAAGCATGTTTCAAAACAACCTAATTTGAAAGGAAACAAAATAAAAAATATGCTCAAGTCTTAACTTAGGTCTTAAAAATTATTCATAAATATTTGCCAAACAAACAGTTAAAAATCAGTGGTGTTCTGAATAGAAAAATGAGATAGTGTCATGTACTGTATCATGCCCAGGCTTAAAGGTAAAGGTAAAGGTACCCCTGCCCATACGGGCCAGTCTTGACAGACTCTAGGGTCGTGCACTCATCTCACTCTAGAGGCCGGGAGCCAGCGCTGTCCGCAGACACTTCCGGGTCACGTGGCCAGCGTGACGAAGCTGCTCTGGCAAGCCGGCACCAGAGCAGCACACGGAAACGCCGTTTACCTTCCCGCTATAAAGCGGTACCTATTTATCTACTTGCATTTAAGGGTGCTTTCGAACTGCTAGGTGGGCAGGAGCTGGGACCGAACGACGGGAGCTCACCCCGCCGCGGGGATTCGAACCGCCGACTATGCGATCGGCAAGTCCTAGGCGCTGAGGTTTTACCCACAGCGCCACCCGCGTCCCATGCCCAGGCTTAGGGAGTAGCAACCCACAAATCCTAGAATCCAGGGTATACCCTCCCGCATATCAGGACATCTGCTGAGACCACACTTCTACTCCTTTTTTATGCCTTCCAACTACTTGAGTTCTGCACTATTTTCCATTGTCTAGTTGACTATTTATGATTTGACTACTCAACCAGCATAGGTACGTACTTTCCATCTCATTCCATTTTGTCCAGCGTTATACCTGTTAGAGCCCTGCCTGTGCAAATTTCCTCAAAGTCAATCCTACTTTGTTCAATAGTTTGAAATACGTATGCCCAGGATTGCAACCTTCACCTTCAAGCAAGTGGTCTTCTTGCATATGTAATACCCTTGCACAGAGTCATGGCTGTCTAACATGATAATGAGAAAAACAAGTCACTTTTACAGTGATTTCTGTCAGGCATGGGCTTCACACATCAGCATAAGCAACTTGAATTTGGATTGATATCAAATGGGAAATAGTGTGCTCATTCACTATAACTTTTGAACTTTATGCTTCAAGAAGGTAATGTCTTGGGCCATTCGTAGCTACAATTATTTATATATCACACATACTGTAGAATTCTTAACTGGAGATGGTCATCACAAACCAGAACTCACTCAGCTGCTTCACTGGGTGAATCTGTTTTTCCAAGAGGAGAGGGAGAGGATACCCTCAGTCAATGTGAGAGGCAGCACGCATCACACATTTAAGCTGCAGTTTGTTAAGGGTGTTAGGAATTGTAGCTTTGAAAGGGATAAACTACAGTTTCCATGACTTGGGGGGGAGGGAAGAGAAATGTGTTTTAAATGTAAAGTATTTTTTTTAAGCATTCAGCAGTCAAACTTCAAGGTTCTGTTTTACTAAAGGATAAATATTTCACTTCAAAAGTGGTCGTTCGGGGCATTGGAGTTTTCGGTGATTTTAAAAAAGCTGACATATTAGAAGCTTTCAGGCTGCTATACTTTCCAGTGTTCAAAGTATGTTAATTGCCTGCAAAAACTTCAGCAACATCTACACAAGCAAGCTCTAGCGAAAGCTAATTGAAATTGGAAATAAGAAACAAGCCTATATGGAAGTGTTTTATTTTTTTAATGCATACAACTCACCCAAGGGCAAACTTCTAGCATTTCTCCTCACTTGTCAGTGTGGAGGTTATAGAAAATGGATACAACATGCACTGTTCCTTAAACAAAAACATTAAACAGTAGTTTGTACCTGCATCCCATATAGTTATACTTGTATTTTCAATGCAAAATTAGAAGCAAACTCACTACAAGTTTTTCATTTAAAGCTATTAAGCACTAATCTGTTGTTGGGGGGAAAGCATGAGCCATATTACTAAATCACAGGTATGTGGCTAGCTGAAAGTCACATACCGGTATTCGTGTTAGAAATTCCTCGATATATAAGCTAAGTGCCAAATGGCTCCTTAAACCAGGTTTACAGTCACAAACAAACATTTGCACAGTTTGCAAACGGAATGCCTAGTTGCCATTTTGGGGACAGACGGTTCGAAAGTCGTATTTTTCAATATGACTTTTTTGTTCCTGAAATTCATTCTAATTGTGCAGATAAAATATAACAGCTATGTGTTGCTAGTGTGTGAAAATAGTCAAGATCCAAGGATCCCCAGGCATGCACCTCCAGATGGTGGAGACGTCAGGAGCCAGGATGGCACCCAGGCATCTTCACTTGGTCGCAGGCGGCTGATAGCCAGGTGCAAAATGTACCTGGCAAATTTTGAATGCTGGTGTATATACCAGTGGCAAGTAAGAACTTTTACCATACAACAAGGCAATAAGCCTCTTATCAGCAAAGGCAGCTGAATTCTTTGTTTCTCCCCTTTCCATCAGAATTCCACAAAAGAACTGACACAGGTGTGCTGGCTATTAGGTTTTGTGGACTTAATTGCAAAGCTGCTCTACTGAACAACAATCAACATGACAACATGAATTATAATGTCTAGCACTTTATACTAATCAACTAAATAGCAGTTACTTGGCATCAATTCAGTATCACCAACCATGTTCATATTGAGAGCAGTGGTGATAATTTAATAAGGTACCACTATTTAAGAGTATTTAACTCAGTTTTTAATATATCAAAACATGAAACGATGTTGAAAGATAAAATATAAAATCAGTAAAGACAATAGCCTTGTCCAAAACATTAAGTCACAATACACACAAAATGAAAACTTCTACTAGTGCCCCATAGCTCAAGAACACAGAAAAGATGAGTCAGTTTTCCTTATTGCTCTTTAGTGTTCCAACCTATTATTTCTAATTTGAACATACACTTACTGTTCAGCTATGTTTATTGGTTTTTTTACAGCCCTCAAGAAGTTACTTAAGCCCCTTAGCTCCCTCTGATGGTCGATTTGACAATGAAAAAGTTAATTGTGATTTTTTTTTCAAGAACAGAAAAGAGGCCTTTAAATTTAGTGATATGGTACTAGAAGCACTCTAGATATTGTTGAATTCCCAAGTCCCATCAGTCTCAACCTGCATGGCCAATGGTAACTTAGTCTAACAACCTCTAAAGGTCTACAGGTTCTCATCTCTGCTTTAAGTCTTGCTGCTGCTACTACTATTATTTTTAATTACCCACTCTTTACAATAATGTCCCAGGATGGTTTAGATCAATTTTAAATTCTGTATTAAAAAATGCAAAATTAGAAGCAAACTCACTACAAGTTTTTCATTTAAAGCTATTAAGCACTAATCTGTTGTTGGGGGAAAAGCATGAGCTGGATGTTGTTATACAGCCATATTACTAAATCACAGGACAGTTCAAAACAAATGACAGTCACAGGAATACTTTAATACTTGAAGTAGTCTTGGGTTATTTTCATTTGGTTGGTATGATTACATTTTTTCCATTAGCTGTTGTGTTCAGCTTATCAGAACCTGAAAATAATTGATTAAGCCTTTCAGAGATGTTACATTCCACCCAAGAATTGAACTAATTATCTTTCTCTACAAAGAACCCAGTTTGACTTCCAAGTGACTTCCAAGCATCCTGCTACAAACTAGGTCCACTCCTGCTTGCTTTTATACTGCAACAGGCACTTTTAAGACACCCTGCAGACTAAAGCAAGTTTTTTAAGTTCTTATCTTACCACCAGAAAAAAAACAAAGCCTGCTGAAGGCTACACCTATAAACACACAGACACCATCATTAAACTATTTCACTATTTTTCTAGACCATTTTACAGCCAAGTAATTCGCATCAGATACATTTGCTGAGCACCTAAGGCTGAAATCCATTATTCACACTCAAGTGGTTCCATCTGGTGACCTAGGACTACTGAATTAAATGGACTATTGTTTAAATCCATGCTATTCATGACTCAATGGGCAAATCTGGTTGAATCAAACAAATGAAGAAGGGCAGCAAGCCAGGGTTTCACTCCCACTAAAGCGTAAGTGTTTGGACCAAAACCTGATAACTCAAACCTATTAAAAGAGATAACATGTTGATTAATTTTCCTTTACAAGACGTGCAGAACACAGACTGACATACAGGTTAGTTAGTCTATGCAAATTATATTAATTTAAAAGTAGGTGCACATAAAAAGAGAAAAACAATAATGCTCATTTTTACTTTTAAGACTAATTGCCAAATTACCTTTTTTGCAGAGGGTTAGATCCAGTCTAACTGCACTTCAGTCCCAATAATTACAGTACCCAAAAGCTTTGTACAACCAACGAAGAGTCAAATATATGTACTTCAAGTGTAAACACACTAAATTATGAATTCCCAGAAATAAACACAGCTGAGCAGTATGAATAATTATGAATTATTACTCTCGATTCATCAGCCTTATGCCAATACAATTACACTAACTTCTCAGGAGTATTCTACAAACTCCTGTAATTGTTCAATGAATGGCTGAGAGCAGAGGCTCCCTCTATCTGTTTTCAAAAAGTTGCTGCTCTGTTTGAAAAGCACATCCCATGCTTCTGATAACAAAAGCTTTCAACAGTACAGCTTCACAGACGCAAACTGTGAAAAGCAATGCAACAATGGTTTTCAACTAGCTGGTTCTGTCTCCCAACAAGAAATAAGCTTGAAGTATGCATCACAACTGGGACGCGGGTGGCGCTGTGGGTAAAACCTCAGCGCCTAGGACTTGCCAATCGTCAGGTCGGCGGTTTGAATCCCTGCGACGGGGTGCGCTCCCGTTGCTTGGTCCCAGCGCCTGCCAACCTAGCAGTTCGAAAGCACCCCTGGGTGCAAGTAGATAAATAGGGACCGCTTTATAGCGGGAAGGTAAACGGCGTTTCCGTGTGCTGCGCTGGCTCGCCAGATGCAGCTTGTCACGCTGGCCACATGACCTGGAAGTGTCTCCGGACAGCGCTGGCCCCCGGCCTCTTAAGTGAGATGGGCGCACAACCCTAGAGTCGGACACGACTGGCCCGTACGGGCAGGGGTACCTTTACCTTTACCTTTATGCATCACAACTGAGCAAGTTATTAAAAAAAGGAGTGTAGTACACAATTATGTAATGAAAAACCAATGGCAAAAGAGATAAGTATGATCTCATGTATTTGTAGTACTTGTTGATTACAAGGTTTAGTTCTCATTTATATTGTCAAAGGGTTAAAAAAAAAAATGGAAACAGACTCTGCCCACAGGATCCAATTCTAAGAGAACACATTAGAGGAGACAAATGGAAGTAAGACTGAAATCAGAATATGTATGACAAAGAGAACAGCATAGTGCTGAATGATCTCCAAGAAAAGATGACTGAAGGCATCGGCTGAATCAGTGACAAAGTTTTCACACTGCAAACAACCAGAAAAAAAGAAGATATACCAAGAGAAGAAAAGATAAATACGGGCAAAATAACAAAACCACAAACTTTTAAGATAGAGAAAAGAGGTTTCAACGATAGAGAGGCCAATAAGAAGATAACATGTACTGTGAAGAATACAAAGTTGACAGAGTTTATGAATCTCTGGCTAATGAATTTTCAGGATATTCTTGCCATCTTGCCTTTGTCCAAGATTGAGAGTACCGAAGGTAGACACCTAGACATACTTAAACAAAATTCCAAATGAACTGTTAAAAAATGAAGTAGAAAAGGTGTATGTGTTCCATTGTTAATAATTTGATCATCTGACCAGCACTTATCACTAGGCTTTCTTCCTCAGCATTTTTCTACACAAATAGTAAGCTGTACAGGGCTGATGCCTGGGTTTAAAACTATTTTCACAGTTACACTCTCAGTCTAAGCCTATCCTAGAGTTATGGGGAAAAGAGAGTGGGAAGATCATATAGGCTTCCCTAAACTCCTTGCCAGGAGGACTGAATAAAAGTTCTACAAAAAATATTCCTTCTACAAAAATGTATGCCACTAAGTGCAAAATCCTACACACATCTATGCAGATGTCCCACATGATTCAATGAGACTTACTCTGAGGCAAGTTTGTATGGTTGCAGTTTATGTGTTATCAACTGTTAAAGGACTTTAGTAAGTTTATCTTCCAAGGTCAATTCATAAAGCAAGTTCTGGGAAAGCTCAACTTTCAGATACTGTGTATTATGGAACAATGGCATCATAAGAAACAGCAAGGACCCTTCAATATGCTAGGAGAAAAAAATGAAACAGGTAAAGACTGTTTGCCATTACTGTACTTAAACTTACTTAAGTAATGCTACAAATTAACTGTGGAATTGCTTTCCCAGCTGTACAGATAAATGGTGCCTTTTCAGAGATGTGACGTTTCTCCCCACAATACCATTAGTTGCATCATCTGAATTTTAACTCAGGGTCTTTTGAGCCAAGGTTAGCCCTCCTGAACATCTTTCAAAAATATAAAGCACCGCTATCAAGCTACAATATAATTGTATTTTGCCAGCTAGACTACATTAAATATTCTATGCTAAAGAAAGCACCATTGGCAGTGACAACAATGATCACCTTTAAAATGAATTTCTGACTTGCAAAAGGACAATGAGAGCACAAACAGTTCCCTTTGAGAACAGATAAACATAGGGCTTTTCTTTTAAAAAGACAATTACAATGATGATAAATAATAATGACTAACATCTTATTAACAACTTCCTTCTTACATTAGAGTCAGGCTCTTCACTAGGCAGTAGACATTAAGAGCTGAAGTCTTAATTTCTAAAGTTATCCAGACTAGGCTAAGAGCAGTGGACAGATGAAAGGGGAGGTGTTGGGGAGAGCCATCTCTTCGCTCTAAATGGAAAAACGCTGAGGTTACAAGGTGCAAACCCCGAGCAGTGTGATAAAGTTACCTGTTCTGCACTGCACACACCACACAATTGCCATACTACTCTCAAGAAAAGTTTGCTGTATGTTACAACCAGTGCTTTTTTCCCCCTAGGGATACTCAAGGGCATGAGGTACAGGCACGTTTTTCTAGAAGAAAAGCCCTGGTTAAAAGTGTGGCACTTACTGTAGCCACTTTATGGTGAACACTGGCACCTTTTTTCTCTAAAAGAAAAGCCCTGGTTAAAAGTGTGGCACTTACTGTAACCACTTTATGGCAAGCTCTGGCACCTTTTTTATGTCCCCACTGTGAAAGGACATGTGGATCCAGAATGGGCCGCATTGTAAAACCATGTGTATGGAAGACAATTGTACTCGGCTACAGGTGATCGCCAAAGAAGAAAATCCCTGGTTAAAAGTGTGGCACTTACTGTAACCACTTTATGGTGAGCACTGGCACCTTTTTCTCTAAGAAAAGCATTGGTTACAATAGCCGGGGGAACTCTACATATGTGCAAAGAAACTAGCTTTTGGGGGGGGAGGGAGAGAGAGACTTAAAAGAGGCAAGCTGCAAGATTCCTGCACGAAACAGTCTCAGTCCACTTCCACTGAAACAAGCAGGCACGCAGGTCTATTGCAATGCCCCAAAGTGGAGCTGAAATGGGGGGGGGGGGCAAGTGTGGTGTGTGCAGTGCAGAACATAGTGGTGCATGGAAGTGAGAGCTGGACCATAAAGAAGGCTGATTGTCAAAGAATTGATGTTTTCGAATTATGGTGCTGGAGGAGACTCTTGAGAGTCCCATAGACTGCAAGAAGATCAAACTCAAACCTATCCATTCTTAAGGAAATCAGCCCTGAGTGCGCACTGGAAGGACAGATCCTGAAGCTGAGGCTCCAATACTTTGGCCACCTCATGAGAAGAGAAGACTCCCTGGAAAAGACCCTGATGTTGGGAAAGATGGAGGGTGCAAGGAGAAGGGGACAACAGAGGACGAGATGGTTGGACAGTGTTCTTGAAGCTACCAGCATGAGTTTGACCAAACTGTGGGAGGCAGTGGAAGACAGGAGTGCCTGGTGTGCTCTGGTCCATGGGGTCACCAAGAGTCAGACACGACTAAACGACTAAACAACAACAACATGTGAATGAGTTAAGGACCGCTGAGTTTTCCCACTAGTGATGTACGTATGGAAGTGAGAGCTGGACCATAAAGAAGGCTGATCGCTGAAGAATTGATGCTTTTGAATTATGGTGCTGGAGGAGACTCTGGAGAGTCCCATGGACTGCAAGAAGATCAAACCTCTCCATTCTTAAGGAAATCAGCCCTGAGTGCTCACTGGAAGGACAGATCCTGAAGCTGAGACTCCAATACTTTGGAGAAGACTCCCTGGGAAAGACCCTGATGTTGGGAAAGATGGAGGGCACAAGGAGAAGGGGACGACAGAGGACAAGATGGTTGGACAGTGTCCTTGAAGCTACCAGCATGAGTTTGACCAAACTGCGGGAGACAGTGGAAGACAGGAGTGCCTGGTGTGCTCTGGTCCAGGGGGTCACGAAGAGTCGGACACGACTAAACAACAACAAGTTCTCTTAGTTTGAGTAAGTCCTCCAATCCTACCCTATTTCACAACATGCTAGGATGCTGTAGAATTCAATATATATTTAAGGCAGCACCTTAAGAGCCACCATTCAACAATCCTGCGAACAAGATGATCCCCAAAATAATATACATGTTAATAGTCCATGGGGTCAGGAAGAGTCGGACAGGACTAAACAACAAGTTCTCTTAGTTTGAGTAAGTCCTCCAATCCTACCCTATTTCACAACATGCTAGGATGCTGTGGAATTCAATACATATTTAAGGCAGCACCTTAAAAACCACCATTCAATCCTGCGAACAAGATGACCCCCAAAATAATATACATGTTAATAGTCCATGGGGTCAGGAAGAGTCGGACAGGACTAAACAACACTGGGGGGAAGGGGTGCGTGGAGGATGCAAAAAAAAAAAAAAGATGACAGCAATGCCCCAAGTTTTTCCAGGGGGACCCGAGGGGAGGGTGGCTTACCTATGCCCAGCCCCACCACGACGCGCCCGGCCAGCAGCGTCTCCTTGTCCTGCGCGGCCGCCAGCACGGCTGCCCCGGCCGTGAAGATGCCGCTGGCCAGCAGGATGCAGGCTCTCCGGCCGCACCAGCCGTTGAGGACGCCGCCCAGCAGCGCCGAGAGGGCGGCGGCGCCCACGGTGCTGGAGACCAGCAGCTCCTGCCAGAAGGCGTCCAGGTGCAGCTCCTTCTTGAGCAGCAGCAGCGCCCCGGACACCACGCCCGTGTCGTAGCCGAAGAGGAAGCCGCCCAGCGCCGAGAAGACCGACGCCACGTACACGAAGCTGGGCGTCTCGTCCCGCTGGAACTGCCGCCGGGCCGCCCGCTCCAAGTCCGAGCAGCCGCCGCCGCCGGACGCTTGGCTGTGGAGGCTGGAGCACGACTCGGCGGCGGCCAGCAGGCTCCTCTCGCCCAGGCTAGCCGAGCCCTCGGCGGCGGCGGCGGGCGCCGGCTGCTGCTGCTGCTGTTGCCGTCGGCGCTTCTCCCCCATCAGGTTGCTGAGGCTCTTCAGGGTATATTCCACATTGGCCTTGCGGGACATGGGGCAGCCGGCGCCGCCAGCCCTCTTCGGCGGCCTCTGCTGGCGGGCGCGGGAAGAAGCGCCCTGAGGTAAAAGCCCCGCTCGGGATGGCGGTCGGGCGGCCGGCCGGCGTGTGTCGAGAGGCGGCTCAGTGCGCGACTCGCTGCCGAGGCGCCTCGCTGCTGCTGCCGCTGCTGCAGCCGCCTCTCATCCTCCTCCTCCTCCTCTTCTTCGCTCGCTGAGGCGAAGGAGCGCCGCTTGCCGCCTCACGCCCACCGGGGCCTCGAGCGAGGGAAGGAGCCAGGAGCGAGCTGCCACCTCAGCCCGTGACTGGCCCAGCGAGGAAGCGAGCGAGGCGGCCATGAGGCGGGGCGAAGGGCGGGAGAAAGGGCGGAGCGGCCTGTGCGTGTGTTTTGTGTGTAGCCGCCCTCCTCTTTTTTTTAACTTTTTTTTTTTTACATTCTTTCCCTCAGGAAAATAAATAAATATCCCTTTCTCGTCGTCGTCGTCGTCCCCCCGCCGCCTCGCAGGCACAGAGCAAGCGCGGGGAAGGCGTATCTTGAGCACGCGCGTAGTGGTCGCTGAGGGGGGAAATGGCCCAGCCTGCTCCCTCAGGGGTCCGCGTGGGGCTTTGAAATCCGTGGCAGGGATCGCGTGGGTTTGTACGCCCACGCGTCACGGGGATCCCACCCCTGGAACTCACGGCAGGACTGGGGGGGGGATCAGGACCCCCGCTGGGCAGGAGGGGCCCAAATGCCAGCACATTTTGAAGCATTCTTTTTTAAAAAATAATATTTATTTGGTTTTTCAGATTAAAATGTTACGGTCACATATCCAACATGCGGCATAAAAAGAAGAATCCAAGGAATCTCCTCCCCTATTGTCAGTCATTTCCTCCTGCATCTTTTATAATAATCCAGAACTGTTATGTCCAAAATTCACCATTAAAGTACAAGTGATATTCCAATCCAGGGGTCGTCAAACTTTTTCAGCAGGGGGCCGGACCACTGTCCCTCAGACCATGTGGGGGGCCAGACTATATTTTGAAGGAAGAAAATGAACGAATTCATATGCCCCACAAATAACCCAGTGATGCATTTTAAATAAAAGCACACATTCTTTGTTGTTGTTGTTTAGTTGGATTACTGTGATGTTAAAAGGTCTGCCTTGGATTCATATCGAGATCATTCTATCATTTTTGAGATTGCATCCCAGTACAGCTTTCGCCACTCTTTTGTTGACTATGAGGGCCACTCCATTTCTTTTACGGGATTCTTGCCCACAGTAGTAGATATGATGGTCATCCGAACTGAATTTGCCCATTCCCATCCATTTTAGTTCACTGATGCCCAGGATGTCAACATTTATTCTTGTCATCTCATTTTTGACCACATCCAGCTTACCCAGGTTCATGGTTCTTACATTCCAGATTCCTATGCAATATTTTTCTTTACAGCATTGGACTTTCCTTTCGCTTCCAGGCATATCCGCAACTGAGCGTCCTTTCGGCTTTGGCCCAGCCGCTTCATCAGCTCTGGATCTACTTGTACTTGTCCTCCGCTCTTCCTCAGTAGCATGTTGGATGCCTTCCGACCTGAGGGGCTCATCTTCCAGCCTCATAACTTTGATATGCCTGTTGTCTTTGTCCATGGAGTTTTCTTGGCAGGGATACTGGAGTGGCTTGCCGGTTCCTCCTCCAGGTGGATCACGTTCGGTCAAAACTCTCCACTATGACCTGCCCATCTTGGGTGCGCTGCTCAACAAAGCTCATAGCTTCTCTGAATTATTCAAGCCCCTTCGCCATGGCAAGGCAGTGATCCATGAAGGGGAGCACACATTCTACTCATGTATAAACACCAGGCAGGCCCCACAAATAACCCAGAGATGCATTTTGAATAAAAGGACACATTCTACTCATGTAAAAACATGCTGATTCTGGCCAGATTTAGAAGGCGATTGGTCCGGATTCCGCCCCCGGGCCTTAGTTTGCCTACCCATGTTCCAATCCTATGAACAATTTTAACTGTTTACAATGGTCTTTTAAGATAAGTTATAAATTTCCCCCGTTCCTTCTAAAAATTTTGGTCTTCCTGATTTCTGATTCTTCCGGTCATTTGGGCCATTTCAGCATAATCCATCAACTTGATCTGCCATTCTTCTCTGGTAGGGACTTTATTCTTTCCATCTGTGGCCAGTAACATCTGTGCAGCTGTGGTCGCGTACATAAATAGTCTTTTCTGCTCCCATGGGATTTCGGCACCTAGAATTCCTGAAAGGAAGGCTTTGGGGTTTTTTAAGAAAAGGTTGAGTATAGTTCCTTATCTCCTTGGTTTGGGGGTTGCATAACTCCATACGCTCCAACATTTCTCTGATGAAAATACGGATGACCTCTTCAATAATAATAATAATAATAATAATAATAAATAAGTGATATTTTTCTGGGAAAAGAGGTGCTGGAACTCACCATTAGCACCTCCCTTGTACTCTTATACAGTGGTACCTCGGGTTACATACGCTTCAGGTTACATACACTTCAGGTTACACACTCCGCTAACCCAGAAATAGTGCTTCAGGTTAAGAACTTTGCTTCAGAATAAGAACAGAAATCGTGCTCTGGCGGCGCGGCAGCAGCAGGAGCCCCCATTAGCTAAAGTGGTGCTTCAGGTTAAGAACAGTTTCAGGTTAAGAACGGACCTCCAGAATGAATTAAGTACTTAACCTGAGGTGCCACTGTAATGGCAATAGTGCACATGATCTGAGAGATGTCGGGACTTTGTTCCGGTGAGTTCCAGCTGAAAAAAAGCCCTAATAATAATAATAATAATAATAATGTTATTATTTATACCCCACCCATCTGACTGGGTTGTCCCAGCCACTCTAGGTGGCTTCCAATATATATAAAAACATAATAAAACATTAAATATTTTCTAAAAAGCTTTCCTATACAGGGCTGCCTTCAGATGTCTTCTAAAGGTTGCATAGTTACTTATCTTGCATAACTCCATGTTGTTGTTTAGTCATTTCCGACTCTTCATGACCCCCTGGACCAGAGCATGCCAGGCCCTCCTGTCTTCCACTGCCTCCCGCAGTTTGGTCAAACTCATGCTGGTAGCTTCGAGAACACTATCCAACCATTTCGTCCTCTGTCATCCCCTTCTCCTTGTGCCCTCCATCTTTCCCAGCATCAGGGTCTTTTCCAGGGAAGTCTTCTCTTCTCATGAGGTGGCCAAAGTATTGGAGCCTCAGCTTCAGGATCTGTCCTTCCAGTGAGCACTCAGGGCTGATTTCCTTCAGAATGGATAGGTTGCATAACTCCATACCCTCCAACATTTCTCTGATGAAAATAGGGGCGTCCTGAGAAAAAGTGGGATATTCCGGGATCAAATTGGAAACCGGGACAGCTTCTGTTAATCCCGGACTGTCCCTGGAAAACAGGGATGCTGGGATGGGCTGTCATCCTGATCTGCTTGTGCAAAGCATATGTGGAGGATCATAGAATTATAGAGTTGGAAGGCGCTATGAGGGTAATCTAGTCCAACCCAATGCAATGAAGGAATCTTTTGCCTAACAGGGGTCTCGAACCCATGACACTCGGGTTAAGTGTCTCGACCTCTGCCAACTGAGCTATGCAGGCTTTAGGATAGTCTATGTTTGGTCTTTATTGAGCATCTGCTCTGATTTGTTTCCTGGAGGACTTATACAACCAAGAGGTGTCATCCTGATTTCGTTGTGGGTTGCTGATTGATTATTTTTAAAAAAATCTTCATTCCACACTTTTGGGTGTGTTTCCCCTTCGCTATGCTAACCCCCAAAAGCCACTTTTGTTCAAGTTTGCTAATGCAACAGAGGACTTTGATCCACTAAATGTGCAACCCTAAATTTACGGTATGTGCTGGAATCCCTCCCGTAAAATAGTGGCTCCAAAGTGAAGTAAAATGTTAAAGAAGGGCTTATAGAAGACCGTTAAGTCTGAAATTACCTAACTGCACTAGGGACAACAGCTTGAACCACCAAAATGAAGACTGCAATTACTATTGAGTAAATATGAACAGGATCAGGCTGTAAAATGGCAATCCCATTCACGTTGGCAGCTTGAGTAGTTTGTGGCAAATCTCACTGAGTACAGGAATTGCAGTAGGACAGGGATAGGAGACTTGTGGGCCTTCAGACACAGTATTTCCAACTGCAGCTTCAGATACAGTATTTCCAACATCACACACACTGCTTGGGCCTGTTGCGAGTTGCAATGCAACAACATCTGGAGGGCTGTAGGTACGCCATCCCTGCAGTAGAAAATTTGTTCCATGGCACACTCTCTTGGAATTCAATAAGACTTGCTTTTGAGTAGATTTTTGTTTTGTTTATAATATATATATATATACAGTGGTACCTCGGGTTAAGTACTTAATTCGTTCCGGACGTCCGTTCTTAACCTGAAACTGTTCTTAACCTGAAGCACCACTTTAGCTAACGGGCCTCCTGCTGCCGCCGCGCCGCCGGAGCACTTTTTCTATTCTCATCCTGAAGCAAAGTTCTTAACCTGAAGCACTATTTCTGGGTTAGCGGAGTCTGTAACCTGAAGCGTATGTAACCTGAAGCGTATGTAACCTGAGGTACCACTGTATTCATATAGCACACCTTCACAAAGCGTCACGGCAGTGCACAACAGCATAAAACATTTTTCAAGCAGTTTGAAGCGATGGTTAAAATGGCTGACTGCTCAAGGGACGTTTTAAACAATTGCATAGGCTCGTTGACATAAAAAAAGTCTTTAAGAGACTCCTGAAAGTCAAAAGTGAGGATGTACAGTTAGGCCTCAGATTTTAGAACCCCAAACTCTTTAAATGTGGGGATGGAAGTCTTGTGTAAAACTCCAGTGGATGCAACTCACTGAGTGAGTGGATCTTCCCTTAACAATAAGAAAGTTTCTTTCTTTCTTTCTTTCTTTCTTTCTTTCTTTCTTTCCTCTTCTTCCTCCCTTCCCCATCCCTATGGTTGCTTCCAGATGGGGGCTTAATTCTGCAAACAAGTCATTCAGATATAGAAAACAAGCTGTTGGCAACAGTTATTTTAAAAAACAACAACAACTTTGTTTTTCTCTGCAGAAAGGGTAAATCCAGATTAAACAAGAAAAAATATGGCATTTTAACACCAATGACATGCGGGTGCAATAGAACTTTCTTCTGAATAGAGAATTGCTGGGTTAAAATATAAGGCAAATGACATTGGTTCTACTTAACTGGTTTTGAACCTGTCTAGCTGGTTTTCTCTCATGTAGCCAAACTCCCCCCCCCCCCAACTCATTAGCTTGGAAGCTAAGCATGCAAATGGCCCATGGGCAGGATTTTTTCAGTGGGAAAGAGGACAATTTCTAACTCATTTTCTTAGGAGGGTTGCAAAAATGCTCCTTATTTTTATAACAACGGATTAAACCAGCAAAGCCTCAGCTGAGTGTCTTTTCATTTAAAATTGCTTCTGCTTCATCCAGCTCTGTTAAACAAACCTTCCAGGTTCACATTCTCTCTCACATTTAGACATTTTTAATTGGATGGCTTATGAAAGCATGTTTGATATACGCCCTAGTCTGAAAATTAACAGGATGCTAAGAAAATAAAGAGGCCAGTCAGTAAAAAAATTAAAATAATAGATCTCTTTGTTTCCCATAAACTTTTTCAAATCTTCATTCTGCAATAAAAATATAGTAATGAAATAATATGGAATAAAACGTGGAGCAGGATGAAATGCAACACAGTTGTATGGATGTAAATCTCAGAATGCTCAATGGGACTTATTCCTAAGAAAGTATGCATATTATCTATCAATCTAAGCGCCACCTCTGTACGTGGCACAGCTGTGACACTCCAGGTAGTGCATAGATGGGACTCTAGAAATGTTAATGCATTTAAGGGACAATAGACAAAAGGGAAACAACATAGAATGAGGGGGGACAGAGGCAGGAGTAAACAAAAGAAGATGCAATGACATTCTGAGGGTTTAAATTATATTTCCGCAACTCTGTGAAAGTAGTACGGATAGGATCACTATGCCTCCTAGTGGTTGAAAACATTAGGCTTAACAAAGGGAAAAAATATAGTCTAAGTCTCAGTCCTATTTTTGCCAGAACAAGGCTTTTAGTTTTGTTGGGTTTTTAAATAACAAAACTGTCATCTCTGATGACTATATCCCTGATTCTTATATACACAGGACAGTTCACTCAGCTCAACATGTTTTCTGAACGCATTGCAAGGGACAAGTATTCCCAGGTTCTGTGGTGTACCCCATTCCAATGCATGTTTATTCAGAAGCAAGTCCTCTTGATTTCACTGGGATTCTTCTTCTTCTTCCTTGGCGATCCCTCATAACCGAGTAAGATTGTCTTCCATAAACACGGTTTTAACAATGAGTCCGTAAGTGACTGTGGAGGCCAATTCTGGATCCACACGTCCTTCCATAGTGGGGACATTGGTTTCCGGGCAGAAATTGGTCACGGTGTGGATTTGCCAAGCGTGCCTTCCTCTTAGAACATTTCTCCCTTGTGTCCTGAGTTTGAGCATCTTCAAAGTCCATGACACCTTTGGTAAAGGCTGTTCTCCAACTGGTGCACTCGAAGGCAAGTCTTTCCCAATTGTTGGTGTTTATACTACATTTTTTTAGATTTGCCTTGAGACAGTCTTTAAACCTCTTTTGTTGACCACCAGCATTACGCCTTCCATTTTTAAGTTCGGTATAGAGTAGTTGCTTTGGAAGATGATAATCAGGCATCCGCACAACATGACCAGTCCAACGAAGTTGATGTTGAAGAATCATTGCTTCAATACTGGTGATCTTTGCTTCTTCCAGTACACTGGTAATTAGTTTGCCTGTCTTCCCAAGTGATGTGTAAAATTTTTCGGAGACATCATTGATGGAATCTTTTGAGCAGTTGGAGATGGCGTTTATAAGTGGTCCATGTTTCATAAGCATACAGTAAGGTTGGTAGTACAATAGCTTTGTAAACAAGCATTTTGTTTCCCTGCAAATGTCCCGGTCCTCAAACACTCCGCACTTCAATCTGGAGAAAGCCGCACTTGCCGAGCTCAGGTGATGCTGGATTTCGGCATTAATCCATACTACCCTGAACATGCCATGTCTGATCTTGGGGACTTATTCCCAGCTAAGTAGGAATACACATTTCACTTGCCTCCTGGTTATCTGTGTAGTATTGCGTGAGCTTATAAGGAAGTAGACGGCTTATTCATCAGATGGCAAATACATGGCCAAACCTGTTATGTATTCAGTGGCCTGTGTTTGCCTGAGCTTGAGTCTGGACTAAGGATATCCAATCACAGAACAATTCAGGATTGGGGCCTCTGCCATTGGCCCTTAAACTCAGAATTATGATTCGCAGCTTGGAAGTTTAGATAGCCAATCACGTTGGGAGTGGGAGTGGCCTCAGGCCTTCAGAAATGTATATAAGCAGTTGCTTTGCCCCTGTTGTCTAGTTCTGTTAGCTCAAAAAAGGTTCTTGCTGTTATCACTGTGTCTTGCCTCGTGGGAACCCACCTACATTTCAGAACCTATCATGGTAGATGTTTAAGAACACAAGAAGAACCTGATGGATCAGGCTAATGGTCCAATTAGTCCAGCATCCTGTTTTTACAACCAGATACCTATGGGAAGCTCAAAAGTAGTACTAGGGAAAGTGTGTTCTCCTTCATGGAGAGCACGTGTTGCGGTGGGGTCTAGCAAGACACCCCCTCTAGGTTTCTGGGTGGAACCGTTTGGGTGGCCATGACTGTGATTGGGCCAAGTTGGTTTGTTGGGGAGATTTTGAGGGTTGGCGCATTTAGAGGGTTGGCGCAAAGGTTATATATTCTTGGCACACGGGTTTTTTCAGTCTCTTTTGCTGCGTGCATCGGATCGCCTGCCCACCCACCCTCGCTAATTTAGGGCATAGCTGTCAAGTGTCCCTTATTTGAAGGGACAGTCCCTTATTCCAGCGCCATGTCCCGCTGCTGTCCCTTATTGATGGATGTCCCTTAAATGTCCCTTAAATGATGTCCCTTAAATGATGTCCCTTAAATTTCAAAGGAAGCAGCTCCTCTCCCTCCCTGCCTGCTAGCCAGGGAGGAGGGAGGCTCCAACTGTGTTGCTTGGCTGTGTTGCTCACCCAATAAGAAGTCTAAGAACAACTGGGGGGTGGAGCTTACATGCCTTGTGTGTGGCTAGTTAATGCAAGCTGAGGGGTTTTTTGAATGCTGGACGCCATTTTGTTGCACGTGCTGCTGCAAACTTTGCAGTGCAAAGCCAGGCCGGGGAGCCATCTTAAGTTGAGGCTGCATAGGCCTTGTGGTGCATGTGATTCAGATTCTATTCAGTTGAACCTCTGGTTACAAAGTCGGTTGGACAGTGTTCTCGAAGCTACCAGCATGAGTTTGACCAGACTGCAGGAGGACAGGAAGACTGGAGTGCCTGGAACAGGTGAGGCTGCAGGTCCCTTATTTTGGCTGCTGGTCCCTTATTTTCAAGGCTGCTGCTCCCTTATTTTCAAATCTGTAAGTTGACAGCTATGATTTAGGGCTGTTGCGTTTGACCTTGCTATGCCTGTCATGGGGTCATCTGCTTTTGGGGCAGGGGCCTGGTAGGATTTTTGTCCATTTGGCGGATTGGCTGGTGCCATTTGGTTTTTGCCTACTGCGTAGCAAATCATCACAACTTGTAAGGTTGCGGTTAGGCATTGGTTAAAATTTGGTTGGTGGAGGGGTAAGGGTTGGCTGTGCCTGCCCCTCCAATGCTGCTGCTGCAAGGGAATTCCATTAAAGGAATCCAGGGTCTCGCCATGCTTTTGTCCGTATCCCCGGCAAGGGGCTAGGGCCTTGCAAGCCCCTGGGAGCATGCGGGGAAGGGTGACAGTATGGTGTCCAGTCCCATTCTCTCCCCAATATTGTTTTCCCTTACTGACTTTCACTGGAATCCGGAAGTCAGTTCTGTCCCAGGGCAGGGACAGATAGTCTTAACCAATGCCTAAGCAACCACTCACATTATGTATTTTAATAAAGTTGTGACCAAAATTATGCCAAAAACCTTAAACAAAAATTCTTTGTGAATTGTGATTCATTTAGGGGGGTGGCTTGGGGACCTCTACACGCAAAAACAGCATTCTTCTCTTGTGATTCCCAGCAAATGGTATTCAGAGGCACACTGCCTCCATCATGGCCAGTAGTCGCTGATTGCCATATCCCCCACAATTAGTCTTATAGCTGCATATGTCAAGGCTACCTTCATTCATTTGATTAGCTTACAATGATTAAGATAAATGTAGAACCGTGCATGCGAATATCTGAATAAAAATCTTTAAATTCCAAGACTTAAGAGAGAGAAATCCCCATGCGTCTTGATTCCCAAAGTCAAAGGGTCTTGGGTTCCATCCAGTAGACTTTTGACACATGTTAGATAGCACAATTATAGCAAAACAGATTCCCCCACCGTTAGATTTGATAGCGGTCTCTAAAATCAAGATGATGGCTTGGAAGATGATGCTCACTGACTAGGAGATTTGTTACCTGTCTCTTAATTAATCCTTGTGTCCAATTTTACGTGGGGAGGAGAGTTTGGGAAGAACTTTAACTGGGCAAGTGAGTTCTACTGTAATGCGATAACAGCAATGGCTTATCTCAGAGAAGACGACTTTCTGGCAACTGCACCCACAAGTTTCTAAACAGGTAAAAATGATTCCTTTTAAAATATGCAAGCTTTCAAGTTTCTGCTAAACTAACAGTAATGATTTTATACTTCACAATTAGTGCCCCAATTAGTTGCTAATTAGGAGGAGGACTAATAGGCAGACATACTTTCAAAAGCCAATTAAAAAACAACAACAAAGCTCATTGCGGAAGCAGTTCCAATGACAGTAAAGGCTCTTTAGTCAAGGTTGCCTCAGCCAAGCAAGGATGCTGCAATCACTGAAGTAGATCACAAAAGAAAGATAAACACAGGCATTCCTCGCTGAATTTTCTTCTCCGTTCATCCATCCCCGGATCAATGGATACAACTGTAATGGGGTCTTAGTTGTGTTGGATGTGTTGGCCCAGAATATGGTCTCAAGGTACATGAGACCACTGTCTTGCTGAAGCTAGGCGGTTCCGGTTAGTGCACAGATGTATAGATGTCCTTCCTGGGAACCACATGTATGTTGCCTTGGGTTCGATGATGGAAGAAAGATCAGATATAAATGGCAGAAAATAAATACCGTATTTTTCGCCCTATAGGGTGCACTGGCCCATAGGGCGCACCTTGTTTTTTTGGGGGTAAATAAATAAATAAATAAATATCCCCCCCCCCAGCCGCGGGGCTGGGGCAGGGGAAGCCCGAGCTTCCCTCGACCCCAGCCCCCAGAACAGGCTGCTATCTGCAAGCCAAGCGGACATCTGCGCAAAGTATGGGGCGCGCTCCGGGGCGTGCTTCGGGCTGCAGGCTGCTGCCCGCAAGCCTGCGAGCCCGCAGGAACTCCCGCCGGGCTCACAAGGCTTGCGGATAGCTTCCTGAAGCCTGGAGAGCGAGAGGGGTTCGGTGCACACCGACGCCTCTCGCTCTCCAGGCTTCAGCGAAAGCCTGCATTCGCCCCATAGGACGCACACACATTTCCCCTTCATTTCTGGAGGGGGAAAAGTGCGTCCTATAGGGCGAAAAATACGGTAAGTAAATAAATGGTGGTAATTGGCTCCTTGCAGTAGGGAAAGAAACAACGTAATCTGTGACAGTTTTATCTGCAAAGCTCTTCTCTGAATTGGAGGTTTTTACGGAGGGCAAATGTCTCCAGAAGCAATGTGTCCACGTAGTTTTTGTCAATTACTCTTTTAGCATTTCAACCAATAAAAAAGTAGATACTTACAAGGTTCCCCCCCCCCCACTTGTGAAGGAATAGTCCATCAGCGATCATTATAGCAGGATCATTGACTTAGAAAGACCGTAAGAAATTAATCTGAAGTAGATCCCATGAAACAATTTAGATTCTCAGTGTTTCTGTTAGTTCTTTAATCCTTTGTTTATGAGTTAGCATTGCTGAAGATCACAGGGTATATCATTGCTCATTTTTAATTTCCTATATTTTTGTTATCTAGTGCTGAGAGACCATTATTTTAATCTCCGGAAGGCCCTCTGCCTCTATTCCAAAAATTCTAGTTCCTTTTTTTTTTTTAAGCACAGTCTTTCAAAAGGATTAAAGCATGTCATTCCTACGAAGGTAAAAATAGTAATGTTTATTCTATTCAGCTGGCACCACAGGATTAGCAAACAATTTATTGCTGTTATTATACTTAACATCTCTAAAATAATAAAGTAATAAATATGAAAAACATGTCATGGATACCCACAAAGAGCTTTTCGTCTGTACATGTGGAAAACAGAGGGGATTGCATTTCAGAGCCATTATTTTGGCTCTGGATTATTGTGATGGTGTACAATAAAGGATAACACAAATCTGCATAATAGAATTTGATGGAACACTGACTTTTCAAAGGAAACCTTTTAGCACATTGCTTTTCAACCAGCCTTCAAGGAGAAGGGGGGGAAGGCCATTCTTCCCTGTGGTGTGATACAAACCTAGCCCTGTATTTCTAGAAAGAATTATTTTGTTGGATTTTAGGTTTTGAGCACATTTTGATTGGGTTGCGGTTTTTCTTCTTAGCAAACTGTATCTGATGGAAAGAATGGAAAGGGAAATAAAAAGTTAAGACTGAAGATTATTTTTTTTAAAAAAAGTTTCTATCATGACAAATAACATAGTAGAACGGCACTCTAATTTATGTGGACATCCCATTTTTACTGGCCCTTCCACTGTACTTTTTGCAGCAGCCTGAAACAAACTGGTAAAGCTTTTCCTGACACAGATGAAAGAAGTGGGAAAAGTTTGTCCTAGTTTATATTTGTGTAGGATACTGTTGAAGGCATAAGAGCAGTGCCATCAAATGAATGAATGAATGAATGACAAGTTTTGCCTGTCTAGAGGCTGCAATCCTATATCTGTTATGTACTGAAGTTCTCACCCTAGGCCAGCAGGGGGAATACTGTAGATAGTTTTCACTCAGGTCCACATATGCAAATAATGAATTGAAAGTGACGTTCAGTGATTGGATAGTTACAGAAAGTTGTTACTGTTGCCTTGTAGTTGAGCTCTATATAAGCAGGTTGGCTGAATCCTTCAGCTCAGTTCTGTTCTGCCCTGTGAATAAACAAGAGCTGTTTGAAGAATTGCTGTGTTGTCTGATATGTTCACCCACAACTTAACAATATCCACTTACCTGGGAGTAAGAATGCACAGGGTTGGACTAACAGTGTCCTTTTCTCAGGTGATCTGTCCCTGGGAATTAAAGCATCCAATGAAGGAGACTTTTATGGGATTCAGCAAGTCATAGCAACAAGCAGGATGAGTAAAGAAGGCCTTGGTAGGTTCAGTAGTTAAGGCCGTAACAAGACATTTCTCCACCTCCCTTGGTTTTGGTGACAGATGGGTGAAAGAATACCTCTTTAAAATATACCAATTTTAAATATACCAAATATATATCAATAATGGGCTGGTTAAACCAAGTATGGGACATGGCATCGGTGGTTAAACCAGTGATAATATGGATGCATGAGCGAAGAGAGAGAATATGTTTATAGGAAATTGCCTTATTTTTGATACAATAAAAGTTCATGGCAGCCGTATGCTACCATTCAACCACTTTAAAAAATAAATAAATTGTTATTTGATTTTCAAAAATATAAACATACACCAAAAACCAATTCAGATACCAAATATCGAGATTACTCTGAATCTCCTGGCTTCCATCCATCCCTTCCATGGGTCCTATTGATAATATTTTCAACTGCACATCAATACTTCTCTAATTTTTTGTCTTTCTAAATTATCCATATATTCCATTACATTACAAGTGTGGTTAAACTCCTGCCAATGTTTTACCTTGCTTACAATGATCTCGTATATAAATTATAAACTTTCCCCATTCTTTTTAAAAAGTTCTTGTCTTCTTGCTTTCTGAGCTTCCCAGTTAATTTTGCCATTTCGGCATAGTCCATCAACTTGGTTTGCCATTCTTCTCTGGTCGGGTTTGTCTCTTCCTTCCATCTCTGGGCTAAAAGTATCTGTGCGGCTGTTGTTGCATACATGAACGGTCTTTTCTGGTCCTTTGGAATCTCAGTACCTATAATCCCTAATAAGAAAGCTTCTGGTTTTTTAAACAAAAGTTATTTTAAATATTTTTTTTCATTTCATTATATATCATTCCCCAGAAATTGTTAATTACATGTCCACGACATATGGTGAAAGGTACCTTCTTTTTCTTTACATTTCCAGCAAGTATTTGAGTTCGTTCTATACATCTTTGCTAATTTGACCGGGGTTAAATACTCCCAGTACATGATTTTCATGTAGTCTTCTTTCAATGAACAACATGCCGTAAATTTCAAATCTGTTTTCCACCCACCATTCAACCACTTTACCCCCTTGATCTTGTTTGGGAACATCAACATTATAAGAATTATCCATTCCATAGCATTGCTGTGAGGTAAACACATTTTTGTCTGCCCTGCAGTGTGAAACCAAACCAATCTGTAGCCCCTCTTGCTTCTTTCCATCTTACAACTATAATAATCATAATTTTATTATTTATACCCCACTCCTCTGGCTGGGTTTCCCCAGCCACTCTGGGCAGCTCCCAGCAGAATAGTAAAATCACGCATTCAGTAATATCCCATTGAAGGGGTGCTGAGAGGGAGCTAGATAGCTTCTGCTCTACTTGCTTAAGTTGCCACTTTCATTCTGAGGCACAATCTTCTGCTTTCTCCAGAATCGCAACAGCAGGAGATGGAACTGGGCTGCCTGTCTCACAAGAGTCTCCAGAGAAATACCACTTCTGCTTGGAAATACCAGAGAACGAGCATATGTCAGAATGACCTTTTATGTTCTTACGTGTCAAACAGAAAACTCCCGCCTGCACTGCAAATAGGCTTAGCCGAAAAGAACATGGTATTCCTCAGTGACCTCCACAGTCTGAAAAACAGTTATTTGTAAAGTTATCGTTTCAATAACGCCGAGAACTCATGAAATGTGCAGCAAACCGGTCTGTACGAGAAGCGTAAACGCAACAACAAGATAATTGAATACAAAAAGAATCACCTAATTCAAAAGCCTGTCATTTAATAATCACTTAACAGCATAGTCCTATTATGAATGTTCCAAAGAAAGTCCCATGAGATGCTGTTCAGGTTGCTAGAACAGTATCTGGAGGCAAAAAGTGGCTGAATGAGAGTCAGGAAACTGAAGATGAATCCACTCAAAATGGAGGCCCTGTTGGTGGTAGGCAGTTCTCAAGTCCAAGAGTTGGGTTGACAGTCTGTTCTGGAGGTGTTGGGCTGCCCCTAAAGGAGAAGGCTCATGGCTTAGGGTGTCATGGGACGCGAGTGGCGCTGTGGTCTAAACCACTGAGCCCCTTGGGGTTGCCAATTGAAAGGTTGGCAGTTTGAATCCCCGCAATGGGGTGAGCTTTCGTTGCGCTCCTGCCAACCTAGCAGTTTGAAAGCACACCAGTGCAAGTAGATAAATAGGTACCGCTGTGGCAGGAAGGTAAACGGCATTTCTGTGTGCTCTGGTTTCCGTCACGGTGTCCCGTTGCCCCAGAAGCGGTTTAATCATGCTGGCCACATGATCCGGAAACTGTGGACAAATGCCGGCTCCCTTGGCCTGAAAGCGAGATGAGCGCCGCAACCCTAGAGTCGCTTTTGGCTGGACTTAACCGTCCAGGGGTCCTTTACACTTTTATACCTTTAGGGTATGCCTAGAGTCACGATTGTCGCTTGAGGCTCAGGTACGTCACCTATTTCCAGCTCCAGCGGTTTTTGCCAACTATGGACCTTTCTGGGCCGGGACAGCCTGGCTATCGTTGCAAACACTCTGGCAATCTCATGTTTAGTCTGTTGCAGTGCATTCAGCATGGGACTGCCCTTGAAGACAGGTCTGAAAGCTGCAGCTGGTACAAAGTGCAGCTGCCAAGGTGTTGACTGGCACTACAAAATGGGGTCATATTTCGCAAGTCTTACAAGAGCTGCTCTAGATGCCTGTTGGCTCCCAAGCCCAGTTTAAGGTGCTGACCAAGTCATATTGCTGTTGTTTAGTTGTTTAATCGTGTCCGACTCTTCGTGACCCCATGGACCAGAGCACGCCAGGCACTCCTGTCTTCCACTGCCTCCCACAGTTTGGTCAAACTCATGCTGGTAGCTGCGAGAACACTATCCAACCATCTCGTCCTCTGTCGTCCCCTTCTCCTTGTGCCCTCCATCTTTCCCAACATCAGGGTCTTTTCCAGGGAGTCTTCTCTTCTCATGAGGTGGCCAAAGTATTGGAGCCTCAGCTTCACAATCTGTCCTTCCAGTGAGCACTCAGGGCTGATTTCCTTCAGAATGGAGAGGTTTGATCTTCTTGCAGTCCATGGGACTCTCAAGAGTCCCCTCCAGCACCATAATTCAAAAGCACACAGTATATACCCTAAATTATTTGTGACCCAAACATGTGAAAGAGCACCTCTCCCCATAGCTACCAACCTGTGCCTTAAGGTCTGGGGGTGGAAGCCGTGCTTGCCGTTCAACTGACAACTGCAATTCACTGTGCAATAATGTGAAGCAGGGTCTTCTCTGTTGTGGCACCCTGGATCTCTTTGCCATTAGAGCTATGCTTCTCCCTTACCTTAACAGCTTTTTGACATCGAGACATTTTTCTTTCTGATTTGGGGGGGGGGGGCATCTAAAGAACTGATGTCTCTTTCTGCTGAGGTGCTGTTTTGCATTATAAATTGCTTTTATAGTTTCAATACGTTGGCGAATGTGTTTGTTTGTTTTTAATGCTTTTATTTACTGTGAATAGTTATGTTTGACCTTTTGTATGCTGGTGTGCATCACCCTGGAAACCTTTGGGTTGCGGGCGGTGTGTAAGTATGCATGTCTGTCCTGCATAAATAAGTAACTTTCAGTGCCTTCTGTGAAATGAAGCATACTGTGATCTTCAAATTAAAATCTCATTAAGCAAAATCAACCAACGGATCATTTTAGCAGCAAGCAGCAAGCCTCACATTCTTTCTGTCAAATAGATGTCCCGTGAGTGACATATGGGTAAATGAAATCATTTGAGCTGGGTTTGCAGATGAAAGAGAACACAGGATAGAGCAAATTGAATCTCTCAGCTCCTCCAGACTGGAGTGGACACATACTGTATAGTTCCTTATCATTTACACATAAGCCTTCTCAGGGCAGACATTACCCTTTACTAGTATGTCACTGTGCTTCCTTTCCACATTAATTGTGGGTTGTGCCTGAATTGAGAAATGTTCCATTTCCAATGTTCCAGTGTTCACACTCTTAATGTACCCTCATGTTCCCCCACTCTGTAAATGTTGGGAGTTATGGGTGACAGTCCTCTTTCCCCTCCCCCTATTTAATGTCTAGTATATCGTCTACTGATTATATAGGAGCATAGGAGATTAGAAGAGGAACTACATGTCTTCCTGAGCTATGGCAAACCTGGTTATCGTGGTGAAGTTTTGCCTGCAGTTGGACAACTGTCTTTCTCAGCCATCTCTCTCCTCTGAACTGAGCTTGCAAGCAGATACCTTGCACAGACAGAGATGTCCCTCAAACCACACACCCAACCCCTTCCTATAAAAAGTGGGATGGTGTTTGTGCACGTGCCACACTACAAAATATCGAGGATCGTGGTCTAAACCCCCCTTTAAATCCATATCAACGAGAAGAAAAGAACTCACTCTGAAACTCACCTACAGGTGGTACCTAACACCAAGAAAACTAGCGCTAATACGCCTAGGAACCTCACCAAAATGCTGGAGAGGGTGTACCTCCACAGGCACATACCTCCACATGTGGTGGGAGTGCCCCAAAATCCAACTATTCTGGACAACAGCCACACGAGAAATATGTAAAATAACTAAGCAATTATTAGACATCACCCCAGAATTGGCCCTACTAAACATCCTCCAAGGCAACAATGCCCATTTACACCACAAAGAATTCATAACCCACCTACTTTCAGCAGCCAGAAACACCATAACCAGACACTGGAGAGACATGTCAGGAGTAAGCATGGACCAATGGTACTAAATAGTACGGGAAACAGCCCTACTAGAAAAATTAACCAATAAACTGAAACTGACACGGGGACAAACAGAAGAAGACGCCTTTACCCCAGTATGGCTCCCCTTTATCACATACACAGCCCAACAAGACAATGACAATAATCCACCAACAGCATACAAATCAATACTGTATGGCTAACCTGATCCAAAACACCCACCCACCCCACTCACACACGAAAACAAAGATCACCACAGCCAATCACAAACAAACAACCACACCATAGGCCAACCCCAACCTCTCTCACCACCAAAGGAACACAAGTGAACTGCACAAGCAGCGCTGACACCAAACCCTACATACATTAAGCATAATAGGAGCATCGCCCCCGACCCCACCCCCACCCATCTTCCCTCCCTCCACCCCCTTTTTTTCCTTCTCCCCCTAATGTCTCAACAAATGAAATGGATCTGTAAAAATGTTACATGGAAAAAATACGAGAGACCTTACACTTACTTCTGTAAAACAAGAAAATCTTTAATAAATAATTAAAAAAACAAGAAAGGAAAGGGAAGTTTCCCACTATGAATGGCAACTCCCATCTTTCAAGCATAGCTTTTTGCATTACATTAAATGGCTACGGGTGATATAAACAACTTGTCTGGCCACCACTGCAATGAAATAAATAAATGTCGAGGATCCATGCCAGATGTTTCGCAAAGTCAGATTTTGGGTGTTACAAGAAAAAGTGGGGTTTTGAGTACATTATTCCAGAATGCTAGCTGAAGAGCCCCAGGTTCTTCAACAATGTGTGCACTAAATGCTTTTGTGGAACAGCTTCAATAGAAAATTCTGTCCAAATTAACCAAAATTCCAGTGGTGGGTTTGCATTGCTGCAGGCAAATAATTGCACCAAGCCCTGTACAGCACATTTTGCTTTGCTAGAGCACAATATATTCTTTTGTAAGGATGTATCAAATAATCTACTGACATGCAATGTATTTAAAATCTACTCCAACCTTGTGACCGTTGGTTTAAGGAGTGGCTTTTATGTGGTAGAAGACCAGCTCTTTCATTTCGGTTGACTTTTTTACCCTTTTAAGTCTTGTATGCTGCACAGTTTATGGAAGACGATATAGAAAAGAAAGCTAATCAGTAGGGCAGGCTACATCTGCGAGCATCACATGATAGTGACTGCTACAGTTGGCTTCTTCTGGAACAAGATGTTATTAAAAATCATTACTCCCAAGACCAGACTTGTTCATCATGCAGCTGCACTGGGGAAAAGATTATGCACGGAAGGATCTAATAAGATGTGCTCGATTAGATTACAAACGGAAAAATCCTTAAAAAGTTATTTTCACACACATTAAAAAAAAAAGCGATAATTGGAAAATCAGATGAGTTTCTTTTCAATATATTTCAAACATCTGGGTCTTGTCTGGGGCAATCCTATACGTGCTTCCTGCTACAATGGGGCAGGGGTAATGTAAGATAAAGGAGTGGCATGACTCACTTGCCTCTTTTGTCACAGAAAACAGGTCATTCCATCCCCTGTGAGGTGCCGCTATCACAGGTAAATCCTGGAGACTAGTTATCCGCAATAACCTTCAGCAAATGTTCACAAAATATTTAGGCTGAGAAAAGTTTACCTTCTTTCCGGCGGTGATTCACTATTGCATTCTTGGAAAAACTATTAATTGAAGCGATAATTGAAAAGACCTTTGCAGGAGAAAGCTGATGGCGGTGTGACGAGTCAGGCTGCCCCAGGATCACTTACTCATCCAGCTGGCTGGGCAATTAATATCTCTGAATTATGGAGAACACCTAAGGAAGCTTTCGTAGAAAAACTGAGAGTTAAAGGAAACCTCTTTTCCCCCCATTACTGTCTGTGAAGATTAAATAAATCCAGATGAGTTCCCTACTGCATCCAGGGTATGACTTAAAGGAGAATAGTGAAAGGAACTCTTTTTCATGTTCCAAAACAAATAGTCATCTCTGTAGCCTGGAGCAGGAATGAGGAATGCTTTCTTCTCCAGCTTTGAGGGACAAGGCAAGAGGGAGAATGTACCATATGACACTGCCATTCATTGCACTTGTGATATTTCTTTTGTCCTCTGTTGAAGCAGAAGCAGATCTGTTAACCGAAAGGATTGCTTCCATTAACTTTGGTTTTTTTTAAATGATATTTATTAAAGTTTCAAATAAAAAGAAGCACATCAATAAAGGAGAATTTAACAGTAAAAAGAAAGATACACAATACAAAATACAAAATTAAAAATAAAATAAAAAGAGAAAAAAAACAGTTAAAAACAATTCTATCTTTTCATTACTACTTTTGAATTTACTTATTTTCTGGACCTCCTCCTACCTCCCTCTTTTGTATTCCAATTTAGTTTATTTGTCCAGCAATTCCTTTCCCTCTTTTTTAATCCCAATCCTTAATCTTAATATAATATAACATTACATTTTTATCTATTAATAACCAATTTTCCATTCTTTTAACCTTTTTATTCCTAATCCTTAATCTTAATCTATATATAACTTTAAAGCCTGTATAGCTAGAAACCATTTAATTTCAATCCAACATCACTCTAACATTCATTAATTTTGCAGTATTTCTGTAAATAATCTTTGAATTTCTTCCAATCTTCTTCCACCGACTCTTCTCCCTGGTCACGGATTCTGCCAATCATTTCCGCCAGTTCCATATAGTCCATCAGTTTCATCTGCCATTCCTCCAGTGTGGGGAGCTCTTGTGTCTTCCAATACTTTGCGATGAGTATTCTTGCTGCTGTTGTTGCTGCTTCCATTAACTTTGGGCACAGATATGAATTTATTTAATATTTAAAGACTGCTACTCTGCTCGCTCGCTTGCTCTCCTTTGCTTTTCGCTTTTTCACTACAGCCTCAAGGTCTCAAGACTAAGAACAATAAATATAAAAATAAAAAAACAAGAGTATCAAAAACTGGAAAACAACAGATAAAACACAAAGCAAAATGGAGGTATCCACCTAAATGGTTCCGCTAGGGGTCAGCCAACTTTTTCAGCAGGGGGCCAGTCCACTGTCCCTCAGACCTTGTGGGGGGCCAGACTATACTTTTTTTGGGGGGGATGAACAAATTTCTATGCCCCACAAATAACCCAGAGATGCATTTTAAATAAAAGCTGTTTTGGAAGGATATGAAAGGAGCAACGCTGGAAAAGTGATAAAGCAAAATGTGGCACATTGCCTTAAGAGAAAAACTTACTCAGATGCTTTGCTTATTAGAATAACAAAAACACTTTGACATCTTTACAGTGGATTGATATGACTTTAGTGCACATATACAGTGGTGCCTCGCAAGACGAAATTAATCCGTTCCGCGAGTCTCTTCGTCTTGCGGTTTTTTCGTCTTGCGAAGCACGGCTATTAGCGGCTTAGGGGCTATTAGCGGCTTAGCGGCTATTAACGGCTTAGCGGCTTAGCGGCTATTAACGGCTTAGCGGCTTTAAGAAAAAGGAAACAAACTCGCAAGAACTCGCAAGACGTTTCGTCTTGCGAAGCAAGCCCATAGGGAAATCCGTCTTGCGGAACGACTCAAAAAATGGAAAACTCTTTTGTCTAGCGAGTTTTTCGTCTTGCGAGGCATTCGTCTTGCGGGGCACCACTGTAAATAAGAAAGAATACAACAGAGGAGCGTCTTCACATTATGCAGAAGAAGTATGGGACCTCTAAGTACCATTCGGGATGCCAGTTCTTGGCTTTGCTGGATAAAACTACTTTTCCAAACCAAAGAGAAAATAGGATAATAGAACTATGACTGTACTTTTCTTCTGGTGTTTATGGGTAATTTTAGTATACATTTACTTTGTATTTTTAAAAAAATAAAAAATAAAAATAAATAAAGCATGTACTAACAGTCAAAGAGGGAAAAGGCATCTGAAAAATGCTAGAACTTTAGGTAAAGGTAAAGGGACCCCTGACCGTTAGGTCCAGTCGCAGACGACTCTGGGGTTGCGGCGCTCATCTTGCTTTATTGGCCGAGGGAGATGGCATACAGCTTCCGGGTCATGTGGCCAGCATGACTAAGCCGCTTCTGGCAAACCAGAGCAGCGCACGGAAACGCCGTTTACCTTCCCACCAGAGTGGTACCTATTTATCTACTTGCACTTTGACGTGCTTTCGAACTGCTAGGTTGGCAGGAGCAGGGACCAAGCAACGGGAGCTCACCCCGTCGCGGGGATATGAACCACCGACCTTCCGATCAGCAAGCCCTAGGCTCTGTGGTTTAGACCACAGAGCCACCCACATGTACTAACAGTCAAAGGGGGGGAAAAGCATCTGAAAAATGCTAGAACTTTACAGATGTGCTAATGCTTCCAAGTTTGTCAACATGGGAGATTGCCCTCCCTTCAGATGTCAAGGACATTAAGAACTACATAGCTTTTGGGGGCCAATAGGGGGCGCATTGGAAGATGGCCGACAATACCATCTCTCCGACCCACACGGGGTAATTAAGAGGCTGTTATGGGAGTAGGCAGCCTCCCTTGTTGCCCCAAGGAAATGGGGAACACTGCCCTTGCCTGCTGTGCCCATAAATCACCCCCTAATTCGAAAGAAGGGGGTGAGGGCCCTAGGCAGAATGCCCCCGTGTGGACCTCGGCTCTCCTGGACGCTGTCTCTGATCGCGCACTAGCTGCAGCAATTTGGAATAATTAATTACAAAAGAAGCAAATGCACATATTTCAAGTGAAGAAGGGGAGAGAAGTCTGCTAATTTAAGTGACCTCTGCGAAAGAAGACGATGGGCTGGAGAAACAGGAATATTTTACGATGAAGATACACCAAAGGCTGGGTATGTTGACAACGGGACTGAATGGGGGGGGGGGACCTTTTTTACTTTCCTTCTATGTGATTTACAAGAACCCCTCCTCATTAGAATTGTCGGTTGAACTGACCCAAGCAGGATGATTAAGGTCTGTGTGGAGATAAACTTTAACCAAAAGTATGCTTTATGGAGATCGAGAAGCAATAAGAGCTTTTGGGAATGGCGCAGCAATTAATTCGGAGTCGCCATCTTGCCAAAGGATTTATAGCCGGGAGGAAAAACGGACTTGTTTTCAGACTCCTAGTGAATCTCCTCAGAGGTTTTGAGAAAGGAGGCAGATTGGTGAAGATTAATGACGCTAAGACTGTTTTGATGTATGGAAGTGATGTTATATGGAAAACGTCTGGATATGGCTACTGGATAAAAAAAATAATATCCACGCAGGATTACAAACTGTTCTAACCAGCTTGCGGAGACTATCAGAGGTCACAAAGAGAAAGGAAAAATATATGAAAATAACAACAAGAGATGTGGAAAAACAGTAAGAAAGGACTGGATAGTACTGTGAACATCATAAGGTTAGATTTGTGGACATTAAAACAGCAGTAAGAAGCAAGAAGTTGATTGGATCCCCTTCGGAACTTGAAATATGGGTACCCCCAACAAAAAATTAAAATTTGGCTGTGTAATTTGGAATTTATGTAATTTGGTTTGATTTGATGTGATTGGTTGGTTAATAAAAAATTATTCTTATTAAAAAAAAAAGAACTACATAGCTTTTAGAAGACACCTGTAACGGGAAGTTATTAATGTCTGGTGCTTTATTATGTTTTATATATTCTGTAAGCCCCCCAGAGTGCTTGGGGAAACCCAGCCAGATAGGCTGGGTATAAATAATAATAATATGATGATGATTATGATTATAACGCACCAAGTAGCCTTCCCACTAAGATTGTGTGACCATCTGTAGTGACCTTGAAGTGTTCCTGCCGGTCAGAATCTTCCATGTATTTTGGAAAGTTGTTTTGTTTGTTCACTATGCATTTGGAAACTGCCAAGAAAATTGTTCCCTAGCTTGGGTCTCTGGGTAAGAAGCTGGCCTTTTGGAAAGAAGCTACTTCCCAGTAATTGGGATGATCTCATCGAGTTGAAGCACCTGTGTTCTCTGGTCTTCAAGGCCAGGGAGGAAGCCTACTAATTGGGGACTCATTTCTGTGGAAAAACAGTCTGCCCAAGTGCCAGAAAGTGCTTTTTACCATAAAGCTAGCTTTCGCCTTTTCTTGCCTGTTTCTATGCAACCTCTGGGAGATTATATTTTGTGTGTGTCATGGACTGATTCTTATGCCCGTCATTGTCAACTGTATTTTAGATCTGTAGTTTTTGGGCCTTTCCGTCGCCTTACATGCGGCTATCTTTATTCGATTTTACTCCTTTCTTTAAAAATAAATCTATCTCATTTAAAACTGGCTTCCATTTTGGGTCAAGCCTTGGTACTGGGCCCACGTCCTCTAACTTCTTTATGATTTGTTACTGCGTAAGTTATTTACCTGAGTTTCAGGGAGACGCTAGCTCTTTTCTGGAATCTTAGGGGTGTCTGGTAAGGCCTGGGAGTCTCCTGTGTCAGGAGCTCATCCTACACTTGAGTAGGACCCTGGCAGAGACACACACCCGACTGGCATGTTCCCTCCCTCCTGGTCGATCATTTGGGAGCTTCATAAGCTTTCTTCAGCCCGAACATCACAGCGACCGATGCCAACCGACACCAGCACACTTAGGGATCCGCAGAGTTTGCGCATCATGCGCGTGACAGACCTCAGCGACTCAGCATATTGGCTAATCTACTTTATTTACATATAAACACACACGGAGCACTGCAACATGGCTCCCTCTCTCTCTAGCATCAGACAACAAGGAGAAAAAGGACAATAGTCCCACTTCAGGAAACACAGTAACACACAAACATCCTGTCTCCGTCACATCCCACTCTGTGGAGTCAAAACATACACCGTCATGTGATAGACAACAATCCCATGACTGCAATCGTGGAGCAGGAATTCTAACATCCTGGCCTAGGCTACTTGGATTTGAGGAGTAGGGGCAGTGTACTACCTTGCAAGGTTGGTACTAGACCCTGGACATTATATGGCAGCCAAATCACCAAGGTCTGAGTTTTAGGGGTTTGGGGACAGAGGGGCCTTTCGCAGCCCTCCCTGGAGATGTTGGGGGCTGAAACTGGGACCTTCTGTGTGCAAAACCGATGCTTTACTACTGAGCTATGGTGTAAGTGTATCCCCATTCCAATTAATCTTTGATTAACGTCTTTCCCCTGCAATCCCGTACCGCTGTGCTGCGACTCTAAGCTCAGCAATCAAACGTTTTGTTTTTAGAAGCTTCATAATTGTTTCCCTGGTGTTCCATATCTCTCCGTTCCTGTCCACTTTTGCCCCCGACTGCATTGCGGCATCTACCGGAGAAGAAACCATGCTCTGACAGATGTTAAAATTGTTCGTTATTCCTGCTTTTAAAAACAACCTATTGTCTTTGTCGAAAGACAGATCTGCAAGGTAGTGGATGAGTTCATGAATCATAGGCTGACAGTTAAGCAGGTAAGAAACAAAGATAATGGCAAAAAAAGAGTCATGTGTCAGTCAACTCCCCTACAGATCATTTTTCAAACGCTGCTGCTGGCAGGGTTTGAGGGGTAGATGTCAGGATGGCTGCTTCAAACTTTAAAATGCTCCGCCAAGTCCCAATGGGGAAACCTTGCTTCAGTGCCTGCAAGAGCTGCCAAACCAATCCAGTTTGCAGAAAGTTATAATGAAAGCCACAAATCTTCTTGGGAAGATCTGGAACCCAACAGCCGACACTACATGCCTGCAAATCTTCCAGGTAAACAAGCCAACAGTTTTCAGACATGGTCTATGAAGACACTTACAAAAGGACAGCGAAACAGAAATGGAGAGGGAAGTGTTATCTGTACTGCTTTATTTAACATTTATTTAACATTTACAGCTTGCTGACAGCTAGAAGGTTAGGAACAAAGGCAGCCATGTTGGTTTATAAGGAGAAGGAAAATATTGGGCGTTTTTGGTTACGGACCTTCGCCTTTCATTAAATCAGTAATAGTTCTCAAGATCACCTTCAAGGCTTGTTCTTAAATTCCAGCCTACATATCACATTGACTAGATACTTCCTGTTTCTAGATAGATAGCATACATCCCAATTTGTTTGTAGGGAGATTTGTTGTTGTTGTTGTTGTTTAGTTGTTTAGTCGTGTCCGACTCTTCGTGACCCCATGGACCAGAGCTCGCCAGGCACTCCTGTCTTCCACTGCCTCCCACAGTTTGGTCAAACTCATGCTGGTAGCTTTGAGAACACCATCCAACCATCTCGTCCTCTGCTGTCCTCTTCTCCTTGTGCCCTTCATCTTTCCCAACATCAGGGTCTTTCCCAGGGAGTCTTCTCCAAAGTCTTGGAGTCTCAGCTTCAGGATCTGTCCTTCCAGTGAGCACTCAGGGCTGATTTCCTTCAGAATGGATCGGTTTGATCTTCTTGCAGTCCATGGGACTCTCAAGAGTCTCCTCCAGCACCATAATTCAAAAACATCAATTCTTCGGCGATCAGCCTTCTTTATGGTCCAGCTCTCACTTCCATACATCACTACTGGGAAAACCATAGCTTTAACTATAGGGACCTTTGTCGGCAAGGTGATGTCTCTGCTTTTTAAGATGCTGTCTAGGTTTGCCATCGCCTTTCTCCCAAGGAGCCGGTGTCTTTTAATTTCATGACTGATGTCACCATCTGCAGTGATCATGGAGCCCAAGAAAGTAAAATCTCCCACTGCCTCCATTTATTCCCCTTCTATTTGCCAGGAAGTAGAGTTGGAAGGGTTCCCCTCTCCAGGATCATCTAGTCCAGCCCCTGCAATGCAGCAATATACAATTGCCCCATGTGGGGATCGAACCTGCAACCTTGGCATTATCAGCACCACACTCTAACCAATGGAGCTATCATTACTTTCCTCCTTGGAAAATGACCAATGAGGCAAGGTCTAAAGGCAGTTCAAAGTTCAAACACAGGCCAGGGATGGGGAACTTGTGGCCCTCCAGATTTTCTGGACTCCAGCTCCCAGCAGTCCTAGCCAGTACAGTGAAGGATCATGGGAGTCGTTGTCCAGCAGCATTTGGAGGCCCACAAGTAGACGGCTTAAGAAATCACAACACTGGTTGAAAAGACATAGTTCCATTGCTCCGACTGGAATGGAAGGCTTGTAAATCTAAGCCTTCATAAACCCACACAGAACACAACTGCAGGCCATCTTGTGCTCCTGGAAGTTTTGGTCTGCTAATGTGCAGTAGATTATTTATGAATACAGTGGACACTCGGGTTGCGGACGTGATCCGGGTTGCAAACGTGTCTGTGTATGTGCGGGCTGCGATTCAGCGCTTCTGCGCATGTGCGACTGCCGAAACCCAGAAGTAACCAGTTCCGGTACTTCCAGAATTCGGTGGGTCCGTAACCTGAAAAAACGCAACCTGAAGCGTCTGTAACCCGAGGTATGACTGTATCCCGTTACTCCTCAGGAGTCCTTGTTCCTCAGTGTGGGGCCAGTGTGGTGTAGTGGTTAAGAGCAGTAGACTCGTAATCTGGGGAACCGGGTTCGCTTCCCCGCTCCTCCACATGCAGCTGCTGGGTGACCTTGGGCTAGTCACACTTCTTTGAAGTCTCTCAGCCCCACTCACCTCACAGGGTGTTTGTTGTGGGGGAGGAAGGGAAAGGAGATTGTTAGCCACTTTGAGACTCCTTCAGGTAGTGATAAAGCGGGATATCAAATCCAAACTCTTCTTCTTCTTCTTCTCAGGAGGGTAATTGGGCATCTGGTGGCTGACTGAGTCTGTATCTTCAGTCATTTGCTCTTCCTAAGGCTTGGTGGCTGCTTGAAATCAGCCTTTGATTCCAAGAAGGGGTTATCTATGTCTTGAGGGGGACATATTTATTTGTACTGGATGGAAACTCAACTGCAGGGGTAGCCAATGTGGTGCCTTTCTGATATTGTTGGGTTATGTAAAAAGGTAAGGGACCCCTGGACGGTTAAGTCCAGTCAAAGGCAACAACGGGGTTGCAGCACTCATCTTGCTTTCAGGCCGAGGGAGCCAGCGTTTGTCCACAGACAGCTTTCCGGGTCATGTCGCCAGCATGACTGAACCACTTCTGGTGCAACGGAGCACTATGACAGAAGCCAGAGCGCACGGAAACGCTGTTTACCTTCCCGCTGCAGTGATACCTATTTATCTACTTGCACTGGTGTGCTTTCGACCTGCTAGGTTGGCAGAAGCTGGGACAGGTTCAACGGGAGCTCACCCCATCACGGGGATTCGAACCGCCGACCTGATTGCCAAGCCCAAGAGGCTCAGTGGTTTAGACCACAGCGCCACCTGCTTCCCTACTATTGTTGGGTTACATCATCCCTGGCCCTTGGCCATGTTGTCTGGGGTTGATGAGAACTGGAATCCAACCATGTCCAGAGTGGATCACTTTGGCTACTCCTGCCAACCTAGCAGTTCAAATGCATACCAGTGCGAGTAGATAAATAGGTACCACTGCGACAGGAAGGTAAATGACGTTTCCATGTGCTCTGGCACTTGTTCTGTTGTGCCAGAAGTGGTTTAGTTATGCTGGGCACATGATCCAGGAAGCTGTCTGCAGTCAAACACCAGCTCCCTCACCCTGAAAGCAGAGATGAGCACTGCACACAAAGGCAAATTCAACTGGACTTAACCGTCCAAGGGTCCTTTAGCTTTATGTTGCATAAATGGAGTGACATCTTTTCACATGTCAAAAAAGAACAATTTGCTTAAGTGGGTAGGTGCTAAATCAACTTTCACTTTATTTGAAGAAGAAAAAGGAAATCAGCTGATTCTCACTGCTCACTATGAGAGTGAACTCTGCCAAACACCCACTCCTTCAATCTGGTACAGAGGCTAAGGATAACTTGCTCTCTTCAGAAATCAGGCTAAATGCCTATAATTCAAAAAGGAGGGGGGGAATGAAATAAAAATAGATGTTTAAAAATGGATATGCAGTAACGAAAAGGGGGGAATAGCCAAGGACCAAATAGGAGGACATTTTAGATGGCATATTAGAGAGAGTGAATGGAAAGTGGGCTTTTAAATCTCAATAAACACTAATTACACATTTGGCAGAAATTTCTTTTTCCCTAACATTTCCTAATAATGGAACTAACATCCTGCTCCAGCCAGACTGCCAGCCCATGGGATGCTAAGTAGGGTTTGGAGGTGACTGGCATTCATTCATTCATTCATTCATTTATTCGATTTATTTGTATGCCGCTTTTCCACACACACAAATAATAATGCTCCAAGTGGCATGGGTTGACAGTTACTTGTGCTCAAAGAGGCTTACAACAAAGAAACAGGGATCCATTTCAAGCAAACACTACAAATCTGATTTCATAATACAGTGATACCTTACAACCATAATCCGTTCCGGAGGTCCGGTTGTAAACCAAAACAGGTTGTAACCCAAGGCGCGCTTTCACCAATGAGGCCACCCAAAAAAAAAATTGGTTGTAATCCAAAAAATATGGGTTGTAATCCAAGAAAAGGGACACGCACTTCAGGGTTTGACATGGTTGTAATCCAAAACGGTTGTGATCCAAAACAGTTGCAAACCAAGGTACCACTGTATAGCACAGAAGGAAAACGATAAAAAGAGGACTAACCAATGGGAACCCAAGGGGCGGAGTTAACTGTGTATAAGGTTTTAAGCACAGAGGTTTTTTGGAGGGAGTTAGAGTTGTTGAGAAGACAGTCTGGAGTTAGGAGAGACAGAGAAGATAAGTCTGTGGGTTGGGCTAGTCTGGTGTGAGAGAGGGAGAGAATTTGTTAAGAGGAGTCAGTCTTGCTGGGCTGTGTATGTGATAAAGGGGAGCCATACCGGGGTGAAGGCGTCTTCTTCTGTTTGTCCCCGTGTCAGTTTCAGTTTACTGGTTAATTTTTCTAATAGGGCTGTTTCCCATACTATTTGGTACCATTGGTCCATGCTTACTCCTGACAGGTCTCTCCAGTGTCTGGTTATGGTGTTTCTGGCTGCTGAATGTAGCTGGGTTATGAGTTCTTCCCAACACCAAAGAAACACAAATGAACAGCAGAGAACCTGCACGAGCAACACTGACACCAAACCCTACATACATTAAGCAAAATAGAAACATCGCCACCCGACCCCACCTCCACCCATCTTTTTTTCTTTTCTTTTTTCTTCCCCTTAATGTCTCAACAAATGAAACTGATTTGTAAAAATGTTACATGGAAAAAATACGAGAGACATTACACATACTTCTGTAGAACAAGAAAATCTTTAATAAAATAGATAGGTAAAGGTAAAGGTACCCCTGCCCATACGGGCCAGTCTTGACAGACTCTAGGGTTGTGCGCTCATCTCACTCTAGAGGCCGGGAGCCAGCGCTGTCCGCAGACACTTCCGGGTCACGTGGCCAGCGTGACGAAGCTGCTCTGGCAAGCCGGCACCAGAGCAGCACACGGAAACGCCGTTTACCTTCCCGCTATAAAGCGGTACCTATTTATCTATTTGCACCTAAGGGTGCTTTCGAACTGCTAGGTGGGCAGGAGCTGGGACCGAACGATGGGAGCTCACCCCGCCGCGGGGATTCGAACCGCCGACCATGCGATCGGCAAGTCCTAGGCGCTGAGGTTTTACCCACAGCGCCACCCAAGTCCCTTAATAAAATAAATAATAACCTAAAAAAAAGAGGAGCCAGTCAAACAGTTGAGATAATCAGTCAGAAGGTATTAGGAAGGTATAGGCCGGTAAAGAAACTAAAGTTAAGATACTGACAGGAATATTATCTGAGAAACCATAAACTTGTTAATGTTTGTAAAATAAACTTGTTTTTTTTTTTTTGGTTCACTTTTAACAACTGACTGGACTCAGTGTTTTACCAGAGAGTAACTGGTTAGTGGCAGTGGGGAAGCGATCACAGTGGTGGCACAGGGATCAATAGACCGTTAAACGTCCGGGGACCCTGTGTGATCGCCACACCTGGTATTCAGAAGCATACTACCGTCCAAGAGTGGAAGGAGAACTTAGCCGTCAGGGTAGTAGCCAATCTGGATTCAGCTGAATGAAATATCTCCTGTTCCCCATCAGCTGAGCTGCTGAAGTTACAGGGCGATTCTAAAAGTGTGAACAATTACTGTTGTGTTTGCTATATTATAAGGAGAGATATAGGGATTGGAGGGGCTGTTAATAGGAAAGGATGCAGAGGAGGAAAGCATCATCGTCACAGTGGTAGCCAGCTATTCGTTTGTGTGGTGTGTGTGTGTGTGTGTGTGTGAATGAGTGGGATGTGAGTAGCAGCCGAGGGTAATATGCAATTAAAACCATGGTTTCCTGGCCAATACAGTGCCATGGGGGGTCCCACTGAATAAGATTCTCCTGAATCATAATTCCTACGCCACTCCAAAATGGGGCTAGAGAGCACAGCACCCCCTCACTCAGGCTTTCATAAATGTGTAGCGTTGAAATTGGATTTGTGACTATCTGCTGAATCAGAATTTCAGTGGTGTCATGCTCCAAGACATTTCTCAATTGGGGGTTTGGGAAGTTGTGTGCCATACCTTTTTTTGCTGAAGTACAAATACCAGCTATTAAATGTACAGTGGTACCTCGGGTTACAGACACTTCAGGTTACAGACGCTTCAGGTTACAGACTCCGCTAACCCAGAAATAGTACCTCGGGTTAAGAACTTTGCTTCAAGATGAGAACAGAAATCGTGCAGCGGCGGCGCAGCGGCAGCAGCAGGAGGCCCCATTAGCCAAAGTGGTGCTTCAGGTTAAGAACAGTTTCAGGTTAAGAACAGACCTCCGGAACAAATTAAGTTCTTAACCCGAGGTACCACTGTACTTCGGTGGGTGTCATGGCCCCCTGTGTCCAGCAGCAGTAAAATTCTGAGTCGGGGGTCAGCTAAGGAGAGTTACAGGGCTCTGAGCCTGTTGCTGGAGATGAGGAAATACCTGAGGAATACAAGGCCCTAGAACATGGGTAGGTAAACTAAGGCCCAGGGGCTGGATCGGGCTCAAGCATTTTCTAAATCTGGCCTGCAGACGGTCCGGGAATCAGCGTGTTTTTACATGAATAGAATGTGTCTTTTTAATTAAAATGCATCTCTGGGTTATTTGTGGGGCATAGGAATTCGTTCTCCCCCCCCCCTTCAAAATATAGTCTGACCCCCCACAAGGTCTGAGGGACAGTGGACCAGCCCCCTGCTGAAAAAGTTTGCTGACCCCTGCTCTAGAAGAACCCCCTGGATCTATAGGGCCAGAGCCTGAACCTTCACAGCCACCTTCCTCTGAGCCTGAAGAACTACCCCCCACTCCCCCTGAGACCTTACCAGTCCAGTGATGAAGGGAGGGCCCCAGGCAGGAAGTTGAGGAATAGAGAAGTCCCCAGCTCCAGACACTGTAGTTTCAAAAGAGTGGAAACAGGGAGATATTTTATGAGCAAAAGAGGCTCAGTCTGCGCTCAACCTGTCTTGAAACAAGTTGCTCACCTGGAGCTATCTGTGGTGCTGAAACTTCTAAGCAACCTCAATAATAAAATAATCCAATTGCTGTAATGTGCAGAACAAGGATTAGGCTTAGTTTACTAAAATTGCACTATAGCACTACTAGCATCGCTAGGTTTATTTCTTTGCAATAAATAAATAAACGAATAAAAATGCAGTCTTAGTAAACTGACTAGGTTGTACCCCACAAATTGTGATAATTGTATTGACTCTTAATAAAAAATATTCCTTCTAGTAGCACCTTAAAGACCAACTAAGTTAGTTATTGGTATGAGCTTTCGTGTGCATGCACACTTCTTCAGATACACTGAAACAGAAGTTGCCAGATCCTTCTATATAGTGAGAAGGTGGGGAGGGGTATTACTCAGAAGGGTGGTGGGAATGGGTGATTGGCAGATAGCTGGGATGAGCCTGTTGACGACTCTTAACGACTGCAATAGGTCTTACAGGAAAAGGCAAGGGGTGAGAAGGTGAGAAATGGCTTAGTCATGTATAATGAGATAAGAATCCAATGTCTTTGTTCAAACCAGGTCTCTCCATGGTTTTAAGTTTGGTAATGAGTTGCAATTCAGCAGCTTCTCTTTCCAGTCTATTTCTGAAATTCCTTTGTAGCAAAACAGCTACTTTGAGATCTTGTATAGAATGTCCTGGGAGATTGAAGTGTTCTCCTACTGGTTTCTCTGTTTTGTGATTCTTGATGTCTGATTTATGTCCGTTTATTCTTTGGCGTAAGGTTTGGCCTGTTTGTCCAATATAGAGAGCTGAAGGACACTGTTGGCATTTGATGGCATACACAATGTTAGACGATGAGCAATTAAATAGTCCCGAGATGGTATGTGTGATGTTGTTGGGGCCAGTAATGGTGTTGTCCGGGTGTATGTGGCAGCAAAGTTGGCATCTGGGTTTATTACAGGCTCTGGTGCCAGTGTCGGTGTTAAGTCTGGTTGTAGTATTATTGTGGGTTAGGAGTTGTTTAAGATTGGGTGGCTGTCTGTAGGCAATGAAAGGTCTTCCTCCCAGAGCTTGAGAAAGAGAACTGTCATTGTCCAGGAGAGGTTGTAGATCTCTGATGATGCGTTGTACTGTTTTAACTTGGGAGCTGTATGTGATGACTAGAGGTGTTCTGTTATTTTCTTTTTTGGGTCTGTCTTGCAGCAAGTTCTCTCTGGGTATCAGTCTGGCTCTGTTGATCTGTTGTCTAACTTCATCTGCTGGGTATTTTAGTTCTAAAAAGGTTTGCTGTAGATCTCTTAGGTGAGAGTCTCTGTCTGTAGAATTGGAACAGATGCGGCTGTAACGTAGTGCCTGGCTGTATACAATGGACTGTTTGGTATGTTTGGGATGGTAGCTAGAGGCATGTAGATATGTTTGTCGGTCAGTTGGTTTACGGTATAAGGTGGTGTCTATGCGCCCATCCTGTATTTTTATAGTAGTGTCCAAAAAATGTATTTCTTGCATAGATTGATTCATTGTTAGGTTGATTGTGGGGTGAAAATCATTAAATTTCTGGTGAAAGGTGTCCAGGGTCTGTTGACCAAGTTAGACAACAGATCAACAGAGCCAGACTGATACCCAGAGAGAACTTGCTGCAAGACAGACCCAAAAAAGAAAATAACAGAACACCTCTAGTCATCACATACAGCTCCCAAGTTAAAACAGTACAACGCATCATCAGAGATCTACAACCTCTCCTGGACAATGACAGTTCTCTTTCTCAAGCTCTGGGAGGAAGACCTTTCATTGCCTACAGACAGCCACCCAATCTTAAACAACTCCTAACCCACAATAATACTACAACCAGACTTAACACCGACACTGGCACCAGAGCCTGTAATAAACCCAGATGCCAACTTTGCTGCCACATACACCCGGACAACACCATTACTAGCCCCAACAACATCACACATACCATCTCGGGACTATTTAATTGCTCATCGTCTAACATTGTGTATGCCATCAAATGCCAACAGTGTCCTTCAGCTCTCTATATTGGACAAACAGGCCAAACCTTACGCCAAAAAATAAACGGACATAAATCAGACATCAAGAATCACAAAACAGAGAAACCAGTAGGAGAACACTTCAGTCTCCCAGGACATTCTATACAAGATCTCAAAGTAGCTGTTTTGCTACAAAGGAATTTCAGAAATAGACTGGAAAGAGAAGCTGCTGAATTGCAACTCATTACCAAACTTAAAACCATGGAGAGACCTGGTTTGAACAAAGACATTGGATTCTTATCTCATTATACATGACTAAGCCATTTCTCACCTTCTCACCCCTTGCCTTTTCCTGTAAGACCTATTGCAGTCGTTAAGAGTCGTCAACAGGCTCATCCCAGCTATCACACATGGTCAACAGACCCTGGACACCTTTCACCAGAAATTTAATGATTTTCACCCCACAATCAACCTAACAATGAATCAATCTATGCAAGAAATACATTTTTTGGACACTACTATAAAAATACAGGATGGGCGCATAGACACCACCTTATACCGTAAACCAACTGACCGACAAACATATCTACATGCCTCTAGCTACCATCCCAAACATACCAAACAGTCCATTGTATACAGCCAGGCACTACGTTACAGCCGCATCTGTTCCAATTCTACAGACAGAGACTCTCACCTAAGAGATCTACAGCAAACCTTTTTAGAACTAAAATACCCAGCAGATGAAGTTAGACAACAGATCAACAGAGCCAGACTGATACCCAGAGAGAACTTGCTGCAAGACAAACCCAAAAAAGAAAATAACAGAACACCTCTAGTCATCACATACAGCTCCCAAGTTAAAACAGTACAACGCATCATCAGAGATCTACAACCTCTCCTGGACAATGACAGTTCTCTTTCTCAAGCTCTGGGAGGAAGACCTTTCATTGCCTACAGACAGCCACCCAATCTTAAACAACTCCTAACCCACAATAATACTACAACCAGACTTAACACCGACACTGGCACCAGAGCCTGTAATAAACCCAGATGCCAACTTTGCTGCCACATACACCCGCACAACACCATTACTGGCCCCAACAACATCACACATACCATCTCGGGACTATTTAATTGCTCATCGTCTAACATTGTGTATGCCATCAAATGCCAACAGTGTCCTTCAGCTCTCTATATTGGACAAACAGGCCAAACCTTACGCCAAAGAATAAACGGACATAAATCAGACATCAAGAATCACAAAACAGAGAAACCAGTAGGAGAACACTTCAATCTCCCAGGACATTCTATACAAGATCTCAAAGTAGCTGTTTTGCTACAAAGGAATTTCAGAAATAGACTGGAAAGAGAAGCTGCTGAATTGCAACTCATTACCAAACTTAAAACCATGGAGAGACCTGGTTTGAACAAAGACATTGGATTCTTATCTCATTATACATGACTAAGCCATTTCTCACCTTCTCACCCCTTGCCTTTTCCTGTAAGACCTATTGCAGTCGTTAAGAGTCGTCAACAGGCTCATCCCAGCTATCTGCCAATCACCCATTCCCACCACCCTTCTGAGTAATACCCCTCCCCACCTTCTCACTATATAGAAGGATCTGGCAACTTCTGTTTCAGTGTATCTGAAGAAGTGTGCATGCACACGAAAGCTCATACCAATAACTAACTTAGTTGGTCTTTAAGGTGCTACTAGAAGGAATATTTTTTATTTTGACTATGGCAGACCAACACGGCTACCTATCTGTAACTGTATTGACTCTTGTTATAGAGCCCAGAAACTTGTTTCAGCTTACAAAACTGTTTCCTTCCCCAGAGACAATCTCAATATGGGAACATTGCACCAAATGCCATTAGTTCCACCCCACCCCCCAGTGTGAATGTGTGGATCGTGCATGCGAAGGAGCGAATGGGATATGGGCACAAAGAAGGGATTGCAAAAGGCAAATCATATCTGCACACAGTGTGGAGCCAGTGTGGTGTAGTGGTTAAGAGCGGTAGTCTCGTAATCTGGGGAACCGGGTTCGCGTCTCCACTCCTCCACATGCAGCTGCTGGGTGACCTTGGGCCAGTCACACTTCTCTGAAGTCTCTCAGCCCCACTCACCTCACAGAGTGTTTGTTGTGGGGGAGGAAGGGAAAGGAGAATGTTGGCCGCTTTGGGTAGTGATAAAGCGGGATATCAAATCCAAACTCTTCTTCGTCTTCAGGTCTGCAGCTATACAAAGATAGTGAACAAGTCAGACGCTAGATCATAATATTGCATGTACTGTAAGATGTTATTGTCAGCTCACAGTCATAATAAATGAGGAACTCACAAGGTTGCAATCTTTAATAGTGTTATCTACCATTTCAGAGACATATTTTAAAAAGCATCTTAAAAAAAGATATCTTAAAAAGCAGAGACATCACCTTGCCAACAAAGGTCCGTATAGTTAAAACCATGGTTTTCCCAGTAGTGATGTATGGAAGTGAGAGCTGGACCATAAAGAAGGCTGATCGCCAAAGAATTGATGCTTTTGAATTATGGTGCTGGAGGAGACTCATGAGAGTCCCATGGACTGCAAGAAGATCAAACCTATCCATTCTGAAGGAAATCAGCCCTGAGTGCGCACTGGAAGGACAAATCCTGAAGCTGAGGCTCCAATACTTTGGCCACCTCATGAGAAGAGAAGACTCCCTGGAAAAGACCCTGATGCTGGGAAAGATGGAGGGCCCAAGGAGAAGGGGACGACGGAGGACAAGATGGTTGGACAGTGTTCTCGAAGCTACCAGCATGAGTTTGACCAAACTGAGGGAGGCAGTGGAAGACAGAAGTGCCAGGCGTGCTCTGTTCCATGGGGTCACGAAGAGTTGAACACGACTAAACGACTAAACAACAACAACCATTTCAGATAGCGGGTGGATTATTCAATAGGAGCAGTCTGACTTAGGCCCTATCTGCACTACACATTTAAACTTGCCACTTGAAATAGTTATAGCTTCCCCCAAAGGATCCTAAGAACTATAGTTTGTTAAGAGTGCTGAGAGTTGCCACGAGGCCCCTTGTCCCCTCCCAAAACTACAATGCCCCAAGTTCCCTGATAAACAGGGATTACGCCACTCTATAGCTGGGGGGGGGGGGAAGAGATATGCAGATGAAGGGCAGTATACAAATTTAATAAAGAACAACAATAAATAATTTGTAGTTTACCACACAGAGGAGCTGCACACATACCCAGAACTTCAAAATAGGTGGAGGGTGAGCTGAGCAGAGCACAATACTGGATGCAGAAAAATTCCGTGGAACACAGCATTGTGCTCAGTCTGAGATTTCTCTTGCATTGCTTCAAAAAGGCAACATTGCTTGTTTTCTTACGAGCACTGGCTTATGTGCTTTTCTCATTGCAATTGATTTCCCAAGCTGGGGTGAACTTACCTAATGAAGTCATTATTCATGACTTCTAATGTTGATTACTTCTAATCTTCTGGTAATTCCAGGGTATTTAATGCATAGCAAAATAGATTTTCTTCTTCTATTTCTATGTAAGGAGAGGCCAGGAGAGGCGAGTCACCTGTGGACTGGAGCCGCCCTATGCCTCGGGGCAGATAAATGCCAGCCAGCCCAGTCCCAGGTTGTGGGAGCAACATTGTTGCTAGCCTGTTCCTGCCTGCACCCTGTCCTGCTCTTCTGCCAGAGTTCCTGACCTCACCCGACTCCCTGCCTTGGACCCCGCTTCAGCTTTGACGGGCAGCCTCCATACTGTACCCTCGACCTCGGACTGGACTCGGACCTCGCTGCACGGTTAGCCCTCAGGACCAGCACACTCTGCCTGTACCGGCTGCAGTGGCCCCCGACACAGGTTTTCAACCTCTCTTGACCAACTACATTTTTTCCTGTGGCACCCCTGTGGAGCTCAGGAGCCCAGTTATGCCACCCCTTGCCTGCAGAGCCGGCAGTCCCTCACCCCTTTTTCAAACACCCTTCCTTGTGGAGTGTTCCCTCAGCCTCCTCTCCTCTCCCTTCTCCTTCGGAGTTCTCTGGGCAGCCGCTGCTTCTGCCCTTGGTCTCTGAGCTGCCCCTCTGCCCCAAAGAGAGCTGCTTCCTCACACTGCCCTACATGGGCCTGGGAAGCACCCCCAGGCCAGCCCCAGAAGCACCATTCGCCTGGGGAGCTTGTAGCCAGGGCTGCTGCAACAAACAGCTGTGCAAGCCTTTGGGAGGCATAGACACAAGAGGGCATCAGAGGAGGGAGGGAAGGACAGAGGGACAGAGACCAGTGTTGCCCGCGGCACCCCTGACCATCATTCAAGGCACCCCAGGGTGCCATGGCACTCTGGTTGAAAGCCACTGGCCTAAGACATAGTGTTGATGACTCCCAGCCTTTTGTATTAGACTATTGAGACGGCCTTGTCTGGGATCACAGAGGACTGCTGTTCTGTACTGAAGTTCTCACCCTGAGCCAGCAGGGGGATACTGTAGATAGTTTTCACTCAGGTCCACATATGCAAATAAGGAATGGAAAGTGACGTTCCCTGTTGCCTTGTAGTGGAGCTCTATATAAGTAGGTTGGCTGAACCTTTCTGTTCAGTTCTGTTCTGGGCCTGTGAATAAACAAGAGCTGTTTGAAGAATTGCTGTGTCGTCTGATATGTTCACCCACAACTTAACAACTGCCACAAAAGCTATAGAGCTTTCTGAAAATGTTTTGGTCCTTCATGTATGCCTGATTTTGTTTTCTCTGCTGGGTGGTTTGGTGTGATCTGCACCTGGGGGCTATGTCCAGTGAACAAAAACCCAGGTGTATTAGACACCATACACCCTCCATAACCCTTTTATTTTGCTTTCACATATTGTAAGAAAGAGGGGATTGTCTTATCACTGACATTTGTAATCTGTTCTGAGAATTCTTTTTAGGTGAAGAATGGGACAAAGCATACTTTAAATAAATAAATACACTTGTACCTTGGGTTAAGAACTTAATTCATTCTGGAGGTCTGTTCTTAATCTGAAACTGTTCTTAACTTGAGGTACCACTTTAGCTAATGGGGCCTCCCGCTGCCGTTCTCATCCTGAAGCAAAGTTCTTAACCCAAGGTACTATTTCTGGGTTAACGGAGTCTGTAACCTGAAGCGTATGTAACCTGAAGTGTCTGTAACCCAAGGTACATGCTGGAGGTGTAAAACAAAAACCAGATGCAGCGGAAATGTATGGAGACTTAAATTTTGGATAAGGCAATGATCCCATTTGGACAAAGAGATTTTAAGGCAAAAGGTAAAGGACTGCTGTACAGTTGAGTCCAAAGTCAAAGGTGACTATGGGGTGGCGACGTTCATCTCTCTTTCAGGCTGAGGGAGCTTGCGTTTGTCCACGGACAGCTTACCGGGTCACATGGCCAGCATGACTAAACCGCTTCTGGCGCAACGGAACACTATGACAAAAACCAGAGTGCACAGAAACACCGTTTACCTTCCCGCGGCGGCGGCACCTATTTATCTACTTGCACTGGCGTGCTTTCAAACTGCTAGGTTGGCAGGAGCTGGGACAAAGCAATGAGAGGTCACTCCGTCACGGGGATTTGAACCGCTGACCTTCTGATCGGTTTAGACCACAATAGGTTGAAATACACATAAACTTTTTGGTTGTGTATCCTGCCCCTTCTTGCCTCCTTTTGTGTGCACTTGAATGTAGTATTGAAGTGTTCAATTAACCATAGTTTCTCATTTACCGGTAACTGAAACCAGTAAACAATGGTCACCAGGTTCTAACTAAGCCAGGCTCTTTAACCACAGCTACCAATGTGCAAGAAATGATGTCAGTTATATGTTAGGTTTGTTATTGGCTTAATCCTTGTGGTTTGTTTAGGGGTAACAAACCATGGCCCCAGGCTCAGACATAATGCTAAACCAGACCGTGGTTTGGCTCCCAGCAGCAGGAGGAGCAAAGCACTCACAATTTCAGCGGTGTGCACTAGCATGCTGCATATTCACCTATAAACCATAGTTTAGTTTAACTAATGTTTGAAATGACGTATGGACATGCGTGTTTGTGTATGGGTTTCTAATGTTATCCAAGGATGTGTATTTATGCATATATATATATTTGTTGCGCATTTGTAGGTCACATTTTCTCTGATCTGTTGTACCCAAAATAAGTGATTAAGACAGAAAAAAAACAAGTATAAAGCAAAAGCATCAAAAGGAACATAGACACAGCAGTAAATTGCAGATAAAAACAAATAAGCACTAATTAAAAGTCTTAGCAGCCTATCTGCCATACCCAAATAGGCTTCAAGTAAAAAAACCCAAACAAACAGAACAATAACTATATACTAAACACCCCCAAAGTCAAATAATTAGGGTAGACTTTTCATAGTGTTTAAAGCAAAATAAAGAAGGCGCCAGTCAGATCTCTTGTGCGAGGTAGTTTCAGAGAATAGAACATAAACTGGATTTTCTTATATAAACTCAATATATTCTGTTCCAATATTAACAGACAAGCATCATGACGTATAGCAGGTGTCAGCAAACTTTTGGCCAGTCCACCGTCTCTCAGACCTTGTAGGGGGCCGGACTATATTTCGAAGAAAAATAAATGAACGAATTCCTATGCCCCACAAATAACCCAGAGATGCATTTTAAATAAAAGCACACATTCTACTCATGTAAAAACACACTGGTTCGTGGACCATCCATGGGCCGGATTTAGAAGGCGATTGGGCCAGATCCGGCCCCCGGGCCTTAGTTTGCCTACCCATGACATATAGATTCCGCATTAAAAATATTGCACACATGAAACACTAGGTGTCACTCTAAAGTAAGACATATTCATAGACACAATGAAGAGAGAGGAACCGTGTTAGCAGCAGCTTTTATATATATTTTTAAGAAAGATAATATATTTAATTATCTTTTCCAAATTAATTCTTTTGCAGCTAAAACACATTCTATTCTCTCTCACTCTCTCACACACACTATATCTATATCTATCTATCTATCATCTATCTATCTATTATCTATCTATCTATCTATCTATCTATCTATCTATCTATCTATCTTTCTGTCTATCTATCTATCTATCTATCTATCTAATTTTTTTGGGACGCGGGTGGCGCTGTGGTCTGAACCACAGAGCCTCTTGGGCTTGCCAATTGGAAGGTCAGCGGTTCGAATCGCGGTTCGAATCCCCGCGACGGGGTCAGCTCCAGTTGCTTGGCCCCTGCTCCTGCCAACCTAGCAGTTCGAAAGCATGTCAAAATGCAAGTAGATAAATAGGTACCACTCCGGCGGGAAGGTAAACGGCGTTTCCGTGCACTGCTCTGGTGCGCTGCTCTGGCTTAGTCATGCTGGCCACATGACCCAGAAGCTGTACGCCGGCTCCCTTGGCCAGTAAAGCAAGATGAGCGCCGCAATCCCAGAGTCGGCCACGACTGGACCTAACGGTCAGGGCTCCCTTTACCTTTACCTATCTAATTTTTAAATATCAAGTATAAAAGCACTCATAGTTCAAACTACAGTCTGATATATCCTGGTTTAATTTTTGAGGGCAAACATATTTGTGCTTGCTTGCTTGCTTGCTGAAGTGACCTAATTGCAGCACATTGTACAGTACAAGGATTGTTCCCTGCAAAATAAAACCTTGCATTACTGCTTCCCAAACATTCCGCAAGAAGTACTTAAACAAGCATCTTTATACAAATCATTGGCTTAAGTGCTGTAAAGTCATGTTTCTCTTCCAGCGCTTGGACAACTCACTGCATCAACAATCTGAAATATGTCACAAATAGATTTAGTCACAGTTTATGGCCTCTAATTGTGAAGCAAATTGTGAAACGAAGACAAGAGTTTCTTTGTGGAGGAAGCCTTATAAAATATGTGATAATGACAGAAGCAAAGTGTCCCACTTTTCAGAAAGTAGAGGACGCCGCTTATGCAACAACGTTTGCACATTTAAGCAGTCATTAGCCATGTTTTCAGCTGAAAAAGAATCCCAAACTGTTAAGTGCAGGTGGATTTCTCGCAATCAGATGTCTTTAAAGAGCAGATTCATGACTTGGGCTAAAACTGCATTGTAAAGAAATAATCCAGAACTTTACATGCATCATGTACTTTGCTCTTTTCAGGAAACCAAAGCAGGGAAAATAGTGGATGATTGTAAATGACCATATAGGTATTTTTTGCAGGTGATTTCCTCCTATCTCATATTTTATGCTGCTAAATTTAGATCACTTTGTCACCAAAGTGTTACATTGCTCCCAGGTTTTGCAATCACATGCATACTATACCCTGGCTTTTGACACCTGAGATGTGCGTTTTCAGGGGCCAACCTAATACTGTGGTTGTAATCTGTTTCAACTGTTTTTCATTCTGAAATTTAAATTGCTGTAACCCACCCTGGGACCTGCTGCGGAAGAATGGGACATGGGTGGCGCTGTGGGTTAAACCACAGAGCCTAGGGCTTGCCGATCAGAAGGTTGGCAGTTCGAATCCCCGCAACAGGGTGAGCTCCCATTGCTCGGTCCCTGCTCCTGCTAACCTAGCAGTTCGAAAGCACGTCAAAGTGCAAGTAGATAAATAGGTACTGCTCCAGCGGAAAGGTAAACGGCATTTCCGTACGCTGCTCTGGTTCGCCAGAAGCGGCTTAGTCATGCTGACCACATGACCCAGAAGCTGTACGCCGGCTCTCTTGGCCAATAAAGCGAGATGAGCGCCGCAACTCCAGAGTCGGTCACGACTGGACCTAATGGTCAGGGGTCCCTTTACCTTGGGTTACAAACTTAATTTGGTCCGGAGGTCCGTTCTTAACCCGAAACCGTTCTTAACCTGAGATGCGTTTCACTAATGGGGCCTCACGCTGCCACCACACCGCCGCACGATTTCCATTCTCATCATGGGGCAAATTTCGCAACCCGAGGTACTACTTCCAGGTTAGCGGAGTTTGTAACCTGAGGTGTTTGTAACCCAAGGTACCACTGTAATACATAAAATGACACCATCCCCCATAAAATTGTCTTTTATAAGAACCATAGAAGTAAATGGAGCCACACAAGAGCACATTTACAGACCCTCCAAGGTCCCTACTTTCCAGGGACAGTCCTGGATTTACAGAAGGCATCCTGGTTTCTGATTTGATCCTGGAATGTCCCGCTTTTCCTTAGGATGTCCCAATTTTCATTGGAGAATGCTGGAGTATATGGAGTTATGCAACCTAAGGAAGTTAGATTGGCTTCAACCAGAGCCAGGGCCTTCTCAACACTGGCCCCGGCCTGGTGGAACACTCTGCCTCATGAGACCAGGGCCCTGCAGGATCTGATTTCTTTCCGCAATGTCTGTAAGACAGAGTTATTCCGCCTGGCCTTTGGCTTGGAGCCAATTTGATTCCCTCCCTCTTTTTCTTTTTCTTTTCCCTCTCCTCCTGCGATGAGGCATTTTAATGAGGCATTTTAATATTTTAATGTTTCAATATTTTAATGTTGTATTTTAATTTTGTTTTAAGTTGTAATCATTCAACTTGTTTTTATTATTGCTTGTTAGCCACCCTGAGTCAGGCCTTGGCTGGGGAGGGCGGGGAATAAATAAAAAAATATTATTATTATTATTATTATTATTATTATTAACCTCTGAGCCAATGAGATAAGTAACTATTCAACCTTTAGAGGACATCTGAAGGCAGCCATGTACAGTGGTACCTTTGGTTACAAACACCTCGGGGTACAGACTCTGCTAACCCGGAAGTAGTACCTCGGGTTAAAAACTTTGCCCCAGGATGGGAACAGAAATTGCACGCCAGCGGGAGAACCCATTAGCTAAAGTGGTACCTCAGGTTAAGAACGGTTTCAGGTTTAGAACAGACCTCCAGAACAAATTAAGTTCGTAACCAGAGGTACCACTGTATAGGGAAGTTTGTTTAATGTTTAGTGACGTTTTTATATATGTTGAAAACTACCCAGAGTGACTGAGGCAACCTAGTGAGATGGGTGGGGTATAAATAATGAAATTATTATTCTAATTATGGAATAGGATGTCTCTGTTTCATTGGAGATATGTTGGAAAGTATGCATTTGTATTCTTGCACAGCTTCTATTACTTGCACAGGACAATTTTCCAGATAACTGTGCTTTTACTTGGAAGTACGGTAAGTCCTATTGAACTTAGTGGGCACCTGCTTCTGATAATAATAATAATAATTTTTTATTTGTACCCCGCCCATCTGGCTGGGTTTCCCCAGCCACTCTGGGTGGCTTCCACAGAAACCAAAAATACAGTAAAATCACACATTAAAAACTTCCCTGAAGGACTGGGGCAAAGTGACAGACTGAGTTTTTTTTAAAAAAACTGGCAAAGTAATAATGTCATTGCAATTTTCTTGCGGGCAAGTATCCCAGCTTAATGTTTAGGACCATTGAGGCAATTATATAACAAACAGAGCTTTCATATTAAGAATTCCCCAATAGATTGGTCTTAAGATCAAAGTCAATAATATACAGACTCTTTGTTAAAAAACAAGCAAACCATTCTATGTAATATCTAGTCTATGGAGGAATATATTACAGAATATTAGCAGGCAAGCTCGTTCACATAAGAAAAATACAACAATAAGCCAACAATTTTTCTGTTCCCAAGTATAATCTGCTCCTCTTGATCTTTGATCATCAGATTCCTTGACTCCTGGACCATCTGACCACTTGGACTGCTGTTGTTCAATCCTAGGACTGGACCTGACACTGGATATGGACCCTGCCTGCAGGCAAGTGCACCTCTGACACTCTGTTGGTTGGCTGGTTGCCCACTCCCCTTAGCTTGCTCGTTGTTTCTTCAGCACGAAATTGTGACACATTACACTTTACCCAACCCGCAATAGCTCCTTCAAATCCCCAACACTGTTGCCAATCCTCATTCCCTACAATTTGCCAAAATTTCCCCACACTTCATCTATACGTTCTCCCTCCTCTACGCAGATTGGCCCAGGCCCAATATCTCATGGCCACTTAAGGAGAGGATGATGAAGGGCAGAAAGTATTGGATGGATTTGCAGCTAGCTGACTGACTGAACCTAAAGAACGCTCACTAATGGTTCCTCATCAACTTGGGGAAAATGGACCCGTTGTTCTATGTCTTTATAAATGACTTGGATGAAGGCATTGAGGGGATGCTCATCCAATCTGCAGATGACACCAAGATGGGAGGGTTAGCCAATGCCGTTGAAGACAGATGTCTCAACAGACATGCACAAGAATGCACACCTGCACACACACACACACACACACACACACACACTGATTCAGGTGTGTTTTGAACTTTCCCACAAATAAGGTATTGCGAACTAGTAACCAACTTAAGCATTGTACTGATGATGATGATGATGATGATATTTGTATACCCCACCCTTCACCCAAAAGATCACAGGCTGGTTCACAGCATAAAAATACAAAATGAGAATATAAAATATAAAATAAATGTTTACTTGTAGGTAAGTTCCACTGTGTTCAATGGAGTTTACTACCAGGTAAGTATGCATAAATGATTTCAACTTGAAGATCTGAAATCACAACTTTGAACATGAACAAGGCTTTGTCAGCAGCCTGGGTGCTACGTTCTAAACCAGCTGAAACTTCCAAAGGCTTTTCAAAAGTCGCCCAATGTATAATTAGTAGGTTCACCAACCCCTGGGAACAGGAGACTAGAGTTATGCGCTGAAATGCATTGCAACTGTTAGAAGGCCCAGGAGAAAGGTATTTAAATATTATCCTACGATTCTGGAAAAGCAGAGAAGCTCAGTAACATCTACATAATGTGTTCCTTGTCTTCTTTCCTGAATGCACCCGTTGTCCAGCATAACTTGACTTCTCATAATTACATATAATTAAATAAAGTAAAATTAAGTGTGACTGGCAAGATAGAAGACTAGGGTAGTAGCGGGAAAATGCACGGCCTCTGTATGTGCGAATGTGATATTCACTTCAGAATATGTTGTTACTAGAGTGCAGCATAACGCGTACATTTGAATGGTCGCACAGGGGTGTAGGAAGGGGGGGGCGCCCCAGGTGCCATCATGGGGGTGTGTGTGACAATTTATCAAGGAACAATTACTGCCCTACTAGGGAGGTTCATAAAAAACTTTTTTTAAAAAATGCCTGCTGCGAAGGTCTTATCTTACTACAGTAGGGATTATATAGCTATATATGAAATTTCATGCATATCAGTTAATATATTGACCCTCCTCCATGAAAATAGCTGTTTACTTGGCTGTTTTCCTATGTCGTGAAGGCTGAAATTTCAATTCAGTGGAGCAGGGTTGAGATATTAACTGATATGCATGAAATTTCAGATAGCGACTTTGAGAGTATGTTGTCCCTTACTCATGAAAAAGAACAGAAACTAAATCTCAAACACCTTATCCCCTTTTGACATGCCCCTGATAGCCATACATAGATAATTAGCGGCTCTGATTTGCCTTTCCAGGGACGAGCAACAGCCAGTTGTGCTGTTGTCAATGAAAATAACATTTCCCCATAATTTTTGCACTGTATTGCAGGCCCACGGTGCATGGAAAGAGGAACCACAATTCCTACAGCCTTTTCAACACAATGGGGACATTGATGAATCACTGTATTTTAATATTCTGCTGGAAGCCGCCCAGAGAGGCTGGGGAAACTCAGTCAGATGGGTGGGGTATAAATAAATAAATAAATAAATAAATAAATAAATAAATAAAATTATTATTATTAAGACCATTATCTGAAGGAAGGCAGAAGGTAGGTTTTTTGGGGGGGGCAGGACCACATCCCCTCCTATTTGTATTCAACAATTGCTTAAAAAAAAAGGACAAGGGGAGCACAGATTTGCCGAAAATGTGCATACATTTGCTAACATACATACATACATACATATATGCACATTTAGAAATAAATGCTATAATTTAAATAGTCAAGTACATATCTTGCATTTCTATCTGCTGTCTGGGTTTTGTTTGATTGGCAACTTCAAGACCTCTGCTCTCTTTTTGGTCCTAAGCTGGGACTGGAAAGGCCTTTAAACCAATAACATCTTTAAAAAGAGGATTGTCCTCTGTACAGTAGGACATCTGGCCACTTTAAAACAGTTGTGTGTACAAATTTTATACCAAAATCTGCAGATGGTAGGGAAGAGGAGGTGATGTAATTCTGTTTCCTCATTCAGTATATACATGGGTGGGGAATAGCTGAACAAGCTATGAGTTTACAGGGATTGCTATGAGTCACATTTTACTGTGTCATGAGCCCTCTGATATATTTACCAGAAAACTCCTGGTATCTGCTACTGCTGAATGTTTAATGTGAAGTATTTGTTCTACTGATATGCCGACATTAGAGCAAGCATAAAAAAGAAATCATTAGATGGGTAGACACTGTCCACTGAAGACTGAACTCAGTCCCTTTTATGGGATAGTTCTTGCATAATGACATCAGAAAATGAAAAAGGGTAATGCCTAGCACTTTCCGATCAGAAGGTTGGCGGTTCGAATCCATGCAACGGGGTAATCCATGCTCCTGCCAACCTAGCAGTTTGAAAGCACGTCAAAGTGCAAGTAGATAAATAGGTACCGCTCTGGCGGGAAGGTAAACGGTGTTTCCATGCGCTGCTCTTTTAAGCAACTCTCTCTCGTGGAATGATATGTAATCTGATATCAAAGTGCAAAATAAATATTTATCCATCTAACACTCAGGATAGATGTATGTCAGACCCTCTAAGTGTCCCTATTTTTCAGGGACAGTCCTGGATTTACAGAAGTCGCCCCCAGTTTCTGATTTGATCTTGGAACGTCCCACTTTTCCTTAAAGGTAAGGGACCCCTGACCATTAGGTCCAGTCGTGGCCAACTCTGGGGTTGTGGCGCTCATCTCACCTTTTTGGCCGAGTTTCACAGGAGAAATGTTGGAGGCTATGGAGTTATCTGACCCCTGCAGCCATCTGAAGGCAGCCCTGTATATGTTTTTTGTGTGTTTTTTTAAAAAAAGTTTTATTATGTTTTTATATATGTTGGAAGCTGCCCAAAGTGGCTGGGCTAAGTCAGTTAGATGCATGGGGTATAAACAGTAAAATGATTATTATGGAAATCCCTATTTTCACCAGAGAAATGTTGGAAGACATGGTAGGGCCTTCTGGCGGTTCCCTCGCTGCGAGGTAGAGGGCCTTCTCGGTGGTGGCATCCGCCCTGTGGAACGCCGTCAGATGTCAAGGAAATAAACAACTATCTGACTTTTAGAAGACATCTGAAGGCAACAATGTTTAGGGGAGTTTTTAATGTCTAACGCTTTACGATTTTTTTAGGTGATGTATGCCACCCAGAGTGGCTGGGGAAAGCCAGCCAGATGGGTGGGGTATAAATAATATAATTATAATTATAATTATAATTATAATGTGTGTTGAACTGGCCATGTCCTCCTTTGTACTACAGTCCCAGCTTTCCCCAGCTTCATTCCCGTCAAGTTTTGGCAACAGCCTGCGATCATTTTAAGCTGGGCTTCCCAATGGTCGTCTTCCCCTCAGATAAGAGGCACTTGCTGACAATTTGGCGCAAAATGGAAAGAAGTCCCAGCAAAGGAAGACTGGATATAAAAACTTATGGAATATACAGAAATGGAAAAATAAAAAATCAAGATAACCAACTTTTTATAAAAGAATGGAAATGGTTTATTGAATATTTACAGATAAATTGCAAACTGATAAAAACATTGGCAGGACTATTGTAACAACCTGCAGTTTCATTAAGAGCGTATATGTAAAGCAGATAATTAAACGAGCAAATTAAATGAATTTGGATATGCAGAAGGTATTAAAAAAACAAATTTAAGGAACTGCAGAAAGATGGGGAAGTCAAGCTTTGAAATGTTAGAATGATTGTAAAATGAATGAAATGTATAAATCTGAAAAGTATATATATAGAGAGAGAGAGAGAGAGAGAGGGAGAGGGAGAGAATTTGGCGCAAAAGACAACAGCCTTTTGAAGGAAAGGAAATTAATAATAATAGTAATAATATACAAAGAAGAATGAAGGCAGGGATACCGGCTATGACCAGGGATATTTTCCCCTCAGCTCGCCTTTGTCAACTCATTACCACACTGATGATAACTTATGTTGGAAATGTAAAGAGAAAGAAGGCACTTTTTTCATATGTGGTGGACATGTCCCAAGGTGAAAGACTTCTGGGAAATGATTTATAATGAATTAAAAAAAAATGTTGAAAAATACATTTATTAAGAAACCAGAAGCCTTTCTACTTGGAATAACAGGACCGGAATTGCCCAAGAAGGATGTCAAGACTGTTTTTGTATGTCACTACAGCAGCAAGACTTTTATTAGCCAAAAACTGGAAATTGCAAGAAATACTGACATTAGAAGAATGGCTGATGAAAATGGACTTTTTGGAGCTGGCTGACCTGACTGGAAGAATCCGCGATCAGAAAGAGGAGGAAACACAAGAAGACTGGAAGAAATTTAAAGAATATTTAGTGAGATTCTGTAATATAATTAGGAAATCCCTAGAAGTAACAGATTAGGCTAAGGGATAGAAAAAGATGAATAATAAAGATTATCATGGATGACAATTGGAAGTAAGCTTAAGTTTGTAATGAAAGAAGAAAGTGATGTTATAAATATGAAATTGGGAACTGCTAAATATGTAATAGGATGAAATCCAGATTGGAGGGTGTCGGGGAAGTCTTTTAGCAATATAAATACACCAGGGAATAAGAAAAAAATATTCTTTTATTTTGTGTGTTTTTATTAAGTTTTTATGTTGTGTCAAATGTAACATTTTTCTTTTGTGTTTTTGTCTGTGTTATAAGAGAAAACTAATATATATATATATATATATTTTTGGGGGGGGACAAAACTCTGAGGCGTTTGGGCGCCTCGAAACCGCCCTTTCCTCCCGCCTTCACACAACCACGAACGCGCAACCGCCGCCTTCTCGAGACCGCCATGAGGTCGCCATTCCTGCCCTCAGGAGAGCCGCCTTTTTCGCGCGGGCGAGGGGCACTTCGCCGCCGCCATCCCCTCACCCCGAGTTGCCCAGCCATCTCCCTCCCAGCCAAATCCCTTTCCCCGCTCCTTCGGTTTCGTTTTCGGCGCCTGCGCCTCCTCCCGCTTCCCTCCCCTTGACGAGGCTCGGGAAAGCCAAGCCGCCAGGCGGGCCGAGCTGATTTCCCGCCTCTTTTTCCCTCCCCGCCTCGAGGCCGGCGGGGCAAACGGCCGCAACGAAAGCGCCATCTACGGGCATGGGGCGCGCACTGCCGGCTCCCTTCGCCGCCACCCCTCCTCCTCCGTCGCGGCCGAGCGGGCAGGAGGGAGCCTGCCGTGGGGCTGCGGGGTTTGTGAGGGGGGATCCCTCCCAGCTGCTCTCGCTGAGGGAAAGTTCGTGGCCGCTGAGGGAGACATGAGCGGAGGCGGCGGCCGGCGGGGGAGCGGCCGGAGCTGCCGGGGCGACGAGGAGGAGAGGGAAGCGGCTCTCCAGAAGCTCATCGTCCGCCTGAAGAATGTCCAGGAAGGGAAGCAGATCGAGACCCTCGTCCAGATCCTGAGGGATCTCCTCGCCTTCGCCTCGTCGCCCAGCGGTAAACTCCGGAGAGCAGCCTTCGCGTTTCGGGGTTTTATTCTTGCTTGGCTTTCCGAGCTGTTGAGTAACGTGGCAATAACTTTTTCGCTCTCTCTCTCTCTCCCCCCCCCCCCGGCATTTTCCTATTTCGCTTTTCCTTTTTATTTCTTTTCTCTCCCTCTCTTCGGTCTCGCTCAGGTCCTCCCTTGCTCGTCGGCAAGAACGTCCACGTGCCTCTGTTGTTGGTGCTGGCCTCGTACATGAGGGTGGCGAGCGTGCAGCAGGTAAATAAAGAACAGCACGTGTGAAAGAAGAACGGAAAATGCTGGCACGGTTGAAAAATGTGTGCAAAACCAGCTGGCAGCACTGAGATGATAAATTCAAGGGTGTAGATCAGTTTTGAGGGATGCAACACTGAATGGTTTCGCGTGTGTAAACTATTCGGGGATTAATGAGAAAGAGAAGAAGGGAAGCTGTTGGTTTAAGGTGGTTTAAAAGAATACAGTGGTACCTCGGGTTACATACGTTTCAGGTTACACACTCCGTTAACCCAGAAACATTGCTTCAGGTTAAGAACTTTGCTTCAGGATAAGAACAGAAATCGGGCTCCAGCGGCAGGTTAAGAACAGTTTCAGGTTAAGAACAGACCTCCGGAACGAATAAAGTACTTAACCCGAGGTACCCCTGTATTCTAAAATGTAAAATAGAAAAACTTAATAAAAATCCTATAAAATAAAAAATAAAGAATTGTTTGTTGGGTTGTAGAATTGAGCACTTGGAAGGGAACCCCCCCGGGTCATCTAGTCCAAGGCAGGAAGAAGCAGGTGGCCCAAATGGGAATTGGACCCCTTGGCTTTATCAGCGACATCCTCTAACCCATTGAGTTATCGGCTCCTCTTTTTTTTTTACTTCTCCCACCCCTTCTCCCCACTTTTTAGCCCAGTGCATAGAGAATTGTAGAGGCGGAACCACAAGGGTCGTCTAGGCCAACCCCCTGAGATGCAGGAATCTTTTGCTCAAACCCAGAATCCTGAGATTAAGAGAGTCGTGATCTACTCACTGAGCTATCCCAGGAGATGAAGAACAATTCGACTTTGTTTTCTCCAACCTCACTTTATTGCAGGGTGATGTCTACTGCAAAGTTTAATATGATATCAGGATATAGAAAGGGATGCCCAAATGGAAATCCTAGGTCTGAAGATGCTCTTTGTGGTGATTAGGGATGTCTCAACTCAATTTGTACCCATTTCTAAAGCAAATTTGGGTTCACTTCATGTGTGAGTTACTTGAAAATGGGGAAGCAAGAAAAAACGTGCCATCCTGAAGAGAAACTATTAGGCTCATGACATATGCATTCATCCTTAAGGTGCCCTAAAACTTGATGTTTCCGCTGCTAGTGCATGAGGCTATTATGTCTATCCTTTGAAAATGAGAGTACTGCAAAAATAAGTGACTTGAATGTTCAAGTTCAGCCATCATTCCAGTTCCGTAAATCCAATTGACCTTGTCTTGAAGCTCTTCCCCTGGGGCATTTCTACCTTTTGTAAACCACCCTTTGATCCTTGAATGAAGGGCAATATAGAAATTTAATAAATAAAATTATTTAATAAATAAAAATTTGATGGCAGGCAATGGTGTAACCCATGAAATTCTTGCCATTAGTTTTTTTTCATGTCGGAAAAAATGTTAACTGTAAAATACGTGCTGCAGGTATAGACTTCAGCATGGTGGTCTTATATCACAACTGCTGTCTCATTTTGGTTAAGTTTAAAAGCAGTGCAAGTTGAAAGGAAATGAACCCATCTATTATACGTCTTAAGATTTGACCTGGATGTTCTAACAGGCTAGCCCACTTTAAAACAACAATGTGAAAAGTATTATTTAAAGGAGTTATTCAACTTTGCTTGATTTGCATGTATAATTTTAATTGAGATATGTAACTATAAGTATTTTCAAACAACGTTCTTAGAAAACATGAATACAAAATAGCTAGAGACTAAATGTCAAGAAATTTACATATCTGTTTCATCCGGCTTATATAAATGGTTTCTGCTTTAAGTACACGACATATTGTATAATGAGCAGAGAATATCGCACCTCAAGCAGTAATTTTAAATAAAGGAAACTGTTGGAATGCGAACCATACATTTTAAAAAGGAAATTATGTGGGTGTGTTTAGTTATCATAATAATATGAGTGTTTTTCAGGCAGAAATGAACAAGAAGGCAGCTGGCAGCCTCTATGTCCTATCAAGTCTGGTTCTGCTTTTGGGGGAGGATACCTGTGAAGATCTCTCCATGATTAAGTTATCATACACTCAAATTAAATAAGAAGTGATCCCCCCCCCATTCTCTTCAGGGTTTGATATGGATGCTTTGGACAAAGTTGATGATTATGGACTCTTTGCACTGCTGTGGCCTTTTTTCATCAGGGCAAATCAACATGCTAGTTTATTATTGGCTTCATGACTGCAATACAAGCAGTGCCTTGTGCCGTAAAGCCAAATGTGCATCCTACACAATGCATTTCTGGAAATAAGCGATTTGCTTTGGATTTGCTCAAGTGGTTAAAGCTTTTCCTTCAAAGTGTGAGGGGGGTGGGTTTGAAGGAATGTGGACGAGGAAATATTTGATCACTGCACTGCACTCTTGGGGGGGAAAGTAGAATACAGTGGACGCTCGGGTTGCAAACGTGATCCGTGCGGGATGCACTTTCGTAACCTGGAGCGTTGGCAATTTGCCTGAAATGGTAGATTCCATGATAATTCCTCCTATTTTGATTCTGCTGATTATTTGAAGTGGCTTTTAGTTATGTTGTCACTTGAGGAACAGGGCTGCCCTGAGGGCCCTTATACATAAGCACAAGGCATTTCTGGCAGCTCTTGTCTTTTCACTTTCATGCTACTCTCCAAAAGCCCTTGAAGCAACACTCCTAAGAGACGCAATGACTTTCCCCCTACTTGCTAGTAGTTCCATGTTCAATGCTTGGACTGCTGCTGGGTAGCAAAGCACCGGATGCTGCTGTCACTGCAAAGGATTGGATCAGGAGAGAAATAACAAGAAAAACTTGGGCCAATCTCATCATATTTTGTGCCTTGTTAACGTGTATGCTGCGTCCTATTAATTTGTTGGACTAGATGACCCTTGGGATCCCTTCCGACTCTACAATTCTATGATTCTAGGAAGTGAAAACCAATTTCAGATCCTCATGACAGTGTGTTTTATCTCTTGAAATTGACAGAAGGAGAAGTACCATATTTTTCGCTCCATAAGACACACTTTTTTCCTCCTAAAAAGTAAGGGGAAATGTGTGTGCGTCCTATGGAGCGAATGGTGCTGCGCAGAGAGGGAGAGCTGCGCAGCGCCCCTTCAGCGAAGCGGGAGGAGAAATGGAAGGGGCTCCGTTCTTTCGCTTTGCTGGAGAGGCGCGGCACAGAGGAGAGATTTTTTTTCTTGTTTTCCTCTAAAAACTAGGTGCGTCTTCTAGAGCGAAAAATACGGTAATGTCCTTAGGTGATTTGCCTTTACTATCTTAATGCCTTTAGGGTAAACTAGAAGTTTATATTTCAGACCTCAGTTTCTGAATTTGACTAAATAAGTAATACAGTTAAAATGCAAATATGTACTTGTGTTGCGAATTGGTCACAGGGCATGCATAAATTGGCAGGACGCCTCTGGAATCCTTTCAGATTACCACTTCGATGTTTATTCTGCAGAGATCTGACCTTTTAAGTGTGTATTATTCACAGTTGAAAGTATATTCCATGTAGTTTACCATTTAAATGGATATTCTTTGAACTGGAGTGATGTGGGCATTGCTTCCACATTGTCTGGACATGCAGTGCATTGATAACACATTAATACACTGCGTCCACAATGCCTATCTCACTATGTATGATGCATACATTATCAGTGAATTACCAAGCTGAAGTCTCTCTTATGGAAGCTTGAGTAGTGTTGGGAAATCCCTAAGCATGTGAATGAGGCTCCAAAGGTGTCTTGTGACAATAGCAGTAGCTGTCAACTTTTTTTGGACTGGCAGTTGGAATCAAATGCAGAATGAAAATACCCAAATTGTGCCATAGGAGGAAGTGTTTTTGTGTATGTGTATTTAAATAGCAATTGTGCATGTATATATGTGTGTGTGAGAGAGAGATAATATTTTTGAAGCAAAAAATCAATTAAAAATCCCCTCAAACCACTACAAGTTGTAAACTAGTACAGTGGTACCTCGGGTTACATACGCATCAGGTTACAGACTCTGCTAACCCAGAAATAGTACCTCAGGTTAAGAACTTTGCTTCAGGATGAGAACAGAAATCATGCTCCGGTGGCACGGCAGCAGCAGGAGGCCCCATTAGCTAAAGTGGTGCTTCAGGTTAAGAACAGTTTCAGGTTAAGAACAGACCTACAGAACGATTTAAGTACTTAACCCAAGGTACCACTGTATCTCAATCTGAATAGTGTAATAGCATGTTTTGAAAGTTGGACTAAATCTGCCATTGTAACAGTCCATCCTAAGAACTTTGTAGTTGTAAAGTCTTGTGATGGCTTGATGAGTGCTTTGAAAACTAGTTGTGTTTTTTGCTTTTAAGGTGGGATGGTCGCTTCTTTGCAAACTTATCGAAGTTTGCCCAGACACGCTTCATAACTTAGCAGCTCCTCAAGGTGTTGGGAAGGATTGGGAAGTGCTTGGTGTTCACCAGTAAGTACATTAATGTTTTAAAAATAGTGTAATGTGTACAATTCAGTGTTTCCACGAAATGGAAATACATAGAAATTACTGTTATTACTGGAGAAATGTGATACTCATCTCTGAACCTTTGTTAACTATTTCAATTTCTGGGCAAAATCAAGCAAGCCTTACTTTTATCACTGTTTTGGGGCAAGAGTTGTGGGGGTTGGGGTCTTTTTTACCTAATAATTTCCCATTTGAGATTGTGGGGCTGTTCGCTAGGTTTGGAAAGAAACAAAATATGGAAAGAAATTCCTAGAGTGGTGTGCCATTTTAGCTTTCTAATGTATAAATGTATTGTTGTGTTTGGTTTGGTTTGGTTTGGTTTTATTCTTTTGTGGCAGGGTGACTTTAGTGTAAATGTTTATGTTATGTTTAAAAGCTGTTTATCACCTTGTGCATTTGTATTGTTTTAAAATATGTGTTTTGACAGAGTTCCCTGCAAGAATATTGATAACTTACACTAAAAACAAGTGAATAATAAATTGTCACTAACAGTTGGCAGAAGATTTGCTTCTTCTCCTTTGACTTAATAACCAAATGTATGAATCGTTCTCAGAAGAAAAGAAAGAACAGTTGTAAATATAAGAAGTTGGTGTTTAATTTTGCATGTTGTTACTGTGGACCAGAATATAATATCTGATGTCAGGAATACCTGATTGTCTCAGCCTCACTATGTGAAAAACACAGGTTTAGACATCTGTTTCTTAATTTTCCACTGCCACCAATTCTCTCAGAATGTTTACAAAACCTGCTGGTAGCTAGTGTATTAAGCTTAGGTGTGAAGTGGATGCCAGCACTAGACAAAGGATGATATTTTAACTAAGATTGTTTTATTGAGTGGAAACTATGTACATAAGGAAGCAGCATTACAGTATTTACATTAAGGTCTTAAAAGTGCTTGACAAGAATTTCTATAGCCTCAAGACAATGTTGCTGACCCCAGCCTTTTAGTGGCTTTTACCTCAGGCCAAATTCCATTATCTTCCACCCTAGCCAATTACTCCCACAACCCAGTCTAGCCGCTGGAGACAGTCTGCCTCCTAAATTTCCTTCTCTGCTTTTACAGTGGTACCTCTAGTTGCGGACGTAATCCGTTTTGGGGTGCCATTCGCACCCCGAAAAGTCCACAACTAGAGTGCCTCTTCTGCGCATGTGCGCAGCGCGATTGCTTCTGTGCATGCACGTAGCGTGCAGATCGCTTATGCGCATGTGCATGCCGCGTTTGTAAGCTGAAAGTCCATAACAAGAGCAGAACGCAACTTGAGGTACCACTGTACTGGCTGCTTGGCAGGATAGGCCACTTGTGTAATCTCAGGAGAACTTTTCAGCCCAACTCAATTACCAGGTCTTTTTCAATCTTGACCACACAAGTATTAACAACACACAAAGTATTAATATCCAGGCCTTAGCTATTCTCCTCAACTTTTCTCTCTGGTCTTTTGCTCACTCCTTCCTTTTTTATTTTGAATTTATTTATGATGTTCAATTTTATACATTTCAATAATTTTATAATCATTTTAACATTTCAAAACTTGACTACCCCCTCTTTCTGCAGTTCCTTAAATTTATTTTTAATATTTTCAGCACATCCAAATTAACTTAATTTACTCATTTGTTCATCTACTTTAAATATATACTTTTATAAAACTGCAGGTTATTACAATAATCCTGCCAATGTTCTTATCTGTTTACAATTTATTTGTAGATATTCAATAAACCATTTCCATTCTTTTATAAAAAGTTGGTTATCTTGATTTCTTATTCTTCTGGTAAGTTTCACCAATTCTCCATATTCCATAATTTTTTGTATTCATTCTTCCTTCGCTGGGACTTTTTCTTTCCATATCTGGGCAAGTAATATTATTGCCGCTGTACCAGCGTACATAAATAAATTTCTATACAGTTTGGGCAGTTCTGTCCCTATAATCCCAAAAGGGAATTGCTCACTCCTTCCTCATCAACTCCTTTCTCTTCCACCTCTTCAACTGCTTTTCCTTAACTGACAGTTGACTTCCCAGTGACATATAACTCCCACCTGACTGGACCTTCAGCCAATCAGATTCTGCTCTTAACCACACCAGCCAGACTAAGAAGGTAAAGGACCCCTGCATGGTTAAGTCCAGTCAAAGGTGACTGTGGCGTTCTTCAGGCCCGAGGGAGCCTAAATTAACCTGATTCAGGACCCACTTAATAAAATCTGAGATTGGCTCCCTCTCTCCTCTGTTAGAACCAGTCACCAAAAACTGCTGCTACACAGGGCTGTGGCATCGTAACACAAGGGGTCCTGCCCAGATGGAACCACTGTTCAGATTATATTCCCCTCCAGTTTACATCATTTTCCTTCCAACAAGCCATTGTACTGCTTATAGGATCTGTGCATAAGCTTCAAAAAAGCAAATGGGTGGGGTATAAATATTATTATTATTAAGTTTCTTGAAGAGGAAATTGATTACAAATCCGTGAGGCTGGGTAGAGCTAATTTGGGCAACAACTTCTATAGCACAGAAGGGGCCTGGGTGGAAGGTTTGGAGAAGATAGGCTTTTTCTCATTACATTCTTAGTTTTACCTAAGTGTCTCTAGCTTTTAATGAGTTTTTAGGGTGGTAATAAGTCCATCTCTCTTTCTTAGGAGCTCAGTAAAAAAACCATGGAAATGTGATATTAATGCTTATTTTGTCTTTTGTCTATATTTGTATATTAGTATCAAGCGGATGACCTGGATATGCTAAAGGAAATCTTAAAAATGTACACACAACAGCAGTGCTGTAAGATGATTAAAACTTTCAGAAAAATATCTGTCCCTTTTTAGAGAACAGAAACTTCTGTAACTGATGAATTTTTCATGAAAGCTTTTGCCATAATGAATGTGTTAGTCTTTAAGATGCCACAGGACTCTTGGATGTTTCTGTGGTAGAACAAGGCTAAATCTGCCCAGGCAGCCTACCTTGTCCCTTGGGTCTGATGACTAATGTTGTGGTAAATAGTAACCATTTTCAAGGAGGAAAAAAAGTAAAGTCTCCTAGTTACTTTCTGAATATTTCAACATCTGTTTTGTCACAGAGCTTTCAGGAAGTAGGGGAGATGAAAACATTTCACTTTTGTCTTGAAACAGCTTTTGAGGTTGTGAATACTGGGAGAGAGGTTTCCGCAATATGTTTTACTGTTGATCTGAGTGGTGAACTAATAATTTTCTGCGTGTTTTTTTACCCCACCTTCATATTGGTAGCTGCTTCTTACTATATTAGTTCATAGTTTTACACAGCTCATATTTCCTACTCCTCTTCTGGGCTCAAGCCCTTTCATTGGCAGGAGGACACTTTTGGATCCAGCCAAAAATGTTTTGTAAGGTCACATAAATGTATACTTCTCCAGAAATCGAGAAAAAAATCCATCATTTGATAGACCTGCCAAATTGTAGCAGGTTAGCTCCTGTCCCCTCCTGTTTCCAGCAAATGGTATTCAATCGCATACTAGCTCCGGCCATGGAGGCAAAGCGTAACCATTGCGGCTGGTAGCCACTGATAGACTTATCTTCCACAAATTTCCCCAATCCTTCTTAAAAATAATCAAACACTACTACTTTTGGGAGTGAAATCCACAGTTTAACTCTGAATCTTCCAACACTCAGGTTCACTGGATAGCCCTGAGTTCAAGTGTTAATGAGAGGGAGAAAAACCTTTCTTAATCCATTTTCTCCACACCATGCATCATTTCATTCAACTCTTTCTCCTCTTACTCACCTTTTCTCTAAACTAAAAAGCCACAGATTTTGTAACCTTTCCTTATAAGGGAGTTGCTCCATTCTCTTGATCATTTTGGTTTCCTTTTCCCAAATCTTTTCCAGCTCTACAATGCCCTTTTTGAGGTGGGGTGATGAAAACCGTGCACAGTATTCAAAATGTGTTTACACCATATATTTGTATAATGGCTTTATGATACTGATGTTTTTATTTTCAGTTCCTTTCCTAATGATTCCTACCATGACACTTGCGTTCTTCGCAGCTGCCACACACTGGCTCAACACCTTCGTGGAGCTATACACTACAATTCCAAGGTTTCACTAGTTTAGATCCCATGAGTGTTTGTGTGAAATTACAATTTTTTTGTTCCAGTGTGCCAACACACTGAATTGCATTGTCCATAAACCCAGTTTGGAGATATCCTTTTGGAACCCTTCACAATCTCTCTTCATTTTAACCACCCTGCATGATTTCGTATCATTGGCAAACTTGCCTATCTCAGTGCTCACCATTGACTCTAAATAATATACAGTTCTAAGCTGCACATGTGGCATTAGCATTTAAGTTAAATTGCAGTACTTGAACACAGCATGTGCAACTGGGAAGATAAAAAATTCTGAAGATCTGTTGATCTTGAGGAATAGCAATACAGTATATAATATAAAAGCAGATGTGCCACATTAAGAAAGTGGGAAACCCACCTGACACATTAAGGGAAGAATAAGATTGACAGCAAAGCCAGCTGTTCTCTGTGTGTTTGTGTTTATACACATGTATAAACTGACACCAGGTAATTGCCTTGCTGCCTGCTAAAAACATTTTTGTTCAGTTCTATTTGATCACAAAAATGACCACTGAGCATATGCAGAGTAACTTTCATCACTAAGAATAGGTTGCCGTTGTCATACTCTTAAAATTAATTATCCCCAGGGCAGACAGCAAGGATGTCACATAGATCTGAGCCGTCTGTCTTGTTAGAGATTAAGCACTGCTTGCCCTCCCTGGATTATATTCTGAGAGCAATTCATTTTTTCTCTTATGAAACTGACAGTGCTCCTACTTTCACTACTACCAAATGACATGAAAGAACTTCATATCTGACTATATCTTCTTATTCTTTTATCGCTGTACACAGTTGAATGTGGGATGAGTTGAAGGTATACAGCACTGCTACCTAAGACGTTGTATTCCATAGCCTGTGGAGCCATTCTAAAAGTTTGGAGGAAATTTGCCCGATCCCTTCATTTCTGCATATCTTTGAAGCTTATTTACATGCACTGAATGCAAAGCTAATAATTAGACCCTTTGGGGAAATATCACCCTGGTATGTGACAAGGTTTTAAGCTGATTTGAATCTTTCCTTGGAGTCTGTCAGTGCAGAGTTTAATGAAACAAGGCGGTTGCACAGTTGTGCCTTGGAGTGCCCTCTGCAGCATAATAAATATTGACAATGCACCATGGCAGCTTAACAAGTATCATGCTTAATTAGTGTGTTAAGCTGAATCTTCCTTTCTAACTGTCTCAAACTTCTTCAACAACCGCTAAATCACTCTTCCTATAGTTAGTGCAAAAAGCTGAGGATGCTTTGTCTTATTGGCAGAAGTTCAACAGTGATTTGTAGTCATTGCAGGACCATGGATGTATCATGTAGAAGCTTTCAGCTGCATTGCATTTCACCAGTGTACCATAAATATCTTACAAATACTTTGCTATGTGAGCACCTCCATGCATTTGTATGTAAAGGGGCAGTGGTCAAGGTCATTTGGTCGTTGTTTGCCTATCAGCCTTGCTATATCCCCAGCAACAATGCCAGTCCCTTCAGCCAGAACTCATTTTGGTTCAAGTGTATGCACGGAGTGGGGAGAATGCATAGCATCTTCCTCTGATAATCCAGGAGATCCTTATTTATTTTATTATACTTGTATCCCATTCACATCCCCACCACCACCAAGGACCTTAGGGCAGTTCTATCCCCTTTTCATTCTTGGAACGCTTTGAGGTAGGTTAGGCTGATTTGATAGTGCCTGGCCTAGGGCTTTTGAAATTCATGGCTGAGTATTTGAACTTTAGTCTCCCCAATCTAACACTCTAACCCAGGGCAGTCCAACACACAGTCCTCAAGCCCTTTTTAGCAGCTCTTGGCAACATTTCATGCCCCTTACCCTCCTGTGAAGTGCTGGATTTTGGCAAGGAGGTGGGAGGGCTCTGAGAGGGTCCTAGAGTCCTCCACCCTCTTTCCCTAAGCCTAGTTCGTGCTTTCTCAGCTTTGGGAAGGAAGTGGAAGGGTTCTAGGACCCTGTCAGAGCCTCACACCTCCTTCTCAAAGCCTGGCTCCTCACTTATCCAGCTTTGGAAAGGCAGCATGAGGGTGTGTGTGTGTGAAATTTTGACTGTGCTCCCACCACCTCTGCACAACAAGGCAGTGTGCGGCCTGTGGGTTATGTGTCGAAGTACTTTTGGATCCCATTTGGTCTGAAAATTTGGGCTGCCCTGCTCTAATCAATTTGGCTCACTTTGATTATTTGGGTGATGTGAGAGGGTCCCTAGAGGTCTGAATGCTCAGTGGACAGGCAGATATTTGATGACAGCCACCTGATATAGATAGTGATATTTGTGTTCAGAGGTGCATGGATATACATCTGGATAGTCATCCATGTTGTGATATCCATTCAGATTCCATTAGCTAGTTGTGTCTTTTGAAGCATATGTCCATCTCAATTGGTAGTTATTCGTTGTTGCACGCAACTAGAAGCATCTATGTATGTCATGTGATTTTTATTCACTCTAATGTGGAATGAAAGTACTTGCTTTCTTGAAACTTAATGTGAGTGTTTTGTTCTGGTATCAAGTTCATTTTTTCTGTTTCCACTTCAGGCACATTCTTAAGATGCTTAAAAACCACAATGTGAACATACACCTTTCCACAGTTGGCCTCAAAGCATTAAATATGCTTCTCTCTTCAGGTACTGCCTTTTCCAAATGTTACAATTACTTAGGGTTAGAATACTGTACAGAACACTGCCAGTCTTGCATTTACCTTAACCTTTTACCTTTACCTTACCTTTAACAATTGGTCCTGGTGGCTGTTTAATCTATATTGCATTAGTTAATGCATAAGTACCTCCTATCCCAGGAGAAAAAAAGTGTGCATGTGTGCCATCAGTATCCTATTCCTGGATTGAGCAGGCAGCTGTTCTAGTGTGGCAGAAGCTGTTCAAACATAGAGCCAGAAGCATAATTGAAAATGGCACAAAACTCTTCCATCATTCTCCAACAATTATCTGTGGAAGCAGGGAGGTAAGCAGCCACCCACTTTATGCTCTTAAGAGGGTGGGAGAGATTGATTGTTAAATCACATTTCGGTATGAAACCAAGGTGTCACCCTTCCTAGTAAAAGGATTCAAATTATTTTACATCATGAGAATTCTGGTCCAAGGACTTCAAAGGAAACATGTTACCTGTTGCTTTGCTGAGGGACACAAACTTTACTTGTCTTTTTTTGCACATTGGTAACACAATTATGTTTTTTGCTTGAATCCTGCATTGCCTATTATCAAATTATATAGATGCAGAAAATGTGTAAAACGGCTGCTAACACTTTTACTTTTGAGGACATTGCCATTTTTTATGATAACGGCAATGGATTGACAGTAGGATTAAGGTTTAATGCTGTTCTAGTACAACATTTATTTGGAAGTAAGTAGAGATGGGGAAGAAATTCAGTTCAGTTTGCGTGTAAAGCTGAATTTATGTAATCCATATACAGTGCTGTAAAATAATTCACACTTCTCAGAATTTTCCAGTGCCAAGCATTATGTACAAAAGTGTGTATACTAGGTTAAAGTGTGTGTATAATTGCATATGTTAGTGAAAATTACATACAAAATGCATTACAGCATGGGAAATTGCTTTACAAAATATGTGCACAGGCAAAATTGCACACAAAAATGTGTTTTATCAGGAGAAATGTGCACTAAAATGGTGATAAATTATCCTGGTTTTTGTTTTTAATCACAAACTGATGTGGAAATGTGGAGGACTGAATTTAAGATTGGAAGAATCTGACAAATTGCCCATTCCTAGTAGGAAGTCCTATCAAATGCAGTGGGTTGTACTTCCATTCTACATAAACATGCATCAGATTGTTGTGTAATTTAGGCGTGCAATCTACATGCATACCTGGGAGTAAGTCCCACTGAAACTTTGTGGCTTATTTTTGACAATCCAATTTTGAGATAATGTATTTTTAAAGTGGTTTGTGACTGCAGAAAAAAAGAAATATTTTGGTAAACCTGCAACTCCCCCCCCCCCATTTGTAGATGTAATAACACTTCTTCTCTTGGAGGAAGGAACAGACGTATTTTTACTGATATTTGATGCCATGGACACATTTTCTGATAATGAGGAGATCCAGAAATATGGATGTAAAGCTTTGCACGTGCTTCTTGAAAAAGGTAAATCGTGAGAACAGGTATTTTTGCTCTTCAAGTTCTTGGTGTTGCCTGATGAAACAGGAAATATGTTTGTGAAATAAGGTGTTCCGGAAGAAAATACTGTGTAGTTAAATTCTCAGCTGAATCATTTAAATTACTCATTTTCCTAGCACTGTTTTGGAAAATAAAGTGACAGCAGTAGTTCTGGGTGGGTAGCAATTACAACCTGCAATTGTAAGCTGCTGCTTACAAGAAGAGTTGATTAGCCAAGGTGATATTAATTAAAGAAACCACCTCTTCTAAGATTGACAGCCGCAGGAGTGTGTGGATATCTGCATCATCACTGGTGCAGGGAGCTACAGACTGTCCAGTAAACAAGGACACATATCCCAGATCACTTGATGTTGAATTGGTACCTTTATAGTCTTTAATTAACCTGTCTGTCTACTGATTGGTGTCAAAGCAGATCCCACCCTTCATTCCTTTAAATACATTTCTTGCCCTGCCAAGCACTGTAAAACCCAAGGCATAAAAGAGGTGCTATGCAGTTGCCTTTAGTGCTGCTTTGCTTGTGTCTGGAAAACTTTGTGACTGCTGTGGCCAGCTGCAAATCTTCTGTGACACAGCAGCAGGAGTGGTAATGGCATGCGATCAATACACAAATGCTGTATCTGGATCATGGGTATCTCTTGGATCTTGTGGCAGAGCTTGGCCTGTTAAGCATCCACCCACAGTTTTTGTGAATTTAACATTTAGTTAATAGCACCAAAAACTGATCAGTTCATGCCGAAAAATCTATTTTAACCTTGGAAATCCTCTTCTGAAAATGGTACAGTTTTGTTTTTAAAAAAAATCATTTTCTGTAAGCAGATCGAAGTCAAAAACCTTGTTTGATGCCAAAAAGGCGTTACACATTATTCTTTCCACAATTTGCCATGTACAGTAGAGATTTCAGAACTTCCTAGTAGACTTTTATTTTTAAAATCTAATTTTATTTGGAGATTGTCTATCTACTATCCTTTAATTATACGACAGTCCAGAGACCTTTGTTCTGACTTGTGTTTTGTTTGGAAGATGATAATAAAAATAAATTTTTTTTTTTAAAATTTTTTTTTTATTGATTTTACAGAAAAGTTTTAAACAATACAAACAAATAAAAAGACATACAAACATGTATAATTTCATAACCTTTTTTTCATATCCCTCTCTTCTCGGACTCCCCCAAACCTCCCCTTCCTACATCCCAATTTCCAAAATTATTTCAGCAAATTCTAAATAATTTTATCAAATATATTTTTTCTTATTCTTTTCTTCAGCTTAATCTTATGTCGCTGTAATCTCCTTTTCTTTCTCCAAACCTCGACATTTTAACATTCCTCAATTTTATAATAGTTCTTAAGATAAATTTTAAATTTCTTCCAATCTTCTTCCGCCGTCTCTTTCCCCTGCTCACGGATTCTGCCAGTCATCTCAGCCAATGTCATATAGTCTATCACCTTCATCTGCCACTCTTCCAAGGTGGGTAGTTCTGTCTTCCAATACTTTGCGATGAGTATTCTTGCTGCTGTCGTAGCATACATAAAAAAGGTTCTATCTTTCTTTAACACCAATTGGCCGGCAATGCCCAAGAGAAAGGCTTCTGGTTTCTTCGGGAAAGTACATTTAAGTACCTTTTTCATTTCATTATATATCATTTCCCAGAAAGCCTTAATCTTCGGGCACGTCCACCAAAGGTGATAGAAAGTACCTTCAGTTTCTTTACACTTCCAACACTTATTATCAGGCAAATGATAAATTTTTGCTAGCTTGACTGGGGTCATGTACCACCTATAGATCATTTTCATAATATTTTCCTTTAAGGCATTACATGCCGTAAATTTTATACCGGTGTTCCACAACCATTCCCAGTCAGCAAACATAATGTTATGACCAATGTCCTGTGCCCACTTAATCATAGCTGATTTAACTGTTTCATCTTGTGTATTCCATTTCAGCAGCAGATTATACATTCTTGACAAATTCTTAGTATTGGGTTCTAACAGTTCAGTTTCTAATTTTGATTTCTCCACCTGGAAGCCAATTTTCCTGTCTTGTTTAGACACCTCCATTATTTGATAATAATGGAGCCAATCTCGAACTTTGGGTTTCAATTTCTCATAACTCTGTAACTTCAACTTATCTCCATCTTGTTCCAAAATTTCCCAATACTTTAGCCATTCGGCTTCCATATTAAGCTTTTTCAACGCCGTAGCCTCCAAAGGTGACAACCATCTAGGGGTTTTACTTTCCAACAAATCTTTATATCTTATCCAAACGTTATATAATGCTTTTCTGACAATATGATTTTTGAAGGCCCTATGCACCTTAATTTTATCATACCATAAATATGCATGCCAACCAAATGTATTGTTAAAACCTTCTAAGTCCAAGATATCTGTATTCTAAAGGAGCATCCATTCTTTCAGCCAGCAAAATGCTGCTGCTTCATAATACAGTTTTAAGTCCGGCAGGGCAAACCCCCCTCTTTCTTTTGCATCCGTCAGTATTTTAAATTTTATTCTGGGCTTTTTGCCCTGCCAGACAAATTTCGAAATATCCTTCTGCCACCTCTTGAAACAGTCTATCTTGTCAAGAATTTGTAATGTTTGGAACAAAAATAGCATTCTAGGCAATACATTCATCTTAATAACTGCAATTCGGCCTAACATTGACAATTTCAAATTTGACCATATTTCTAGATCTTTTTTAATTTCCGACCAACATTTTTCATAATTGTCTTTATACAAGTTCAAATTCTTAGATGTCAAATAAACCCCTAGGTATTTCACCTTCTTTACCACTGTCAAACCTGTTTCATTCTGAAACTTCTCCCTCTCCATGACTGTTAAATTTTTTTCCAAAACTTTAGTCTTTTGTTTATTCAATTTAAATCCGGCCACCTGACCAAATTCTTGAATTAGCTCCAACACCCTTTTTGTACTAGTGTCTGGCTCTTGTAAAGTAAGTACTAAATCATCTGCAAAGGCCCTTAACTTGTAATGTTTGGCTCCGACCTGTACACCTTTAACCTGCTGGTCATCTCTAATCATATTTAGCAACACCTCCAGAACAGAAATAAAAAGTAATGGGGAAATTGGGCACCCCTGTCGTGTCCCTTTTTCTATTTTAAATTCTTCAGTTATCACATTATTTACAATCAACTTAGCCTTTTGTTCAGCGTATATGGCACCCATACCATTCTCGAATCCTTGGCCTACCCCCATCCCATGAAGATTCTTTTTCATAAAACTCCAAGAAATATTGTCAAAGGCTTTCTCCGCGTCCACAAAGATCAGAACTGCTTTAGTGTTTATGTTCACCTCTAATAATTCCAAAATGTCTATTATGTTCCTCACGTTGTCTGATAAATGCCTTTTTGGGAGAAAGCCTGCTTGGTCCTTATGAATCTTCTCCATCAACACTCTTTTCAGTCTTTTTGCCAGAATGTACGCAAAAATTTTATAATCCACATTAAGTAATGATATTGGGCGGTAGTTCTTAAGTTGAGTCTTTTCAGTCTCTGTCTTTGGTATGAGTGTAATATACGCTTCTTTCCACGATTCTGGTGCCCTTTTCCCCTCTAAGATCTCATTACAGACTTCCTTTAATGGTTGTACCAACCACTCCTTCAAAGCTTTATAGTATCTGGAAGTCAGTCCATCTGGTCCTGGAGATTTGCCCAGTTGCATGTTCTGAATGGCACCCTCTATCTCTTGATCTGTTATTCTCTGGTTTAGATCCACCTTACTTTGGTGAGAGATTTTTTGTAGTCCATACTTTTTAAGGAATTCATCTATATCCTCCTCCTTCTGCGGTCCTTGTGAATATAGTTTTTTAAAATAACTCAAAAAACAGTTTCTTATCTCGTTAGGTTTAGATATATTCTTTTCATCCACTTCTAGGCTTGTAACTGTGTTTAGTTTCTGTCTTTTCTTCAATTGCCAAGCCAGAAGCTTACCACATTTATCTGCAGATTCAAATGTCTTTTGTCTCATTTGTTTTATCTTCCATTCAATCTCTTGATTCATCAATTCCATATATTGTGTCTGGTATAACTTAATCTCTCTCAAAATCTCCTGGGACTTTGGTTTTGATCTCAATTTCTTCTCTCCTTTTATCTTTTCCAAGATCTTGTCCTTCTTCTCATTTTGCTTTCTCTTTTTTACTGAATTTTGTTGAATTAGAAATCCTCGCATCACTGCTTTACTTGCGTCCCAGATCACTCTTTTTTCTACATCAGTTTTTAAATTTATTTCAAAATAGTCCTTTAGAGTTTTTTGGGCCTTTCTGTGGATCTCCTCATCTCGAAACAGGGTGTCATTCATCCTCCATCTGAATTGACCAGTTGTTGTAAATTTCATCTCCATCTTCACGGCGTTATGGTCGGAGCAAGTCTTTGGGCAGATTTCCACTTTCTTAATCTTTGGAGCCAACCCACTAGTAATCCAGATTTGATCAATTCTGGTCCAGGTCATCATTGCTTCAGAGAAGAAGGTTCCCTCTCTCTCGAGAGGATTCCTTGTTCTCCAAATATCAATCAAGTCCATATTTTCAGTCATTTCAAAGAAAGTCTTTGGTAGTCTCCCATCTCTGGTGATTACCTGTCTTTGTGCTTTGTCCATATTTGTAGATACCACTCCATTCATATCTCCCATCATAATTAATTTGTAATCCAAATAGTCCAACAATGTCTCATGCAACTTCTTAAAAAATTCTGACTTCCCTTCATTAGGTGCGTAGATCCCTAGTATCAAAAATTTTTCACCTTGAATTTGCACTTCAATTGCCAAATATCTTCCTTGTTCATCTTTAAATATAAACTTTGGGGAAAGTTTTTCTTTTGCATAGATTACCACTCCTCTTTTCTTAACTTTATCCGATGAAATAAATTCTTGGCCTAATCTCTTATTGACGAGTAGTTTCCTATGCAATCTTGTTATATGAGTTTCCTGTAAACAAATTAAGTCCAACTGCTCTTTTTTCAATAAATGGAATATATTTTTCCTCTTTCGCGGAAGGTTAAGTCCATTACAATTCCAACTTAGAAGTTGCAGGGCCATCCTGAAGCTATTTACCTCCTGTCGCTCCGAGTAGTTGTTCTTCTTCTGTCGGTGATTTCAGTCCAAACGTCAAGTTTAAAATGTCTGTTGCGTCTTTCGTTTCTGATGTTATTTCCTCTCCGACTGTTCCTTTCAGAAGGTCTTCCCTGTAGTGATTTAGAAATTGATCTCGATCTTCTACTGATCTTATCCTTATTTTCCTACCTTTGAATTTAAAAGATAGGCCTTGCGGGAATTCCCACCTGAAAGGTACTTCGTTCTTCTTCAGCAATCCGACCAGTTCTTTATAGTATGTTCTTGCGTCTAGGATTTCCTTTGGGATATCTTTAAAAATCTCCACAAAAGACTTTTCAATCTCGAGTGTTCTTTGAAAATGCAGGCTCAATATTTTATCTCTCTCCTCTCTTGATCCTAATGTTATTAGGCAATCCCTTGGCTTCTTCCTGCCTTGTGCTCTTCCCAGTCTAAAAGCAGTGACTATTTTAATTTCTTCCTTCTCTAACTCCTGTTGCCAAAAATCCGAAAATTCTTTAGAAAGGAAGTTCGCCAAGTTGTCTCCTTCACTTTCAGGCACCGCTCGTAGTCTTAAATTTCTATCTCTCCTCTGCAATTCAAGCATAGACAGGGCCAATGTATGATCTTCTAACTTTTTGCAAACTGGTACAATTTTTTCCTGTGTAGCATCCGCCGAGACTTTAGCCTCATCAGCAGAGACTTTGGCTTCTTCTGCGATTTTACGTATATTGGCAGAGTCCTCTAATATTTTATTAATAGATTCTGTATTAGATGTCACCCTTTTCCCTAATTCATTCACACTTTGTGTATTCTGATCAAGTTTAATTGAGAGTTCTGTCAATTTTCTACTATTTTCCGCCCCCTGCTTTGTCAAAGATTCCAAAGACTCGTTTATTTTAACCAAAGCTTGTGTTACAGGATCTGATGACATTATTGTTCTTGTCTGACCAGTTGCAGCTGGTGCCACTGGGATGCCTGGGACTGAAACTCTTCGCTGTGAAGATTTTGCTTTGTATTGTCTCCCAGACCTGGTTGTTGTCTCTTCTGGTGCACCACTCATGCCTAGCCAAGGTCACTCTCGCAGCTGTTAGTTGTTTTTCAAGGGAAATTTCCACTGCCTTAGTAGTTACAGCCCAATTTGCAACAGTTATCAAAATGCCCTCTAGGGGAAGAAAGTTTCCAAAACTAAACAAAATGTCTTACAGTCAAAAATTCCCCTGAGGTTTCCCAATAGTCAATTGTAACAGTTCTTATATTTTCAGAGTTCAACAAACCAGTAATTTAATATCTCTCCTGAGCTGAGTAGTTTAAAACAATGTAACAATCCAAGTGACAGCTCACTGACAGTTCTCTCTCTCCAGGATCCTTTGCCCCGGCAGTCCGTTTCAGGGGTGTTTGACACAGCGGTAAAAAATTTTTAAAATCCTTTTCTGGCAGGTTCTAATCACAAATTCCTCCCCCTTTTGCTCCTGCCTACCAAAAGGGGGAAAATTCACAGTTTATGTCTGGTTCTCTTAGCTCTTTGCGATCTCTCAATGGTTGCAGCTTTTAATCCTTCTTTGCTTTATCCTTATGCAGTCCGGGAAAGGCTGACTTCCTTACTTTAAGCCGATCCCGTTTTCAGCCAAATTTCAAAAAGATAATTGTAAATCCCAATTAGGTCTCAGTCTTACTCACAGGTTTTACTTTATAATCCAATTTTCAGGAAGGAATCGGCGCTCTCCGGCTATGGCGATGCGGCTTCGCTTCACAAGCTGGGTAGCGGCTCTCAGCACCGCTTCTCCCCCCGCTGCCGTTCCGGAGCCTTTAAAAAGGCTCCCTTGCGATTTCGGGGGGGCGCGATGGTGCCCACCGAGCCTCCTTGTTCACAGGCTTCCGCGCCTGTAATTTTTGAGGGTCCTCGCTTCGCCGTAGCGACAGGACCCGAACTTGTAAAGCAGATCCCCTCCGGAGCTCGGAGGGAAATCCGCCATTAACCGATGGCGCCGACCGGAAGTCCGATAATAAAAATAAAATTGTATAAAGTTGGTTCATCAGTAAGGACTGCAACTCAGCGATAGAGTGCGTGCTTAGCACACACAAGGCCCCAGGTACAATATCCAGAATCTTCAGGTAGGTCTAGGAGGGACCTTGGTCTGAAAACGTGGAAACCTGCTTCTAATCAGCGTGGACAATACTGATCTAGATGGACCAGTGGTCTGACTCAGTATATGGCAGTTTCCTGTGTTCTGTGTTCAAAAGCCTCCTGCATGCTGCTATGTGGAAAGTAAATAAAATAAAAAGTCACTTTTGTAGTTAATGGTCTTGTTTTTGTTCACCAGAGCTCATACCCAACAACTATTATTAGTATCAAGGCAATAGCTAGAGCTAGAAAGAATTCCCTAGGGAGGGGAGTTGAAATACAGTGGAGTAAATACATTTGGTGTGTACAGGAAGAATCAGGCATTCATGAAAACTATATTTTGGACCAGACAGGAAATGGAAATGTGTCACTCTTCCTATTCCTTTTCCTCTCTATCCTGTACAAAATTCCTATTGTGCAGACAACCAGCACACATTCTAAACAAGGGGAAATAATTTTCTTCCTGCTGAACCACCCCCCCAAAAAACCAAAAACCTGTGGCTTCCACTGCCTAGGAGATGTGCAGACTGTGCTCCTGTCCCGAGTTGGCACATCTCTCAGGTGGAGGAGATGTAGAAGTATTTTTTGCTAAAACAGAACCAATGAAGAAGTTAGCAACAACCAGCTCACACACTCCCACCTTAGATAAAGAGTGGGTAAGTAATCAAATAAAAATAAGCGCTCACACAAGTGGTCTGCTCACGTTAGTTGTGTAACATTGGAAGATTGAAATGACACAGGTGAATGGAGAAATCCATTCATAAAAGAGGAGATACCTTTACCAGTTCAGATGTGGAGGATCGGGATGGATGAAACTCGAAGTTGCAGCAGAGAGGTCGCCAAGAAGGGAAGTGGGTGAAGATGAAATAGAGGAAGTTTGGATGCTAAAGCAGGTACAGTGGAACCTTGGGTCCCAAACGGCTTAGTTTTTCGAACAAATCGGTTCCCAAATGCCGCAAACTCGGAAGTAAGTGTTCTGGTTTGTGAACGTTTTTTGGAAGCCTAACATCTGATGGGGCTTCTGCGGATTCCGATTGGGTGTAGGAAGCTCCTGCAGCCAATTGGAAGCCGTGCCTTGGTTTTTGAATGGTTTCGGGAGTCAAACGGACTCCTGGAACGGATTAAGTTTGAGAACCAAGGTACCACTGTACTTCCTCTGGGCTTGGGAGTCTGTTTTATTTTTCTTAACAGGCTCGTGTCTCCCTAGCTTCACTCTTAATTTTTCTTCCCTATTGTTAACTCACCTGAATCATAATTCCTTCTATCATTTGCTCATTATACTTTAGAACAGTCAGGTTTGCTTTGGAAAGAAGAAGAAAGCATGGATAGTGGTCTGGTGCTGGTAGACTGCTCTTGTGTTGTCCCAGGTGTATCCTTAGTTTGCCTTCAGTGAATGAAAATTTACACATATATCAAAGAGCTTATGTCTTTACATCTTTATTTTTAAAATTCAGTTCCAGAGGAGCAGCTGATTGAATTTGTTGAGGACAGAGATCACATGATCATACTGAATGTGCTCAAAAAATTCCCCAAAAAAGAAAACTTAGTACTCCTTGCCCTGTTGTCTTTACATTCATTGGCAGGACCACGTAAGTATTGTCGTTTTTAATATTCAGAGTGTGCATGGGGTGAGGGTGTGCCCTTAAGAATTAATCAGCAGTTCCTGTCTGGACTTGCAAATGAAGGGCAGTTCCTAAAAGAGAGATCATTGGTGTGCTCTGATCTGTATTTGATGTCTGAAAATTATTTCTGAACTGAAAGATGGGTGCTGCCTTTGTTTTGGCTCAATTCCTCAGTATAACAGCTGTACTGAAATTCACATCCTCTTTGTGAAACCATTTGTACTGCATGAAAACAAGAGTGAGTAGAGATTGACTATGTGCAAATTTCATAAAACTTCCATAAAACTTTTTGGGAGTGACTTGCCTTACTTTATATGAGGTTTATAGGAGGTTTCTTCTCATTCATCTTTTCACTTTCTTAAAAATAATTTTAAAAGGTTAGCTGCTGCTTGTAGCAGTGGCAGGGCTCCCCACAGCCTCCTGGTCATGTTTCCTGTACCATAGCGCTCATGAGTATAATACTTAATAGGTTTAATCATGCTAGCTATATGACCTGGAAAGTTGTTTGCGGACAAATGCTGGTTCCCCATAGTTAAATTCGACTGGACTTAGCCGTCCAGGGATCCTTTACCTTTACCTTTTACCTATGTTCCTAATGTAGAGATTAAGCAGGCAAAGCTTTTCCTGGCCTGGAGATATGGAGTGAAAAATTGGAAGTATAGTAAAGCAGTGCATGAAACAGAGCTAAGCACAACTGGAAGGTTCAACACAACACACTGAGATTCTTTTTTGGGTGGGTGTCAGCCTTTGAAATAGTGGCTGCTGGCACTCTTTTCTGCTCAGCCTACAGCTGGCATGCCAAAGCTAAAGTGGAAAACATTTGAAAATAAAGGTTTCTCAGAATTCTGTGTTGAACATTATAACAGTACATTGAAACTGTATGTTTGCCTAAGATATTGTGAATGTTCTGTTCAGAATGCAGGGGAAAAAACCATGCTTGGTCTAGCAGTAGAAATACGCAAGGTGATTTTGTTGTGCACTTCAGTCTTACAATGAATTAATATTCCCATCAGTCAATTTTAAAAGAACACTTGTGCATGAATCTTTCTTCTTCTCTCAAATAAGTTTATTCTTTCTGTTGTATTCAGCTAGCAATGCAGAAATTCTTATGTCTGGAAATGTGAGGTGTTACAATGTCATCGTTGAAATGATGAAAGATTTCCCCGACAATGAAGCAATTCAGGAAGTGAGCTGCTGCTTGTTGCACAAACTTGCATTGGGTGAGAACATGATCCCCTTTATTTAACATGGGTGATATTTCTGGAGTAAACTGGATTTAACTGTAGAGAAAAATAGTAGTAAAAAGGGTGCAGAAAGAGCTCCATGAATATAGAGGAGCTTCTGAAGCCCTTCTTTCTAAGAGAGCATGTTATGCTGCCTGACAATATTTCCTGAAGCTCAGGGGACTTTGGGGGAGCAGCCTCCAGTGCAGCAAGAGAAGCTGCAGTTGAAAATAAAGCTGTGAAACCCCAGTGAATGCACAGAAGCACTCACTAAAGATCCAAGGAGTTCTTTGGATCTTGGGCACTTACATAATCTGAAAAGGTCTCATTTGTTCAGGCCTTTTCTCTTCTGGGTATAGCTGCCTTAATCAAAGGAAGAACCCCCTTTTGTGTGAGAAGAAATTGAGGAGAGGCCTGCTCACAGTTGTGTGTTTAGATTTGCTGCCTCACCAGAAAAACAAAACAAAACGCCACATTATTTAATGTGTCAGATTGGTACTGCTTGGGAGGGATTTTCCCGGTAGAAGCATAGCTTTTGGTTTCAAGATTTGAATTTGACTCCTTGGGACTGTTTCCTTTTTAAAGCAGGGATATGGAACCTGTGGCCCTCCAGATGTTGGAGTCCAGCTCCTGTTAGTCCCAGCCAACATGATCAATGGTCAGGGTGTTCAGAAATATAGTCCAGTCACATCTGGAGGGCTACAGAGCCACAACTGCAAAACCAAAACCAATCTTAAATGCCTTTGAATAGTTGTGATTCCTCAGAAGGAACAGAAAGCAGGCAAGGGATTGGACAGAGCTATCTATTTGACCTTCCCTAAAGCAACAAGGTTTTCCCATTGCAGCCACTATCACCCCAGTTCATGTACCCCCACTTTTGCAACTATGTTCAGATAAAAACAACTCATAGTTGTTTCAAAAGGAGAATTTTGGGGCCATTGATTGAAAAATTGTATTTACTTTGCATGAATTTATATTTTCTTCTTCATATGACGGCTATTGCTGCACAGTATGTGTGTAAAATGCACGCATCCAGTGTTTGCATGCGACTCAGTTAGCTTTTTTTAATCTCTTGTATACAGAAAACTTTTTCAATATCCTGGTATTGAATGATGTACATCAATTCATTGTAACAGCTGTTGGAAAATACCCTGCTAGTGCAAAGCTGCAGGCTGCAGGCCTCAGTTGCTTGGCTCTTCTCAGTAAGTAGCTGTATAAGTTAAAGAAATGATGTTTCTCTGCTGATAGAATATTTTTGTCATATGTGACTGCAAAATTGAAAGAACAACAGCTTGCTCAGTAAGGAAAAAGGTAGACCAGTCTTCCCCAATATGCTGCCCTTTAGATTTTGTTGGACTAAAACTCCCATAATCCCTGACATTTGGCCAAGCAAATAGGAGTTGGAATCCAAAATATTTGGACAGCAGCCGGTTGGGGAAGACTGCTCTAAAGGACTCTATAAACACTTTGCTGGAACCCCTCTGCCCCAAATCACTATTGTGTTTTCCACTTTTCTGAATCGATGGCCACTTTCTTTGTATCCCCTTTGCAGCCCATTGATCACTTCTTGTTAGAGCTGATCAGCACGTTCTTGCTTGCTGCTGAAAGCAGCCACATCCTGTTGAATCATCCATGTTCTTCCTAAAGGATGGAGGGGCTCCTGACCCTGTTCCTCACAAAATATTGTTGAGGTCCCCATGTTTGAAGCTAATGGAGACTTCCAACATGATAGCTGTAATCCATGTAATTATCCCACAGGTTATGGATGGAGCAGGTATTGACCATGAGCAGGATGCTTTGGGCAATGTTGCTTTGGCACCTCATAACAGATATTCCAGTTCTTTGTTTCCCTTCTTCTCTATCCAGACTCCTGATAGCTTCCTCATCTCCAGTCAGGTTACCAGGCAGGCCACCAACTTCCCTTGACTTCTTATGCAATCATGTCAGCAGCACAGGGGCTTTCCTTTCTCCCTGAAATTTTCCTCAACCTTTGCATCTTACAGCCTTTCTGTGTGCACCCATCCTATGAGGTGGATCATGTGCCATAGAGTTTCTCTTCTTGTATTTATTTATTTTTCTACCGCTCTGTGTGTGCTCTCTTGCTGGTGAGACACAGAGAAGCCACACTGTGTTTGGGACTTTTAAAAAGGGAGAGGAGAATGGCCGTCTTCTGCTTACCCTGTCAAGAGGGCAACCATTCCCATTCTGGCCTAAAACAACGCATGTAGCTGAAAACCTGTAGCAGAAAACCTGAGAAGGCTTAGTAAATGGTAAATCTCCAGAATTCTTCAAAAAAAATTCTTTTTTAAAAAATGAGGAAGGCAGAAGCAAGAGATGAATAAGCAGAGTGCTGGATAAAAATATATATGCAAATGATCATTTTGTTTGCCTGGAGGAGCAGGTTGTGAGCATTTCATATGCTTGTGGTTGCAGAGTTTGGCTTCTTGTGGTCAGATAGGAAGGTGTCTTTGCAAATGAGTGTCATCTCCTTTTAAGACAACATATTAGCTGTATTAAATAACCTCAAACCATCTTTGTTTGAGTGTAATAGTTTTAATCAGTTAAGACTAAGACAGTCAAGCAGCTAAATACTTGGAATAGAAGACAGACCTAACACATAGTCTTAGCAGTCATAAGCTTGCTTTTAATTTTAAAGCATCTTCTGGCTGAAAGAAAAGCAAATTGTAGATAATAGGAACACACCATGGGACTGGCAGCTGCCTCACCTAGATCAAGTAAATCAATAAAAACACTTAACTAACTGAGGTTCTGCTCCCACTCTAACATGAAGTCTGCCCCTCCTAACATGGAGCGTGCCCCCATCCCAAATCCTGGCCATGCACATGGAGCTCACAGTCTAAAGTTTTAATGAATACCATTCTGTATCAAAATGCCCATTAATACCAGTGATGGGGTTTCAGCTTTAACAGAATTCAGTTGCTGTCTTAAATTCTTGAGTCAAATGGTAGCTTGCTGAAGCTTCTGTTAAAATGCTTCTGCTATAAATATGTCATTGTGCTTTTGGCTTTTCTAATGATAAGCAGTTTTTTGATCATTGTGTTTCATCACCTTCAGTAGTCTGTTCTAGAGTGTGAAAACAAGGGAATATTCATATTTTCAAAATGCGAATAAATAACTTTTCCCCCAAGCGGAAACAATATTTTTAAGCAGAGACTTGGAAGAGGAGGAGGTGGAGGAGGAAGAAAAAGAATTGTGTTGGCTGGAAGCCTGTTATAAAGCATTAAAATTGCATCGGAAGAATATAGATGTACAGGTAAGAAACTGCAGGTAAAGAATTGGGAAACATGAAAAGAGTCCTAAATGATGTGCTGTATATAAATTGCAACCAGAAGAAACAACAATAAAATTGGGTAGAAATATTTTTCTTAAGCATTTATTTGCTGCCAATAATGTATTGCATTTTTTTTAATGTCTTGCATTCTTAATTTTCAAATCATACCTTACAATCTTCAGTGTGTTTTGTTCTCAGAAGTGGTTGGTTTTTTTCACCGTTTCTCTGTTTTATTTCTTATTTCTCTGTTCTCATTTCTCTGTTCTCATCTTACTGGAGAGGAACTGAAGCTCAGGGACAGTAGTTAGCATAGTTGGACTTGGCTTTACTGTGGTTCAGAGAGCAGGGTCCAAGGGCTTGAAGTCCGGGGCTTGGGATGGAGGAGCTTAAATGCTATGGCTTCCTTGATCCCTAACCTCTTGCTGCTTGACTATCTTGTTTGGTCCAGATTTATAAGCAAGCAGATACATTTTGTACTTCCCAGACTAAACCAGGATAATACAGAAGGCCATTATATCAATTGTATCTGCTTGTCTTATTCTAATATATGATGTCATTCCTTCTAATTTAGCCACAAGCCATATTTTATTAAACTCCTCTGTTCATGTGAAGTATTGTATGCTGTGATCCACATGACATCAAAACTGACTTGGAAAATTTTTTACATTACAGATTAAGCTCACATCGTTTATTAACAACAGTACAATAATCTCCCTTGCGTCTCAGTTACAGCAGCCACTATGGTGAAATTGTCTTAGCACTTTAGATTGAAGTGCATGCTGTGGCCATGAATTATATTGATTATTCTTCTTGGAATAGTTTGGAAAGGTTTAATTGAATTTATTGACCAAATAGTTTCTTTTGTTGTTCCTTCCTTCACTAGGAGGCTGCATGTTGGGCTTTGAACAATCTGCTTATGTACCAACGTAATCTTCATGAGAAGATTGGAGATGGAGACAAAAAGTTAGTAGCCGAATTGAATGCTTGGAAATATGAACCACTAGATTTATAGCCCAAGATCTGTTTTTTCCCTCTTCAATATCATTTGTCTTAAGAATCTAAACTGGGAGAAGGAGACTGCCTTCTGGTGACACTGGTATTGTTGCTTCCTGCATTTCTGTCTTGCCTGGCAAAGAGGAAGGCCGGCACCTAGCTGCTCCCTTAAATACACCAGGGCCAGACTGGGTGCAGCTGTCATGCCCCTGTCCCCAATTGATCTTGTGGGTGAGGCCCACCTCACCTGTAAGGTCCAGTGCGGCCAGAGGTAGCCCTTCCCCCGGCTGTGCAGGAAGACGACAGCCTCCCAGAACCAGCCGTGGCCAGTACTAGGGGTAAAACACGAAAGAACATAAGGGGAATCCCCTTGGACTAGGGTTTGTGTGTAGAACTCTCTGTTTGGAATGCTCTCGCCAGGGAGGTTTGTTTGGTGCCTTCATTATATATTTTTAGGTGCCAGGTGAAAACATTCCTCTTCAACCAGGCCTTTGGCTAATATTTTACAGTCCTTTTAATGTGTCTGTGGAAAAGGGGGGGTATTGTTTTGCTGTTTTGTTTTACTTATTTACTTGTTTTTATCTTGTATTTTATTCTGTGAACCACCCTGAGATCTTATGATGAAGGGCAGTATATAAATCGAATTAACAACAACAACAACTTAAACCTTACCATTTCTATGTTTTCTGGCACAGTTTGTTCATCGTTAACCTTTGGAGCAGGGGTAGAACTGGTGAAAACACTGACAAGTTAGATGAAAATCTGACTTTGTTAAATTATAAATAAAAATTACCCTTGTTGCTTTTAGTTGCTGACTGCTTTGGAATGGCACTTTGGCCCAAGATGCATGGTGATAACTTGATGCTAGAACAGAATAATAACATTTATTGGCATCTCTTTTTGCTATAACAATGTTTGATTGTTATCATATCCTTTTCTGTTTGCATTAGATTCCCAGCCCACAGAGAAATGATGCTATCCATGTTGATGCATAATTCTTCAAAAGAATTATTTCAAGCTGCTGCAAATGCCTTGGCAACTCTACTGGAGCAAAGTGGTAAGGGATTGCGTAACACTAAACCTGAGGATGGAGTGGAGCACAAAACCTGTCCTTGACGCTGAATTTGTCAGATATAAATTCCAGTGATAATTTAAGATTTAACTAGGACGACAAACAATTAACAATTTGGGGCTGTGAATATAATAGTTGGTTAGATTTTTTCACAAATTCTTTTAGATATGCAGTTCCCCAATATCCTCTGCTGTCAACCTGACACATTGCTCCCTCCAATTATAAACACCAATAACAGAAAAGTAAAGAGAAAAAAAGGAAAGTAAAAAGAAGAAGAAAAAAGTATTTAAAAATGTTCCACCGCATGATATGTCATCAGTTCTGTTGGTCTCCAGGTGTTAGCCTGCAAACAGCTCCACAAACCCATTCCAAATCTCAGGCAATTGTGGGCTAGATCTGCACTAAGGCTGCAATCCAAATCACATCTACTCTGGAGTAAATCCCATTAAATTCAACAGGGATTACTCCCAGGTAAGTGATGTTGGGATTGCAGCCTAAATTGGTTGCACGTTATACCATTTATATCAATGGCACCAAAGTCCTGTTGATTTCAGTAGTGCACCTAACTTAGACTGCACATCCCTTACATACTTAACAGAGAGTCAGTTGGATTGAATTCAATAGAACACACATCTGAGTAGACTTAAATCAAACTGTTCGTTTAGTCTGCATCCAACCTGAAGTAGATTGTTACACATGTCTACTACCTTTTGGGTAAAAATGAAAAAGTTAGGTAGGTGTTTGCAGCCAACATTCATGCTCTTTTTCATATAGTACCCTATTCTTCTTGTAGTAAATATTAGAACAGTTCTGCTGGCAAAAGGAATACACATGAATGTGCTGGAGATTATGAAGAAACACTCCAACTCCCCGGAAGTTGCAGAAAGTGCTTGCAAGCTGCTGAACCGTGCTTTTGAAGGAAGGTAACGAAATGTAGTTCTGCGATAGGCACACCCAAAATCAGAACCATGATTTTGCAAATGTATCATTATATCCTAGAGCAAGTTTAAATTTTGTATTTCATTCATTGGATTTGTATGCCACTTTTCCAGGAAAAGAAATCATGCTCAAGGCAGCTTACAACAAAGAAACAGGGATGCATTTCAAACATGCTAAAAATCAATTTCACATTAATACAGCAAAACAGTAGCAAATATATTAATACAGCAAAAACACATTTTATACAATAAATATAAGAAGCTCACTTAAACTTTAAGCATCCCATAGAAAACATAACAAGGGAGCTTCACAGTTTCACCTTAGTCCTAGAAACATTCCTCCCATGATGTTGCTTAGTGTCCCTCTCCTTCTGCAGCTTCTTATAAGGCTTCCAAGGGCAAGGTGTGTGGTAACTGGAAACACTCAAACCCTTGATGTTACTCACAGACACTCTCCTTGCTTTTAACCCACCCTCCATTGACAAACAATCGCAGAGAGAGGCGCAACAAAACAAAATAGTTGTGCATAATACAAAAACAGGAGCAAATACCAAATCAACACAACAACTAGTACAGCAAAACCATAGCACATAACCAGATCCTAGTACTAATTGTGTCGATCACACAGGGTCCCCGGACATTTAACAGTCTATTGATCCCTGTGCCACCACTGTGATGGCTTCCCTGCTGCCACCAACCAGTTACTCTCTGGTAAAACACTGAGTCCAGTCAGTTGTTAAAAGTGAACCAAAAAAACCAAGTTTATTTTACAAACATTATCAAGTTTATGGTTTCTCAGATAATTTTCCTGTCAGTATCTTAACTTTAGTCTCTTTACCTTCCTAATACCTTCTGACTGATTATCTCAACTGTTTGACTGACTCCTCTTAACAAATTCTCTCCCTCTCTCACACCAGACTAGCCCAACCCACAGACATATCTTCCCTCTCTCGTCTAACACCAGACTGTCTTCTCAACCACTCTGACTCCTCTTAACAAATTCTCTCTGTGCTTAAACCTTATACACAGTTAACTCTGCCCCTTGGGTTCCCATTGGTTAGTCATTTTACAATTAGTTAACCCTTTCCCTATGAACCCAGTATGATGATGTCACACACCTAGGAGGGCAAACGCTACACTAATGCTCTACAAATGTCTGTGGAAAAACATTTCTTTCAAACATGTGGCAGATACTACTACATATCTCATGGGGAATGGCATTCCATTAGCAGGTGCCACCACTGAGAAGGCATCTCTCATGTTGCATCATAACAGATCTCTTATGCCTGAAACACAGGCAAGAGGGCCTCCATTGCTGATCTAAGTCAAGGGGCCTCCCACCACCCACCCAGGTTGATGCTGGATTTTATCATATTTAGTAGCTACCCGTGTGTCTTGGGCACTGCTCCCCACATTACTGCACAATCTCACCATGTGACAGCCACTGCTATGTAATGATTATAAAGTGGCTTTTCCACATAGCTGCATGTAAGTAGTGAAATCAAGACGATGATGTTGAAGAATATGTGGTTTGTGTATTTTTTAGTCCAAGCAGGTTTCAAAGCACTATGTTAGGTGTGCCCAAAGCATGCCCAGTAGGATATTTGATTCCCTTTCATTGAGGACCAGATTGCCACATGGATGGCAATCTGCTTTGGAGTGGAGAGGGCCTGGTGTTCGACAAGATCACAGCCCTTTTCAGTATAAGGAAATAGGTGTGTATTATATTGGATCCTTGCCAGGATACATAAATAATACACAAAAATTTAGAACAGATTATGCAATATTTCATAATGTAAAAATGAATGGATATTTAATAAACAGATGTGTATTTGAGGATGTGGTTCGTTGATCCTGCAGTTTCCCCTCTCTGGATATAATGACAGAAGTGGCATCGAGAGTTGTAAAGGCTATGAGAAAGCATAAATCATCCCCATCTGTACAGCTGGAGGCACTAAGAGTTATTTTACATTTTATGACTTCAGGTAAGAAAATGCATGAAGAATATTTGCTTACATCATAATCTAAATGAGCAACTAGAAATAAGGAGTTAATGAGCCTGCTGCCTAGTCATTTTGCTGTATGGCATCTCATGAAAGAGTGATGGAAATGAAAACTTAATCATTTTCTGCTAATAGGAAGCCAAGTGATTTTATGTGGGGGAGGGGGACTTGTTGTTGTAGGAAATATACAAAGTTTTATATGTTTAGGTCCCATTGGTTTATGTGAGAAAGGTTTAAGTATGTACTGTACTTAACTTTCCCATTGAAATTAACAGAAGTTACAGGTGTTTTGACTTTAGATGGATTCTGGTTGTAATATATACTTACTCAAAGTGAAAACATCAAACCAATACATATTAATTCACAAATGCAAATTAATCCATAATGTGTCACATACCTGTTTTAGTTCAAGTTGCAAAGACATACACTAAAAATACACACACCAAGACACAGGAAATTCTGGGTCTGTGGTTCTATATATATTTAGTGTAAGTGTCATTTCCACTTTTTCACCTGAAAGGGAAATACAAGTGTTTGTGTTTTGTTGCTTGCTTGTATGCCAATATTTGTCCAGGTTTGTGTGGGGCTTATGAGGTAGACATGTGAAAGTTGTTGACTGAGGATGTAAGACTGAATTATGGGAGTGTTTGCAGAGCGTGGTGAGTGATTTGAGATTGGTTTAGACTAGAGTACTGATGTGTTTGACACACTTGCAACAATCAGTCAAGTAATGGTGTGCTTGAGTGAGATTGAATGGAAAGTATCCTTAGTTGTCGTTAGATTAAGTTTTGTGTATTGCAGTACAGGAAACCGGGAATTTAATTGGATTGATTTGCTTAATAGTATGATTGATTAGTGTATGGTGGTTTGGAAAAGTGAGTTGATTTTCTTTTGCCTAACAGTCAATCATGTATGTCATTTAAAAAGATGGAACTTAGAGCTCCTAGTTCATTTCTCATTTGTAGTATTTTACATCCTGACATTTAGAGGATAATTTGTTTAGCTGTTTACTGTGATGCACTATATTTCTGTAGCCAATATTTATGTGCAATGTTTATTTTGATACTAAAGAAGATACTTTGTTAAGTTGCTAATTGTGTTTGAATAGAATAGAAAGATTATGCTGTAATCTCTCAGCATGTTTTTTGGAAGTGAGTTTCACTGAACACAGTGGGTTATTTATGAGTAAACATGTTTAGGATCAGGTTGTTTGGGTTAAAAAAAATCCAAAATGAACTTGGTAACTATCTGGTATAGAAACCTGCAGCTTTTTCCATTTTGAAAATGGGAAATATTCAGTGGTAATTTATCCCTTGCAGTAGCTTATTTAGCCTGCATTTTTAGTGTGGCATCTTTTCTCATGACTGAGTCATGAGAATGCTCTAAATAAAGTAATTTAATTTAACAGTCATTGATTTTGGCATATTACAGCCAGTGATGGGGTTTGCTTTCCTTTCCTTTATTCATTCAGTGTATGACTTGCTAGCTGAAGATCTGCTTTTTTAAAATGCTAACATTTTGTAGGGTATAGAATGTGTGAAATTGAACACTAATGATCTGATCCTGTGGGTATTTATAGAGAATAAGATGCCACTGGTTTGAATGGGACTTGGGTCTGCAAAAACATGTTTAGAACTAGGTGCACCTAAATCAGGAGTGAGGCTATCGTAATTTGCGTTCCAGGAAATAATAATAAATTTGTAGTAAGTTGCCGAACTCCCTCCTCACAGAGTTGCATCTGGCACCTTCATTATATAGTTGACTTGCAACTTGTGCAAGTGTTAGGTTCTGGGGAATGTGTGTAAAGCTGAAATTGTGTATAGCAAGAGGAACCGCCGAACCGCCACTATGTGGTCATCCCTGCCTTTCTGAAGCTGTTTAGAGACCAACTAAGTTTGTTCTGGGTATAAGCTTTTGTGTGCATGCACGCTTCTTCAGATATGTTTAACACTTCAGATACATTTAATACTGGTATCTGAAGAAGTGTGCATGCACCCGAAAGCTTATACCCAGAACAAACATAGTTGGTCTCTAAGGTGCTACTGGACAATTTTTTAATATATTTTGACTGCGTCAGACCAACATGGCTACCTACCTGAATTTCTGAAGCTGGCACGCCGAACAGGCCTTGTCCCCCACATAAGACAAAGAGCCTTTAAGTTCTCCGTCTTGCTTTCTGGGCTCTGGAAGGTCTCATGCAAGTTCTCAAAAAAGACCTTCCCAGAGTCCAGTAAGTTAGCCATAGAGGTTTTAAGCTCTCCACCTTGTGTGTGTTTAATTTGTGCAGTTGCATGCCGGCCAGCCACGATGCACATAAAGCATTAAACACAAGTTTAATGCAAGTTGCAAGTCGACTGTGCAGTTTTTGGTACGTGCTGAAAATGTACCTCTTTATTCTGGCTTTTGACACTTGAGGTCTATGTTTTAGGACCCTTCTTATTTCTGTGATTTAAGTTACTTTGAATTGTTTTTAATACTGTGTTTCAGTAGTTGTAAACCACCCTGGGACCTTAGGTTATTAGAATTATTATAATAATTATTTATAATAATACTGTGTATTGTCTTCCCCAGCATACCATAAGGCACTGATAGATTAACCTTCTTTTTTACTTTTGAAGATATCAGCAAAATAAAATAACAAATTGCAAAAATTGTTATATAAAAAGAGGGAAGGAGAAACCAACAGCTGATTACTTGGTCTGTAGTCATACCCAGAGAAATTTAAAGTGAAAATATTGGGCTTTAGATTCATATATATATAGATCTATATATCCTTGACTCATTTTAACTATGTATTTCTTTTTACAAGGAAAATATTTTGGGGTTTTTTATGTTACAGGCGTGCTGAAAAAGCAACCAAATAATTCTGACTTGGGAGATACAGAGTTGGCGCTAATGCTGAAAGTGATAAAAAACCAATGTTTGTTGCAAGGTGCTCACTCATTAGTCCTTGATGCTCTCAACACGGTATGACTCGATTTTTTCCTCCCATGGCAAATTCCCTCTAAATAATTTCAGTCTCGTTTTCCTTTCAAATCAAGATTTCTTCTGTTTCTCTCTACTCAAGTTGGAATATTCCGTCCATATTTAAAGTGTAAAACATAAATTGTAGCCTTGTGTATTGAAATGTAGATTTATTCAACTACACGGCATAATTGTCATTTAATCATATCAGTCACTTATTTACCCTGGTTATTTGAAGTCCCTAATTTTCATCTGTCACTTGGAGCTCTCTGAGGACATGATCCAGAGCTTTAATGTACTGATGCACACATTTCTGGCAGTCCAAGCAGCATATCACCAACACACCCCAACCTCTGCAAGGAGACTGGATGCTGCCGGGCTTGTTGTGCCAAGTAGTATTCCATCTCTTAGGCATGTCTAGATTTTGCCAGTGCTTGCCTTCCTGTGCTGGAGCTGAAGGGCATTAGTGCAGTGATGCAGTGGTTATGAATCTCAGTGAGCATTGAAGAAGTCTTCCAGAATAATAGATGTTTTTAAATGTAACATCTGATCCTGCATTAATTACAAAACTTAGTAGAAATAACTTAACAGTTTGTTTTTGCTTTTTCCATATAAGATAACCATACTGTTTTTGTTTCTAGTTTATTGGAAATCCTGGTATTCAGAAATGTGGATTTCAGGTACTTTCTTCTGTTGTGGAATGTTCAGGTGCGCTAGAAATGTTGACACAGCAAGGAATGACAGATACCGTACTCCATACGCTACAGATGTATCCTGATGATCAAGGTACAAAGCAAGATGGGGCTAATTGCACTTAATTGCATCTTGCCTAACTTAACTGCAGCTAACAAGCAAACTGAAAGTACCATTCCACATTAGAAGTGGCCCTTAACAGCTGTGATTTCCTGGCACTTTGGAGCTTGAATGGAGCCTTAATATGCTTAATCAAAAGTTTTTTTCGCTGACCAGATTTAATTATCTTTTTTTTTAAAAAAAAGGGAATGGAGCAAGAGAGGAAGAAATATATTTATTAATAAGAAATCACACACCATTTAGAAGAAAAGAATTCACATTCAGCAGATGAGACACACACAGAGCCACATGGTTTGCCCAAAAATCTCCCTCCCACTTTCTTCTGAAAGGAACTCCTGTGTTTTCAAAGCTGCACCTCTACCCTGCAGCCACCTGCACATCCTCTGGAAGGTTGGAGACCCTCTGGAGCAGATATGGGAGGAATGTGGGAAGAGAGGAAGGGGAACTCCCTTGGGTATGCAGAGTTCCACTTGTAGAATGTTGTGTACCGCCCTCTGTGCAATAGGAGCAAATAGGAAAGACACTATTCTGTGTTCAATACCACGCATTTATTTCAATATTCCTGACCTTCCTTTCCCTTTTCTCTTTCCAGAAATACAGTGCTTAGGCTTAAGTCTTCTGGGATCCTTGATTACAAGAAAGATATTGTGCATTGCAATTATACAAGTTCTGGCGGCAATCTTGGTTTCTACTTTACGGCGCTTTAAGGAGGTTGTTGAAATACAGGCACATGTATGTAATGTGTCTGGTATAAAAATCCAGCACTTTTCTGTTTGGCTGGGAGGCTTCTTTGGGGAAGGTTGATTTCGGAGATGTATTTTCATATTAGGTTTTGAATGTAACCACTTTTAGTGGGCTATAATTCTGTGTCTCACTGCTGGTTTACTCATGACACTAGGTCATATCATCTCGAAACTTATTTTGTTTTAGATCTTACAGCTACATCTCAAATCCCTGTTGTAGCCCTTCTGATTATAACATGCTTATAGTTGTTTCATGCACAAGTTGAACCCACCTCTTTTTGTGATCACCACCCATTGCCCCTTTCCCTCAAAACTTTTTTGGCCATATTCTTGTGTCTCTGAGAATATCGTTTCTCCTGAAATATTTTCAGTTGTGACTGTGAAACAGCTAAGACAGTTTCATATTTTACATGCCACACAAATGATTGCTGCTTCAAATGTTGGTTTAAATTTACAGTAATCTTGGTGATCTGCAATTTCCCATTACTATCTCTGTACCATCTTCCTGAGGTATATAGCCTCTCATTCACTGATACGTTTGGCATTTCCAAGAGCATGAAAACTGCATCATGAGAATTTTGTGCAAATGCAGAAAATTCATTAACCAAACTAAGTTACTTTTGTGGAAGTGGATGTATACCACAAGCATGGTTGCTTGAGAACAGGTTCCATAGATTCCAAGTGTTGTCCATGCATGTGTGTACCAGAATTTAGGTCTTCTCCATGAGGGATTACCTAAAAATTGCCTTCTGGTGGATGGCAAGTGGTACTAGAAAGTGAAATGGAGGAGTGGTCGTATGTCTTGTCTTATTAAGACCATATTTTTTTAGAGCTGAGCCGAAATATCTCAGAAAGCATGTTGTTGACATTTCTTATCTCCCCCCCCCTTATCCCCGCCCCCGAAAAAGCCATTGTTGTTTGGTTGTGGTTTCTCTTGTGAATGTTAATCTGCCATCATTGTGGGTGTTGAATGACACCTGGTGGTTGAAGGCAAAATTGCTGCTCACAAGAAAGCTTCCAACCTCTCATGAGCTCTTAGTTTTGATTTTGTCTTCACCATTATCATTGATTTTCAATAGTTATCTGCATCTCCACTTCTTACATGCTTGCTTCCCTTGTTTGTGTGTTTGTTAGCCCTGTTTTGTCCTCTGTTGTTCCTTAATAAAAAAAGAGGTACTTCTTCCTCTGCTCCTTGCTCAGCATTGCCCCTTCAAACTGCTAATACTTCCCATCATTCCACTCCACGAGCTGGGAATCTCCCTCCTATTAAAAAACAAAAAACCTACAGCTGCTCAGCCACGAGGAAGGTAACACAAGATTCCTCCATTTCCCACAGGTCCCAAGAGTTATTGTCTCCCTTGCCAAGCTTTCACTGCAAGTAAAAAGTTGGGGAAATTGCAAGAGCAACTACTGTAATGCAGCCTTAGTGTCAGGATTGGACCTCAACGTCAGCTGCAGGAGGGGCTGGAAATGGGGGCATTTCTTTTTTTTTTAATAAAGAATATTTATTATTTTTCCAGAAACTTAAACACTAAAAAAAGACAATGCAAAACATTAAATTAACAAAACAAAACAAAAACAATACAGTAAATCAAACAGTTTCATTATCCCATCTTTCACTCACTTATTTCCGCGACCCCCTCACACCTCCCTTTTTGTATTCCACTTCTGATAATTATTTCAGCAATTCCTTTCCATCTTCCTCTGCTTTCTATCCTTTAATTATCTTAACAAATTCTAACCTTATTTTTCCCTTTAATGCTCTACTAACCTATCTGTATTTAATTCCTTATAACATTTCTACTAAAGCCATATAACTTCATTCCAACATTTTTCTAACATTCATTAATTTTACAATATTTCTGTAAATAGTCTTTAAATTTTTTCCAATCTTCTTCCACCGACTCTTCTCCCTGGTCTCGGATTCTGCCAGTCATTTCCGCCAGTTCCATATAGTCCATCAACTTCATCTGCCATGGAAATGGTGGCATTTCAGTGGACCCCTCTAGCCCTTCTATTCAGTCCTTCACTTCTTTTGGGCTCAGGTACCAGATGGACCACCTCCAGTGTGCCGGGCTCCTTACACTTCAGCTTCCCTGAAATGCAGGTAGGAGGAAGAGATGGGGGAGAAAGGGGGCTCCAGACCCACCTCACAAGACAAGGAATCCTCTCAGTGTCTAGCATACATACCTCAGAGGGTTCAAGAAGGACAAAGGGGGATAGCCCCTAAAAGAACTGAGGACTATTTTTACTGCCCAGACCTTTTCTGGGAATTTTTCAGGCTTCCAGGGGGCTCAGAGCATTTCAGATTCCTAACCCGACTTTATCAGTTATTACTACCCTGACCACTGCCTCCCAGCTTCCAATGCAGGACCTGCCCTTTGCTCACCAGCTCCTAACCCTTCCCTTGCTGCAACAGCTTAAGGCAGTGGTTTTCAACCAGTGTGCCATGGCCCCCTGGGGTGCCTTGAATGATGGTCAGGGATGCCGCGGGCAACACTGGCCTCTGTCCCCCTTTCCTTCCTTCCCTCCCTCCTCTGATGCCCTCTTGCATCTCGCCTCCCAAAGGCTTGCACAGCTGTTTGTTGCAGCAGCCCTGGCTACAAGCTCCCCAGGCGAATGGTGCCTCTGGGGCTGGGGTTGCCAGGAGCTGAGGTGGCCTTGGAGCAAGCAAGCAAGTGGGTGAGGGAGCGCAGCCAGCCAGTCCGCCAGCCCTTGCTGTTATGAATGGACAGACAAGTCCCAGGCCCCTGTGGGGCAGTGTGAGGAGGCAGCTCTCTTTGGGGCAAGGGGGGGGGGGCAGCTCAGAGACCAGGGCAGGGACTTCCAAGGGAGAGGAGAGGAGGCTGAGCGGACACTCCACAAGGGAGGGTGTTTGAGAAAGGGTGAGAGGCTGCCAGCTCTGCAGACAAGGGGTGACATAACTGGGCTCCTGAGCCCCACAAGGCTGCCTCAGAAAGAATGTAGTTGGTCAAGGGAGCCGTGGACTCATAAAGGTTGAAAACCTCTGGCTTAAGGAGGTTTTGCTGTCAGATTTCGTCACGGAGCTGGCTTCTCATCTTTCTCTGATTCCTGCACTGGCTGTTTGTTACTTATAACCCAGCTCTTCCTTCTTCTGTGTCTCAGCAGCAACCCACTTTGAACTCTGGTGAAATAGTCCCTCCAGTTTCTCTGCCCATAAAAAAGGTAGAGGATTTTGAGAGGCCATTTTACCCATCTTTAATTTTTCCTCCTATGCTGCCTGTTTACTGTTCAGTGTAGAGAAGATACCTAGCTGGAAAATATTTATTCTGTAGAAAGAGTAATCATACACATGATTTTTTTTAATCTGTAAAAACTTCCGTCCCCCCCGTCCCCCCATTGTTTATGGAAGCTGCAGTTTCACTTCTAATTTGTTAGAATTCTGATGTGAAAGATAACAACATCTTTGGCATGCCATGGTATTATTCTGTCTTGTCAGTGCAGGAATCTTCTGCTCATGTGCACCAAGGCTTACTGTTCAGTTCTGCCCTGTGGCAAAATTGAACAATATGATTATGGGCTCATCTAACATTTCCCTTTGCACTGTGCTTTCAAGCACAGGACAGGTCTGGGATTTCCTGATCTGTGTCCAAGTGGTTATTGCCATTTGCTCCAATTCAGCAGTAAAACACTCTGACACAGACTTGGAAACCGCAGACCTGTGCCTAGAAATGTGGCACAAAAGGAATTGTGGATGAGTACCAAAATATTTTTGGTCCTATTTGCCATTTGATCTGAAGGTTGTTTTCTTGAATGTGTTTAGCAATATATTATTGACTGTTGTCCTAACCATTTTGATTTCATTTTATCTGTAGGGATTTAATGTGATTATAAAAATACTTGACCTGTCACCTTGTTTTGCAAAGCTGTTAATACAGGAGTCATTTGATACAGCCATTTTTTATCAGATGTCCATGTGTTTCACTGAGCAAAGAGACCAGCAGGTATCTCATCTTTCAGTCTTCCCTTTTCCTCTGACCTTCTCCCTGCTCCTTCCCCAGGACATTTAATACGACATGCTCTGGAAGATGTTCACCCAGTTTCAATTGCATGTCTTCTCAATTTAGTTTCAGAGTCTTTGTTGTAAATGCTTTGCTAAAATAGCTGACAACGATGATTTAAAAAACCTGATGTTGGAGAAAGCCTGTGCTGAGTATAACAGTATTATGGTTGAATGCTTACTCTTGCTGGGAGCTGATGTGAATAAGGAGACGAAGAAAAACTCTTTAATCTATCAAGTACGTATCTTAAAATATATTTTTTTGCATCGGTTTGAAATCTGTATGCCTGGCCTTTTTAAGAAAAACATCCTGCAGAAAAAGCTGAAACACAGATGCATCTGACACCATACTGAATACACAAGAGAAAAGTGTGACCATTGACTAGAACACAGAATGGTGTTACACAGGCAGCAACAAGCTTGAAAAATCTAGAGAAACACTAGAGACAATGAACAAGCATAGCTCCCAACTCCATAATGTTCTCGTTTACTTTCCAGTTCATTCTCCTATTTGAGTGACTGCCTTTCATTTTTATAGAGGAGCACCATTGCATTACTCTTAAATGCACGATGGCTGGCTCAGCCATGGCCAGAAGGGTTTCCCAGAGGCTCTTGAACAGTAAAAACCTTACTACTGCATAGTCATGTGGGTTTTCTGGAAAATTACAGTAATTTTGCATAGTGAAGAAACTGAAAACTTCAAAACAGGCATGTTTGCCTAATACTAATTTGCATTTGGCATGCATGGTTACTTATGAAATTAAAAATGTTGATGGAAAAATAAAACACTAAAAGCAGGGGTGCCAACTTGCTTCCCACATTGAGGAGGCGTGGTCATGTGACGTGTCACATGATGCTGCCCGGCGGGGGCAGGCTGCATGGAGGACGATCTCTGCACTTGCTCATCCCAGCCTCAGCCCAGGAGCCAGGCATCAGCTGGGACGAGCAAGCGCAAAGGTCACCCTCCGCGCTTGTCCCAGCCACCGCTGGGCTGCTGGGTGGAGGCTGGGGCTGAGGTACGTGGAGGCCACCTGGCGGCAGCAGGGGATAGCAGCCCCCTCAATATTGGGGGGCAGTGCCCCCTGCCAAAAGATATTGGGGGAATTGAAGCCCCCTTTGCCCCATATACCTGGTGCTGCTGCTAGAAAGAGAGAGAGAGAGAGAGAGAGAGAGAGAAAGAAAGAAAGAAAGAGAAAGAAAGAATTGTAGGAACAGGAGACACTCTCACTAACTTGCCAAAATCATGTGCCATTTGCATTAATCATCTATTTCTCTTTCATAGATTTGTGAGAAAGGGTGCAATCCTAAATTGGTAGAACTGCTATTAAACGGTGGTGCTCGAGAGCAGGATGTTCGGAGTGCTCTCACAATCAGCATCAAGAAGGGAGATAGCCAGGTCATTAGCTTGCTCTTAAAAAAGCTTAGTCTGGATTTGGCCAACAGCAGCATATGTCTTGGTGGTTTCTGCATTGGTAGAATTGAACCTTCCTGGCTGAGCCCCTTGTTTCCAAGTAAACAAGGATCCTTCAAGAAACAAAGTAAGTGGCTGTAGATGTTCATGTTAAAGTATGTATTGTGCTGTTGATACCTGCATAGCCCAACTACATGTAATTTCAGCTTGTTTAAAGCTAGTTCCTTCAATAAGCAGTGTAGGTCCCTGATTTTTCTTTGCCATTGATTTCATCTGTACATATTGCTGGAACTCAAACATGATTTGTAACAGGCCATGTTTTACCTCCAAAGTTCTGCCCAACCCAAGTTTCCTGGCTTTTTATGTAGGAGGTTAATAGTTCCAGGTGTGTTCTTTATTCACTGTATTGTAGCAACACTGGTGCATTCTTTCACATTGCGCCGGTTCAGACAATCGTAACTTGACTTAGTAAGCCAATAGATGAACGAGCCTTTTGCCCATAAGACTGGGAGACAGTGGTTATCAAGTCTGGAACAAACCAGAATATTGACTCAAGTTCAAATTGTGGTTTAATATTTGGGAAAGGGTCACTGCTGAGTGGCCGAACATCTGCTTTGTAAAAGGCCCCAGGTTCAGTCCTCAGCATCTCTAGGAAGGACTGGGAGAGACACCTGCCTGAAACCCTGAGAGTCACTGCTAATTGATGTAGACAACACTGAACTGATGGTCTGAGTCAGTTTGAACCAACTTCCTATATTCCTATTCTGGAGTAGGGTGGGGCTTCAGGGAATCCGATCCCTCTCACGGTGGGAAGCCAAGAATTAGATAAACAAGAGTTCTTACCAAGTCTTTTATTCAATATTCACGGATAGAGGCTTTGAAAAGTGCCTCTCTTGCAGTAATGGCATTGCTCCGAGTAAAGTCCCACTCCCTCTGTCTCTCCTACGTATTGAACATCATCCCTACGTTGGCTGATCTGTGCTTTCTTCCTATGAGCTTTCTGTTCTACAATCCATGCCTGCTGGGTTCTGGGAGAAGGGGGTTGGGTCTGGAATGCTTTCTAAAGACACTGAGTTTGTCAGCTGTCTCTCCCTTGGTGCTTTTTCTTCTTCTTCCTGCTCCTCTCCCAATACTTCCCAGCTTCTCCCATCTGCAGCCTCTGAACTATGACCTTCTGCAAACCACTGTTGTAAATCTATGCTGTCTTCCTCTTCTCTGGGAAGTGCGGGGGGGGGGGGCAGTCTCCACCATTCCTCCTCAGACCAGTCCCTGACAAGTAGTAACCATAATTTCTTGTTTGGGATTAAATGGTTAATTAGAGACTTCTTGGTTTAATCACAGTTCACACAAAGGGCAAAAGACCTGTGCATATCTCTGCTTATTAAGCTGAGATACAATTGTCCAAATGCAACTATTGTATATATACCCTGTCCAATGCTTCTAAAAAAATGCGAGTTTTTTTGCTTCCTACCCATTAGATGCAGGCTCTGCGCTGGCCAGAATGGTGCTTCGATACCAAAAGAAAAGCAGCTATGAGGACCAGTCAAGTTCTAGTTTTGAAGAAAATACTGATGAAAATATAAAGGAGCAGTTTGATGACTGGGAACTTCTTCCTGACCATTTAGTCGACAGTGTTTTCTGCTTGAGTGATGGTATAGATAGTGAAGGTATATTTGCTAGATTAAATGAAGGATTTGCCACTCCATTACAATCTTTTATCCAAATAATTTTTATTGGTTTTCATGTGAATACAAGAACAACATACAACTACAGTAACTTGTCCAGTGGTTTATTCTTATTAAGTTTCATATGCAGTACACAAGCAATACCTTTATTTATGCATTGTCAGTTCAAGTATCCTCTCCACAGAGATTCTTGTGTTGTGGGTGGAATAAATGTATCTTCTGTCTCATTTATAAAAGAAAAAAATGGAAGCCAAGTCTCACACAAAGTGTCTTATCTTTGAAGTGCCTTTAATTACACTTCTGTGGTGAGTAAGGCATTCTGACACAGGCACATTCCAAATATTATTTACCCAGGTTTCAATGGGGATTTCTATAGGTTATTTCCAGTATCGGGCTATTGTTAATCGAGCTGCTGATAATAGAAAAACATACTAAGTCCCTGCATTTAAGGTTATTATTTAAATTTGAGTCTAAAGATAACAAGGCAAGAGCTGAATTAGGTGGAAGGGATTGCTGTGTAATTTTGGAAATAATGTGGAACATGTATTTTCCAAAAGGAGTATACCAACATGCAACTCCACCATGCATGAAAATATGAGCCTATCTCTCTGCAGCCTTTCCAGCATAGGGGAGAGATGGTAGTGATTATTTTGGCTAGACATGATGGAGTCCAATGCCAGTGAAATATAATTTTAAGAGAAGCCTCCTGCAAACTCCATTACAATCTTAGCCTTCAATTTGTAGCCTTAACCTGACCTGTTTGACTGTTTGGCACAAGTGTACCTAGCTACCCTGTATACAGGGGTCTTGCATAGGGCTAAGGCTCCTAGTAAGGGACGTGGGTGGCGCTGTGGTCTAAACCACTGAACCACTTGAGCATGCTGATCAGAAGGTCGGCGGTTCGAATCCCTGCGACGGGTGAGCTCCCATTGCTCGGTCCCAGCTCCTGCCAACCTAGCAGTTCGAAAGCACGTCAAAGTGCAAGTAGATAAATAGGTACCACTCCGGCAGGAAGGTAAACTGCGTTTCCATGCACTGCTCTGATTTCGGTGTTCCGTTGCGCCAGAAGCAGCTTAGTCGTGCTGGCCACATGACCTAGAAAAACTGCGGACAACCACCATCTCCCTCGGCTTGTAAAACGAGATGAGCGCCGCAACCCCAGAGTCGTCTGTGACTAGACTTAACTGTCAGGGGTCCTTTACCTTTACCTTTAAGGCTCCTAGTGCTACACCCTCCCTTCTTTGACCGTGTTCTATGAACACAGTCCCTTGTATTCGCATTTATTTATTTTTTCGTTGAAATAAAAATTAATTTAAAAGCACAGATGATTTCTGTGTATGCACACATATACACACATGTACACCTGAGTTGAATGTGCAATGTAGAGGAATGGGGGGGGGGGCGGAAGGTGGGTAAGAATTATGCTTCTGTAGAAAATAAAAAAGGAATGACTGTTCGGATGGAAAGATAAATGAACTGGACTTGCCGCTTGTGCACCTCTTTATTTTGTTTGACCTTATAATGCTGCTGCTGGCAGAACTGAATCCCACCAGAGAAAAGTTGCTAAAATATAAAGTCACATCCAACGTTTAGTATTTGAAATGGTGACCACAAGTCAAATTGCCCTGCATGAGATGGAATGGAACGGATGGTAGGAAAGGGTATCTAGAAAGTGACAGCAGCATGGAAAATCATGAAGTTAAAGACTGTGTTAAAAGGAAGCTTTTTGAGAGACACTGAAAGGTAGTAGATTCTACTGCTGAGCAACCATTTTATCAGTAAACCATTAAGAAAAAAACAGCAAGAGAAATCACTCTAATCAGCAGGATGTAGTCAAAGAAAGGGCACGGGAAAAGAATAGGTTGCAAAGGAAAACAGTACAGTCGTACCTTGGTTCTCAAACGTAATCTGTTCCAGGAGTCTGTTCAACTTCTGAAACATTTGAAAACCAAGGCGCAGCTTCCGATTGGCTGCAGGAGCTTCCTGCACTCAAGCAGAAGCTACGTCGGACATTCGGCCTCCAAAAAAGTTCGAAAACCAGAACACTTCTTGGTTTTCGGCGTTTGGGAGCCAAAATGTACAAGTACCAAGGCATTTGAGAACCAAGGTATGACTGTACAGAGAAATAGTGTCTGCTGTATGTGTAAATTAGTCTTCATAAATGTTAACATTTCTTATTATTTATTATTATTTTATATCCTGCCCTTCCTCCCAAAGGTGTCCAGGGTGGTAAGTATCAGTTCCTGCTCCTGGGGTTGTGCTGGTGACATTTCTGGCATGTAGGCTTCTATTTGTTTGAATTCTTGGCTTCAGTTTATGTAGCCATTCTTGCAATCTCATTTAACGCCGCCCCCCCCTTTTTGCCTCAGGGAGTGAAAACTCAATTATCGTGAAGAAGAAATCCAACTCCGTGGCTGTTGCAGACGTCCACAAAGACAGGGCTTTGCAGATGTGTTCTCAGACCCTGAAAAGGAATTCCAAGTCTGTGGTAAGAAAAATAATCAAATGGGTGTAAAGTCACATTAGATGGTTTATGTTGTAAACCGCCCTGCAGTTTTTTGATGGTGGGCAGTATGTAAACTGAATGAATGAATGAATGAATGAATAAATAAATAAATAAAAGGTGTATCTGTAAGTGGTAAAGGGACTTCTTTAGCTTTTTGTCTCTTGACTCCTTGTCTGGGGAAAGGGCAGGATATAAACAAATATCATCATCTACATACATAGCAGAAAGAAATGCAATAACTATAGCATAACAGTGCATTGCAACTGTGCAATTTGTATAAGAAATAGCTCCTGGACCACATATCCTTCTTAAAGCACCTTTGTCCACAGTGCTAATCACATCAAACAATCTGCACTGATTTCTCATATGCTCATTAAGTGCACACGGGGCAGTATTCAACTAAAATAATTGTGGGAACACAAGGAACACCACTGGCGCAACAGGACTAACCTCTCTGTTCACCCACGTTCACCCCATGCCATTCCCAAATCTGCTCTAGAGGGTTGGAGGTGGTCAGTTAATGGGTTAATTCTCCACAAGTCATCAGAAATTACTCATTTCCTGCAGTACACCTGCAGGTATCTTGTGATTCTCTTATCTGGAAAGTAACTTTCTATATAAAAGTGCTCAGGTTACAGCATACTGTGTGTTTCTGAAACTTAGGTTGCTTTGTTAATGCTGGTACCGCAAGCAAAGCATAATAATTTGATCATCCACTCTTTTTAAATGCATCTAAATGTTCATAACTGCAACATTTAAGCTTTTGGTGTTTTCCAGGGACCTGGGTCACATCACGAACCATTCAAGAATCCAAGAAGAGGGCAAATGTCTTCTGAAGAATCGCACAGTAAGTGTATATCCACAGTAGGTTTTTAATTAAAGAAGTTTACATCATTCTGTATTCACTTAAATTCTACATACAGTTACCATTCTTCATAAGAATATGTGTGTAATTTAAACATCTAAGAAGTAGATTACATAGTATAAACTGGTACAGAATTGTGCAATTGGAGAAATAAAATGCCCACCTAATTTTTCACTCTATAAGACGCACCAGACCACAAGACGCACCTAGTTTTTGGAGGAGGAAAACAAGAAAAAAAATACTCTGAATCTCAGAAGCCAGAACAACAAGAGGGATCGCTGCGCAGTGAAAGCAGCAATCCCTCTTACTGTTCTGGCTTCTGTGATAGCTGCGCAGCCTGCATTCGCTCCATAAGACGCACACACATTTCCCCTTACTTTTTAGGAGGGAAAAAATGAGTCTTATAGAGCAAAAAATACGGTAAATTTCTTGCTACATCAGTAGGTACAGCCCCATCAACACATTCTATGCCCAAGTCTTCTACATACCTAGAGAAAGTAGTTGTAAAGAACTATGCTTGTAAAGAACCGGATCTCTGGCTTGAAACAAAATTCCTTCTTCATGCAAAATAAAGTAATACAGCCAAGATCTTGAGCATATGTAAAAACATTTGTGCATTTCCTCATACCTTGAACAACAACATCACAGTATAGCTTGTACCTATTAAAGCTGCAAGAAAGAGAATAAGCATTGAATACATGGAAGCTGTCAAGTTGTTTTTGTTCCGGCTAGCCTAGTGTTGTCTGCTCTGACTGGCAGAAACTGAGGTTTCTGGTGGTGATATTTCTAACTCTACTTCCTGAGATCCTTTAGGTGAAGATAGGAGCATTTGAACTGGGACTGTCTAGTTGTAAAGCATGTACCTGGTTTATCTATAAAGTATTTGTATACCAATTTGTAATTAAAAAAATCAAAGTGGTTTTGCAGCAGTAGAAACATAACATCATACAAGAAAAACTAGAAGAAAATTAAAACCAGACATCAATTAACCATTCTTGATTGCCTGTCTACGCCTGGTTCAATAGAAAAATTTTCAGCAAGCATTTAAAAGTTGGCACAGAAGGCCGCTTATCACTGAGCTGTTCTATTTCTCTGCACCCCCTGAAGATGGAGGGGAAAGTTTCCTTATTTGTTTAAATTATTTATTTATTTGTTTGTTTGTTTGTTTGTTTGTTTTCCAAAAATGTCCGTTGCACAAAAAATACAGTGAAGCAAAAATTATATACACCTGGCTATCCTGAAGCTTACCATTCCAGAGCCTCACAAATAAAAACCATATTTCTATAAATTTATTTGACTGTTGTTCCTTACTCATTCTTCTGTAAGGTTAATTTAAATAAGATAGCTATTTTCCATATTCTGCTAAAGCTGTTTGGTAACACTGGGACTGTGCTCTTTTTTCCAATTAGCTGCTATACAAATCCTAGTAGTGATAAGAAGATTAATAACCATTTCCAAGTTAACGTAAATAATTAAGTCTTTTAAATATCCCAGTAATTATACCTTTGGATCTAGTGGTAATAAGTAACCAGTCATTTTCCTAATCAGACTTTGAATTGTAATCCAGAAAGTCTGAATTATAGGGCATTTCCAGAATATATAAAAAGAATGTCCGTTCTGCTTTGCACCTCCAAAAATGACTCTACTGGCAGATAAATCTTGCTTACTCTGTATGGTATTAAATGCCATTGATACTGAATTTTAGGAAATTTTCTCTGATATCAATCTGTGTAGTATCTTGTTTCACATCTGTTGAAATTCTCAGATATTTCTGTCTTAGATTTCTTACCCTTTTCATCATAAAGGTACCTAATTTCCCCCCAAGTAGAAATCAGCGTATTACAAATGTTCCAGCTGCGCAGTCATTGCAGCTTGCCAGATGGAACAATTGGCCTTCTCCCTCTGAATACTGTAATGGGGGTTCCCCTCCCCAGAGCCAGGGGGTCCAGGGCACAAGGGGAGGAGAGGGGGGAAAGCCCCGTTACATGAAGGAAACCTTGCTCAGGCTTCTGCTTGATGAGCCATGTTAGGTGAATCCCGCTCAAAATATGTATTTTGCCTATGCTCACTATATTGACATTTTGGTGACACTATGGCAGAGAAATGTATCTCTGCAAATACATTTCCATATAAATCTATTTGTTTTCCTCTTTACTTCCATCCAAAATGGTAGATCCCGATGGTTTTGAGGCAGTTTCTCAACCATGTGGCAAACCAATCAGGAAGTTAAGTGTTCATAACTGCTGGTCAAAAAGAAATGTCATTTATACTGTAGCAAGCATTTCCTGATAAAGCTAATGTTTCTGCATTCATTCATTCATTTATAAAATAGACACCCCAAATCGATTGGACAGTTCCTCTTCGTCAATCCCTGACAGGGAATTTATTAAATCACTTGATCTTTCATCAAATGAGCTGGAGAATATAGATAGCATCAGTCAAAGCTCTTGCTTAACTACTCATTTGGAACATCTTGAGAAATTAGAGCTTCATCAAAATGCCCTTCCATGCATTTCTGAACAATTGTGTGAGGTGAGTCTAACAGTGCTGGAATATATATTTATGCCATACTATCAACGTATTTACTGTATCATAAAGTAGTTTAAAGTGCCCACTAAAAAGATCCAATTCATCCTTCTTTCTTCCAGAGCTTGAAGTGTTTAACTTATCTGGATCTGCACAGTAACCGTTTTAAATCGTTTCCTCCATACCTGTGGAAAATGCCTCATATAGCACATCTTGATATCTCCCGCAATGAGATTGGTCCTTCCTTAATTTTGGATTCAAAGATTGTCTGTCCATCTCTAAAGCTACTGAATTTATCATACAACCAATTGTCATGCATTCCCGAATTTCTCTCCAATGTTGCACAAAACCTGGAGCACCTTATATTAGAAGGGTAAGAACAGGTCATGGTGATTTTGCTATATGGTTCTCAAGGGTTGTTGGCAGCAGTGAATTGAAAGATGAGGAAAGGACCTGTAGGTCCCTCCATATGATGCTGGATTAAAACTCCCAGCATCTCTGACCACTGGAGACCAACATTTACAGGGTCACCCCTGCCCTACATGAAAGTTCTCTGGCTGTGTATGTCCCAGTTCATCATTTTATGAAACCCTATTAACCTCTCCACCGCCACCCAGCCATACAGAAGGAGGAGTGGGAGCATGGGAGCCTGAGGTTTCCTCTGGCTCATTCCTCCACATAATGTTAAACGATGATTTAGCATGACATGCAAATGTGGCCAATGCGCTGCAGCCCAAAGTGTGGGCTGCAGACCTCTAGCATCTTTTCATATGCATCTTTTTTGTGTATGCTACTTATAACTCTTATTTGGTTTTCTGTTTTCCTAGTAACAAGCTTTCAAGTGTATGCTCACCGTTATGTTTGAAGGAACTGAAAGTGTTAAACATTAGTAAGAATGCTGTATCCTTCTTGGCTGAGAATTTTCTAAAAGACTGTTTGAAGCTGGAGACACTCAATGCTGCGATGAATTCGCTTGGTGAGTGTATGAAGTGGCACAATATTATGGCTGTGAGGCATGGGAGCAAGTGAAGTGGGGTGTGTAGGAGGAGAAGGAAAAGGATGTAGTTAATATTTGCACTATTGTTTGCTGTCTACTGCAGTGTATTTATAAGACTAGTACAGTCATGAGTCACTTTTAGTGTATATAAGTCCTTGGTTTTTGTATTGTATTTTTTTTTAAAGGTGTACGTCACCTTGGATGCCTTTAGGCAGAGAGGTGAGTGGGAAATACTATAAATTAAATATAAAACCAACCTGAAAAATAGAAAGCTTTAGTAATTGCTATGCCACTGTAAAAGGCCTTACTTTCAAGTATTGAACTTAAAAGGAGAAAACCATGATTTTTGCAAATGTGTGAACAATAAATGGGGGTTTTGTGCTCATACATCTGCACCCAAAAGAGAAATGTCTTCTTAGAAGTGGCCCTAATGTTGCCATATTACAAGATGGGAAATTGAGGTTGAGAGATGACCTGCACAAAGCCGCTGGTCAAATTCATGACTAAGGTGTGATTTTTAGTCCCATGCCATCTTTACATGTCTTTTCCAGGCTGACTAATTTTATAGCACAAAACATCCATAGCTGCTGCTAATTTGTGCATTAGGATCCAGACATCTTCCAAATTTCATGTCCAGTCCTGATGAGGCAGAACCCGTGGACGGATCAGGGAAATGGAGATCAGACAAATAGCCTGAGGCAGAGGCTGTTGAAACACGAAGTGTTAGGAAAGCGAAACAGTAGACGTCTCTTATTTCAATGGTTGGCATCTGTCTGTCTCAGGAGACAATGGAAGAGTGTGCCTTCGGGGGTGAAGTCAAACCGTTGGAGAGTTATAGCGCCTGCTGTGGCTGTAGAAACTGATACAGGAGTCTTCTTTAGGAGTAGTAAGTTTAGGCCTTCCCTCTGTCAGTTGTCTGAAGAGAAAACAATGCCCTGCTTGCTGCATTTTAGTCTGCAACAGAGGGAGAGAGCAGACAGAGTTCAGTCCTGGATCAGGGTTCCAAAAAATAGGGCACACAGAGGCATGTCTTTGAGAACCCCAGGCAGAGACCAGCAAGCCCCCTTTTTCCAGGAGCACCTTCTGCTCTGCAGTTATTTACTTTCCCCATGCAGCCAAGGCTGTTTAAAAAGTTGCTAGAAAAGTTTAATTCTTTCTGTAGGAAATAGTTCATTTGGTTAAGGTGTTACATGTATCTGTTTAGATTGCGTGTCACATTGTTTCCTGCCTATGCTGTGTGTGTGTGTGTGTGTGTGTGTGTGTGAGAGAGAGAGAGAGAGAGAGAGAGAGAGAGAGAGAGAAGGGGAAAGAAAACTTTTTTAAAAAATCTGCCCTCCCCCTTTGTGCCTCTACAATGCTGGAACACTCGGCCAACAGTACTTTAGATTATTCCTCCCTTTATCATTTAGAAAAGTCCTGTGCTACAAATAGTTAGATTATATGATAACTGCCTTCCTATATAGTGTGTATTATTTAGCAATTTTTGCTAACTGGTAACGTAATTGCTTTTCTTTTTTCTGTTTTTAGAGGCCACACCTGATTTGCCGCCTAACATAACTACATTGAAATTATCTCAGAATAATTTTTCTAGTATTCCAGAAGCAATTCTTCTTCTCCCACAGTAAGTTTCTACAGTATTTCCCTTTCTGAATAATTGCATGCTCGTGTAGCCAGTGCAGAGATTTAAGGATCAGCAACATGTGTTGCTGCCCCACTAAAACAGCCCCTCAGTGGCTTTCTGCACCAGCTGCTGAAACCAAACAGTCTTTGAAGTTAGCCCCACATAGAGCGCATTGCAATGCTCCAATTGTGAAGTTGCTACAGCATGGGCTGCTGAAACCACACCATCCTGCTCAAGCAGTGGCTGTAGCTGGTGAAGCAGCCATGCTGGGCAAAGGCACTTCTCAAGACTGAATCCAACTGGCACTCAAGTAACAGGGTGGAACTGAGGAGTGTCCCCAAGCTACACTCCTGTTCCTTCAACAAAAGCGCAATTCCATCCAGAACAGGCAGTTTCCCTAAATTTTAGACCTCAGAACCATGCACCCACAGCATCTCCATCTTTTCAGGATTCAGGCTCACTTTATTGTCCCCATCACTGCCTCCAGACAGCACCTGCACAGTCTCGATCCTGAGACAAAGCTGGGGGGTCATCACCATATTGGTTACACTGTTCTCCAAATCCTGAAATAAGGTCTTTCAGAGGTTTCATATAGCTATTAATTAGCATTGCTTCCTTAGGGGCAAGGGACGTGGGTGGCGCTGTGGGTTAAACCACAGAGCCTAGGACTTGCTGATCAGAAGGTCGGTGGTTCGAATCCCCACAACGGGGTGAGCTCCCGTTGCTCGGTCTCTGCTCCTGCCAACCTAGCAGTTCGAAAGCACGTCAAAGTGCAAGTAGATAAATAGGTACCACTCCAGGGGAAGGTAAACGGCGTTTCCGTGCGCTGCTCTGGTTCGCCAGAAGCGGCTTAGTCATGCTGGCCACATGACCCGGAAGCTGTACAGTGGCTCCCTCGGCCAGTAAAGCGAGATGAGCGCCGCAACCCCAGAGTCGGCCACGACTGGACCTAATGGTCAGGGGTCCCTTTATCCTTTACCTTAGGGGCAAAGCCCTTTTGGGAGAATGTAAGGTGGTCTGCCACAAGTCAAACTCTGTCCCACAATCATCCAGGTTCTGTTTATGCATAGACTTTGGAAATCCAACTGTCTGTATTCAAAAGACTTAACATGCATGTTGCTTCAAAACTGCATTTTCTATCTCTATCTTGAAGCTGAATGTCCAGCAACTCTGTCATAGTTCGCTATATTAAGTCTTTCATAGACTCTCCTATGACTTTCTTAGTTTAAGAATGTCTGAGGATCAAAGCAGTCCTAGTCCATCTATCTGATGGAGACCACAATGAGTGTTCTAACAGATGCCACTTAGGCCTTATTAGTACAGTGGTGCCTCGCAAGACGAAATTAATTCGTTCTGCGAGTTTTTTCGTCTTGCGAGTTTTTCGTCTTGCGAAGCACGGTTTCCCATAGGAATGCGGTTTTAAGAAAAAGGAAACAAACTTGCAAGACGTTTTCGTCTTGCGAAGCAAGCCCATAGGGAAATTCGTCTTGCAAAGCAACTCAAAAAACGAAAAACTCTTTCGTCTTGTGAGTTTTTCGTCTTGCGAGGCATTCGTCTTGCGAGGTACCACTGTATAGAAACAGAGATAAACAGGCATCCACTGGCTTAATCTTCAACACGGTGGGTAAAATAAATATGCCTGTTCCAGGATAACAGTTTTTTTAATGTATAGTTCTTTGAAATAATCCTCTCATAACAAGTCTGCATATTCCTCATTTTCTTTTTAGTCTGAGATCAGTGGATTTAAGCAACAATAAAATTACAACTCTGCCTGGGCCAGTTCATTGGAAAACGTCTAATTTAAGGGAGTTGCTGTTTAATCATAATCAAATAAGCATCCTGGATCTGAATGCAAAAGCTTTCTTGTGGTCTCGGCTCGAAAAGCTTCACCTCTCCCACAACAACTTAAAAGAGGTAAGCTGTGAGCTTCACTATTAATAGGGTGGTTGCTCTTAAGAATGATATTCTTACTTCACCACAGCACAGTTCTATAAAAAAACCCGAAACACTGTTTGATAGGGACAAGGTTTTTCCTATGATTTCTTGTCGTTGTTGCTTTATTTTCAAAATGATTCTTTCAACACCAATTTCTTTGGATGCCTGAGTAGCAAGGTGGCCTTATCACTAAACAACTACGTAGGGTAGTACTTCTGCCACAGAAGCCAATGGGAAAAATTGTGCTGTGGAGGAATCACAAGAAGACAAAGGAAGAGCCACAAACTTGATACTATAAGTATGCAAGGAAGGCTGAGGCAACAGGCAAAAGACTCCCCAAAAACAGTTTGAAGAGGATCAGGCTTTCATTATGCCAACAGCTGTGTGTGATGGATGGACAGTGGCGCAATAAGACCCAGTGAAGTAGTTGTTCTGGAAGGGGTCAGTTTACTGGCCTAGTTATGAGAAAAGAGTTATAGAAAGCTCTGCTTAAGCTTCTCAAGCCAGTGAACACAATCAGTTTGGTGAGACTTAAGAGGAGGGAAGGAGAGGGACATCTGCTCAAAGATCCTCAAATGGTGAGGAGTGCAACTTTGATTAATCATTTGCTCCTTTTCAGAACCCTGGGTTGTGTGTGTGTGTGTGTGTGTGTTTAGGTATGTGTAGATTCATATTTCTTTGGTCCATAAATGTTTTCAGAGAGATCACTAAGAATGAGTCACTAGGTCCAGGATCTGTAGGGTGATGTCTGAGCAGAAACAGAACACCATTTTAAAATAGCTCTCCAAGGGTATTAGCATGCCTAAAATCAGTTTTGCGAAGGAGTAATATAGCATTTCTATAGAAGGATGCATTGCTACTGGAGAAAAATGATTATTCTAAATTAATAATTTGTTCCAAATTGCAAGCTATCCACTGTAGATAAAATATGTTGTCTATGTTGCAGATATTGTAGAATAGTAAATGAAACAAGGGATTTGCTATATTAATTATTATTTGTTCATTTTAGCTGTTGACATGCTTGATCTTGCACAGATAAATTACTCTACCCCTCCCCACAAGAAGGATTTTTGTTAATATGCTTCCTCTCTCTCTCTAGATTCCTCCTCAAATTGGGTTCCTTGAAAACTTAACATCTTTCGATGTAAGTTACAATCCAGAATTAAGAAGCTTTCCTGATGAAATGGGAAAGTTATCCAGAATATGGGACCTTCCTTTGGAAGGATTAAATCTTAACTTTGACTTCAAGTATGTGGGATGGAAAGCCAGGGACATTATAAGGTTAGTTATCTCAACATTCTTATGGGTGGGTATATATTGACTGTTAAAAAGCAAAACAAAACAATACAATACAATACAATACAATACCAACAGTATACCTATCAATTCAATTTAATTTATATGTTTAAAAAATGGACAAATTGTTGAAAATAGGAGGCTGAAGTGGCAAATCTGTAAGAATAAATTTGGCTGCTTTTTTGTTCATGTTTTAGAATTTGCTGGTATCAGCAGGATCTGCCTTAACAGATAAAACTGCCAAGCTGCAAAACAAATCTGTATGCAATTGGACCTTGAAAAAAATAAGGACAAATTTTTACATAAGTAAAACTTTGTGGGATCATGGGCTTTCTGGTGCTCTCCCCGCCCCCATGATGGTCACTGGCTTTAAACAAATAACTGAACTGAGCTGAAATGTAATGTAATTAGTCTTAACTAATGGTTAATTGAAACAAGCCATAGAATCACAGAATTGTAGAGTTGGGACCCCGAGTGTCATCTACTCCAACCCTCCGGGGCAATGCAGGAATCTCAACTAGATCATACATGACAGATGGCCATCCAACGTCTGCTTAAAAACCTCCAAGGAAGGAGAGTCCACAACTTCCCGAGGGAGACAGTTCCACTATCAAACAGCTTTTACTGTCAGAAAGTCATTCCTGATGTTTAGTCAGAATCTCCTTTCTTGTAACTTGAATCCTAACTAATGTTTGAAGTTGGCTTTTTTCAACTAACTATAGGTAAGATTAGCCACAGGTTGTCCATGTTCAAACAAAACACTACTTTGTAGTTGGTCTGAAATGAAAACTTTTGGTCACAACCTCCTGCTGTTCTGATGGGGAGTGCAGGAGTATACAAGTCTGTGACTTCTCTGCCTCCTTTTCATAGCAATAAACTATACATAATGCTGGGACGCGGGTGGCGCTGTGGGTAAAACCTCAGCGCCTAGGACTTGCCGATTGTCAGGTCGGCGGTTCGAATCCCCGCGGCGGGGTGCGCTCCCATCGTTCGGTCCCAGCGCCTGCCAACCTAGCAGTTCGAAAGCACCCCCGGGTGCAAGTAGATAAATAGGGACCGCTTACCAGCGGGAAGGCAAACGGCGTTCCCTGTGCTGCGCTGGCTCGCCAGATGCAGCTTGTCACGCTGGCCACGTGACCTGGAAGTGTCTGCGGATAGCGCTGGCTCCCAGCCTCTAGAGTAGCTAATAAACTAGCTAATAAAGCTCCAGGAGAAGACATGATCCCAATGGAGATCTATAAGATAAGACCTGATTTCTGGTCACCCATTTTTGCAAAATTGTTTTCATACATTAACAGCTCAGGTCATATACCTGAAGGGTGGAAGTTGAGTATAATTGCCCCAATATATAAAAAGGGCGATAAGAAAAACCCTGCCAATTATAGACCCATTAGTTTGTTAGATGTAGCCTCCAAACTATATGCCAGGCTCCTTCTTGGGAGACTAGAAGAATGGGCAGATACAAATAAGGTGATATCTGAAGTCCAGGCAGGTTTCCAAAGAGGGAAATCCACATTGGACCAGTTCTTTGTGCTGAACTTTCTGCTATGTAAATACATCCATAATTTGAAGCAAAAATTATATGTTGCTTTTATCGATCTAAAGTCAGCTTTTGATACGGTCCCAAGACACGCATTGTGGCAAAAATTGGAAAATAAATAGAGTGAGATGAGCGCACAACCCTAGAGTCTGTCAAGACCGGCCCGTACGGGCAGGGGTACCTTTACCTTTATACATAATGCTAATATTAATGTTTTGCAACTTGATCTGCATGGTTCATATGTCTTTATATATGAAGGAGTGTTTTTTTTAATTACAATTTTCTGACAAAGGTTCCCTCCCTTACTCAAGGTTTCTTCAACAGCGTTTAAAGAAAGCTGTCCCTTATAACCGGATGAAGCTCATGATAGTTGGAAATACAGGCAGCGGTAAAACTACGCTGTTACAACAATTAATGAAATGCAAGCGACAAGACATGGAAATTCCGAATGCGACAGTTGGCATTGATGTGATTGACTGGAGGGTTACAGTGAAGAGTAAAACAAAGAAGGAGCTTGAATTAAGTGTCTGGGATTTCGGAGGTATCTTGTCGTATTTACATTTAACATCAAGCTTGGCTTATGCACAGTGGGGAAATGGAATCACAGCTACTTCCTTATCAGTTGTGCCCCCATACACTTTTTTTAAAGGTCCAGTTGTGTAGTCCCAAATGGCATAGTTGTTGTTTCCTATATTTTATGTAGATTAATAACTGCATGGCCTTAGTCTGTTTGGTTCAGACCTATGCACAAGGCAGCCTATGAGACTGAACAGACCTGGCCAGTGGCTGGTGTAAGTCTCAGTATAAATGTGTGTTACGAACTTCCAGCCTTGTCCAAATCCAGCTTGCAATGATTCATCAAAACAATCTTAGGTTACGTAGTAAATATTGGGTGGCTCATAACATTTTAGCAATGTGAAAATGCAAGTGGTCATTGAATGTTTGTAATGAAAGTGTGTTGTCAGCCTTGATAGGTAAGGTGTTCAGTCCGGTTTAGTAGTCATAGAAATAGAGATAATTGCTAGGTTTCAAAGACTTAAGCATGCAGACGCAAGAGAACTGTGCACAACCTGCAGCCTGCTTGCTTATTTATTTATTCAATTTATATACCACCCTTCATTCAAGGATCACAGGGTGGTTTACAGTATAAAAACACAAAAAACAGCACAATAAAAAACAAAAAATACCTCCCCCACCCCTGGACACACACACACACACACATAGTTTAAAAGGCCTTAGATTGTTTAAAAACCTGAAAGAAAAGGAATGTTTTCACCTAACACCTAATGAAGGCACCAGGCAAACCTCCCTGGGGAGAGCATTCCACAAACAGGAAGCGACTGCAAAAAAGCCCATTCTGGGGTTGCCACCCTCTGGACCTTTCCCTTTACGTAGTTAATTTTGTAGCAAAATGTATAATATCCTTCCAATATTAAAAGCAGTGGAAATTGTTGCAGAGAAGAAAGAAACTGGAACTCTTCTCTGGATCCTGTCAGGCATAAAATTTCTTCCAAATTTCAGGATTCTTGGGAGTGTTGTTACCTAATTTGGACTCTCCTGGTGTGTTTGTGGGGAGCTTTTCAGAACAAGGTGCCTCTCAAGCTGTGCAATGTTATTTTTTTCTTAGCCTAAAAAGATTTGAACTCTGGGGTTTTTCTGTAAGAACTGGAGGTTGTGCAGATTACAGCATAGGAATGTTATTGTGGTTTTCTGTGACATAGAGGAGAGAGAAAAAGCAAGCGCATAACACAAAAAAATGATGTTGTTATTTAGGCCAGGAGGAATTCTACAGTGCTCACCCCCACTTTATGACCCAGAGAGCTCTGTACCTTACTGTTTATGACCTTAGCAAAGGAGAGGCTGAAGTGGATGCTATGAAGCCGTGGCTGTTTAATATCAAGGTAACTTTATCATACTGGAGGTACCCCCAGTAAGGTGGGTCCAAAGTTTGTTGAAAACACATTTGTGTGCTCAGGCTTTTCCTGACAGTGTTATTGGCCTGTCTTAGATACTGTTGTTTTTTCTTCATATTTTCTTTAGAGTTTATTAAATTATAAATTTAATAGATATAGTAACAATAACATGTTTTGTGCTATGCTCATAAAATGTTATGTAAGATCATAGGTGGACAAATTTTCTATATTCGTTTTTCAAGTCTGCATATAGCATTATGTAGTGTCCCAGTTTGCACATAATGCTAAGCCAAACCATGATTTAGCTCAAACAATCAAGATTCCAGACCAAAGTTCATGGTTGCGCAGTGCTCTTCTCCTAATCTACCTGAGGCTAAGTCCTGGTTTGGTTTAGCATTATGTCGAATCCTGGGCTCATAGTTTGTCTCGGTTCAGAGAAATCATAAACCACAAACCTTGAAGTGGTGCATTGACTGTTGAATATCCAAACTATATGTGATGCACTTTATGGGAAATATACTCCAAAGTGTAGGGGCAATGACTGACTCAGCAAAACCATCCTAAAAGCTGTATATTATGTACTGGATGAGAATCTTAATCAAGCACTGTGATTATCTGTTCTTTGCAGGCCCGAGCTTCATCTTCACCTGTGATTCTCATTGGTACTCATTTAGACATCTCTAATGACAAACAGCGTAGAGCTTGTGTCAACAAAATTACCAAGGAACTGATGAATCAGAGGGGATTTCCAGCAATCCGAGATTACCATTTTGTGAATGCTACTGAAGAGTCTGATGCTATGATGAAACTTAGAAAAACTATAATAAAGGAGAGTCTGAATTTCAAAGTAAGCCATGCCATTCATATAGATACACGTTCACATGCAGGAAAGTTTACTGTAGCACTTTGTTTTTTAAGGCTTGCAAAGTTGAATCAAAGCTTATGGTGCCATTAATTGGAACTACTACACAATCTGCAGAATGGTATCTCCTTAATGAGCCAGTGTGGTGTAGTGGTTAAGAGCGGTAGACTCGTAATCTGGTGAACCAGGTTCGCTTCCCGGCTCCTCCACATGCAGCTGTTGTGGGGGAGGAAGGGAAATAAGATTGGTTTTTTTTTGTTTTTTTAAAAATATTTATTAGAGGTTTAGAAATTAAAGGAAAAAGGAAAACAACAAAAAATTCAACAAGACATACATTTCGATACATAAAAAAGGAAAATAAAAAACATAAAAACCAATACAACAATACAACAATAAAAAACACACATCCAATACTCCATATCTTTATCTTTCATTTGCTTGTTTCCTCGACCTCCTCACACCTCCCTTTTTGTATTCTAGTTTAGTTAATTTTTCCAGCAAATTCTTTCCATCTTTCTCAATTTTTGTTAAGTAATTTATCTTAACGGTCTAACGTATTAATTCACTCAGCAAATCCTTGCTATCTTTCACTATGTTCTGTCATTCAATTTACCTTAATTTATTTTAACCTTATCTTACCTTAAAATACCTTAAAGCTTAAAACTTAATATTTATTTATACATAACTCCTTATATCATTTCTACTAAAGCCAAATAGTTTCATTTCAACATTTTTCCTAATACTCATTAGTTTTACACTAATTCTCAAAATATTTTTTTTTTAAAAAAAAACTTTCTTCCAATCTTCATCCAACTTCTCTTCTTCCTGGTCTTGGGTTATGTCAGTCCTTACTATCCATTCCATCTAGTCCATCAACCTGGTGCTCTTGTGTCCGAGGCTCTTAAGTCTCTTCCATGCCCCTTCTGCAGATCTTCTTCTTGTTTATACCTGCACTTTACCTTGTCTTCTGTTGATCTTTTTCTTAGTTTCTTTCCTTTCTCATTGAGGAATAGGACTCGGGGAGACTCCGACCCAAAGATATCTCCACCTCCCCTCAGCAGATCAGCCCATTCCCCACAGTCCCATTCCCCACACTCAGCACTGTAGTCCAAAAAGTATTTAAAAGCATGTTTCAAAGACCCTCCAAAATTAAAAGCCCCCACAACTCCAGACCCCCCCTGGCCCACTCCAGATTCAATCTTCAAGAACAGCGGCTTATGCTCCTGCAGGGCCTCGGGTCTCTCCATTTGTGTTACTTGAGGTTCAACAGCGACCTCCTCCATTATCTTCTGCACTTGCACTTGCCCTGTCAAAACAAGTTCCTGAGTTGGTTCCTGGATGGTTTCTATATGGGTATTCGCCGTTTGTCCAAAGTTTTTGACTGCAACAGTCATCAAATCCATCTTCTCATGCATCTGCTCCAACAAAGCGCTTGTCTTGCAAAAAGCAAGCACCAAAACTTCTTCTAAACACATTTTTATTCAAGGCCAGAGTCTAGTCTCATGATCCTAATCTTGCAGCTGTAAAATCCCCAGATCGACTCCAGCAACAATTTAACAAGCTCCCTCTAGAGGAGACAATTTCTATTTGTATCCATCTTTTGTATACAGGTCCAACAAAAGAAAATTACTTTCATTTTTCATATATTTTGTATCTTTTGATTGCAAAAGGCAACATTGGAATCAGTTTGTTTCTCTTTTTTTAACTATCTGTCAAAAAAACATTCCATTCACAGTCAATGAACTTCCCCAAGAATTTCTGTCTCTGGCACCCCGTTCCCAGGTTTGAGACGGTGGAAATTTATCTTTCTTTACTCTCTCTCCTACAGGCTTGAACAATCAAAATTCCCCCCTTTTCTCCTGCTTCCAAAAGGGGTTTTGATGGTTATAACTGAAGGAAATTTAGTCCTTTATATGCGACTTTCCAGACTTTAGCTTGCAAATTTTTGCTTCAGTCTATTTACAAAAAGCGGAAGGCGGACTTCCTGTTTAGAACCTTCCCGCTTCGGTGCCAAATTAAAATGTTTCTTAATCCAATTTTCCGTTTTACTCACGGGTACTTGTTTAGAGTCCAATTGTCCACAGGAAAAAGTCAGTGCTCTCCAGCAACGGCTGTGCGGCTTCACTCCGTAAAAGTAGCAGTCGATTCAAAACACCGCGCCGCTCACCCCACGTCGCTTCGGATCCCCGAAAAGGGGTTTCCCTGCAAGTAGGGGAGGCGCTCCTGGTGTCAGCCGAATCCCACGTTCCCAGGCTTCCTCCGCCTGGGATTTTTAAAGGGTCTCCGCCTACGCCGCGGCGGCAAGACCCGATTTTCACGGAGCGGGTTCCTCCCGGTCAGAGGAACTCCGCAATTGCCGATGGCGCTAACCCGGAAGTCCGGGAAATAAGATTGTAAGCCGCTTTGAGACTCCTTAGGGTAGCGATAAAGTGAATATCAGATCCAAACTCTTCTCTTCTAATGTGCAAAAAACATTTTACCAATCCTTATATCATAACCTTACAACAAAAAGCAGTTCATAAGTTATTCTCATTGCATAGACAGTGACTGTAAAGGCGTCAGAGAAATTGTAAATAATGCAAAGTATCCCAGTAAAGCCACCGTTGGGCTCCTTTGTAGGAAGGTGTGGGGTATAAATCTAATCATCAGGAGACGGGAGAAGAGATTTGGAACTAGAAGTCAGGTATTATGCACAGTGTCATGTGAATTGTCAGTCAAGAGCAGTAGAAATAAGTCATATGGATTTATACATTTCTATGTCTTAAAACACCCTCTCTTGTTTTCTCGTAAGATTTGTTGTGGTTGCTTTTGCTTGCCTTTTACCCAGAGTGGGATTCGAGGTGGCTTGCACAAATTATCATGAAAAAATACAAAAAGGTAAAAAGATAAAAAAAGACAATAGTTTAAAAGTAATTAAATTCTAATAGAATTAAAACAATATGAAAACAAATCTATTAAAATACTGGTAATAAAAATAGCACAGCACTTTTAAAAGCCCTCTCCTTAAAAAGTGTCAGTTCCAAATGGCCTGTTGGAATAAAACTGTCTTCACCTGCTAGCAGAAGGACAAGGAGTTTTGGCAGTGTAATAATAGAAGGAGGTCTCGTTCCTCCACTGTCTTAGCACTCTGCTTTGACTGAGCCAGCACTGCTGAGGTCAGTAGCATTGGGAAAACCACCCCCTGCTCTGACAGAGTACAAGAGCAGGGGGTGAAGAACATCCCATCTTCTTCCACCACAGCAGCTGCCCAGGCTACTGAATGGGCAGAGTGGAGGCCGGCCAGCCAGGATTTGGAGTTCCATTTCCCATGACATCATGGTTGTGATGGGGTCCAGTTTGGCCTAGAAATGGGCTCAGACTTGAGTTTTAGGATAAATTATTTAGTTTTCCAAACCTGATTAGGGAGGTTTGACCCATCACTAAAGAATTCATAAAAAGGTCTAGACAAAGCATGTTTGTTCTACAGATCGGAGACCAGCCCGTTGTTGGGCAGTTAATCCCAGACAGCTACTTGGAACTTCAGAAGAGAATTTTAGAGGAATGCAAAAATGTTCCCGCTGAATTTCCTGTGATTGACCACAAGAGGTTGTTAGAATTGGTGCAAGAAAACCAATTGCAGTTGGATGAAAATGAGCTCCCACATGCTGTTCACTTTCTGAATGAATCAGGTAACATGCAACATCAAAATATGATGTTCTTAGCTTTTGTGTCCTTTCCACCCTCCCTCTCCCTCCATTTTTTCTTACAGCTGGATTCTTATAGACTCATACCCTTAACTAGGAGAGAGATGACCGTGAGGAAGGTATTTGTAGGGAGAATAGATAGGCAAGAAAAAAGGTAAAGTTGACACCCATCACTGCTCCTCTGCAAATGCCTCTCCTTGCATTTTAGCAAGTAGAAATGTGTTTAGGAAATGTGTTTGCTGCAACAGTGTACAGTGGTGCCCCGCAAGACGAATGCCTCGCAAGACGGAAAACCCGCTAGATGAAAGGGTTTTCCGTTTTGGAGGTGCTTCGCAAAACAAATTTCCTATGGGCTTGCTTCGCAAGACGAAAATGTCTTGCGAGTTCCTGCGGGGGTTTTTTCCTCCCCCCCCCCCCTTTTCCCCAAGCCGCTAAGCCGCTTATCAGCTGATCCGCTAAGCCGCTTAACAGCTGATCGCTAAGCCGCTTATCAGCTGATCCGCTAAGCCGCTTAACAGCTGCTCCGTTAAGCCACTAAGCCGCTTATCAGCTGATCCGCTAAGCCGCTTAACAGCTGATCCGCTAAGCCCGCTAAGCCGCTAATAGCGCTAAGCCGCTAAACCGCTAATGGGCTTGCTTCGCAAGACGAAAAAACCGCAAGACGAAGAGACTCGCGGAACGGATTCTTTTCGTCTTGCGAGGCACCACTGTATATTTCTGCCTTTGCTCTAGCATAGTTTGGTGCATGAGACTATTTTCAAGAGAATTTTTTAATGATTGGAAGCCCCTTGCTTACCTGCAGTACTGCCCCAAGATTTTAAACAATCTATCCATGTCTGAAAATGTACTACAGTGGAACCTCGGGTTATGTACCGTCCTCCTTACAAACGCTTCGGGTAATGAGCTCCACTAACCCGGAAGTAGGTCTCCTGGTAGCGAACTTTGACCCAGGATGCGAGCGGGAGTTGTGCACAGTGGCAGCAGGAGGCCCCATTAGTGAAAGCACACCTCAGATTAAGAACGGTTTTGGTTTAAGAACGGACCTCCAGAACAAATTAAGTTCGTAACCGGAGGTACCACTGTATGTACCTTTCTGTTTGTTTATTTCTGCTAAGAATAGCACACTTCTAGGTATAAAAGTTTTGCTATTGATCTCAAGTAGAATATCTTCATTCTCCTCTAAAATAAATAGACAACTGCTGAGATTCGTATTGTTGCATTAGTGAAAATTGCTTTGCAAAAATGGGTATATTGGGAGAAATTTGCACTAAAATGCTGGTGAGTCTTATTGAAGAACTTTTGAAGAAAATAAAATCACAAGCTGATGTGGAAATGTGAAGAAGTGAACATAAGATTGGAAAAAATAGAAAACAAAACTGACAGATTTCCCCATCCCTAATCCAAACGCACTGTTCCATCAAAATTGTCTTCTTCCTTTAAGATTCAGTGGAGTCTTGCTCTTGGCTATTTTGGGTCCAACCTACCACAAGAACCAAGCAGTGCTAATATCTACAAGTACAATATGTGTTGATTAAAATATTAATTTGTTCTGCTCTTCACCCAGGTGTTCTGCTCCATTTTCAAGATCCGGCACTTCAGCTAAGCGACTTGTATTTTGTGGACCCTAAATGGCTATGTAAAATCATGGCACAGGTGAGTTTTCAGATGTTTTCTTTTTTTTGTGACCAACTGAGTTCACATCAACCTCTTGCCTTCCTGCTTCAGGCCCCACTTTTCCCCCCAAGAACTCTTGAGTTTTGTTTCTTTTCCCTAGATCTTGACAGTGAAGGTCGAAGGCTTTCCTAAGTACCCAAAGGGAATCATAAAGCGTACCGATGTAGAGAACTTCCTGCTAAAGAAAAGCAAATTTCCTAAGGTTTACATGTGTAAATACTTCAGGCTTCTGGAGAAGTTCCAGATAGCACTGCCACTAGGAGAAGATCAGCTCCTTGTTCCAAGCAGGTAAACAAAAGGCTTGAAAGCAGGTGCTGTGTTAAGGAAATGTAGTGATAGAAGTTCATGACTTGTTTTATCTTTGGTCTTTTTAGACTTGCCTGCTAATCAGAACTATGAAGAACACCTGAGAAAGCGACTCATTGCACATTCTGGCTACTTCTAACCCCTGCTTTCAGTCTATAGAAAAAAATAAAAACAACTTTACTTTTTCTTCCAGCTTGTCAGATAATAGGCCTGTGATAGAGTTACCACACTGTGAAAACTCTGAAATTATCATAAGGCTGTATGAAATGCCCTATTTTCCCATGGGATTCTGGTCCAGGCTAATCAACAGGTTGCTTGAAGTGTCGCCGTTTATTCTTTCAGGAAGAGGTACATTAATTTTCACATGGCTCCATTATTGCTCTCCTTGGCTAAAACATGATTAAACATAGGGAGTTTTGGGTGGGAGAGGGGACAGTATCCCAATTGAATGTTGAAAGTAACTCGGAACTCTTAATATTGAAATTGATGACTTCTTTTTGTTTCCTTTAAAAAAAATCTGTTGGGGTTTTTATATTTTCTGTTTGATTTCTCATATTTTTACATGGCATTAGTAAGGGGAAGTGACCATAGCCCCTAGGATCTCTATTTAACAGAAATGCCTCTGTTGCTGGAAAATTGCTGCCAAGTCAGGAATAAACAATAAGAAATTAAATGGTAGTCTGATCCAGTATAAATCAGTATTCTAAACTGGTATAAATCAGATTCCTGATACAGTAGTATGTTATTTTAAAAATTTCAAATTGGGGTGGGCACGGGGGAGGAAAGGTTGAAATAAATAATGGAGCTACTTCTTTTGCTTACTACTGTATTTTTCGCTCTATAAGCCGCACCAGACCATAAGACGTACCTAGTTTTTGGAGGAGGAAAACAAGAAAAAAAATATTCTGAATCCCAGAAGCCAGAACAGCAAAAGAGATAGCTGCGCAGCGAAGCCCTCTTGCTGTTCTGGCTTCTGGGATAGCTGCGCAGCCTGCATTCGCTCCATAAGACGCACACACATTTCCCCTTATTTTTTAGGAGGGGAAAAGTGAATCTTAAAGAGCAAAAAATGCTGTAATTTTTAATGTATTATAGTTGAACCCTAGCCTTTGCTGAATCAGTATTTCATTATTTCAGTTCATCTTTCTCAACTGATTCATGACATGTTATACATGCTCTGAGGCCATACTAACATGCAAATATGCAGTTACGTGTTTATGCTTTGCACTTTCATGCAGTGATATAAAATCATGGCAATATATAGCTAAGAGGTGGTATGCTTTGTCAAATAACCTGTGTAGACTTACAGCAGGAAAATAGTCTTTGCAAAGCCATTTTTTTCTTTCTCTGCAGAACGAGCTCTTCGTCCTAACAGGATGTACTGGAGGCAAGGCATATATCTGAACTGGTCACCTGAAGCCTATTGCCTGGTGGAATCGGCAGTTTTTGAAAACAACCCAAACAGTTTCCTCAAAATTACTGTGCCTTCTTGCAGAAAAGGTTAAACTTACACCAGAGTGAATATTTTGGGGAGGAGAATGCTGTTGGGTTTGCACTTTGTAGCTGTAGCACACCACGGTCCGAATAACATTTTCTTGACTCTCATCCAGGTTGCATCCTCTTGGGACAAGTTGTTGATCACATTGATTCTCTTATGGAAGAATGGTTTCCGGGCTTGCTAGAAGTGGATGTTTGTGGTGAAGGAGAAACACTCTTGAAAAAATGGGCTTTGTATAGCTTTGAGGATGGTGAGGAGCACCAGCAAATATTACTTGATGACCTTCTGAAAAAAGCAGAAGAAGGTATCTAGTGCTTTAACAAAGCTATCCTGAAATACCTTTTCAGTGTGCAAATAAATGTATGTCTGTTCTCATAAATATACTCGTATTTTTATCACAGATAGCCTAATTCACAGGTAGGGGACCTTCAGCCTGGGGGGCGTGATTTGGGACCACCAAGGATCCCGATTTGGTCATGAGACTGTTTTCCCCAAGTCCCACCAAGATGTCCCACACCTGACATCGTTTGATATCAGGCATGGAGCCATGACTGCAAAAGAACTATTGTGAGCATAACAGTGCACTCTCAATTGTTCCTCTGCAAGCAAAGCTTGCATTTGGTGCCAAATACAAGGCACACTGCAATCAGTTCCACTCAGGAGCCTTCCAAGTGCAGCCAATCTGTCAGTGGCACAACTTGGTTTTTGTACTGAATTTAAATTCAGCACTGAATGCAAACACTGCTGAGATCAGCTACACTCAGGAACTCCTGATCAACTTCATCCCAGATGGTAAACTCCAAACAGCTTCTGTTAACTGCCAGTACAAATATAATACGTACTGCCGCTCTGGAAGTTTCACATTGGTAATAAGCAGTTTGAATTGATTTTCCAAGTTACAGAAACCCTCTGTCCAGAGGACCTTTAACAACAGATCAGTGTTTTCGTTTTATGCTTCACAACAAATGATTCCATTTAACCTCTTTAAGTACATGGCATTTATTATTCAAAGGTACATAGAATTTTATATGTATGGAATAATGGATACCATGCGTATTTGCAGGGGCCAGGTCCCGAGCGCAGTGAGGAGTTGCAGAACCAGGCCCTTGCTGTGTTTGTTTCGGGGGAGTCGGGTGCAGCCTGGCAGGTGTGGCCAGATCAGGAGATGCATTTTCCCCTGGCTCTTTGTCACAGCAACGTTGTTTATTCCCAGCTGTTGTCAGTTCCTACTTTCACTCCTGACCCTGCTTTATTTCCTGATCCAGTTCCTGATCCTGCTTCAGCATTCCTAGCCTTGCTCCAGTTCCTTCTCCTTCTCCTCCAGTTTCTGTCCTCCATTGAACTGCTACCATTGTTACCATCTATAGCCTGGTCCTGGGGTGTCGGATCTGGACTGCTGCTGCCAATGACCCGGACCGTGACAATCTCTTTGTTCAATCTTTTGTATTTTTGTTTCTCCTTATCCATATAGGTGACCTCTTGGTGAATCCAGATCAGCCAAAATGTACCATTGCAATTGCCCGAATTGCTCCAGACCTGATACTGGCCGATTTACCTAGAAATATAATGTTGAAAAATGAGGAACTAGTATTTTGCCAAACACCAGAATTTCTTCTAGGTAACTATTGTTGCTATAGCTGTGAGACTGCCAGCTTGTATAATTTTCCAAACTGGTATACATTCCTTGAACCAAGAGGGGCATACTTTTATAAGAGAGGGGCTATTGCTTACTATTGATTACCCTAGTACATAACATTTTAACATTTATCCATTTTATTCTGAGTTGAATAAAATAGATTAACTGTGCAAATTGATTGATAAATTATATGAGGCCTAATTTAACTTGTTCATTGACCAGTTCTTGAGAAGTATAGGGAGCACCTATATTGTAGAACATACAAAAAGGAATTCTTTGTACTGTATATTTTAAAGAATGGGCCCTGGCAAATTTGGGATGGATTACAGTCTATATATTTTTTACATTGTGTTCTGTTTTCTTTTGGGAAAGGTGATGGTGGATTTGGATCTGTATACCGTGCTTCTTACAGTGGAAATGAGGCAGCTGTAAAGATTTTTAATAAGCACACATCTCTTAGACTTCTAAGACAAGTAAGTCTTTGAAGAGCTTGTTTGGGAGAAGCACCCATTCTGAAGGTTTCAGCAGCTTAAAAGAAGAAAAACTCACTTTCTAAATATTGTGAACCACTTTTTGAATGCCTTGAGGGACTGGGTGAACAATTTAAATCCAGATAAGACAGTAGTACTGCTAGTTAGGGAAACTGGTTATCCCCAGGTTTTTGTATCCCAGGGTAATTTTTGTGTTTTTGTATTTTTTTTTTTTATATTTTAATTGCTTGTGGATCTCCTCTGTAAAAGAAATGGGGGCTATTAATATTTGAATTACCTTAACTTTTAAGAAATTGTGTTTCTGGCTTGTAGGGAAGTTATTACAAGTTAACACAATAACTTGTTATATAATACTGGCAAGGTAGAAATTTAGAAGCCCTTCCCAAATTGTTTTCTGACACTTTGTGCATACAAGATAGAGCTGGCTCCAATAATCTATTTGACCTCCCACCCACCTGAGCACAGAATTGCCACTGAAAAACCAGTGCTTGTGCTTCTGTTGCTTCATTTTCATTTTACTGTTTCCAGGAACTTGCAGTGCTTTGCCATCTTCATCACCCTAGTTTAGTGCTCTTGCTGGCTGCAGCAGTGCGTCCCCGAATGCTTGTCATGGAGTTAGCACCAAAAGGGTCTCTAGATCGATTGCTGCAACAAGACAATGCCAGTCTAACCAGAACACTCCAGCACAGGATAGCTCTACATGTAGCCGATGGCTTAAGGTAAAACTATCTTTAAATGTTTGCTTCAGCACAAAAAAATCAAAATGGATTTCCCCCCATTGCAATACATGTTTCTGAATATTATATTTCTGCTAAGTAATTTTCACTTATACTAATGGATTTCCTAAATTTGATCAATCTGAAATGTTGTGCACTCTGTTCACATATGACTAGATGTTTTGAAGCTGCCTTATGGACTGGCACTACTTCTCATTTTCAATATTTCCAATACATATATTTTTCTCACAGGTATCTGCATTCAGCAATGATCATCTACCGTGATCTAAAGCCCCACAATGTGCTTCTCTTTACACTGTATCCCAATTCAGCGGTCATTGCAAAGATTGCCGATTATGGTATCGCCCAGTATTGCTGTAGAATGGGGATAAAAACATCTGAGGGCACACCAGGTATGAAGGTCTTCATATTTAATCAAATCAAGGTATCACATGAGTCTCTTGTAGTGTAACAAGGTTAACATCATGACTCATTTGAGAAATGTAATTTAGAAGAACTAAATTTTCCAAAGCCAGTGACCAGCCTTACTCTCCCCATCCTAAGGGGAAATGGTTTTAAAGTAAATGATTACTCTCTTCCATTTGGGAACACAGGGTTAACTCCTTCCTAGAACCCTGTCAGGGTCCTGCAGGTAGTGATGGCAATTTTTCATCTTCATAAGCCTTTCCTTGAACATACGCAATTGCTTCTTTTCCTATGTCTCTGTAAAACCACTGAGCAGGACTGTTTAGGGATACAGAATAAGATGTTTCAACATGCATTATTTTAATAAGATGGCTTGCAGTGCAATCCTAGGCACGTCTACTCATAAATAAGTTCCATTGGGTTAAATGGTGGTGGAGTCTCCTTCTTTGGAGGTCTTTAAGCAGAGGCTTGACAACCATATGTCAGGAGTGCTCTGATGGTGTTTCCTGCTTGGCAGGGGGTTGGACTCGATGGCCCTTGTGGTCTCTTCCAACTCTATGATTCTATGATTCTCTGGTAAATCCGCTCCACTTCCCAGTGGGGAGGAGTTGCGGTGGACCGCGTGGTCACCCACTCCCCACCGGGGGCGGGGGACTTTGTCCCCCATTGCCTGGGGATCCTGGCCAAGTCAGCCCGGCCAGCCAACCCGCTGGCCGGGGGGGCGTGGCCAGGGCTGTTTAAACGGAGGAGCAAGCCAGAGGACTTCCACTTTGGCTCGCTTCCTCGATCACCCACCCTCCCTCCTTATTTTGCAAGTTAGGCAATGGCCTTGCTATGGACTTCGGTTGGTCGCCTTGGTTGTCTGAGGGGCCTGGTAGGAATTTTTCCACTTGGCAAATTGGCACTGGCCACTTGGTTTTCGCCTACCTCGTAGCAATCGTCACAACTTTGTTAGGGTTGCAGTTAGGCATTGTTTGACCTTGTGTGGGGGAGGGGAGGTGTGGCCATCACCTGCCTCTCCATGCGTAAGGGTATTCCGTTAAAGGAATCCGGGGGTGTTGATCTAGTCTGAAGCCCGGCTGGGGGCTAGGGCCTTGACACGACCCCGACGGGAACACCAGGGGGAGCTTGAGTTGGTTTGCATTGATAGGGCTCCCCCTACCGGTGGCTTACCCTTAGTGGACTTCCTGCACAATGGGTAGGAGTCAGATATAGTCAGGTCCAATCAATGCCTAAGCCAATACCACTCACATTCTGTAATTCAATAAAGTTGTGGCCAAAATTTGCCCAATAACATAAACCTAATATCCGTGTCCTTGTGTGAGTTATTTCCAACGAGGGGGTGGCTGCGGGGTCTCGACACACAAGTAGTGGTGGGGTTGCATCTTAAAACAGGCATATAATCTTTATAAAATATGCTTTGCACACAGAAGGTCCCATGTTTAATTCCAAGCGTATCCAGATTTGGCTGGGTCCTGGGAGAATCCCCTGACTTGAGAGCCATTCAGTGTAAACACTACTGAGCTAGATAGACTAATTGTCTGACTCGGTATAAGTCAGATCTCCATATTGCATACAGCCTCTCAAGGCCAAATGCTTCACTTTACCTTTTTGGGGTTGTTGCTTGTTGACGCATAGCCAGCTTGGACTTTGAGTAGATGTATGAGAGCCTGTGTATAAAGTCTTTCAGTGACTTTCTTATTCTCCTTTGCATATTATGCTTCTGTGGAAAGAGAGACAGAGACAGAGTGTAAGAGATGTTTTTTCTTATTAACATTCATGATTGCTTTCTGGAAGATCTCGGCTCTTTTTAGGCCCTAAATAGTTGGTGTTCGTGTGAAGTTTCTTATGTCGCTTAACATAACTTGAGGTTCCTAAATTAAAACAACAAATTCAGCAGCAGAATGGCAAGAAGCATAACAATTAATGACTTGGGTATTATTTTTTAGGCTTCAGAGCACCAGAAGTTGCAAGAGGAAATGTTATTTACAATCAGCAAGCTGATGTTTATTCATTTGGCTTGCTCCTGTATGACATTTTAACAGCTGGTGGGAGAATATTAGAAGGCATGAAATTTCCTAATGAATTTGATGACTTAGCTATCCATGGAAAATTGCCAGGTATGTTTACTTCTCCTAGTGTTCAATACAGTGGTTGTTGCATGAGCAGTAGACAGTACTGAAAGCCAAAAAGGCAGAAGAGGAAAGGTTTGGAATAAAGATATCAAGTGGCCTAGAAACTGAAGGTACTGCAAACATTCGGTGCACAGTGTTCCATTAAAACCAACAGAAATTCAGGGCAGCTAATATTATCTGGCTCAACCACTGCCATGTAAGTTTACAGAATACATTGTGCCTCCTTAGTTATGTTGATATACTCAGGTTGTTCACTGGTGGTTTATTTTTCATTATTTAATGTCCTCATATAAGATGGTATGTGTAGGACATTATGTGTACAGTGGTACCTCGGGTTAAGTACTTAATTCGTTCCGGAGGTCCGTTCTTAACCTGAAACTGTTCTTAACCTGAAGCACCACTTTAGCTAATAGGGCCTCCCGCTGCCGCTGCGCCCCCAGAGCATGATTTTTGTTCTCATCCTGAAGCAAAGTTCTTAACCTGAAGCACTATTTCTGGGTTAGCAGAGTCTGTAACCTGAAGCGTATGTAACCTGAGGTACCACTGTATTATGTGTGCACACAATTCTGCGTGGGTGGGGGTGGTCCATTCTAACATTAAAGCAAGGTTAAGGAAATACTTGTGTAAGCAGCAAATAGTTACATTGAAGAGAACAAGGTTACAAAACAGTATTCAATAACAGTGTACCATCTGCTGCTTGGAGTTCATGAGGACCAATATTTTAAAATTTGTAATTTGTTTAATTCTCTGTGTCTTGATGCTGAGAGTAAATTTTGGGCTCTTCTGTGAAAGAAACAAGACTTAGCAAAAAACCTCATCTTATACACAGAAAAATAAGGTACTTATGGGAGGGATGTACATTCTTTTCAAACCCATTTTGACTGAAGGAGTTCTTGCAGTAAGCAAGAATTTAAAAGCAGTTGATTTTACTATAAAAAGGTAAAGGACCCTTGGACGGTTAAGTCCAGTCAAAGGTGACTATGGGGTTGCGGCACTCATCTCACTTTCAGGCCGAGAGAGCTGGTGTTTGTCCACAGAAAGCTTTCCGGGTCATGTAACTAAACGGCTTCTGGTGCGCAGAGGACTGTATACTTAACACTGGTCTGTGTAGTTCCTTTTCTTCATCTGAAACTCAAAAACTTAAATTCTAGATCCTGTCAAAGAATATAGCTGCACCCCCTGGCCAGACGTTGAAGATTTAATTAAGAAGTGTTTGAAAGAAAATCCTCAGGAAAGACCTACATCTGCTCAGGTAGGCATTTACTGTGGGTTATGTGTTTATAAGTGGAGAACACCATCTGATCTGCTGTATAAATGAATGTGTCATTAAATGCCTTTCTAAACAATACAGTATATGCAGTATTGGCAGTGCATTTTATTACTGTGGTGTAAGGAACATAATGTATAAGAACGAGCCATTACTCACTGTTGCTACTAATGTGCTATTTCTGCAGGTTTATGATATTTTGAACTCGGCAGAACTTGTCTGCTTGATGAGATACATCTCAGTACCCTCTCCTTTTGGAGCAGATTGCATGGTTGCTGCAAATCCAAGTTGTAAGAAGACAGGAATCTGGATAGGTAGCGGAAACTTAGAAGCAGCACAGATCTCATTTATTGATTTAAATTCAGATGGACACAGGTGTCAGGTAAGTGTAAAAGCTGGTGCTTAATAGAAATGCTTCAGTCCTGGTAGATGCAGTATATAATAAACACCATGCCTTAATTAGTAGAATCTCAAAGGGCAGTTAATTCAGCATGTATATATATTTGCATGCCATAGAAAGGTTTGTTTTGTTTTGCATTTTGTAATGGAGATTTCTTTTACATCTCAGATCTATCAGTCTCATAATAGCATTCAATTACATACTCATTTGGTAGAGGAACAATAATTGTTACCATAGCTGTTACAGTTTTCAATGTTAGCCTAGCAACAGTGAGTCCTATCTTTTAAACCTCTTTATGTGTCAATAAGTGCTATAATCTTACGGGCATATAAAACATTAAATAAAAATATATGGAACCCTGACTTAATAATAATAACGATGATGATGCAACCTTGAGAGGTTTGGTTGTTTTTTTAAATTTTTGAGAGAGAAAAAGAGGACAGCCCAAAGGAGATGATAGGAGGCAGGCACAATATGTCTTTTCGCTGGAAAGAAGTCAGAGCCCTGAACTGGAACAAGGGTTCTGGTTCAAAACAAAAGAACACGTGTTTCAGGACCACAGTCAGCAATCATGCAGGAGAGCCTAGTATTCAGGTGGTAAACTTTTTGAGCTGCTGGGACTTGGCCAATGGAAGCTGTGCAGGGCTTTCTTGGTCCTCAGAGGAGATGGCAGTCTATCAGCTTTCATAGATAAAGGTACTTCCTCTGAAGGCTGCGTGTAGAATCTGGTGCTTTGTAGGCTTACTCGGGAAGGGCCCAGTGAGTGGATTCATTTCCTCCTTTGAGCTGCTACTCCTTGGACATTCAAGAATCCAGGTTCGTTACTACTATGAGTAGAGGAAGGGCAGCAGGGAACTGGTCACTTAATCTTTTCTCCTTAATGTACTGCTGCTTACAAAAGTGTAATATTCAGAGAAAGGGAAAGTGCACCTGACCAGCTGTCCTTAGAGAAAAAGAAGCATTTACATGTTCCATAGCCCCATGGTAGCTACTAATTTTGGAAAGATAAAGTAGTCAGTCGAATGGAGCTTTTTCTAGAATTCAAGGGAATTGGTAAAATAAAAAGATAATAATAAGATTAATGTGTTTATGTAATTGTGTCCAGATGTTTACTATATATATTGTTCCCCACCAGGAAATTGCAGATAACAGAGTATTGTGTATGGCCTTGGTAACTCTTTCTGCAGAGAAGGAGAACTGGATTATAGCAGGAACTCATTCTGGTTGTTTGTGGGTCTTTCACGCAGAAGAGGAGAAGCCCAGGCACCAACTTCAGAAGATGTCGGATTCTGTCACATGTCTTTACTACTACTCTTATGCAAAGCAAAAGTACGGTTGTATCTAAGTATAGATGAAATTTCATAATAGATTTATAGTTAGAAAAGTACAAAACAAAGGTCCACCCAGAAATAATTTTACATACCTGTGCATCTCATACCTACATATTCAAATAGCTTAAATGGGTGTTGTGAGAATTATTATCACCTTTGTGCAGGTGTCTAATTGCATTATTACTTGAAGGGTAGACTTTTTAAAAATGAAACTGAATGCTTTTGATTTGTGCTTCCAGTCATAATACTGCACACGTATATTGGTGCATCTCACTAAAAATCATGCTTGTGTAATGGTTCATTTAGTATGCAGTGAACGGTTATTTCTATAAGAATCATGCAGTGGTTTAGTAAGATATATATAATCAGTTTATTTCAATGATATACTTGCAAAATTCCCTGTTTCATTTCAGCAAACAGAACTATTTTTGTGCTGGTACAGCTGATGGACAGCTAGCGGTTTTTAAAGACACAGCAGTAAAGGTACATCTGCAACACTATCTTCCAGTAATTCTGTAGCAATGAAACACATACATAGTTTTTGATGCACTTCCCCCTTTTGAACACAAATGGTGTTCAAAGGTTAGAGGTCTTTCTAAAACTCTTTGGCAGCAGATGTTATTGAAATATCACTGAATAGGGAAGCCATATAAAGGCCCCTTTCACACATCATGGTAAGCCATAGCCTGAAACAAATTATGGGTTACCACAAATGAGCAGTGGGCTGGTGCACAATGATCAAATCATGGCCAACCTGCTCCTCTCTTTGCTTATAAATATAGTAAACTGTACAAACAGCTCAGGAATTATGATTAATTTTAATCAAAATCCATTTTATAAACAAGGTTAATTTCTTTTATAGCATTACAGAAGAATTGTGGATCATACGCAATGAGTTTCATTCCTTCACTTGTCATGTTTCCCTCTTCAACAATTGTGTCTCCTCATATTTTCTCATTTTCCGTAATGCTTATGAATGCATCTTGGTTTATATTTAAGTTGTTTATGCTTAGATCTTTTAGATTCTGCATATCATAGAAATGGTATCCCAGTATTTTTTAATGTAATTATTTTTAGGTTTCAAACAGGTTTTATATATGTATATAGTTTTATCAGTGTTTAATTGTTTTTAATGATTGTTCCCCCTATTTTTTTAGCAGTTCTTAATTTTATTTGTAAGCTACTTTGAGTTCCGCCAGGGAAAAAGGCAGGGTATTTTATTGTTGTTGTTGTTGTTAGTGTTGAATGACCATGCAACAACAACAACATTTAAAGTTATGTATATTAGCAGGGACTGGTGTTTTATTCATGCCTGGAGATATTTCTCACCGATGTTTTTTGCTATACTTCCAGTGCAAAGATGCTGCACCTTTGAAGATTTTACAACTTGGAACCCGCAGCACCCCACTTATGTGCTTAAAAGAATCTGTTTATTCATGTGAAAAAAATACAATCTGGGGAGGCTGTGGAACAAAGATTATATCATTTTCTAATGACTTCTGCGTCCAAAAAATCATTGAGACAAAAACAAGCCAAATGTAAGTTCATTTCTTTTAATTTTCACTACATGCCTTTGTCTCTTCTGGTTGTGTTCTTTAAAATGCATCATTTATTCTTTAAGTATCTTGCTTTTCTTTTTGCCTGGTACTTCTCTTTACCCTATCTGCATCTTTTTGGTGGAATGAGGAGAATAAGATTCTCCTCACCCAACCATGAGAAACCTTATTTGGCCTTATCACTTGTAAAAAATAAATTGTGTGATAAGGTTAACCAAACTGTTTACAGTTTCCAAACAAATGCTGAGTGTCTTCCATTCATATGACTGAGGGTCAGGGAGTCCCAAGTACTTTCACGCTTGCATAAACGTTGCACACCTTTGTCAGATGTATTTTCCCATTTATTTCTATTATGCTGATCCATGTGTGTTTCTTAGAAACGCCTTGGAATACATTTCTGTGCGAACTCCCACTGATTTTTTCCTTGTGAACTTTGGACGCCCAGAAGCTGATCTGAACAAATCCATGGATGTCATGGAGGTAGTCTTAAGTGACATCAATTGGCAATAAATCAAGCCCTCATTGAGCATATATAAACGTTTGCACATTATCTGCACGTATCTACATCAGAGTTGGTCATGTGATACCCTCCAGATGTTGTTGAACTCTTAACTCTCATTGGCCCCAGCCAGCATTTTCAGTGTGCAAGGATTATAGGAGTTGCATACCCTTCAACTTACAGATACTAGGCTGGATACAGAACCGTGGTTCCCAATGTGGGGCACACACCCCACAGCAGGGCAATTTGATTTTTAAGGGGGGCAATTTAAGAATGCGTTATTAACAGTTAATGTCCTTCTATGCTTCCTCCACGTGAATAGGAGTTCACTTTTTGAATAGTAATAATTATATGTCCCGGGGTCATCAGGGTTTTAGAGATGCTTAGGTTTGGCATGGCCAATAAAAGGTTGAGAACCACTCGTATAGAACATGAAATACACCACAACAGAACAATGAAATTCAGAGCAAAGTCAGCTCAAAAAGCAGAGGAAGCTAAACAACCATCAGCTAAACCAACAACTATGGGGGGGGGGGATTAATTTGGCACTAGAGTGATGACAATATTGATGGCAGTCAGACTTGTGGGAGGAGGGCATTCCACAGCTGAAGGCTCTTAGTTTGGACACGCATTAAATTCAAACATGTAGCCACTGAGGATAACTCAGTACCCAGAGATTTCTGTGTAGGAGCAGAAAGTACTTACTTGTGTGAGCTGGTGCTGGGAAGGGAAGTATCCTCTCCCACTGTGGCACACATTTTTTTGAAGGGTACCTCAACGCCTAGGAGCAGATTTTCAGGGGAGGTGAACAGCTCTGGATGTGGAACTTCTGCAGGTAGGCCTTTGGATCTAGGTTATTGCAGGGATGGGACCAAGCTTTTCAGAGGTGTCTATTGTAAACTTCCCATCTTTGCAAACACATGTTATATGCTCTGTACCATCATATATCATTCTGATTTTTCTTTTCTGCCCCTCAGATTATGCCACAGGGCTCACAGTGATGCCAATATCATTTCCATAGCAGTAGACAAATCCATCTACTTGGCAAAGAAAAATAGCTATTTTGTGGAAGTTTGGGATAAAAAGACAGAGAAGCTTTGTGAACTAATCGACTGCATGCATTTTCTAAAGTGAGTGTTTGATATTTTGTGTACAGCTGTCACAGAGAAGTCAGGGATATCATGGGTGGTTAAGCTGATTTTAAAAATGTGTTCCACAAGCGAAGCTTTAATAGTAAAAAATAAATAAAAAGGCCTCCAGATGACCTGTTTGTCCTGATTGCACAGAGGTTATACAGTGTGGTAGTTATCTGATACATTCCTATGCTTTTCCCCATCATTTTTCTTACTGTAATATATTTGCCCATTTAAAGTGAATTTGTAGCTCAAGAGTGCAGTAGAGATTTTGCTATGTATTACAATGCACAAACTTTTCTTGTAGGTTTATTACGAAGGCACACTTTATTGCAAGAAGCACATATGTTGGCAACTACTCAAACTGGGCAGTTGTTCTCACAGGCAGGAAGTGACCAGAGATTGCTAGGCGTCTGCTTTTAGTATTCTAAATGATAGTGCAAAGAGAGAATAGGAAGCTGGTGTAGCTTAAAGCATTTCTGTCCTTCTTTCCATTAAACAAATGGCCGCTTAATGAGATGCTTATGTGAAAATATACGGGAAACAAAAGGAAAGGCATGACCCATTGCAACGTTAACATACAATGGTATCATATTGTTTTAGGGAGGAGGTGCCAAACCTGAATAAAGAATCAAAACAAGAAGTTGCTATTTTGGGAAGAGTGAAGAGCATCTGCCTGCAGAAGAATACAGCCCTTTGGATTGGCACAGGGGGAGGACATATCTTACTGCTTGACCTCTCAACTCGTCGGCCCATAAGAATAATAAGGGATTTCTGTGATTCTGTTAGATTCATGATGACAGCCCAGTTAGGTAAGTGAAGGCTTCACAGGAAATCATCATAGTCCCAGGAATGAAATGTATTTATGTATGGCTTATCCTTTGCTTCCTTCAAGGAACCGAGCACACATGTTTACCATTTTCATTTTTACTTTACACGTATATGTGTTCAGTTTTTATCATCTGATCCATGGCCATATTGAACCATTTCGAAAGTACAGTGGTACCTCGGGTTAAGTACTTAATTCGTTCTGGAGGTCCGTACTTAACCTGAAACTGTTCTTAACCTGAAGCACCACTTTAGCTAATGGGGCCTCCTGCTTCCCCCGCGCCGCCGGAGCACGATTGCTGTTCTCATCCTGAAGCAAAGTTCTTAACCTGAAGCACTGTTTCTGGGTTAGCGGAGTCTGTAACCTGAAGCGTATGTAACCCAAGGTACCACTGTACTGCAGCAAATCTACCCTCATATACCTTTTTCACTAACCTCCATTATTAAAATTAATGTGTGTTAGTTGAGCAAGACCACTTTGCTTGTGGGAAACGCATCTGCAGTCTCCAGTTCCCAAGTTAGATATTAATAAAGATCTTTTTCATTGCTCTACCCACATGATTCTTACAGTGTCATCCTATACATGTCTATTAGAAAGTAAGTATTGTTTTCAGTGGGACTTACTCCCGGGTAAGTGTTTCGACTCAAAACAAAAAGTCTGAACATTAACTGCAGTTGGTAAGGCTTACTGTGGCTTGCTGCATGAGCTAAAAGTCGAGCTCCGAAGTCTCCTCCTCTTGATTGTAAAAACTTGAGTATGGAATTTAGAGCAATAGTACTATTTGTCATAATTCTACAATACGTGCTGTAGTTTATTTTTGCCCTCTGCATTTTCTTGATTGTTTATTTTCTTGGCAGCCTTCCTCAAGTGCAGCCTTAAATTATAACACTTTGTCAAAGTACAGGGCCTGAATCTAAAGAAGCCTCAGTTTGCTTCTACTTACACAAAGAAACTTTCCTGCTTTCCTCCAAAAGCTCCTGTCAAAGGTTTGGGGGTGGCATTAGAGACTACAGTCAAAGGGATAGGACAATCCCTACCGCTGCTGCCAATGCACGCATTGAGATACTTTCCATTTGCACACAGAGGGTGGGGCTGGATCCAAGCCGATGTACTTTTAATACTGAAACTGATTCATTACTAATTAAAGTTTAACTTTGGATACTGGATTATATCTTACTTTTGTTTGTTTGGTAAAAGGGAGCCTGAAGAACGTAGTTCTGGTGTTGGGCTACTGCCATAAAGGTGAAAGCAAAGACAGCGAATACGCCACAGGTAAGGATTAGTGCCTTCTGTATTAAACATTTTAAAGGGAATCTGTACAGCTTTTGTGCGATCATGCCATGATAATATTTTCAAAGCTGTTTATTCACTCTTCTGCTCCTGCTGACTCTTGGCAAGTTTATGTTACACGGCGTCAATCATACACAACAGAATGCGATAATACACAATAGAAAGCCCCACATAGTCTTTCCGGGGACCATTTCTGTCTACCCAAAGTTTTAATATGCCACATAGCATGCTGATTAACTAGGAGTGCAGACCTTTGCAGACTTATTTCCAGGTAAGTGTGTAGGATTGCAGTTTACTGCTTAACTTGTTGACTAAAGTATTCTGATGGATAGCTATTGTTAGGTCCACCAGTCAAAGACCAAGGTCCAGTTCAGATGTAATGGGAAACCTTGGTTTTCTGTTGTGAAGCACAATTGTGCAGGGCTCTTCATACATGTTTCACTGCTCTTCAGTGAATCAAAAAAGGGGATCTAAAGCTCTCACTTCTGCTTTGAAACTTATCTCTGTTCTTGATTATGTCCAAATTCAGGCTTTGTTTATAAAAGGCACAGAACAGGAGACTGTGGTTTTCCATTATGTTTGAATCAGGCGTAAATAACCACATACAGTATAAAGTGCCCTTGTGAGGCTGTAGGTCCATCCAGCCCAGAACTCGGCAAATTCCTTCACAGAATAACCTGATACGCACCTCTTGGACTAGCGCAGATCAGAACATGGCTTTGCCCTTGTCTGAATATTGTGATGCAGTTCATGTAAGCATGCAAGATGCTCATTTAAATAATTGCTTTGAAAAGATTTTAATTTAAATGTTCACAAATTAATGCAAAAATCAAATGGAATTGTGGGTAAAAGCACACAAAAGTGATTCAGGCCATAAATGCAGAGTTGCCCATTACTGCTCCCAGGCCTCAGGAGGCAGAGGTCTTTCCTACCTTCTGCATGCAACCACGTAAAAGGCTGGATCTGCCTGGTTAAAAGTCAGGACTTTTCTCATGTGAGGCAACCATGATTAGTATTTCACTTACAGATACCATAGAACTCTGAGATCAGGAATCCCACTCACGTGTGGGTCTCATATATGCAAGATTTTCCTTTCTTAACCAGACTGATGAAAAATAAGCTTGGAGATAAATTTTGCCCACATGAGTCTGCTGCCATTATGGCTAGCTTTTCCCTTTCTCACACTTGGGCTACATGGGAACTGTGGTTTACCTATCACAGAGCTACATTTCCCAGCACCCTTTGCAAACGACTGTATCCAGGAATTTTTGCAGAACTGAGGCTGGGTACACACCGTACATTTAAAGCACATATTGCTAGCCATTAACAATGCAATCCTATGCCTGTCTACTCAGAAGTAATCTTATTGAGTTCGATGTCACTTTCCCCCCAGTTGTGTGTATAGGATTTCTGCCCAAGTGACTGTTTCAGCTCCTGTTTCTAAAGTTTCTAAAGTCCTATTTCTAAGTTGCCCAACAGCTGGAAAAATGCTTGAGATATATTTCCTGATTAATATCTTCAACCATATTTGCCTCAATTTGTTCACAGGAATACAGTCATGTTTGACTATATGGGACATTAATCTGCCACATGAAGTGCAAAACCTGAGAAAACATATTGAGCTGAGACAAGAGTTAGCAGAAAAAATGAAGAGCATTTCTTTGGATTAACTGGCTATGAAAACACGTATCTCACTGGGCTCATACAGGAGGTTTCTGTTCTAGCTCCATTGAAATATGCAATGTAAATATTTCTCAGGAAGCATCAGCATCAGTTTTGTTGAAAATATAGAGAATATTTTTGACTGGGCAGTGCCTTAATTTTCTAGTGGTGAAAGGTACTTAGGAAACCCAGCTGTAACATGTAACCTGAACTCCTTTCATCTGGTTTTCAATGTCTTTTATACCACTCCACGTTTAGAGTAATTCCACTATCCCATGCTGTATTTATGTATGTATATTTAATCAAGCAATATTTTTATACTTGAAGCATTATGATATAAATAAAGGCATGTTATAGAGCAGGGGTCGTCAACCTAAGGCCCTTGGGCCAAAAGTGGCCCATGGGGTCATTTTACCGGCCCACGAGCCACCCCCGAGCCAAGCTGCCTGCTTGGCGAGTCCTTGCACACTGCGCTAAACTGGCGCGGCGCGGAGACTCACTTCGGCGACACCGGAAATCACATCTGCACAGATGCCAGTGCCGGAAATCGCTGTCGGAATAACTTCATTGGACACAACCACATGCCAGGTCAGCACTAAGTCCAACTGAATTAAATGGAATTTACTCTATGGTAAATGGGGGCTAGATTACAGCCCAGCTTTGGTCCCGTTGAGATCAGTTCAATTTACATAATCCTGTTTGCATCCAACCTGTTTAAAGCACTTTAGATTGCTATTGTTGTGAATGTAATTATGATTTCATGGCGTCATTTCAGTTTGTGGGGCATTGTATCCAATGGAATGGGTGTTCACTCTGTCGCGAGACACTAGACAAGAGCAGACTTGCGGGAAGTTGGCTGGACTCCCTCGGTTTTTCCTCTTGTCTAGACACACACAGTACGTTCTCCTGACTCAGCTAAGTTTTTTACTAGATTATGAACCGCCGGTTTTTCTTTAGATTTCCTTTAACGTTGTTTTTGTTCTACAGTTTTTGTTCTACAGTTCTTTGTCCGCACGTTGTGGTTTTTTCCACGAAAAAAGAAAACCCTTTCCATTGCTCTTTAGGTTTGGTCATCCCACTTATTTGCTTATTTAAAAACGGTTTGACCACCTCCTCCCAGTTTGCTGTTTTGACACTGGCAACGGAGTGAGCGTTCCTATTACATCCCTGCCGGTTCGCTTTGGCAGAGACATAGTGCCTGCCCCTTGTCCTTACCTTCCTGGTCGGTGGTTGTCACAAGGAGAGTGTGTGTAGCTTCTGTTTTCCCCCATTCCAGGTCCACAGCGTGGCAAATGGAGTGTGTGGTGTGAAGCTTTTGTCTGCCTTTTTTCCTGGTCCACGGTGTGGCAAATGGAGTTGAGTATTTATTTGGTGAAAAATTGAGTCTGTCTCTGTGTGTGCGCACGTGTGCACACACACACGCCTCTTTGCTGTCTTAATGGCTGCTATGGAGGACACTTGTGGCTTAAGCCGCCCACCTCTGAAAAAAGCAAAGCAAAAACTGAAGCACTTAATGTCCTATAAAGCCGGAGGATGTGCTAAGACTGCTCCCCTAGCTCTTCCAATGAAGCGTCTTTCTTCCATAATTTTACCGCAGTCCCAGGCTCACAATACAGAGCAGGCGTCAGTTCCTAAAAGTGCTTCCACTCAGTTGAATGCTCAGACTATACCACCACCTGCTGATTTTATTACAGAAATTTCCAGGGAACGGGGAAGTAGGCAGGGTTTTTTTTCTCTTTAGGGACTCCATCAGTACTTTCTGCTTGGTGAATCTGGAAAAATGAGGGAGTCCAACCGACTTCCCACAAGTCTTTGCTCCAGTCTAGTGTCTCCATTGGATGCAACGCCCCCCTCTCAAAACGATACTTCAGATGAGATCAATTGTTCTTTCTCTGTTGAATGCCAGTAGCATATTCCTGTCAGGAAGCGCCTTCCCCTTTCCCACATTCTCCCTTGGCAAAATTGTATTTAATTCTGATATTCCAGGAGATGTTCTGTTTGCCCTTTCACACCATTCACCTTTCCCTTCTAACAAGCTGGAATTATAGTGGGAATGTAAAGCAAGGTGATTTAAGGCGGTTGCTGATGACCCGAAGGGGTTTGGTTAGGACCCTCTTCACATGACAGAGGCAGGAGAGAAAAACTCCATCAATGGGGTGATGGCTCCTTACAGGATGAGTAAGTTACCACTCCAATGTGTCCAGAATCTTAACTTTACTACTGTGTTCTACAGGGTCATGTCTACTTTAGGTTTGGCTTCGCAGAAAGACAAATCTGCTGAGGCCTCAAGTGATATTTCTTTACTGACTGATAGCCGATAACAGGCCATTTAAAGAGGGTGGCTAAGGCTGAGCTGGATGTTCCTTTGCAGTTTAGAAAGGCCACCAGTTTGGCAGATAAGATTTATTTTCTGGAGACTGATTTCATGGCTTATATTAAGACTCTTCCTGTGGACTGTCCGGATGCCATTCTTTCCTCTTGGAATTTATTGCCTCAGGAAGTTGATGCTCAACTGAAGGATATGACGGATAGGCGTTTGGATTTTGCCTTGCGTAAGGTGCATGAAGCCACAGCATTGTCTATGCAGGCGGCTTGCCCAGCTGCCTTTTGTGCAAGGGCATGCATGGTTTGGTTGGAGGACTTGCTGCAAAATCCACCGCAGGATATTGTGAGGCTGAGGCAGACCTTAAATAAATCACTGAAGGCGCAAGCCTTTTTTTTTTTTTTTTAAAGATATTTATTAAGATTTTCAAAATATTACAAAATGAAAAAACAAAAAACAAAAATACAAAATAAAAGTAGTTAAAAACAACTCAATCTTTCCATTACTTATCTTTCATTTGCTTGTTTCCCGGACCTCCTCACGCCTCCCTTTTTTGTATTCCAATTCAGTTTGTTAGTTCAGCAAATCCTTCCCCTCTTTGTTTATCCTAGTCTTTAATCTTAAAATATTGTGACATTAAATTTTTACCTGTTAATAATCCATTTTTCATATTCCCTTATAATATTACAGCTAAAAACCACTTAATTTCTATCCAACATCATTCTAACATTCATTAATTTTGCAATATTTCTGTAAATAGTCTTTAAACTTTTTCCAGTCTTCTTCCACCGACTCTTCTCCCTGATCTCGGATTCTGCCAGTCATTTCCGCCAATTCAATATAGTCCATCACCTTCATCTGCCATTCTTCCAGAGTGGGTAGGTCTTGTGTCTTCCAGTACTTTGCAATAAGTATTCTTGCTGCTGTTGTTCTATCCTTCTTTGGCACCAATTGGCCGACTATGCCCAGGAGAAAGGCCTCTGGTTTTTTCAGGAAGGTATATTTAAATACCTTTTTCATTTCATTATATATCATCTCCCAGAAAGCCTTAATCCTTGGGCACGTCCACCAAAGGTGAAAGAATGTACCTTCAGTTTCCTTACATTTCCAACATTTATTATCGGGTAAGTAATAGATTTTTGCAAGCTTGACTGGTGTCACGTACCACCTGTATATCATTTTCATAATATTCTCTCTTAAAGCATTACATGCCGTAAACTTCATACCTGTGGTCCATAACTGTTCCCAGTCAGCCATCATAATATTATGTCCAACATCTTGTGCCCATTTAATCATAGCAGATTTCACAGTTTCATCCTGAGTATTCCATTTCAACAGCAAGTTATACATCCTTGACAAAATCTTAGTTTTGGGATCTAACAGTTCTGTTTCCAATTTTGATTTTTCCACCTGGAATCCAATTTTTTGGTCCAAATTATATGCCTCCATTATTTGATAATAATGAAGCCAATCTCGCACTTTGTTTTTTAATTTTTCGAAACTCTGCAATTTCAATTTGTCTCCCTCTTGTTCCAAAATTTCCCAATATTTCGGCCATTTGGCCTCCATATTGAGCTTTTTCTGAGCCTTCGCTTCCATCGGTGACAGCCACCTTGGGGTTTTATATTCAAATAAATCCTTATATCTTATCCAGACATTAAACAATGCTTTCCTGACAATATGGTTTTTAAATGCTTTATGTGCTTTGACCTTATCATACCATAAATATGCATGCCATCCGAATACATTATTAAAGCCTTCTAAATCCAAGATGTCTGTGTTTTCAAGGAGCAGCCATTCTTTCAACCAGCAAAAAGCTGCTGATTCATAATAAAGTTTAAGGTCTGGCAGGGCAAATCCGCCTCTTTCCTTTGCATCCGTTAATATTTTAAATTTTATTCTAGGCTTCTTGCCCTGCCAGACAAATCTAGAGATGTCTCTCTGCCACTTCTTGAAACAATCCATCTTATCCATGAAGGCGCAAGCCTTTATGGCTCATGCTACCTTGGGTGTGCCTCAGTTTTCTGCCAGGGCAATGTTGGCTCAAGTCGAGGCACGCCAAACTTTGTGGTTAAAAAATTGGTGGGCGGATGCAGCATCAGAAGTCAATTTGGCCACTGTCCCATTTGTGAGGGGAGTCACTGGTTTGGGGATGGGTCCCTGAAGGATGTGCTTATTGCATCTAAAGATAAAAGAAAGGTGCTGATGACAGTGGCGGAGCAAGCTGATCGGGTGACTGTGACGGCACGCATGCCCTGTGCCCGGGGGTGCGGGCACCCACCCACATGGGCACCGCGGGGTCACTGAGGAGTCTGCCTGCCTGCTCCCACTCAACACGGAGCGTGCGGGCGCCCAAGCCACCGCGTCACTCCCAGGAGGGGCGTGTGGCTCAGGTGCGCTGCAGGCCCTGCGGTGAATGCCACCCACCATTTTGTCACCCCCCTCAGTGGGGACACCTGGGGCAGACCGCACCTACTGCACCCGCCTTGCTACGCCCCTGGCTGATGAGTCAGAAGGAGCATAGGAGGTATGCCAGGCGTTACTCCCCAGTCCTTTTGCGCCTTTCGTAACCAATTCAGGCAAAGGGACTTTAGGTTTAGACCACAGAGGTTTAAGCCTAGATTCTATTTTTTTATTATTATCAAGTTCTTTTTTGCATACATCCATATACATTTTCCATCCTTAATTTGAACTATACCTAGGAATAAACAGTTATGAAAGAAATAAAGAAAAAATTACGTAGCCACTAGATTCTATGCTAGACAGGGTTCCCAGTGTTTCCCAAGCGCTGCTGGTTCCAAGTCCCCCAAGAACCATAACCAATGGTGGGATAGCCAGCCAAGTGAGGGGTTGACTGCAAAAAATTATTCGTGCTTGGGTGGAGGAGGCAAAAAAACTGCTTGGGGTGGCTGGGTGGAATGGAACAGAAGATAGTTTAATAAAAATGCTAGTTTTGAGGGCTGGCAATGAGGGGTTGTGGCCCTCTCTTTTGATGTCCTAGGATGGTGAGTTCTCATTTCTGACTTACAAGACCAGTGCTTTAGGTTATTTAAGCTATTGGGCTGGTTATCATTTAAGGAGTTTGTTTTTTATTATAATGGCTATAGGTATGAGGAGAAGAAAGATTGTGAAGTAGAATGTTGAAACTAATTGGCCGATAATAATGAATGGGTGTTCTCCGGGTTGGCCCCCAATTTATGTTAAAATGGTGATGTCTGAGATTAAAAGTCAGAATAGTATCTGGGACAGTGGACGCTAGCAGTAGGTGCGTTGTTTTGATAGATGAGTTATTGGCATAATAAGTAGGATGAGGATTGAAAATGACTAGGACACCACCCAGTTTGTTAGGGACTGAGCGAAGAATGGCATGGGTGCTAAAGACTGATTTACTATGGTGGACGATGAAGCCACTGGATTGGGTAATTTCTCACCACGTGACTGAGGCAGGAGCAAAGAATTGTGGGAGGCAGGCTGAATCTCCTCAGTTTTTTCCTCCTGCCTTGATGGAGCAGTTCGTCGTCCCCGTCCCCCTTCCCCCCCCCCGGCATAAAACTTAATGCAAGTCCCCCATCCAGCTTCATTCCATCTCCAATTCCAAAGCACCCAGAGAGTTGAGCAGCAGTTGAGGCTTGCATGCCTCACCTACTAAACATGGGGGCCATTGGTACCCTCCAGCAGAGCAGTGATTTCAAGGACTTTACTCAATCTTTGTGGTTCCAAACAAAAGGCCACAAGTTGTAGAGGCCAGTGTTGGATCTCAGATTCCCCAATCTCTGGATAGTTTACAAGATGTTCAGGATGCGCCCCATTCGACTCATCAGCAACCTATTAAAGCGCCACTTCAGGTAAGACCAATTGTCCTTTCTCATATAATGTCTTATACTTTTAAACTTCTTTTCTCTTTAAATAAAATAATGTGCTACCATTTTCTGTTTTTTGTCTATTTGTAATGTTATGGCTACATGCAGATTCAGGATTGTGAAGTTCTCTGCTTTAACACATTCTTGTTGAGATACCACAAATTTTCTGTGTATATACGAATGTATAATTTGCAGACTGTACATGACCTTTATGTAATAAAAATAAACATTTTTTTAACTTTCACACAAATTTCATTTTATAAGTCTTTTGACAGATGCTACACATAACTGTAAGCTGAGTGAAGTTTTCTGTTGAAATCAAATTGTTCTTAGTAATTAATCAGTTACATTAATGAGATAATGTATGTGTATATCACTTGAAATACGTGTAAAATTTTATTCATTACGTATGATGTATCTGAAATGAGGTGAACTGGAGCAATCAAATTACGATGCCAGTAATCCCCTCCCCCAAATAAGTCCAGGACCTCCACAAAGCCACACATACAGCTGCTTCCTTTGGGGAACTCTGATGATGGAAGCACAGACAGGAAGCCTTGCTTCTCCCCTAAACTTCTCTCATCACAGATTCTTTTACAGACTTATAAACTGTCTTACAGCTAGAAGCTGCTGGCATGGCGTATAGGAAGATAAAATACAAAAGATTAAACTCCAGTCAAGTAATGTGTACAAAATGTATATGTTAGGGTAAAATGTGCCTAAAACACATAAATTAGTGAAAATAGCATACGCAAAATGGCCTACTGACTGTATTCTAATTATCTTTGCAAATGTGCACAAGTCCCTTTGAAACTATCAAGAGCTCCTATGAAAGGGCTTCAGGAATTTGGAAGTGACTACTGCAACCCCAGAGTCAGCCATGACTGGACCTAATGGTCCTTTACCTTTTTACAGGTTCTCTCCAGATATAGCACCTCCTTGGCCATGCTGGCTGGGCTTGGAGTCAAAATATCTGGAGGGTGCTGTGTTGACTACATATATTGGATACAGAGGGTCTTTGCTTTAATTCTCAATATCTCCCGCTAAAATTTTTGTTGTAGGTCGAGCAATGATTACATCAAACATTTAAAGACGTTGCTGGACAGTATTGATCTAACTACCCACAAGGAAGCTTCATGTGGTCACACAGAGGTTCAGTACTTGAAAAAGGGCTTTTAAAAGTTCTCTTCTGGCAAGGACAAGTTCTTGAAAGTGACAAACCCATGTTCTGATTGGCATTTTTGTTTTGTACTTGCTTATTGGACTTCCTAGAGTGTTGATGCTCAAATAATGAAAGGGACACTGGCAATAGCATTTTGTCAACTTGTGACAGAACAGTGATGAATCAGAAGCAGCTGTGTACTCATTGAGATTGTCCCAAGAAGTAACAGCGCCAACCTTACAGGTTCTAGTTGAACTTTGTGGGGGAGATCCCAGTTTTTCCTTTAGGCAAATTAGCTGTGTTCAGCTGTCACTATTGTGGATATCAGCATATCAAAGAAATAAGACAGAAAAACAAGAGGAAGTAGTAGATTATAAAAAGCCAAATGAAGATGGAAATATTAGTCTTGAGCTGCAACCATAAGTCACCATTATGAAATGGACAGTGCTGTACCAAATTCTGATGTTCAACATTTATGTCAAAGGTAAGGGAATTTCATTAAAACATTTTGGGAGGGTGCTTCATTTTCCTTTTCCACCCTTCAGATGTTGATGCTTACAAAGCATAAGGCAATCATGAGTCTTACCTGTTCTCACAAATGAGAGATTCCACATGTTCAGGTTTCATATGCTCATACAAAAGTTCAGCACCGCAAAAAGAGGTTTAGAATGTGCTCCATTGAGTGAGGATGAATTCCTGAACTTGCATGAAATCTTACAAGAATAGCTCAGGATACAGCTGTCGCCATTAAATGCAACAGTCATTTTTGAAACATCATGGACTGGAGCAACTGACTTTAGCTGATTGACTGCTAGCTTGTAAAATAAGGATGTTTTGTTTGTAACAAACTACCCATATGACCAACTGAGTACCATCTTGTTTTAAGATGAGAGCCAAACCATATAAATAGTTGTACATGGGAGTGGGGTAGGGGGGAGGCGTTAATGCAGCGAAGGCTAAGCATGCTCAGAGATTATTAAATAGTGACTGTTGTGGTAGCAGAGACAGAAAATTAGGTGGGAGTACAGGCAGAATGGAATATCCTGGAGTGGGGAGTGACTGACTTACTGGAACACTGAGCATCATCAGAACTCCACACTGCAATATTTTGTTGCAACTCAGTCATTTGCATGCAGGTATCAGTATCAAGAGCCATCATGTGTGTGTTTTTCTCTTTTTAAATACAATTTCAGAATGGTACCCTTGTTCTAGAAGATGGAAAGTACATGTTTATTAAAGATCCTGGAAGCTCTCAGTGTGAAACTGACAAGCAACCATACACAGTGTACACAGTTGGGCTGTACTTGATAATCAAATACATACATGGAATAACATTGATCTGGGACACAAATACCAAAGTTTCTATTATAATGGAGCCAAACTGGAAGGTAAGCACAATGTAGATAATTTAAACACTAAACTATTTTTACGTAAGAATTTTGTTTAACAGTAAATTGTGCTTGATCATATCCCTGGCAATAATAATGCAAGCAGAACCCTGCTTCTTATATCGTTACATCAACTTCTTACATCATCTTCATTAGTGTTATTACCCCAACAACATATGTAACTTATAGATTAGGCTTCCTCAACCTCGACCCTCCAGATGTTTGGAGAATACAATTCCCATCCTGACCACTGGTCCTGCTAGCTAGGGATCATGGGAGTTGTAGGCCAAAAATATCTGGAGGGCCGAGGTTGAGGAAGCCTGCTATAGATTCTTATTTATACCTCAGGAGCAGACCAGAAGAGAGCAGTTCCCTCTCTGGTCCACACAGAGGGCCTGCCCCCAAGGAAACCTACTGGTGTGGCCAATTCCCTCCCAGGGTAGGGCCCAGGATGCAGCACAGTCAAGCCTACGAGGTGCCTCACCATATCTTTCTGCTTGCAATACCGAGACAACTATGTGGCCTTTGTGGAAATCGCAGTGGAAATCTTCAGGACAAATTCACCACTAGGCATGGTTCACTAGCCACCAGACCGATGGAGTTTGGCAACAGTTGAAAGACAAGCTTTGCATGTTGGGACACAATAGCCGAGACGTACCCATGCGATGCAAATGCATACTGCAAACAGTGGGCTGAGAAAAAAATGCAAAATTATTAGAGGCTGTGGGTTCGGAGCCTGCCACAGCCAGGTAGGCCTTTGGAAAGAAGATTTGCTCAACACTTTTATGCATAAAATCCCTGACAATACTTTGGGGTGGTTTAGACAATAGCCTCGTAAGGCCCTATATGAGGCAGCCGCTATGTTTCAGTCTAACCTACCTCACAAGCATAGTAGTAGTAGTAGTAAGCATAGTAGTAGTAGTAGTAGTAGTAGCAGTAGTAAATAATAATAATAATAATTTTTATTATTTATACCCCACCCAATCTGGCTTGGTCATATGCTGGAGAGCAGACACATTCCCAACGCCATGCCGGGCAGCGGATCTTGGCACCTGGCTAAGCAGTGGAACCGCAGACCTGCACCCTAACAATAATGGTAGTTCAACAACACCTCCTTAGGTTGACCCCACTCCATTTCACAAGGCTTGCATCGAAGAAGCTTGCGCCTGCACGATGGAAGGGAAGTACCTTGGGCTCTGTACTGCTGTTGCGATGTACGCAGAGGCATGTGCAGCAACTGGCATCTGTGTACAGTGGCGTACCCCAGAACTTTGCCGTAAGTGAAACATCTACTAATTCACACGAACGGTTTCAGATAGTGTTTCAGACAGGGCTGGTGAGCTTGTCTCTCTGCAAATGTTATTGGGATGCAGTTCCCATCATCCCTGACCATTGGCTATCAGAGCCTGAAGTGCATCAGCATCTAGAGGACCACAAGTTCCCCATCCCTGCGCTAAATAATCTCTGCTTCTCTTAAAACAGGGTGGGCCTTAAAGTGCACTCCCAGAGGTCAAGGCAAGGGTGGATTCAGCTGTAGCACCCATCAGTTGGTGGCTGGGGAAAGCAAAGCCATCCATCAGAGTCCCCTTGGCTGGCAAGCAGCAGTCCTCCAGAGACAAAATCATAAACCTGTAACACAGACTGGGGAAACATGAGACATGTATCTGCTTAATATGGCCATTTTGGGAAGCACCAAAAACAAAAGGCGGAGATAAAGGGGAACAGGGGCTTTTAAAAACACTGAAATGGGTTTGGAAGTTACTAGAGTGTACAGATTCTGAGGCCTCATTCACAGCATGCATTTAAAGCTCCAGGATACCACTTTACAACAGTCACAGCTCCACAAAAATAATTCTAGGACCTGTAGTTTGTTAAGGGTGCTGAGAGTTGTTAGGAGACCCCTATACTCTCCCCCCACCCCCCACAGAGCTACAATTCCCTAGGAGGAGGGATTGATGATTAAACCACTCTGGGACCAGTTGCCTGAATGTCCTTTATACCTTCTCCATCCCGGTTATTAGCTTTATCACAGAAATTCTACCCAGCAAAGACAGTTTTAGTTTTTCCCAACTTAACATATCCTTTTTGATTTCCACCCACGTCATAACAAAATTATTTTGAAACAACATACAATTCATATTTGTCATAGTAATACCTAAATACTCTATTTTTTACACTTTTAAATCCAGAGTCTTTTGCTCTGCTATATTCATTTTGGTTTTCTGATGGTTAACCTTAAAACCTGCTGGCATGCCAGATCCATTTATCCAAAAATCTTCCTGTCCAATCTTCTTTATTTTCCAGACCATGTGTCGCCTCTCATTGCGTATAAACTATTGTCATGTCTATAGTCTGGTATCAACACAGTTCACAATGTTGGAAATTTATGTCCATTCCTCTCGTAGTCTGTAATCCATTTTAGAAAAGGAATTTCAAGCATTACACAAACATCCAGGTTTTCTTTATAGACCTCACTTGAGATCCTTTTATTTCTTTAAACCAAATGGGGTAAGTGTTAAGTCCTTGCAGATTTTAAATAATAAAAATAAAATTAATAATAATAAGTTCCCCTCCCCTCTTCTCTCCATTTTCAATCACGGCAGGACATTCAAATTTCATCCCTCCACCTCGATAGTCTCATTCAGATTGCAGCTCACTGTCCACATTTCCTCTGGAGGCGCCTTTAATTTTGATCCAATATATCAAGAGGTGAAGGAGCTTTGCCTCTTGCAATGGCAGCCGTGGAGCCTGCCTCAGCGGCGCAGGGCTTGAGACCAGCAGGAGCAGGCACAAAGACGTCCACAGGTGCCTTGTCCCCCGACTGCCTTCAGGGGTTTTTAGAGGGTTTTACAACCTCAGGTAACCCCTCCCCTCCGTCTGAGTCTGGTCCCAGAAGGGAGAGACGTTGCCATGGCAGAGACCAGAACCGGAAACCCTACAGATCTTCAATAATGATGTCCTCTGGAAGAGAACGGAAATGAGAAACTGAATTAACAGCCTCTCTCAGGAAAGCCCTCTAAACATTACCCAAATCCAAGGGTTCAGCCACCTCAGCTTTTGTAGCTGGAGTCAGTCAGGGCCCTGCCTACTGAGGCGAAGTGAAAAAGGCCTGCAAGGCACAGTAAGAAGGCCTGAGAGGTCTTTCTCAGGAATGAACCATAATGCTACTAAGTGAAAAGTCCCCAAGGTGTGGAGATTCGTTTACCTTCCTCAGGTGCTGGCCGAACACGGGACCGGTGTCGTTGGGCTATTGCCTTCTGCAGAGGAAAGAGAAAGCTGGATCAGACGCCATACACGTCCCGGTCAAAGGGCTCCAGGGGCATGACTAGCTGCTGCAGGAGGAACAACGCTAATTACAGTCCTGTTATCTGCGGAGCTCCGAAGCCTGCTTGCTAAGCCATCGCCATCTTGGAACCACTAGAAATGCTTCCTCTCCTCTCTCAGTCAGTAGCATCTTCATCAACCCCACTAGGGTGGGTTTCCAGATGCTGGACCAGATGAGCCTTGGGTCAGATCCAGCAGTCTGGCTCTTTCGACTTTTTTTCTTACTAGCTTCCCCCCCCCCCCAAATCCTATACCCTGAGCTGCCCCCCTAGCCTATTCCTGCCCTGCCCTTCCCAAAATGGCGTGGGGGGGGGTTACTTCCTCACCTGGTGTCACAGGAGGCTCCTCCTTGTGGTCCAGCGGGGCCACTTTGTTGTTCTTTTTTATGCTCATGAAGGTTCTCAGTCTCCTGAGCCTAGAAGAGGTGATGCAGAACAGAAATACGTTTAGCCTAATAGAGAATTGCCAGCACATCCCTACCAATTCCTTCCCTCCTTCTGCAGTTGAATGAACTGTAGGACTTCATAACAGCTGCAGAGAGGCAGCCAAGAGCATTCAGGGCTTGGGGAGAAAGGAGGTACATGTTCCTGCCATTCCAGGACTGAGAGAGCCAGGTTCATGCCCTGATTGCTTCAAGACTGGATTGCTGCCATGCACTGTACGTGGGGCTTCCCTTGTGCTTGGAAGCTGCAGTTAGTGCAGGATGCTGCAGCGTGACTGCTGACAGGAGCAAGGCCTTGTCAACATACATTGTTCACCCTTCAAAAGCATGTCTTCAATTTGGTACCTCATCGAAGGTGCACACCTCATTCCTGGCATCTATCTGCCCTGTGCACACTACACACACATTTGTACTACAAACAACAACACAAACAAACAAACAAACAAACAGCAAACCACCAATCCTGCATTGAACATATATAATAGTCATTAAATTTTCTGTTTTGCAATTTAGAATATTCATTTAAACAACCTTAAAATAGCAATGACTTCCCTTCTTTTCTTTCCATGGTTCATTTTTCATATCCTACATCCTTGCATATTTTAGTATAACCATTCAAATCAATTTTCCACTTTCACATTCACCAAGAATTCTTTACTCTGTTGAATTTATCTTAATCCTGCCAGCGTTTTCAGTTGTGCACAGTTATTTCCCATATATTCCATAAACGTTTTCCAATCTCTAAACGTATGTTCTTCTTGTTCTCTTACGTTAAGTCTGCAAGCTGCGCATATTCTGTTAACTTAAGTTGCCATTCTTTGGTTGGGGCCTCACTCGTTTTCCATTTTGGGGCTAACAAAACACGCGCCACAGTAGTGGCATACATAAATAACCTCTTTTGACACCTGGGAATTTCATTCTGAATTCTCCCCAACAGAAAGGACTCTCTTTTTTGGGGAAAGTACTTTTGAACATTTTTTTCAGTTCATTATGTATCATTTCCCAATATTCTCTTACACCTTTACAAGTCAACCACATATGAAAGAATGTTCCCTCAACCTTTTTGCATCTCCAGCACTGATCTAATTCAGACTTATACATCTTAGCAAGCCTACTCGGAGTTAAATACCATCTGTACATTATTTTCATGTAGTTCTCCTTCAAAGAATAGCATGCTATTAACTTCAAATCACTTTTCCATAGTTTTTCCCAGAGGTTAAAAATCGATATTGTGACCTATATCTATTGCCCAGTGTGTCATTGAGGCTTTAACAAACTCATCTTTTGTTTCCCAATCTAATAACAGATTCTACATTTTGGAGAAAAGTTTCTCTTTGTTTTTGTAATAGTTCTTTTGAATTGTGAGCTTTGGTCCAGAAAACCATTTTTTCCTATCTAATTTAAACATTTTATGTAACTGATGGTATTGTAACCAATCTGTGACATGGCTCTGTACATTTTGAATGTGTTATAAACATGCAATGCCAGATGGCACTGGAGAGCAAATCAATTTTCTATGCAATTTGTACATAGCGATTTTTTCTTTTCTTACAACGATTTAATTTCTTATCTATAGTGGGGGTTTTCCTGTGTGTAGATCCATCCCTGGTCTCGCATTCTGCACTAATTTCCACTTCTGGATCAAGCACAAGGGAAGCCCCATATAGACTGCATGGCAGTAGTCCAGTCCTAATGAGTTGTAATGGGGTTTTCGGGGGGGGGGGTTGTGATTTTATTAATTTCTTGTAACCAACCTTGGAAGGATTTGTATCCTGAAAGGCGTGGTGATGGTGATGGAAGATAAATGAGAGAAGACAGGATGGCAGCTGAACTTGCATCCTTCTAATTAAAAGGTTTTTGATTGTGATGGATGGAAAATAGTTGGCCATTTCATAGCGATGCCTCTTATCAGAAAGGTGCTGGGAGGAAGATCTGTTCATGTTCTATCAGCAGTGCTGCAGCTTCCGAGACAGGAAAATTTGCCATGCCATATGTATAATCAAATGTGGCATCTGCCTCTGTGTGTGTGTAGCTGGTTCACCTCAGCAAGAGAGAGGAAAGGCATATTGTATTCTTCTCGTTATACAAGTCTCAGTGTTTTCTAATGTCATCCATTCCTTTAGCCATACTAGGCAGGACGCCTCTTAATATAAATTCATATCTGGCAAGGCGAAACCGCCTCTTTCTTTTTTGTCTGTTAATATTTTCAATTTAATCCTCGGCTTTTCCCCTTGCCAGACGAATTTCAATAATGATTTTTGCCAATCTCTGAGTTGTCCTGTCCCTTCAATTACCGGAATTGTTTGGAATAGGAATAACATTCTAGGTAAGATATTCATCTTTATCACTGATATTCTACCCAGGAATGACAGTTTCAATCTACTCCATTTATATAGATCTTTCTTAATTTCCCTCCATGTATTCTCATAATTATCTTTAAACAAATTAATATTTTTTGATGTCAACCAGATTCCCAGATATTTCACTTTTTTTGGCCACCATAATACCTGAGGATGTTTGTAGTTCTTTTATTTCTTCTTTGATCATATTCTTTACTAACATTTTTGTTTTAGTTTTATTAAGTTTAAACCCAGATGCCTTTCCAAAATCTTCCACATTCTTTAAAGCCACTTTAATACTATTTTTTTGGATCTTCCAGGGTTAAAACTAGATCATCTGCGAAAGCTTTCATTTTGTACTCCTTTGTTCCTCCTTTATACCTCTCATTTCTGACACTTCTCTCAAGTTCTTATTCAATACCTCCAAAACTGTAATAAACAAGGGTGACAAAGGACACCCCTGTCTAGTGCCCTTAGAGATCTCAAAATTGTCAGACAAGTTATTATTAATAATCAGTTTTGCTTTTTGTTCTGAATATATAGTGTCTGCTAATACCTTTCAAGAAATTTTCTCCAATCTTAAGTCCATTCACATTCCATGACAATAATTTCAAGGCCATTGTCCAATTAATATAAGTCTCGCTTAAATTTAGGGGTCCTAATTATTATCCTCTTCCTCTTTTTCTTCTTCCTCCTCTTGTTCCTCTTCCTCTTTCTTCTTTTCTTCCTCCTCCTGGTCTCGTCCTGGTCTGGCCTTCTCTATCTTCCCTAGTTCATTATCATATCTTCTGGAGAACTTCTCTAAGTCCTGAAGACTACATAATTTGAATTTTTTGTCTTTGTAATAAAAGGAGAGTCCCTCCGGAATCTCCCATCTGTGCTGGATCCCATTTTTCTTCAACAGGCCAACTAGTTGTTTATAAATGTCTCTTTTTCAAAGGAATCTAGATGGAATCTCTTTAAATATGATAATTGTCTTACCTTCAATACATAAATTTTTGTTATAATTCAGTCTCAAAATTTCATTCCTTATATCCATTGAATTAAACATAACCAAGACATCTCCTGGTTATTTCACCTTTGCTTTTGCTGCTTTTACTTTTATTCTAAAAACATTTACAATTGTAAATCTTATATCTTCTTCTTTTAGGTCCATCCAAATAGCTAATTCTTTTATTATTTTGGCTCCATCTCTTCTTGTGTTTTATTAATTTCTATGACCTCTCCTCCAACCCATTCTGTCTCCCTCTTTGTCTCCTTCAATTCTTTCTGTGTGCGTTTCACTGAGTCTTCCACAGCCTTGGATTTAACTGTAAGGTCTTTTACTTTGCCTGACAATTCCCCCCCCCCCCCCGACTGCTTCTAGTTTTTTATCTAATTTTCCTGTACCTCCAATAATTTTTTCTCCATATATTGTTCATTCTGTTTAAATTCTTTCCTTATTTCCACCATTAAACTTTCCTAGTCTCTGATCTCCTTCCCCTCCTTCCCATTCTCCTGCCTAGAGGGACGTCTTTCCCCTGGGGTGCCTATTCCCTTTTCCTCATTTTCCCCAGACATTATGTTTATTTTGCCCCAAAATACTGTTTGGGTCTCAAATTGTCCTGTGTAATTTTTTGACAATCTCCAGGGGTCATAAGTCCAAGCTTTCTATTATTAGGTCAAATTCCCTCCCGTCCCACACGATGGCAGCAAACAAAGAAATGACCTTTCCTTCAGTACAGTTACTTTCGTTTTCTTTGTCTATTACACCGTCGCATCCAAAGAAAGCCCACAGGAAACAAAGAGCAGAAAAACCAAACTACTGTATATGAGGAATAATAATAATAACAATAAGAATAAATAAGAATAATAAATTTTATTTATACCCCACCCTCCCCAGTCAAGGCCGGGCTCAGGGCGGCGAACAGCCAATAATAAAAACAAGTTAAATGAATACAAGTGAAAAAACAAGATATAAATACATTAAAACATTAAAAGGAAGCTATTTGTAATCCAATTTGCATTCTTGTTCTGCCGCTTGTTGGCTTAATCAACTGGTGACCTCTGAAAAGTGCCACAAACTCCAGCAACAATAACGAACAGGGTTTCCAATGTCTTCCTCCTCACGAAATGATGCTGGCAAGGGGGTGAATTTTATAAGCCCCAGCGCCAAAATCTCCCTTCTCCAACACTGTCTTAAATCACCCAACAAAGTCCGCTTATCGGCTTAGTCCACTGGAAGCCTCAAGAAAACACCACATACTCCAAAAGTAATCAGGAATGGGCTTTCCGGTGTCTTCCTCCTCACGAAGTAATTCCTTGCTCCTCCTGCAACCTTCCGCCATATGCCGTCTTCTCCCAGCTCCCGGGACGGAGCCCGAAGAGCAGGAGAGCACGACCGGGCACCGCCGGGTGCCAAATCCCCCAAGATAACCTCTTGAGGTTCCAAGGTCCGCGTAGCCTTCACTGAACCTCTAAAAAGCCCCCGCATTGCTTGAGATTCCATGGAGGGCTATCTCGCGCTTCTTTCAATGGTCACGGCTCCGCTAGAAGTTCCCAGAAGCTTATTCTAAATCTTCTACAATGATGTCCTCTGGAAGAGAATGAAAAAGAGAGACTGAATTAACAGCCTCTCTCAACAACGCCTGCCAAACAATACCCAAACCCAAGGGTCCAACCACCTCAGCTTTTGTAGCTGGAGTCAGTCAGGGCCCTGCCTATGAGGTGAAGTGAAAAAGGCCTGCAAGACACAGCAAGAAGGCCTGAGAGGTCTTTCTCGGGCACGAACCATAAGGCTACTAATTGAAAAGTCCCCAAGGTGTGGAGATTCGTTTACCTTCCTCATGTGCTGGCCGAACACGGGACCGGTGTCTTTGGGCTATTGTCTTCTGCAGAGGAAAGAGAAAGCTGGATGAGACGCCTTTGGTGAAACTACAAAACCCACCATTGACAGGTGCAAGGGAGCCCACAAGCAGGCCCAAGCCAGGAAAGAGTGGCCTCCCTCAGGCTTGGGCCCCATCCCTTGCCCCAGAGGACCTCCATGGGCCCTGCAGCCTCCTGGGCAGAGGTGGAAGGGCAGCACCAGGGAAGAGGGCAGGACATGCCTCTGGCATCATCCTGACACCCCAAGAACCCATGCCACTGCAGAATTGGGGGCAAAGACCACAGTCAGTGGGCAGAGGGTCTGGGAGATCCACTCCCTCCTCTTTTGTTTCCCCCAGTACTAACCTCAGGCTTCGGAACAGTCATGAAGAGTTCTGTCACCACTGCAACAAGAGAAGGACATGGGGACAGGTTAGTTCGTCCTTTTGCAGCTTCCAAGATTGTTCCAAGAATCTTCTCCTTGATTCCCCTGCTTCTACACTCCTCCTACAGGGGTGGCAAACCCCAGGCCTTGGGGGCCAATCTTGGCCTGCAGCCCCCCAAATGTGGCTCACAAGAGAATGTGGCCGTCTAGCTGACCACTGCCCCCTAGCCCTGTCCTATCAGCTGCCTCAGCCTCCTGCCAGATCCAGCAGTCTGGCTTTTTCAACTTTTTTTCTTACTAGCTCCCCCCCCCCCCCAAATCCTATACCCTGAGCTGCCCCCCTAGCCTATTCCTGCCCTTCCCTTCCCAAAATGGTGTCTGTGGGGGGAGGTACTTCCTCACCTGGAGTCACAGGAGGCTCCTTGTGGTGCAGCGGGGCCACTTTATTGCTCCTTTTGACCTGAAGGAAGCTTCTCATTCGCCTGAGCCTAGAAGAGGTGATGCAGAACAGAAATACGTTTAGCCTAATAGAGAATTGCCAATAGGGGTCACCCCTATTCATGGAGGAAGAGGGGAGTATCTACGGTTATGATCTGAAACAGCTAGAATGAAAGGAGCATTAGAGAAAGGGAGGATTGGGTGGGTGAAGCTCTGGAGCCAATCACATGGTTGCTGCCGTCTCCGCCTCCTATTTAAGCAGTCTGGCCCCGCCTCCCTGCAGGGCTGATTGGCTAACTGAGGTTTGGCGGGAACCTCCAAAGACTAGCACAGGGAGGCAGGCCAGCCCAACCAGCTGATGGGTCCCAAGTGGTGTGAGTGCTCACTGTGTGCCCAGGTGGAGACCCCCCCCCCGGTCCCAAGAGACCCACCAGAAGGAATGATGACTCGTGACAACGTGTTATAGAATAAATAATTGGCCACAACTTTATTAAACCTTTCAGATGTAGGAAGACCTTGGCTTAGGCATTGGGCGTGTCTCCCTCCCAGCCCCCCAGCCGGGGGGGACAGGGGCTCCTCAGGGTGAATGGGATATGGGAGGAAGCACAGCAAGGTGTTTGTGTACGCTGGCAGCCCACCCCCATATCCCTGCAACGCAGGGGAGTTCACTGACAACCTTTCAGTGTATGGCCAGTAACTCCTTTATACAAACCCCTTTAAGAGGGGACCCTGGAATTGCCACTGTGGGGCGGGGTGAGTCACCACTTCAGCCCCCCCCCCCCAATTTAGGGAAGATAGACTAAAGGATTCTGCGGGCAGTGCAGCTGTGCAAGCCTGCAACCTTGGCATTATCAGCACCATGTGATAATGAACCTACGGGAATCGTTCTGGGGAGAAGGAGGTGGGGCAAAGAATAGGATGGGGCCCCACAAACTTACCATTCTGTCCCGCAAAGGACAAGTTCGCTGATTCTGCCTTCCTCCTGGATTTCTGGAATTGACCGCATTGTTGCTGTTGCCTCCGCCTCCTATTTAAACACTCCCTGCCTCTCCTAAACCAAAGCCTCTCCTAAATCTCCTTCTGCACTCCCACCTCTCTCTCTGTCTCTCCTCACTAACCCACAATGGACACCTGTAGTTGGTGGCTTTTAAAGGGGAAGCAGGAGATGTCACAAAGGAGGGCAGGTCATTGTTCCCATGGCAACCCCCCACCTGTGCCAAACCCCCCCCCCCCCGATGTTTCTTCAGAACTTTGAAGCACCTGCTGTTCTGTCTGCAGGTGAATCTTCTCTTTTGGAGTTCATGTTTTTATATCGGATCATTCTTCATTCAGCCCCATTTCCAAAGGGAGACAATCCCAACGTCCCTTGAAATGCAGTAGAAGACTCCCAAGTCTAGGGGTGTCCATAGCACAGGAGTAGACCATCTGCTTTGCATTATCCCCATCCTCACAGATAATCCTGGATGACATCTCCAGGTGGGGCAGAGAATGTTCCCTGTCTGAAACCCGGGAGAGCTGCTGCCGGTCAGTGTAGACGATGTTGAGGTGGATGGGTGGATTCTGGCCTCTGTAATGAAGCAATAGGCAAAGGGTCCTGAAGCAGAGCAAGTTGGGGGGGGCATCTGTCAGGGACTCTTCGGCTGTGATCCCTGCATTGCAGGGGGTTGGGCTAGATGGCCTTTGGTGTGGCCCCCAGTTCCACTATTCTGTAATTCTAGGTTTGTACTCTGTCCTGGGTCCTGGTATATTTATGCAGCATCACTTTTCTATATGCCTGCTTCAGTCCTTGGAGACCTAGTTCATTATCCCTTCAAAAGCATGTCTTTAATGTGGTACCTCGTCGAAGGTGCACACCTCATTCCTGGCATCTTATCTACCCTGTGCACACTACAAACAACAACAATAACAACAAACCACCAATCCCACATTGAACACACACACACACACAATTTTCATTAAATTATCACATGCATCAAAACTTATTTACATTGTTGAATTTATCTTAATCATGCAAACGTTTTCAAGTATACACAATTCCCCCCCATATATTCAATAAACATTGTCCAATCTTCTTTAAACGTATGTTCTTCTTGTTCTCTTATTCTATACGTTAGGTCTGCAAACTGTGCATATTCCATCAGTTGAAGTTGCCATTCTTTCGTTAGATGTTAGCCCTGCCCTATAAATCTTATTGAGTGGAATTCCGTTCCTCAGTTTAAAAAAACCCTGTTTATTTCCCCCCATTGTGTTCCCTGGGTGTAGCCAGTGTGTGGTGATCTTGTGGGAGTGACCCAAAGAGCCACAATAAAGGTGATAATGTGTTCCCCTGTAAATCCTTGAGTGTGCTTCTAATAGAGAAGTTATGGTAGCCTGTTACTTTATGAAACTGATGATTTTTCAACATGTGCAGCCCTTGTTGGGGGCAGAAATACAGCTAATATGTACGGTAAATCACAAAGATACAGCACAAAGCTAGAACATAAGTTGCTCCATGATGCAAATGGCTGCACGTGACACAGGTTCCCAACATGCTAACACAATGTACGCCTGCAAGGTCATCGCAGAACACGGTGGGAATCCGAGCTTAGTCAGCAGAAACAGCCAATGCTTATGCATATGATTGATCTATCAACTTAAATGAGGTAATGATGTACGACCGGTGGAAATTGAATTGTTTTGTTTGAAACTTTATAAATACCACTGCCCGATCCACTGGGCGGGGTTGCAACTTTTGTGGAGCTATCCCATTGTAACCTATTGCTTTGCAATAAACAATGTTGGACTTCTACCCCCCAGTCTCCTGAGTTTTCTTTACTAGCATGACACAGGAGATAAGGCATTTTTTGCTTACAACAATGTGTGTGTGTGTGTGTGTGTGTGTGTGTGTGTGTGTGTGTGTTCACCTGCATGCACTTGTGTGTGTTTATCTGGACCTGTTCCCTAAAAGAAAAGAGGCACCCCAATATCAGGGTTTTGAGACTCGAGAGCTTTTTCACAAGGAAGTTTTGATGTCATAGTAGGGTTATCCCCACGTACCTCTTTGGGCAGATCTTGATGTGGTTGGTGGGGAGTCCTAAGACAGCTTTGATTTTGTGCAGATGGTTATGCTTTCAGCCCCATGGTGGAGACATGTGGCGCATCTGCTCATGCATCTTAGTAATGTGACGTGCTTTTACTGTACCGTATTTTTCGCTCTATAAGACGCACCCAACCATAAGACGCACCTAGTTTTAGAGGAGGAGAACAAGAAAAAAAATGTTCTCTCCCTCTCTGCGCAGCGCCCCTTCAGCGAAGCGGCAGGAGAAGCGGAGCCCCTTCCATTTATCCTCCCACTTTGCTGGAGAGGCGCTGCGCAGAGAGAGCGAGCTGTGCAGCACCCCTTTAGCGAAGCGGCAGGAGAAACGGTGCTCCGTTTCTCCTGCCACTTCGCTGAAGGGGCGCTGCGCAGAGAGGGAAAGCTGCGCAGCGGCTCTCCACCAAAGCGAAGCCAGGAGAGCCAGAGGGATTGATCCCTCTTGCTCTCCTGGCTTCAGCGAAAGCAGCGCGAAGCCTCCTGAGCACAGCAGGAGCGCTCCCGCTGCGCTCAGGAGGCTTCGGGCAGCTATCCCTGAAGCCAGGAGAGCAGGAGGGATCGGTGCGCACCAATCCCTCTTGCTCTCCTGGTTTCAGTGAAAGGTGCACAGCCTGCATTCGCTCCATAAGACGCACACACATTTCCCCTTACTTTTTAGGAGGGGGAAAGTGTGTCTTATAGAGCGAAAAATACAGTAATTCGAGCCATTTTATTATGTGTCATGATTTATTAATATTTTTTTGTTAAATTGCTTTGGTTTTATAAAGAAATGCAGGATATAATGTTTTAAATTAATAAGATTAGTCTTCTCTCTGCAGTCACCACCCCACTTAATTTCAGATTGTTGAGGAGCGGGGGGGAAGGGGAACCCAGAGGAGAAGCTCAGAGGGTAGATGCAAGGTTTTTCGGGCATGTTCATGCAGTAAAATGAAGCGTTTTAGGAATCCAGGTCCCAAAATATAGAATCGTAGAGCTGGAAAGGGCAGGAATCTTGACTAGATCATATATGACAGATGGCCATCCAACCTCTGCTTAAACGCTAGAAGGAGAGACCATCACCTTCTAAGAGACTCTGTTGAACAGCTCTTACTGTCGGAAAGTTCAGTCGGAATGTAGCAGAGATGGAGGACTCTCTTCGTTGGCCGTGCTGTTTGGGGCTTCTGGGAGTTGGAGTCCAGCAACATCTGGAAGGCCACAGGGTCCCTACCCCTTGTACGCAAGCACCATTTGAAATGTGCCTGAAAATAGACCAGTAGAAAAATCTTCAGAGACAACAAAAAAATAGACTAGTAGCCAGTAGCTCCCTGCAACAATTTAGAGCTTGGGCAGCAGTGGCCAGACTTTCTCTATTCAAGAAGGTACTGCTATTATCTCAGTTATAACTTACTGTTTCTTGATCACCGTTCAGTTTCCCCTCTCAAAGTATAAAGACAAAGGGACCGCTGACCGTTCGGTCCAGTTGCAGGTGACTCTGGGGTTGCGGCGCTCATCTTGCTTTACTGGCTGAGGGAGCCGGCATACAGCTTCCGGTTCATGTGGCCAGCATGACTAAACCACTTCCGGCGCACCAGAGCAGCTCACGGAAACACCATTTACCTTCCCGCCGGAGCAGTACCTATTTATCTACTTGCACTTTGACGTGCTTTTGAACAGCTAGGTTGGCAGGAGCAGGGACCGAGCAACGGGAGCTCACCCCATCACAGGATTCGAACTGCCGACCTTCTGATTGGCAAGCCCTAGGCTCTGTGGTTTAGACCACAGTGCCACCCATGTATAGCTCATAACTAATTTGCTTTTGCTTTTCCCTTTTTGTACAGAATGCCCTACAGTTCCAGGTATGTTTTCTTCTTCTTTGTTCCATATGTGACAAGAAGTAAGAGTTTTAAAGGAAGATCAATTAGAAGCAGCAATGCAGAAAACTGAATGCAGAGCTGGAGCTATGGGGGGGTTAGCCTTTTTTTGCCCCAGGTGAAGTCTCCAGAGGGGCACCATTGAGGCTCGCAGCCTGTGAGTGTGTGTATGCAAATGTGGGGTGGGTAGGTGCCAATCTGGGTCTTTGAACCAGGTGAAATAAAGGCAGATTTCACCCCTGCTTAATGAGAGATCTTCAGATGGAGGCTGGCTGTAGCATCTCCTTAGAGGAGTGGATTATTAATTCTTGGTGATGCAGATTTATAGTATACTGGTAGATTATACAGAGGAGACTCATAGGCGTAGCCTAGGGGAGGGGTAAGCCCCCTCAATCAAGTAAGTAAAAAAATTTAAATGCTTCAGTAACTGAGGTCCTGTCCCACCTAATTTAAAGCCTGCCCCCACCCAATATATGCATGTATAAATTTATATGTATGTATAAATATATCTGCATTTATTACATTGCAAATAAGATTTTACCAACCCATTTAAGAGGTAAGAACTGCAATCGCTCACACACTTCCTGGGAATCATCCCAGGGGCTAACTTTAGAGCAAACCTAGAAAGAATTGGATAGCAAATAGCCTGAAGTGGATTGGGCAGGGCCCAAGGCGCATTTTGTAGGAAGAACAAGCCTCCCAGTTTATCAGCAATGCCCATTACTATTGGAGAAATGTACAGAATGTGCTTGCAGCAGCTAAATAATGAGATCTCTATATATTTGTTTTTTCAGTACCAACCTCATGTTGGTTTCAAAATAAATACTACCAGGTGAGCTGAACTTTCTCTCTCACAGCGAGAGTTCTGAATAAAAGCTTTCATTCCTGACCCTGTTGCTTGGACACACAGCAAGCACTTAATACAAGGCAATGTTCTTTTTTGTTAGCATTCAGTGTTGAAGGCCATTTTCTAGAATCATGAGGCAAACAAATTGCCTGTAGCTGGGGATGGGAGATAATTTTGATCACCATTAAAAGCTGCTCCTGCGGTATAAGCATAATGAAGCTGTGATCCGAATTGTGATTCGAAACTGCAGTTGTAAGAATCACAATTTTGAGAGAACAGGATCAGCCGAATTAAATCGGGCTGAATCGGGCTTTGGGGCCCACAGTTTTGCTTGGAGGCAACGCCAACATTGCTACCTTTCGTTATTTGGGTTTTCCAGATTGGGGAAACGTTTACTTCCCACTTTTCTTCTTAAAACCTAGCCTATCCAAGAAAAACAAAGAAACTGCTGTACCTTGAGGCTCATAGTCCTTTTTTTCTTGTGCAAGTTTAAAATTCTCTTTGGGCATTTTCTAGAAGCAGGAGAGAAAACCCTTTTGTGATAAATCAGATAAAATCACAGTACAAGAGCAAGAGTTATTTTATTTTAGTGTTTTGTTGGAAGCTGCCCAGAATGGCTGGGGAAACCCAGCCAGATGCGCGGGGTATAAATATTAAATTATTATTATTATAGTTCAAAAACTTAGCTCTTTACTGATGCTCTTTCACGTCGTCCGATGCTTCAGCTGTGTTTACTATCCTTACTAGGTGTAAATGAATGTAAGCTGGTTCCTGTGAAGGGAACAGTTAATGCAGACAGCTGCAAAGGCCAAATCCTGATGGCAAAGTGTGTTGGGGAATGCCAAAAAGCAATCTCGTAAGTTGATTTTGGTGCGTCTTCATAGACATCTAGAATAAGCTGCATACATTGTATTGAACAGGGGAGGTGAAGGTACCGTAGATTGTGGGGAACAATTCTGCTAGACAATCACACAGTAGAATGTAGTGATTTTTTCCTCTCGATTCAGCATGCGGAAGGCACACGGCTGCAGTGGCATTTGGACCATGGTTTTCACAGGGGACCCACTGAACAATTTGGCTGCTTCTACTGATAGGGATTGGGATGCCCAGTACATACAGCTAGAGCTGGAATGGGGCCAGTCTTTTTCATCTTTGCAGCTGTGGCTTTAAGGAATCTCCCCAGACCCACTTGCTAGAAAGTGCTTTAAAAACACAGGTTCGAACCTTTCAGCACTGGCTTCTGTTCAATTTTAAAAACAGTATTTTTATTATCAGCTCATCACGTTTTTCTCTCCTGTTTTATTCTCGTTTCAGGTATGGGGACGTTGACCGTAAATTGCTGAACAGGTGTCCTTGCTGCAAGGCGAAGAAACGTTTCGACAATATGTGCCCCACAGGAAAAACGGCACAGTATAAATGTCAGCACACTGTTGCCAGCAGCTGCCAGATTTGCGGTGGTCACTAACGTAATCCTATTTTAAATGGTTTCTTGTCTGCCCTTGCCCCATACTCTCAAACATTAATAGAATGTGGTTTTGAGATTTCCTATGTAACCACAGCCAGTGGTTTCAAGAATCAATGCAATTAAGACAATGCCTCGATCTTCAGAAAATTCCACAGTATGTTTTCGTAGTTATCTTCCGAAATCTCAAATCGAAATGGAAAAATAAATTCTATTTTGAAATAGCTGTTCCCAGTTCTGTGTTGGTTTGGCAACTATTTGTACCACTAAACAAATGTGCTGTACAATCTTTCCATTGTTGTGACCTAAGCCATGACTGAAATAAGTTACATCGTCAGTCTGAGTTAACTTACGGTTGGATCAGGGTTTCCCAAACTTGGGTCTCCAGCTGATTTTGGACTACAGTTCCCACCATCCCTGACCTGCTAGCTAGGGATGATGGGAGTTGTAGTACAAAAACAACTGCAGACCCAAGTTTGGGAAACCCTGGGCTGGATGAAAGCATGATCCTAAAATACCATATTTTTCTCTCTATAACACGCAGATTTTTTCTCCTAAAAAGGAAGGGGAAATGTCTGTGCGTGTTATTGAGCGAATGTGTGGTCCCTGGAGGAGTGCAGGGGCAAAAATCAGGCAAAAATCAAATTGCGCGAAATGGAGAAGGGAAGCTAGAAAAGAGGAAGCTGCTGCTTTCCTGCATTCTGCCTCAGGGTCTTACTGCCCACCCTCTTCTGTTTCTTTGCTGTGTTTGCTCAAACGGAACAAAGAGCAAGGAAAGCCCCTCCCCTCCAGGCAAGCAGAGGGGAAAGCAGAGCATCCTTCCTTCTAATTCCTCTCCGTGCTCCGGTGCTGCTGCTGCTGCGTCTAGGGACTCGCAGGCAGCCGGAAAACATGCAGGTGGGAGAGAGAGAGAGAGAGAGAGAGAGAGAGAGAGAGAGAGCGCTGGCTGGCTTGGGTGGGTGGGTGGAGGGAAACTTTTGCCTTCCTTTCCTCCCTCCCGTTAAATCCCTCTCCTGCATTCTTAGCTAGCTGCTTCTCTGCACACCCCTCTCGTGCTCCTTGTCCCTTCTGTGTTTTTCCTTCCCTCCCCACTTAAAATGTGGTTACAAAGCATGGATCCACATAGATCCTCAGGATCTTTGCATTGGGTCACCCCAAATTCACCATCAGCTCACATAGCATGTCCATGGCTGCAGCCTGCCCCCAAAAAATCACGCACCCACTGTTGCCTGGGACTCCAATGGTGCAAAAACGTGGTTACAAAGCATGGATCCACATGGATTCTCAGGATTTTTGCATTGGGTCACCCCAAATTCACCATCAGATCACATGTCTGTGGCCACAGCATGAAGCACAAAAATGATACATCCACTGTTTCATTCAGAATCCCACCCCCCCTTGTTTTCCTTCTCTAAAAACGATGTGCATGTTATGGTCAGGTGCGTGTTATAGAGCGAAAAATACGGTATATTACCCAACTACTCACCTGAAAAGGAGTCCTGTTCGAAGTGAAATATGTTTAGAGGAGGAAGTGTGATACAGTAAGCAGGAGGTTTCTCAAAGAAAGCTGGAAGACCACCTTGATAAATAAGCACACCTTGCAGACCTCAAAATGAAGCCACCTGAGACCTTCTGAAAGTTCATACATAGACCATTTTCAGAAGCTTGTATCCCTAAACTTGGCCCTGTTTGTCAAGTACCAACAGCTGTTAGTTTGCATTCAATTTGCAAGTAAATGAAAGTAGCTCATTTCCTGCAGATGAATCTCAAACCGGAGAGCAGTCAATGAACAAAGTAAGTTCCTCGGGCAAAAATTAAGTCTGGAATCTTAAGAATCCTGTTTCTGCAGGATTGCTTTCTTGCTGGAAAACAATTCACTTTGAAGTTCTGTTAGAAAACTCCCCTCCTGCGCAGAGACAGCATGCAATGCAGGAGCTGCTGATGGCGTTTCCTATCATTTTGGGTCCTTGATGAATACACAGGTTACTTTCCACATAGAGAAAACCATAGGAGTTTAACTGGTTTAAAATATTTTTCTAAAATACTAAAGCAGGAGAACATTTCAGATGCTTGTTCCTTGCAGCCATCAAGATAACTCTAACTATGCTGAAGATCAGTGGAGTAAGTCACCCTATATAACCTGTATTTGCTCCATAGCACTTCTGTAATTCTGACCATTACCGCTGTTATTAGAATACAGTGGTACCTCGGGTACAGACTCCGTTAACGCAGAAATAGTGCTTCAGGTTAAGAACTTTGCTTCAGGATGAGAACAGAAATTGTGCTCCTGCGGCGCGGCAGCAGCAGGAGGCCTCATTAGCTAAAGTGCTTCAGGTTAAGAGCAGTTTCAGGTTAAGTACGGACCTCCGGAATGAATTAAGTACTTAACCCGAGGTACCACTGTATTTGGGGGGAGGGGGGAGGATTAAGGCTGTAAAGGAAAATGCAAGATAAAAGTGAATGGTTATGGGCAACTTCCAAATTAAGTCATACTCAGAGAAGAACTACTGGCTATATCCAACTAACTCGTTCCATCAGTACAGGGATTTACATAAACAAAAATCTGCTTTCTTGGGGTGGGGAGGGAAGGGTGGGGAGGGAAAACCCCATAACAGATTAAGGGGGTTATTTCAAGGGGGTGGGACTCCACTGCACAAGCAGAAATCCTTACGCTGACTGGATTGGTTGGATATTGCCCATTGAAACTGACCACAGTCCAAAGATGTCTACAGTTCTACACTTGCGTATGAGATCACTTTATGACTTGCTCTATGACACCTGCTCCAGATGATGCCTTTCTCCTTTTGACTGCCAATATAGAGCCTAGGGCTTGCCGATCAGAAGGTTGGCGGTTCGAATCCCTGCGACGGGGTGAGCTCCCGTTGCTCGGTCCCTGCTCCTGCCAACTTAGCAGTTCGAAAGCACATCAAAGTGGAAGTAGATAAATAGGTACCGCTCCGGCGGGAAGTAAACGGCGTTTCCGTGTGTTGCTCTGGTTCGTCAGAAGCGGCTTAGTCCTGCTGGCCACATGACCCGGAAGCTGTACGCCGGCTCCCTCGGCCAATAAAGCGAGATGAGCACCACAACCCCCGAGTCGGTCACGACTGGACCTAATGGTCAGGGGTCCCTTTACCTTTATATAAAATACATTATTATACTGCTGCCAACAAAGCTGGTCTGCTCTCTTCTGCTTATAACTAGAGTGTCTCTTACATGCATTTATGTAAGAATGTGTTAAGAACCTCTGAACCTAAGTGTGTTACCTGCGGCCCTCCGGGTGTAGCTGGGCTCCCAACTGGCACCATCGCTGGACACTGGCTTTGCTGGCTGGGACAGAAGGAAGTCAAAGTCCAACAGCAACCATCAGAGGGCCACAGGTTCAGCATCCATGAACTCACTATAGGCAACCTTCAGGAAGTCATTCAACATGACAATACCTTATTCCCAGGGACAAGAGCAGGTGTGATGACATAGCAAAGCTGCCAAAAACAGGCTTCTCAATGGCCCCAATGGTGTTGTTCTTATGGATCAGAATGATGCTGCCAATCTCTACACCAGGGTTTCCCAAATGTCGGTCTCCAGCTGCTTTTGGACTACAGTTCCCATCATTCCTGACCACTGGTCCTGCTAGCAAGGAATGATGGGAGTTGTAGTCCAAAAACAGCTGGAGACTCAGGTCTGGGAAAGCCTGCTCTACACCTTGGCTTCACAAAACAGATAAAAAGACTCAGAAGACAGCCATAATTCCAAGCAAGGAGGAATCAATTGCAACCAGGAGGCTATTTCAGGCGGACATTTCTCAGGCAAACATAGGGCATGTTCCATCCTTTGTTCACAAAATGTCATTCTGACAATGTGGTTATCATTTTAGAATACTTTCAACACACTATTAAATCCTTATCACCTTCATCTTCACGAGGAGCCTGCAGGTCGGTCAGTTTTATTCCCATTTTACAGATGGGCAAACTTGGGTAGACCAGTTTTAGCGAAGTTATGGTTGGGGGTGGCGTCAACCCAACTTTCCCAGCTCAAAGACCATCTTAGCCACATTGTTAAGCAACATCTACTTCAATAAACACCAGACACTTTTCCATCACTCAGGACTTCTTCCCGTTTTTTCAACTTGGCATCAAACCTATTGAAAATGGCGTCTGCAAGGCAGCATTCTACCCAGCAGCTTTCTGAATGCAATTTCCCATGTGGTTTGACAATCAGGATGAGAAACACACACATACCCCATGTACCCCAGTCTTTCGCTATCTGCTTGGGGTTCCAGAGAGTAGTACTGTCGTGGAAAGAGGCTTTCAATAGCTACCATCGTATTCAGTGCTATCTTATTTTCCTTATCCTTGAGCATCTGTTATAAGAATTTTAAGGTTTGAAATATAGAAAAAATATTCATAAATACACACATATCTAAATATATAAACCATATGTCTGAAATAGTCCAGGAGAGCAATCCTGAAGCCATTTTGACTCTCCCAATGACCTCAAATATTCCTCTGCAGCAAGGGAGGCAAATGGAGAAAGGCTTCCCATTGTCTTTTTGCTTACAAATCCTGTCTTTGTGTATGAATAGGGTGAGCCTGGGACCTGGATTCAGGAACTAAAGTTTTAACCACAAAAGAATGGACAGGCTGCCAGGTAATGCAACCAGAGACCATTATCAGGTATCCTGGCAGACAGGATTTCTGCTGCAGACCACCTCCTATGGTTTATATATGATGATTTTGGGGTGGTCAAAAGTTTTTAAAGGTTCCAGCACCCTTTTGTTCAGGGTCTCTCCCTCCTTGAAAGGAGGGGAGGGAAATCTGTTGCAAGAGACAAATTAATATCTGCCTTGCTTTCCACTGGATCCTGCCTCCATCCATTCTTCTCTGACCAATCACGGACTAAGGGGAAACAAGAGACCCATTGGAGAGTTCAGCAGCAAAAGCCAAACTCCAATTTTTACATCAAAACTCTGACTGGTCTTTCCACTTTGGCCTGTCTATCTAATATGGTCCCTTTCGTCCCATTGATATTCAAGTAGCACCAAGCATTGCACATTAAATTTATATCCTAATTTCTGCAATGCAAGGGATGCTTTTGAGAGCGTTCCACCTTTCCTTTCCTTTCTTTTCTCTTCATCAAGTTCTTCAAATAAGTCTTTGGGAAATAGATATTAGCCAGCTGAAGTTTGCTATATATGTCCTAGGGCCCTGAATGAGATCCTGTCATATCCATCTCTTAAGTTCAATGCCGGTATATACACCAATCTCACAACCACAACCTAGCAACATTTATGCTGGGAGTAAGCCTCACTGAATTCACTGGGACTGCAATTGTCAAGCATTCAGTATGCCTAAATGCATCTGTTTTTCCCAGTAGGCTCCATTCTGATCTTTTCTGTAATTATGTTGAACACTTATAAACGTCTGTACATTCAGGAGAACTTGCATCTAACGTGCAGGCATGTGAAATGCTTTAAATGTGCCCCAAATCTCCAGAAATTTCCCAGATTTGAATAACCCCCCATCAGCTCCTGTTGCATTTGCCCCTCCACGGGCCCCAGCAAAATGAAGCCCCCGTTCTTCGAGACAACCTGTGAAATTATGAAGAGGAGGCATGACTTTCTGTCTTATCTGTTTTCCCTCTAGAAGCGAGGGGCTTGTTTTCCCAACACCGTTTGTTTCAAGCGAGAGCCGCCCCATTTAAAAAACTGCACCCACTCTCGGTAGTGTGTTTCAATTTGCTTCCTTTCATGTGTTTGATTTCCATATTCCAATTATAGCAGTTAAAATACATCTTATGTTACCTGCTGCTTGCTGCTGTTTTCTTTTCTAAAAAAACAACCCATAATGAAACTTCAATTCTGAAGCAAGTTCTGTTAATTATCCTGCTACACTGTATATTGAAAAATACACATTTCACACGTCTGCGGATAGTTTTGGTCAGAAATAGGCAAAACCTGGAATCTAGAGTGCTGTACGTTGATATTTCAAGGCCCAAATTCTGTTTATGTGGAAGAGTCGAGTCCTGCTGTGAACTACAGACACATCCACAGTCTTGCTCATTCCGGAAGATTCCATGGCCTCTTTCTGAATTCTTAAAAGGACAGACAAGTCACACAGATATGGTTGGTTGGTTGGTTGCTTTTTCCTTTTTTTTCCCTTTTCAAAGGCTTGATTATTTCTGCTGCCCATTAGCACGGTCTTAACATATTGCACAATGTTTCGTTATAAAAATGTCTTCTGCGTCAGGCAGAAAGAAAGGGAGAGAGTTTCTGAAGGAGGTGTTACTGCATAGCGTCTTCTGTCACCAGAGGTACGTGGTTGTTTAGGTGGCCATCTTGAACTGGCACCTACAAAGGAGAAAGCGAAGAAGAAGAAAAAGTCACTTTATTCGTTCTATCTGTTTTTCATTTACTGCCGCCCGCTTCCTCGCATCCGCCTAATATTTTTCCACAAATAAACCCCATAACTGCAGCAGGGAACTCGGTTTGGGCACACTGGTGTGAGCAACTGTTTGGCCCCAGTGTTGCATCAAGCCCTCAATCTCAGCAGCAGGCAGTGAACTGAGGCATAGGGGATTTTCTGTATTTATTTCACAAGATTTATAGACCACCCGGTTGTAATAAAACTTCAACACACTTCACAAAAGTATTGTTAAAAAAAATAAAAATCTCTTGGGGAAAAAAGTTCTCTGAAGCTTTCCTTTTAGGAATTCTAGGTGCCAAAATTTAACAGATCAGAAAAGACTATTTATGTACGCAGCCACTGCTGCTCAGATGTTATTGGCCCAGAGATGGAAAGATGACAGTCCCGACCAGAGAAGAATGGCAGATCAAGTTGATGGACTATGCTGAATTGGCAAAAATGACCGGAAGAATCAGAAATCAGGAAGGCCAAATTTTAATCAGGAATGTGGGAAATATATAATTTACCTTAAAAACCACTGTAAACAATTAAAATTATTAGTAGGATTGGAATAACACTTGAAGCTTTATGTTGAATTTGGGGTATAATGGAGTTTTAATAGATTTGGATTAATGGACAAGATGCAGGAGGAAAAGGTTAATATAAGGACCCACAAAGGGGAGGAGGGAAGCTCAGGAGATTCTTCGGAATTCCCTTTCTACGTTGGTTGTCTGATAACTGTTTGTAAATTTTTATAATCTGAAAAATAAATTATTATTTTTTTAAGAAGTTCTCTGAATAGCCAAGTTTCCGGAGTAAACTTCATATTTTGATGCCAGGATTGTTCTCTCAGTGGACTAAAATTCAGCTGTGCCTCAAGTTTTTAGCCAATAATTAAATATTTGCTGGAAAATCTTTATAGACCAGACAAAAGACTCCCTTTCCAGCTGCAAATACCAGATCTTTCTAAATCTGGAATTCCTCACTCCAGCTCTTGGAATTCTGTTCCGGATGCAATCTAGCTCATCTGAGATTCTGAAACCCTAGATCAGATCCAAAGAACATTTTGCCCAATTTTTCATTTCACAGGGTTCAGCATAGGGATAATCTGCCTAGACCCCATGGGTCATAAAGTACCCATGAACCAACAAAAATATATATGGGAATGTTCTCCCCCCCCCCCCAGTTGGTACCAATGATTGTTCCAAAGAAAGAGTGTTGAGTAGCAGATCTGGAAACATCAAAACCAGATTGCGCGAGTTTCACAACTAGAAGAGCAAGTGTATCCCTGGATCTTCCTTTCTGGTAGAGAGGAGTTACTATTCTCTGCATTGGTTCCTTTTGCCAGATCTGGAGGATAGTAGCAATTATAATTCCCTGTTTAGGGAAGTTTTTAATGTTTAATGCTGCGTTGTGTTTTTAATATTCGATTGGGAGCCGCCCAGAGTGGCTGGCGAAACCCAGCCAGATGGACGGGGTATAAATAATAAATTATTATTATTATTATTATTATTATTATTGACAAAAGGGGGAGTATGACGAGAAGAACTGAACACAATACAGCTTCATAGGAGATTTTTCGAGATCAGCCTCTTTTGACAGAGCTGGCTGGAGAATACTGCAAATAATGAGGAGTGTTGTTGCTCTGCAGGATTCCCAATCTCCATCCCAGGGCTACTATTATCACCTGCTCTAAAATCTTCCTTTAGAAGTACTGTATTTTTCGCTTTATAGGACGCACCGGACCATAGGAGGGGAAGAACAGGGGAAATTTTTTTTTCTTGTTCTCCCCCTCTAAAACAAGGTGCGTTCAAGGTGCATTCACCCGAGCTTGTGGGGCTGGCGGTGGGGGGAAGCGCTGCTTTCCCCCACCGCCAGCCTCAAATATCCCTGAAGCCTTTGGAGCGCAGCGCCCCGCTGCCCTGCAGAGGCTTTGCACGCAGCCATCCCCAAGCTAGAACAGCGAGATGGAGTGCTCCGCAGCCCTCCGTCTCCCTATTCTGGCTTTGGGCTTAGCCACGCAGCCTGCATTCGCTCTATAGCAGTGTTCCCCAACCTTGGGCCTCCAGGTGTTTTGGGACTACAATTCCCATCATCCTTGACCACTGGTCTTGCTAGCGAGGGATGATGGGAGTTGTAGTCCAAAAACAGCTGGAGGCCCAAGGTTGGGGAACACTGCTCTATAAGACGCACACACATTTCCCCTTAATTTTTGGAGGGGAAAAAGTGCGTCCTATAGAGCGAAAAATACGGTAATCTCAGTTTTTCTGACTCCTTGGTCTAGGCTAGCATTCTCAGTGGCTTTATAAAATTAAATTTTGAAAGCAGAAGTACACTCAATAAGGAAATACTCAATAAGGCTTCCTTGAGTTTAAAGCAGTTTATAATGGTCTGGATCACGTCCCCATTGACTTTTAATTCCACTGGGCTGCCAGTAATGGCAAGTGTGTGTTCTATTATTCTCAGCCCTAAGGATGCCATCTATTATTATTATTTTTTAATTCTTTGGCAGGCAAAACACATATTTAAGCACTGAGAGCCATTCCTCAGAATACACTTACAGATGTAGATTTATGAGAGCCCAGTCTGAAACGACAGCAGATGATTTCCACTATGAATCCTCCAATGCCGTGTAAAATTCCTGCAAAAGGGAGAACAATTTGGACGTATGGAAAAGCTGCTCTTTCATTATTCATGTAGCTTTGCAATCCGTCATAAAATGAGAACCATTTCGTACGTTCAGCTACCGGCTACACACAAAACAGGGAATGGAAACCCATCCTGACAGGCACGCCTCGTGTTAAGGTACCATTTGGCAAACATTATAATAACAAGAATACCTTTATTGTCAATGTACAACCTGTGTACAATGAAATTAACTGAGCCTCCCCCCCCCCAAGACTTAATCTCATTGCATTCTATGTGCTTGTCACACAACACACCAACCCCGAAAGTTAGTTGCACTATATTATTTTCAGCAGCCTAACAGCCCATGGATAGAAACTGTTTTTGGTACCACTGATTATACTTCTGTATCTCATGCCTGAGGGTAGAAGATTAAAGAGGTGCTGGCCGGGGTGCGAATCATCCCTGAGAATTTTTCTCACTCTACTAAGGCAATGATCCCTTGCGATGTCATCTAGCGGGCTCAGGGGACAGCCCATGATATCATGTGCTGTGTTCACCACCCTCTGTAAAGACTTTCTGTCCGTGGCTGTCAAGCCAACATACCACACTGTGATGCAACATGAGAGGACACTTTCTATTGTGGACCGGTAGAAGGAGTTCATCAATGGCTGTTTAACATTGTTCTTTCGCAAGACCCTGAGAAAATGGAGTCTCTGTTGGGGCCTTCCTAACCACCTGAGTTATATTGTTTTTCCAAGTGAGGTCTTCACTAAGGTAAACTCCCCGGAATTTAAAGGAAGAGACTCTCTCTTCATTCACACTCTATGACCTGTGACCCTTCAGATGTTGCTAAACTACAACTCCCATCATCCTGGGCCACTGGATAAACCTAAGCTGATTTAGGTTTAGGCTGATGGGGTTGGGAATCCGATGATATCTGGAGGGCCGCAGCTGCACTTCAGGTACACATTTAAAACAGGTACACCTGAAAATGCAGCGTGTGAGGGTTCTGAAATTCTCTCGTGGTTAAGGAGTGTGTGGCTGTTCTCCCATATAATAAAATAATAATAATAATTTATTATTTGTACCCTGCCTATCTGGCTAGGTATCCCCAGCCACTCTGGGCAGCTTCCAACAAAGATTAAAAATACATTAAAATGTCACACATTAAAAACTTCCCTGAACAGGGCTGCCTTCAGATGTCTTCTAAATGTCAGGTAGTTGTTTATCTCTTTGACATCTGATGGGAGGGCGTTCCACAGGGCAGGTGCCACCACCAAGAAGGCCCTCTGCCTGGTCCCCTGTAACGTCACTTCTCGCAGTGAGTGAGGGAACCGCCAGAAGGCCCTCGGAGCTGGACCTCAGTGTCCGGGCAGAACGATGGGGGTGGAGACGCTCCAATACCACTGATTTAAAAGCAGTGACAGCAGGGTGGGAGTTAGGGAAATAACAAAAAGGGGGGAAGAGAGGGAGAACCTACTCTTGTTTATGCCGTGGAGGAAGGGAAACAGTTCAAATAGCAAAAGGAGGAAACAGGCCCTTGACATACTTCATGAAACCCTTGCAACATAATCTGAGCTCGTACCTGTCGTCGAAAAGATTCCTCCAATGATGCCACAAAGCCTCACTAAAAACTGCCAAAAGGGCATGTGTTCTTCTGTCACCGTCACCATAAGGGAACTGATGTCGTATTTCATGAAAATCCCGGACACTCCGTGACTGCCTGCCGCGTGGTTTATCACTCTTTCCTGGCAACAGAGGGAAAAGCCGGACACAATTTAGCAACTTTAGATCGTGCGCAAGCAAAGACGGAGTATCTTGCTTGTACAAGACAGGAAAACAGAGCTTGTGAGTATCTTCTTGGCAACAGTGAGGTGGCACTGAAATGAAATGTTATTTAGTGAGGGTGGCAAAACTCCAACCTTGTTGGCACCAATCAGGAAAGCAATCGCTCATTTTATTTGCACACCTCCTTTCCAAAGTTAAAACTGTGCTCAAGGCAGCTTACAACACACACAAAAATTACATAATTTAAGCGTAACAAATGTAGCATTTGTCAATGATAATTCGTTTGCTGTTATAATAAATAAAACAGAGAAAAACGCACAACAAAATTGAACAATTTCTACATCAAACGTAAGATCTAGAATAAAGATACAAAAAAATTAGTATCAGTAAATAACACCCCAGCCCAATAGTCTGTTCAGCAGCCTCAGCTTTTGTAGTTGGAGTCAGTCCAGGCCCCACCCTCCCAGCCCAGGAGGAAAAGGCCTGCAAAGCAGGGAGCAGGTCTTCCAGGACTAACAGCCAAGATGGTCTCTTGCCTCAGTTTTGCTCAGAGAAGACTCACTGAAATTAACAAGCATGACAGAATTGGCTCCATTAATTTCAGTGGGTCTTCTCTGAGTAAAGTACAGTTGACTTCCACCCTTCAATAGCATTTAAAGCTTTAGGGAGAGCTTGAATTCGTGAATTTTTGGAAAAAGAAAATCAGGTCACAATATAACGAGAGAGAGATTTTATTGATACATATTTTTTTGAACAAGATTTATATACAACTTACACCGGCATTCCCCAAGTTATCGTCCCGCACAGACTTACCCTTTCTGTTACTGAAAACTGATGGGTTTCCGCTGCGATTTTATACGTATGAAGTTTCGTTGGCACAACAGTGATAAAGTACTGGAACATCTGGTTGTCTAAAAGAAAAAAAAAACCCCGTACCTATTGAAACAAGACTCCCCATTTGGGAAAGAAACAGTCGGCACAGACTTGCAGGCACCGATGTGATTTGAGGTGGGTCGCAGCATTTTAAAAACAAGCGAAAACTTTCATAAAGGCAACCAGCTGAACCGTAGCCCAATACTGTGGTTTGCAACATACAGGCACGGCCCCTCACAGGTCTGCATTCTCAGAAGATCTGAAGAATCATAGAGTAGGAAGGAAGCAGCCCTGCTAGATTAGACCCAAAGCCAATGTAGCCTGGATGCCTCTGGGTACCAGCTTCTGGAAATCACAAGTTGGGTAAGTGCCTGGGGGATGGTTGGCCACTGTGACAACAGGATGCTGGAATATCGTGGGCCTTTGGCTAGATCCAGAAGAGCTCTTCTTGCACAGCATCCTATTCTCACAATGGTAAAGCAGAGGCCTATTGGAAGCCCTACTGAGTCCACCTTAACCCGTGGTTCCCAACGTGGGGCACACACCCCACGGGGGGCAATTTGATTTTTAAGGGGGGCAATTTGAGAATGTTTAGACCAAGTTAATGGCCTTCCTCCATGTGAAAAGGAGTTCACTTTTTGAATAATAAGAATTATATTTCACGGGTGGGGGGGGGATCAGGATTTTAGAGATGATTAGGTGGGAACCACTGGCCTAAACCCATCATGATTAAAAGTATTGGGTTATTTGCTAAATAAATTTATATGTGTGGTTTTTTTGTATCTCTCTCTCTCTCTCTCTCTCTCTCTCACACACACACACACACACACACACAAAATATATATATACTTCTGAATCAGTAAAAGGCTCACCCAGAATTTAAATACATGTTAGTCTTTATATAAAATCATAATATTTGCATTGTAGGGCTTCTTTGAATGGGATAAAAAAAAAAAAACAACCTCATACATAAGTGTCAAAATTGTACTGTTAGTTTAAGTGAAGATGGATTTTTAACGACTGAAAGATAGGCAAGAAAATCAAGCTTGCAGTAGGAAATAAAAACTGTAAAGTAAGGCTGAACGGAACTTTTTTTTACTTTTTAAACCTGCCTTTCAATATTGCTTTGACTCAGGGCAGTTTATAGCCCATACAACTGAAGAAGATATCCCCCTCCCCTCCAAAAAAATCACATTCTGCTAAGAATTCGGGGAACATAAATAATGTAAGAAGACATTGCTAAAAATAGAACAACATGAAAGATACTTTTCCGTGAGGTGAGTGACACTTACGATCTGATGCAATCTTTTCAGTGCCATCTAAAGGATTGATAACCCCCGTGATGAGCTCCCCAAAAGACAAGTGATCTATCCTGTGGGAGAAGTTGTATGCTGAAAAACAGAACAGAACAAAAGCCGCAGTTAGCAGCGCTGCTTAGCTTCCCCCAATAGCGGCCGTTCTGTTTCAAGTTATGCAGTCCCTGAGAATTTCACTCTAAGCCAAACAACTTCTAACAGCTAACTTCAAGCAAGTAAGGCTTCTAACTACCTTTTAAAAGCATATTTTAAAAAGGTTTCTTTAAACCCCCAAAGCCCCGCACAAAGCGACGAACCTGGAGTCAAAACACAGAGCTCAAGCATGTGCAGTCTTCCAGAATGCAAAAATGGATGCAAATATTTATGCTAACGTCAGACTGCTTATAAGGAAAGAAAGGATTTGTCACAGACTTACCGTGAGCAGGATGCTCAAATAAAGAACGACTAAACAACACGGCAGTCATTGTGTTTCAGAATATTAGATGGCTCAGTTCAGTCTGAAACCGTGGATGAGAGCCAACACACTGAAGATCAGTCCAGATAGGACTGAGGCGCTGTTAGGGGGTGGTTCCCTAGACCGGATGGGTGGGAGGTCGCCTGTTCTTGATGGGGTTACACTTCCTCTGAAGGAGCAGGTTCGTAGCTTGGGGGTGCTCCTGGATCCCTTGCTGTCGCTCGAGGGTCAGTCGGCCTCAGTGGCCCAGAGTGCCTTCCATCAGCTTCGGCTGGTGGCCCAGCTACACCCCTATCTGGACAGGGATAGCCTAACTACTGTTGCCTATGCTCTGGGAACCTCATGGTTAGATTACTGCAATGCGTTATACGTAGGGCTGCCTCTGAAGACGGTTCGGAAACTTCAGCTAGTGCAGAATTCAGCGGCCAGGTTGCTCACCGGAGCAAGACGGTCTGAGCATATTACACCGATCCTGGTCCAACTGCACTGGCTACCAATTAGTTTCTGGGCCCAATTCAAAGTGCTGGTTTTGAACTATAAAGCCTTAAATGGCTCAGGACTGCACTACCCCAAGAACCGCCTCTTTCCATATGAACCCACCCGGAGCCTGAGATCATCTTCTGAGGCCCTTCTTTGTGTGCCTCCTCCTTGAGAGGTCCGGAGGGTGGCAACACGAGAACGGGGCCTTCTCTGCAGTGGCTCCCCGTCTGTGGAATGCTCTCCCCAGGGAATTTTGCCTGGCGCCTTCATTGTACACCTTTAGGCACCAGGCAAAAACGTTCCTTTTTAACCAGGCCTTTGGTTGATCTTATTGACATCCTATGCCCTTTTAAAATGTGACTCTTTTCGGGGGGGGGGTGTTTATTGGGTTGCTGTTTTTATTTGCATTACAGTAGACCTGGGTTTAAGAAAAGTCCTGTTTACGAACCATTTGGTTTACTAACTCCACAAAACCGGAAGTAGTGTCCCAGTTTGCAAACTTTACCTCGGCCTTAGAATGGAATCCGAATGGTGGAAGGGCACCAGCGGCAGGAGGCCTCATTAGGGAAAGCGTGCCTCAGTTTAAGAACGGTTTTGGTTTAAGAATGGACTTCTGGAACGGAGTAAGTTCGTAAACCAAGGCACCACTGTATATATTTTGTGGTTTTATATTTCAGTTTTATTCTGTGAACTGCCCTGAGACCTCTGGGTATAGGGCGGTACATAAACTCAATAAATAATAACTTAATAAATAACAATAAATAAATAATAATAACCAGGTCTTTCCACCCACAGATCCCTCTTGTTCCCCTTTACAAAATTTCAATCTTATGGATTGCTGTTATTAAAACAGGTAAAGGGGTGCACCTGGATTCATTTTAATCCGAATGCCAATGACCACACAGAAGATGGAAGTTGGGTAGGGGAATTATTAATGGAAGGAAATTACTAATTGATTACAACCATATATGGAATGCAAGAGGGATTCAACAAGAACTTACAATTTTCCTTACGGAGTGCTTAAAAGAATAGACTGTGTGAAATACTGGGATGATTTGTAACATTGCCAGCTAAAGAGAGCTCTAGTTCTGATTTATGATGGCTTTGGTGAGACGCCGGCTCATTAGAAGAAACAAGGAGATAAACACTGAAAGTAAGCCATAAGTCACGGCCTGACTTCTTTCTGCTTTCCGTCTCAGAGAGGCAAAATGAAGCTGTGACAAACCTAGAAATGAGCTTTCGAAGGAGGGGCCATGTTGAATAAAACTGACTGATCACAACATGAAGGAAATGAAGAAGGTAAACAAATATTTCACACAGCTACAGGATATAAATCCCCTCTGCAAGTTAATGGATTTGGATTTATTAAATACGATCAAAAGTCATCACATCAGTGGCTGCTAGAACAAAGGATTAAGATCGGAATTGTGGAACTTGGATTAAGAAAATTGGCGCAGGATCAAGAAATAACATCAACTCCTGACAGCCGGAACACAGGAAGTCATCCAAAAATGTTTAATTCGGAACTGTTTAATTGGCTCCTTTGATTGTATTGTGATTTGATATGATTTGGCATTGTATTAATGTGGCCTCCATTGGATTGTTATTCATGAAAAATTAATTTTAAAATAAAAAGAAGTTGGGTAGGGAGTGGGCAAGGGACAGATTTATCCATGAAAGAAGGGAGGGAGAGAGAGGTATTCATCATCATACACAATGACACCCCCCCAAGCCAATACAGTGGTACCTTGGATCTCAAACGCCTTGGTACTCAAACAACTTGGAACCCAAACACTGCAAACCTGGAAGTGTTCTGTTTTCGGAAGCCGAACATAATCCGTTTTGAGTGCCACACTTCCATTTTGAGTGTTATGCTGAGGTCTGTCTATTTTTGCTATTTATTTTGCATTTTTGTGGCTTTTTTGTTTTGTTTCTGTGACTGTGTGGAACCCAGTTCAGCTACTGATTGATTGTGTGACTGCAGTACATTGTTTATTGCTTTTATTTTATGGATCAATGGTCTCGTTAGATAGTAAAATTCATGCTGTTTTAGGGGTTGTTTTCAAAAGTCTGGAACGGATTAATCCATTTTGCATTACTTTCTATGGGAAAGCATGTCTTGGTTTTGGAACGCTTTGGTTTTGGAACGGACTTCCAGAACGGATTAAGTTTGGGAACCAAGGTACCACTGTGTCTGTTCCACAAAACCTGGTGCCAGCGGTAAGTCTGAACTGGTCCGAAAGAAGCAGGCAGAGCTCTTTGAACATGCCACATCACAGAGGGAGTATCTCAAAATGTTTTTCTTCTAGACGTATTTGCCCCAAACATCTCATAACTAACAATCTATGCATGCAAGATCACAAAAGGGACTCACATTCATGGCTCACAAGGGCTGCCAAGTGCGCATGGCCTCTTGGGTGCGGAATTGCCCTAAGGAAAGAGAGAAAAAGAGGGAGGAGGGAACAAAGTTTCAGAATCAAAAGGATGCGATAAGAAGGACAAACTTCAATAGGCAAAGCAAAGCACCACTTACAAGGGGACACAGCCACTTGGAGATCGTGGGAATGGCTACCCCCTGGTGTATACAGAAGAGCAGCAGGCAGCCAAAGACCAAACGTTGCTCAGTGGAGCCCATGAAATAAGTCTATGTTCAGGGACCAAGGCAGTTTTGTCTAGTGTTCAAAGTGCATGGCAAAACTGCTGCCAGATGACATCAATGTAATTTGGTGTAAGCGTTTTAAGAATCTGGTAAATGATATTTCACTGTGCCTGGCTTGTTAGTGGACACACTGCATACTGGCTACTCTTAATCATGAGCAACCAAAACTTGAGACAGAAAAAAATCCTTTAAAGTCGCATGAGCAGAATGAAGCTTTCACTCTCTCCACCCAGTCTCAAAATAATGAGAGTTGGCATCTTAAGTTAGTTGATTAAAGCAGCCCCCAGAAGCAAATTTGTGTTCTGAGAACCTAATAAAATAATAATAATAATAATAATAATAATAATAATAATAATTTATTTGTACCCCGCCCATCTGGCTGGGTTTCCCCAGCCACTCTGGGCGGCTTCCACAAAGAACAAAAATACACTAAGATGTCACACATTAAAAACTTCCCTGAACAGGGCTGCCTTAAGATGTCTTCTGAATGTAGTTGTTTATCTCTTTGATATCTGATGGGAGTGCGTTCCACAGGGTGGGTGCCACTACTGAGAAGGCCCTCTGCCTGGTTCCCTGTAACTTGGCTTCTTGCAGTGAGGGAACCGCCAGAAGGCCCTCGGCGCTGGACCTCAGCGTCCGGGCAGAACGATGGGGGTGGAGACGCTCCTTCAGGTATACTGGGCTGAGGCCCACTCCAGAGAGTCATGTCCCAGCCCACCCATCTCCAAAGTAGGGAGGGTTGTGTTGCGTGGGGCTACACCAGCAGAGTTCTTGCTGATGCAATATCCCTTGGCCCAATTTTCAGCGATTCACAAACTTGAGCCCCATATGGCACAGCTCACACCGCGAACAGGGGCTGAAGGAGAGATCCCATCAGATGTCAAGGAAATAAACAACTATCTGACTTTTAGAAGACAGCTGAAGGCAGCCCTGTATGGGGAATTTTTAAATGACTAATGTTTTACCATTTTTAATGAGCTGTAAGCTGCCCAGAGGGGACGCGGGTGGCGCTGTGGGTTAAACCACAGAGCCTAGGACTTGCCGATCAGAAGGTCAGCGGTTCGAATCCCCGCGACGGGGTGAGCTCCCGTTGCTCGGTCCCAGCTCCTGCCAACCTAGCAGTTCAAAAGCACGTCAAAGTGCAAGTAGATAAATAGGTACCGCTCCAGAGGGAAGGTAAATGGCGTTTCTGTGCACTGCTTTGGTTCGCCAGAAGCAGCTTAGTCATGCTGGCCACATGACCCAGAAGCTGTACGCCGGCTTCCTCGGCCAATAAAGCGAGATGAGCGCCGCAACCCCAGAGTTGGTCACGACTAGACCTAATAGTCAGGGGTCCCTTTACCCTTTACCAGAGTGGCTGGGGAAACCCAGCCAGATGGGCGAGGTATAAATATTAATGATTATTATTATTATTATTACTATATCAGTTGCCTGAGCTGCCCTCTGCCAACACAACCACTGGATACAACCCTAACGCTAAAGGTCTGAGAAAAAGAACATTATTCACGGTGGGGAAACAAGCATGTGACTTGAGATTCCTCGGTGGAAGGTTAAACAGAAAGTTAGGAAATCAGCATAGCACTTTGGCAATCGTTCTGTCAGCTTGCCCAACAGAATGATCCACCCTCTGCAGCGTATTGTTCTGGAGGTTTTCCAGACCCCACTGAGCCAATTTTAGAGGGGGGGGGGAGCCCTGTTGTGCTAGTGAAGTCCTTGCCCACGTTTTCGCAAGCAGGACCAGTTTTTTGACTCCCATCCCCAGGGGTTCATAGGTAGATATTCGAAATGTCTAATCTTGAGAGGAGAAAAATCCCAAAGGGCTTTTTAAAAAATCAAAAGCAGTGTTATAAAAAAGGGGGATGGGAATCACCTCAAGGTCATGGGTTTGAGCCCCACGTACGGCAAAAGATTCTTGCATTGCAGAGGCCTGGACAAGATGAGGAAAGACACAATCATAGCTTTCCAGGTCTAAAAATCTATGTTTCTATGAATTTGTTTCAAGGTAGACATGCATATGTTCTCACTGCTGATCTGTCCATCATAAAGTGAAGCCCCCAACATGCCGATAACGGAGGGAGGAGTTGGTTTATAGTGTTTTCAGTAAATGAAATGAACATACTTGCCCACAGTTATGTGAAAGTTCCCTGCGACTTTATTAACATACAGCTGCCCATGAATTCTGCAGGCATCTGGAGGTTGGAATGACTTGTCCTCCCTGATGGAAGAAGGAAAACAAGTTACAGCCATGGATAACGTTACTTTTCATGCCCCGCGGGCATTTCTGTGTCACCAGTTACGATATTTGCAGTACTGGGCAAACAAACGGCAGAAGAAGCCAAAGGTTGAGCTCCTCAGGAGCCCAGAAGTCATTGTTGACTTCAGCCAATGACAGGAAGAAAAGAAAGGGCATGTTTGATTTCAGAAGCAAAAAGAGACACAGTGCCAACAAGGGCAGCATCCAGGAAGAATATCCTTACAGGCTTGAGCTATTTCAGAATTCATGTCAGAACTGTCAAATCGCTTCCTTTCCCTGCCCCCTGAAGTTCCTCAAAAACGCATTTAAGAGCTATTAGTTTCACTGGAACTTGCTGGTGAGCAAGCGTAGCATTTTTTCTGTGGGGAGGAGACTACAGAAGTGAGTAACCTGCAGATCAGTATGATCTGTATGATCTTAAACACACCTTGATGGCAATGGCATTTGCCTCTGAAGAAACACGCGTAAGACCACATGTATACAATTGTTATTATTTTTAATTCCCCTGCATATAGTAAATGCTTGAAGCAAAGGATGAACTGCGAACCGCGAACGTTTACCTTGGTGGCAGTGCCGTCGAGGCACTTTTTAGAGCACTTTTAAATATTATGTCTTGGAGGGAGTGTTCTTCCTGCAGCCTGCTCTGAATTATCTGCAGCATCCTGCAATTCAGATGGATAACGGAGAAAGAATTCAGCCGCGTAAAAGCAGGGTTGGGAAACCCACGGCCTTCCAGATGTTATTTGATGCCCAACACACATCATCCTTGAGCCCAAGCACATCTGGAGGACCACAGGTTCCCCACTCCATGTGTGACATGGACACAATAAAGCTGTACAGGATTTAGTCATCTATACACAGACACGCACAAGATACTGGCTACTCTTATTTGCTAGCGACAAAAATTTGAGACAGGAAAAAAACCTTCAAAGTTGCACCCAAATGTCATACAGTGAGGGAAAGAAGTATTTGACCTCCTGCTAAATTTGCCCTCTGACAAAGAAATGACCAGTCCGTAATTTTAATGGTACGTTTACTGTAGCTGTGAGAGACAGAATCTCTGACTTTTGTCCTCTGGGGTTCTGGGGGTTTTTCCTGTTGTTATTCTGTCTCTCGCAGCTAGAATTAACCTACCATTAAAATTACGGACTGGTCATTTTTTCGTCAGAGGGCAAACGGGCAAACTTAGCAGGGGATCAAATACTTCTTTCCCTCACTGTATGAGCAGAAGGCAGCTTTCTCTCTCCACCAAGTCTCAAAAAAGTCTCTCTACTTTGCACGTCAAAGTGCAAGTAGATAAATAGGTACCGCTCCAGCAGGAAGGTAAACGGTGTTTCCGTGCACTGCTCTGGTTCACCAGAAGTGGCTTAGTCATGCTGGCCACATGACCCAGAAACTGTACACCAGCTCCCTCGGCCAATAAAGTGAGATGAGCGCCGCAACCCCAGAGTCGGTCACGACTGGACCTAATGGTCAGGGGTCCCTTTACCTTTACCTTTAAGAGGGTCGTGTTCCAGCCCGCTCATCCCCAAAGCAGGGAGGGCTGTGTTGCGTGGGGCTACGCCAGCACAGTTTTTGCTGACGCAATATCCCTTCGCCCAGTTTTGGATGATTCCCAGACTTGAGCCCCATATGGCACAGCACCGTGCAAAGACGGTCTCAGCACCACCGTATGTTAACGCAGGAGCAAGGGAGCCCTTAAAAACGCAGTGCTTGGAGGCAGGCAGTCAAGTCAAGTCGAATGGATCACTGGGAGGAGCGCAGAGGGAAAAAAAGCAGTGGTGAATCTGCAGCGGCAAAACCGGACGCCTTCATCTGCCCCAGCTGCAGCAAAACATGTCTCTCCCGTATCGGTGTCTACAGCCACAGCAGGCGCTGCAATCTTCCAACAGCTTGACCTCACCCCCAAAGGCACACTCCTCCCTTGTCTTCCGAGACAGATGGATCCCAAGGAACCGGAGGGATGGAGACCGGCACTTTGTATTGTGCTCTGATGCAAACTGGTAGCCAGTACAGCTGCTTAAGAACCAGTGGGATGCGCTCCATCAGACTGGTTCCAGTCAACAGCTGTATACCGAACTAAGCGAAGTTTCCGAGCTGTTTTTGAAAGGCAACCCCACAAACAATGCGCTGCAGTAGTCCAGGGATGAGGAACCTTTGACCCCAAATATGTTGCAGGACTCCAACTCCCATCAGCCCCAGTCAGCGCAGCCATGGGTCAAGGATCATGGGAGTTAAAGGTAAAGGTAAAGGTACCCCTGCCTGTACGGGCCAGTCGTGACTCTAGGGTTGTGCGCTCATCTCACTCTAGAGGCCGGGGGCCAGCGCTGTCCGGAGACACTTCCGGGTCACGTGGCCAGTGTGACGAAGCTGCTCTGGCGAGCCGGCACCAGCGCAGCACACGGAAACGCCGTTTACCTTCCCGCTATAAAGCGGTACCTATTTATCTACTTGCACTTAAGGGTGCTTTCGAACTGCTAGGTGGGCAGGAGCTGGGACCGAACGACGGGAGCTCACCCCGCCACGGGGATTCGAACTGCCGACCATACGATCGGCAAGTCCTAGGCGCTGAGGATTTACCCACAGCGCCACCCGCGTCCCATCATGGGAGTTACAGCCCAGCAAAATCCAGAGGGATGCAGGTTTTCCCAACCAGGCAGTAGATCGATCTATGACGACTGCATTTGCAGAAATTACACAGCAAATGGACTTGAACTGCAGAAGGCCCCTAAGTGCATTGTGAGCTATTAGCTGTTTACTTTTATTTCTTAGTTTTAAGTGGAAACTGTGTGTGTGTGTCAAATTTAAACACCCACCCCTATTCGGCCTGCTTACATACACTGTATTGTACCTGTATTATTTCTTACCTTTGCCACTCTCTTTGCAAAGGACTGAGTTCAAATATTACCTGCAACGGAGAAGATCGACATTCAGTAAAGAGTTCCGCAAAAATTAAAGAATGCCGTGTTAATTTCACACGCCATGTAAATATCTTAATTTTCCAAAGAGCAACAAGAAAGATTTAAAAAGAGATAGTCACAGATTTGAAACTGGTTTTGTATCCCTCACATTACTAGATTTTATGATTTAAAAAAAAAAAAAAAAAATTTAAGAAATGGAAAATGTTCAGCCCCACAGCAATGATTAATCCTCAAATGAAACTAAGCTTATGTTAATGCATGAACTTGCCTTCAAGCCTTGCTATTCTTGGCATTCCTCACCTCCCCCACCCCCCAGTCTAAAATCTGGACTACAATATCCTTGGAACAGGGACTTTTATGGTACTTGGTAAGGCAGTGTTTCTTAAACTCAAGTCCCTCGCTGTCATTGGACTACAATGCCCATCATCCCTGACCACTGGTCCTGCTAGCTAAGGATAATGGGAGTTGTAGTCCAAGGATAGCAGGGGGAACCCTGCACATTCTCTAAGGTTCATCCATCTTGTTTTACAAACCTAAACCTTGTGCACAGGGCCTCTGCAAACTGTGGATCTTTGCCTAGGCTCATTAAAATGAAAAGTAGTTTTCTATGCCCCTCTACCTTTGAATAGAATGTACATTTATGAATAGAATCTACATTTATGAATGTAATGGAGCGAACTTACTGGCTCGTAAACTAATCCATCCGCAGAGGATACCATTGTTTCTGCCAGATCTAGAACGTCGGCCCCAATATCTGTTGCAAAAAAGGTTAAATGTTAAGGCAGGCAGGTAAGAATAAAAACAGGCTGGTAAAACTGGCATATCTAACAGCTCTTTTTCTAACAGTTTGTCTTGAAAAACGTCAGGTTTTCTTCCTTCTGCCTCTTAAGGAGATCTCAGTTTGTCACAGCGACCTTTGGCGCCGCCCGTGAAAAAAGATTGTGCAATGGTGAGTTTTTTGAGCTGCCCAATTGCAGCACCTTAAGTGACCCGTTTCTTTCTAATGAGGACTTTGGAAATGTCACAGTCCTTTCATGACAGCAAAGCCTTGCGTGGTTTGTTGCTACAGACTGCTGTCAGCACTTCTGATAAGTAAAAAAGGACAAGCAAATTTTACAATGCCTTAGTTCCGGAGAAGGCTGCCGTAAAATATATGGGCATTATTTCAGCTCATTTTGCTTTATATTAGCTCCAATGTGCAATTCTATTTTTCTTTTCTTACAGTAAGAAAAGAATGGATTCTTTTCCCCCCCTAAAGACAGAACTGGGTTGATTATTTCCCCTTTCCCTCTTCCAAGTAAATACCATAATCGTTAGAGGCAACAGAAAAAAACCACAAATGTCTTATTATCTAAAGTTTTATGTGATGCAAAGCTCATCCTGCTTAGCGAAGCTGAACTTAGTCCAGAGCATTAGTAAATGAGGATTTATACCAGAGGAAAAGCAGAAAAATCAGGTTTACTTTGTGAATAAATGAATGTCTGCACTTAGAAATATGGAAAGCACTTGCTCTGAGCAGATGTACCACATTAAGTTTGTTTTATAGAAAAATGGGGTAGTGTAATAAAGTACTAGAAAATGTAAATCCACACATTTTATTATAATCCATTCCAGTAAAACTTTACAGATATTATTATGTAGATCGAGAAAGCTATATATAATATATTTCCATTATTATTATTATATTTTTAACATCACTTCTTTTGGATTAATATCGAATAAAAAGGAAAAAGGAAATAAATATATATGTGTGTATTTAAAAAAGAAATTATTGCTAAAATTAACATCCCTGTGCCATGAGGTAAATGATCACACAGTCCCGGGGACACAATTTTTGGCATCAACTCTTGTTTTTGTGGGTAATAGATAGTGCCCTCCTATTACTGTAACAAAAATAGTAATTTCAAACTGAAAAAATTAACAGCATTGCATCAGAATACTTACACTGACACTTCATTGCGACAGTAATGTCTATATTGATTCTTAATTTGCTAGGGGGGAAAAGAAGACACAGCATGTCAATTTCACAAAAGCTACGTGAGATTGCTGTAGAATACAGTCGTACCTTGCTTGTCAAATGGAATCCGTTCAACTTCTGAAAACGTTCGACACCAAGGTGCGGCTTCCGATTGGCTGCAGAAGCTTCCTGCACGCAATCGGAAGCCGCGTCAGACGTTTGGGTTCCAAAGAACGTTCGCAAACTGGAACACTCATTTTGTGGTGTTTGGGAGCCAAAACATTTGAGTTGCAAGGTGTTTGGGATCCAAGGTACAACTGTAACTCCTATGGCATACAGTGGCTCACACGCTTCATAGGAGACAGCAGATCATTCGTATCGGAACTACGAGTGTGTACCATGAATTCTGAGCCAGAAGGATAAAGGCAGATTTAGAGAGGCATTTGCTACCTTGCAAAAGAATGGTGGGCATCACCTCTTGACTTCTGGAACAAATAATAATAATAATAATAATAATAATAATAATAATTTATTTATACCCAGCCCAGCCACTCTGGGCAGCTTCCAACAAAAGATTAAAAATACATTAAAACATCAGTCATTAAAAATGTCCCTAAACAGGGCTGCCTTCAGATTTCTTTGACATCTGATGGGAGGGCATTCCACAGGGCAGGCGCCACCACCGAGAAGGCCCTCTGCCTGGTTCCCTGTAACTTCGCTTCTTGCATGTTTGGCCTTCCTCAGTTTGCACATGCATGCAAACCACGAGCTAAGTCCCTAATCTCCCAAATCACAGTTTGTAGGATTCAAACTATTATGTTTGGGCTATCTCTCATGTGACTGCTGCCCCAGAAGTGCGGTGAACATCTCATGACCGCAAAGTATTGTATTCCTGCTCCTCTTTCAAATTGCTGTTTGTGGATCTCAAGTAAAGAACATTCTGCTTGTTGCTCTATCTATGTCCAGTTAAAATGCCGATCATTTTGCACTCGAGGCCAATGACTACTGCAAAATCTCACCTTGGCAAAGCATTTCTCCTCGCAGAAAGCCTCAATTAAGCTATCTGAACGGGAATGCTTATAATTTGCTTCACTTCTGCTTGCATTCACACCCACAAGAGGAAGTAAGGAAAGGAACCAAGATTGCATTTCTATTTAAAGCAAGATGTAACGTCTCTACATACAAATCAGCACCGGATAAAAGTGGTTGTATCTGTGAGTTGAACAGACCCGTCTGAAGAAATCGGAAGAAACTCCTACGAAAGTACCTACATGCAGTGACTTCCGTGTGCATAATACCGTGAACTATCACAGTGCTTCTTAAAAGGTTGGAAGGAATATTGAAAAATATGCAGAGCCTTGGATAAGGTGGAAAGGCAGAAACACTCAAAATACTCTTTTTCTTTTATATAAGGAACAGGAAGTTGAAGCATCTCAATAGATTTAGGAAGGAGCCCCCACATTTAACTGGTCAAACAAGGCAAGATAGTTCACCTGGGATTTCTTACCAAGGGGTACAGAATCTCAAAATTTCCAGGCACCTCCTGCTCATTAGACTGATGCTGACATCAGCCAATTATCCCCATGACAACAAAGAAAGGAGCCAAAATGCACAACAGCTATTATTTGCCAAAGCATTAAGATCACATCGGCTTCAAACAGAGAGGCAAGACGCTGATGACTCCCCCAAGCGATGCCCAGCAGGCAGACATGTGGCAAAATGTGCTCTGATCTGAATATTATTATTATTTCTCAACTTGGGGGATGCAAGGCAGGCTACCCGTTAGCCATGTTTAAGAGACTGGGAGCAAGTGGCGGATTGTATGCTCTCTTCCCATCGATTACGAATTCGTTGCAAGCTTTAACCATTGTTAAAGAACCGAGAATAACCATGGTTAACATGAACTTGGGTTGGGCCATAAACAAGAATTGAAGTCAGGGCTTCAAACGGCTCAAAAATCACAGTAAATAGCGAGCCCCAGACTTATAGCAGATTAAAAACCCTGGACAGAATGAAAAGGTGTTCAGCTAATTGAAAATGGCATGAAAAGTGTTGGGGGAGATAATTTTATAACCAAGATGCCAACACTGAAAGGACTCTTTCCCCAATGGTTATCAAGTGGAAAACTCCCAAAAATGGGCCCCAATGAAGCCTTAAACCAGGGGTGCCCAAACATTTTTCAAGAGGGCCAGATCTGATGAAGTGAATAAGTGTGAGGGCCGACCGCAGTTGTTGAGCTCTTTTTAGGATTGAAGTTGTTGAGATTTTTTTACAATTCTACCCCAAAGTTGCTGAGCTTTTTTTAGGATTTTACCCCAGGACATATACTGCCAAAGGGGAATTATTTATTTAATGAAGGATGATTGTTAGCCACCCTGAGCTTTTCTGTGAGGAAAGGAGATATACATTGGTTTTATATTTTGATTTTGTCCTGTGAACCGCCCTGAGACCTCCGGGTATAGGGCGGTATATAAATTCAATCAATCAATCAATCAATCAATCAAAATAGGTAAATAAAGGTGAAGTCTTGTGGGAAAGGGAAAGGAGACTTCACCCTTGAGGGGAATGACTGCACAATCCTGCAGGCCATTTTAACTCTTAACCATAAAGGTAAAGGGACCCCTGACCATTAGGTCCAGTCATGGCCGACTCTGGGGTTGCGGCGCTCATCTCACTTTAGTGGCCAAGGGAGCCGGCGTACAGCTTCCGGGTCATGTGGCCAACATGACTAAGCCGCTTCTGGCGAACCAGAGCAGCGCACGGAAACGCCGTTTACCTTCCCGCCGGAGCGGTACCTATTTATCTACTTGCACTTTGACGTGCTTTCGAACTGCTAGGTTGGCAGGAGCAGGGACCGAGCAACAGGAGCTCACCGACCTTCTGATCGGCAAGTCCTAGGCTCTGTGGTTTAACCCACAGCACCACCCGCGTCCCTGCACTCTTAACCATGGCCAGCAGCAAATGAATAACTGCAAGAACATGCAAATCCAATGGTGTCAGACTTTTAAATACTAAGTGCCTAACCAGCATGGCAGCTGATTCTGAAAGGAAGGAAAGCACATTAATTCCTACAGGATGTGACCAGCAACCTCATGGGCTTAGGTGATGGATTTGATCACAAGCTCAAGGACAACGTTCACATTAGAAGTAACCAAATCAATCGTCATGTGATTTCTTCCTACAGACATTACTGAGAAGGCATGGAGTTCAGCCACACAGTAATGGGTCTCGTGCTCCCAGAACAACATGAATTATCCCCAGGTAACTGGTCACATCTGTTGGACTCTGACTAAATGCCATGCTTCCTCTCCTCAATTCTTCTTGCCCCAGGAGATAGGTAATAATTTTGTTTTTCAGCTTCTCAATTAGCTGGGCGGTGCTGTTACTAGGGCATCCTGGATTCAAATGGAAATCTGAAAGCTATTGCCTGAGGGCAGCCAAGATGTTTTTAGGAAGCGTAAAACAGCATGCAATCCGCACAGGTTTGAAAAGCAAATGAGCGAAAAATTACCTTGTAAAATCTTTATCTACTTCATATTCATATTTCATCCAGGTGTCTCGATAGACCATAAACTCCATTATGGTTAAGAGAGCCATCGTTGTAAATGCTATTAAAGAAACTGGAAAGAAAGAAAGAAAGAAAGAAAGAGCGAACTAGCATAAATACAATATCCACTGAATTTGCAAAAAGAAAAAAGGGAATGTGGAACACACTTTCTACTAAACACATTAATATATTAAGCAATGCAGTTTGAAAAGTTTCTCCCTACTCTGCTTCAGGGCAGCGATGAAAAACTCAGGAAAAATTACTCTGCTCCTAGAAGCTGTCCGCATGCGACAGCAGCCACACCCTGGGAACAGCTTTGACTGGGCGACTAAACCAGGAGAGGGTGGCCAAGGGGTCTCAAACCCTCACTGAGTTAGAGACCCCCGCGTGCAAATACAGACTCTGGCGGATTGAGCAGACGAAGCCAGCAGTGGGTCCAGCAGTCAAGAAGACAGTTTCTGCATGTGCCGTCGAGGGAAATGAGAGTCAGACTGGCCTCGGAAAACTGGGAAAGTAGCCCATCTAGGAGAAAGAAAACTCTGATCCTACACCTCTGCTGCCTTGTGGGATATCTTCAGGAGGAGGAAACCCAACATAAATCCAGAGTGGAGATCCTAAGACTGCCAGATGGCGCCTTGCAAGCTTCCTTCTGGCAACTCTGGCAGCTAAGCTGGTGCCAAATGTCTTGCTCTGCTTTCCTTCGGACCACATCAGCGAGGCCAAGAAGGGTCTTGTCTAGGCAGCCCAGGACCTCCAGACACACTGCCCAACCTTGTGTCCCCTAATTCATCTCCCCTTTCCCATTCTTCAGTGTGATTGATCAGTTCTCATGATGCCCCTTGGAGGATATGGAAGGGGAGCGCTTAGGTGAAAGTCACAATCGTTATTCCTAAAAGGCAATGGTCTACACAAGCAACAAGAACAAAAAAGAGCCTTGCTGAATCAGAGCACAGGATTATCTGGCCCAGGCATCCTGTTCCAATTTCTCGCAGTGGCCAACCAAACAATTACGGGAAGCCTGCGAGCGCAAATACACAACTTGCAAATTCTATATCTGAGGAATCATAAAAATGGGTGAAGGGGTTGATCCATGGTAGGAAAGGGCACACCATATTCAGTAACAGAAGCTCAATGAGTTCTTGCAATGCAAAAACCCGGAAAAGGTCTGCCAAAAAAAGAGAGAGGAGGAATGCTTTTTGTACCAATTACAGGTTTTAAAAAGCAAATTCTCAACCTTTTTTCTTTTTGCTCCTAATGAGCAAAGAGCACACATGAAAAGCGCCAGAAAAGGACTAGAGGCCAGTTTGTAGCACAATATGTTCAGTTCAGGTATTCAGAAAGCAGCCTTTTCATTAAGGCTGAGTAATCATTCGGGCAAGCAAAATGTAACAATGCTCATCGTTCCAAAAGAAATCCAAGACTGCGCACACTTCTTGGGGAGCAAGTCCTGTGGCACAACCCCCCAAAATTCTGTGGGGAGGGGTATTATTTGGGGACTTTGGAGTAATAGCCTGCCTGTGCAAGAGGGCGAAAGAGGCAGCCACAAATGGTGTTTCTGTTTATTTAACGCCGCCTACAAACTCTGGCATATCCCCTCAGTTGTATCCCAGAAACTGCTACATAAGTGAATTAGCAGCTAGCTAAGGCCAGCCCCAACATCAGGTAGGGTTTAGAAACCTGTCTCAGATGATAGATTTTGAGATATGATGAAATAATAATAATAATAATAAAATTTTATTTATATCCCGCCCTCCCCAGCTGAAGCCGGGCTCAGAGCGGCTAACAACAGTAAAATAATACAGCATTCTACAATCAGTTCATTATAAAATCAGTTCAAATCAGATTAATGGCAACCATTGGGCTAGAGTTCTGTGAGGATTGCCAAAGGAGGGGGTCAGGCTGTGCCCTGGCCAAAGGCCTGGTGGAACAGCTCTGTCTTGCAGGCCATGCGGAAAGATGTCAAGTCCCGCAGGTCTCTTGTGACAGAGCGTTCCACCAGATCGGAGCCACAGCCGAAAAAGCCCTGGCTCTAGTTGAGGCCAGCCTAACCTCCCTGTGGCCTGGGACCTCCAAGATGTTTTTGTTTGAAGACTGCAAGGTCCTCTGTGGGACATACCAGGAGAGGCGGTCCCATAGGTACAAGGGTCCTAGGCTGTATAGGGCTTTAAAGCCTTTGCATCCAAGAGTGTTGACCCAAATCTGTAGGGTTATTTACCCAAATCAGGGGTCCTCCAGAGAATGAGAGTCATGAGAACTTCTGACTCTAGTCAACATGGGGTAGACAGGGGCGTACAAAGTGGGGGGCAGACGGGTGCCACTCTGTGTGTGTGTGTGTGTGTGCATGTGTGTGACAAGATGGCTCCTGCCTCCCCCCAGCTGCAGAGTGTCCGAGGGCGCACGCAGTCAGTATGGGCGCTGCGCATACAGACTGCCTCTCGCATGGCGACCGCACGGGATGCCGCACATGAGCAGTGTGTCACCGGGTGGTTCGCTCTGCCCCTTGGCGTCCCGCCCTGGCTGCCAGAGAGGGTTCCTCCACCACTGGGGGTAGAAGAAGAGATTTTGAATAAACATACACAAATTTATTGTTGATAACATGATGGACAGATATGTAAGGATATATACAATTTTATAATATGAAGAGAAAATATGTGCAGTGAAATCAGGGAGAGGAGCTGAGGGAAGTCCTTGGTGGGGGGAGGGGGACGGGAGGAAATAAAGGGGGGAAATTATGTAGGTGATTATATGGTCTGATAATTTGTTATGTGGTAATCGAGCAATAAAAAATATTTTTTTAAAAAAAAAGAAGAAGAGGGAGAAAATTGGGTGCAGCTCCGAATAGAACCAATTTGGGCTGTGGGGCCTCCATTACCTTTCTCAAACCATATTAAAACTATATTGGCAAGTTTCTTTAATGTGAAGTGTGAAAATCACTGTGCGACAGCTTGCTCTTTTAAATATTTGTATCCTTTTTTATTATGCTAATGCAGCTTGCTAGAGCAAATGATTCAACAGCGGCCCACCTTTGGTTGAACATAATTCTTTAAAATGGAAATTAATCTGCCAGCAGGGCTTACCTGTTCCTCCAGTTGCCGTGGTCTCTATGTAGCTTTCAGGGACTTTTGGGAAGGCATCCAATTCCTTCATTAAATTCAAAGTCTTCTTCCGATTCAGTCGCCTCATCTTCAGCTGATTCCTCAACGCCTTCCTTCATATATTCACTCTGTATTTAAGAGAGGAAAGCCCAATGGTAATAAAATTGTAATTTTAAAAAAACGCTCCTTCTGAGCTTCTCAACATTCCCTACCGCAACTGAAATGAGGTGGCAAGATGAGCACAAAACTCTCCGGGATTTAATAACCCCAGTTCTATAAAATCACTGAAGTGAAAAGGCATCCTGCCCTTGGATATCAGGCATCAGCATTAACGGTTATTTTCTTGGTTGGCTAAAGCAACTATCAACATTTGCAGCGTGAAATTAAATCAAGATTAAGTCTCTTTTTGAGGCACACGCCAACCTCACGCTTTTTAAAATCTCCTGCCAATGTCACTAATCTCTGTTTCACTTGAGAATCCATGGCCCTTTTAGTCATAAGAATGGCTATGGAGACTTAACATTTTATGGGTCAGCAAAAAAGCATCATGTGACCTAGCCCAATAATACACAACTTAAGATCCTGGAAACAGATGCTGTTATTTAAATATTCCCACAATTCTGTTGCCCTTGAGATACTCAACAAGCTCTTGTGATTTTCTTGCTGCTTATAAGTGACACCATGACTACAAATTATAACTGTGAGTGCAAATCAGGAAAAACTGAATTTGTTTGTCAACGTTAACTAAAAAAACGTTTCCTCTTCGAGTGTAAACAGATACCTGGAGCTATTTTGCTCTGACAGCCACTTTTGTGGAATCATTCATGGAAGTCCCAGTTTTCTTTTTACCTGCCAGTTATGCTGACCGTTCTCAGTGATGCCAACCTTGGCATCTAACGAATATGGCAGAATAATATTGAACCTAGTGCACGTACTATGAATTTGTCCCTACAGCTAGGCTTCTTCCCAAGTGTGGAGCCTGTCTGGGGAAAAACAACCCCTAGAGGATTGGCTGCAGATTAACAGCAATCACAGCAGAAAGGTTAAGCACTGCTTTTCCCCACCTGTTTGAACATTCATGTTACGAAGCAAAGATGGGTTTAGGAGCACTTGCTAACCAAGATCAGCCTTGCTCAAGTTCAGATGCTTTTGGCCTGCATTTGAAAATTCGCCAGGCGCATTTCACACCTGGCTATTGGCCACTTGCGACCATGCGGCACATGCCTGGGGATCCTTCAGTCTTGACTGTTTTCACACACTAATAGCCCATCCTGTAGAATTCTATCCGTTATATTTTATCTGCACAGAACGATTTTCAGGAACCAAAAAGTTGCATTGAAAAATACAACTCTCAAGCCACCTGACCCCAAAATGACAACTAGGCATTACATTTTGGCAACTGTAACCCCAGTTTAAGGAGCCATTTGGCACCTAGCTTATATATCTGAGTTTCTAACGCTGCTTCTGGCAATTCCCCTCCACCATCTCTGACCATTGGACATGCTGGCTATTGCTGGTGGGAGTCAGAATTCAACCGAGGACATCAGGTAGGGGGTGGCTGTTCAAGGTAAGACATGGCTCTGGCCAGAAGTTTATATCCTGGCAAGAATATTTAAATGGTATTTATTTTTTTACCATAGCTTGCATTCAGGCAGTTATGAAACAGCTATGAAGTCTCCCACATTATGCTGTTTTAGATTTCACAACCTAAAAAGCTTTTAAAATACAAAGTGTGCCATGAATTATGTAAATACCACGACTATTTGCTTTCCCCATTTGCAGTTACCAAGCTGGGCTTAAAATCATTTTGCTGGAAGTGTCCCTGGAAATTCAAACACATTAAAACCCAAACATAATTCCATTTGTGAAAGCACAGTTTTAGAAAGAAAGAAAGAAAGAAAGAAAGAAAGAAAGAAAGAAAGAAAGAAAGATTCTAGCAAATGAACAATCTTACCTTGGCCTTCAGTTCCTCTTGCAGTCGTTTATTTGTATTGCAGAGGTCTTGCAACAGGATAATGAGCAGAGATGCTGAAAGGAAAGGACTAAGGTCATGAAAGGTGTTTCAAAGGCACCTAAACTCTCAGGCAGATGCTCTGTTTCCATCGCCCCATTGCATTTTGGAAACTTAGAAGAAGAAGAGTTTGGATTTGATATCCCGCCTTTCACTCCCTTTAAGGAGTCTCAAAGTGGCTAACATTCTCCTTTCCCTTCCTCCCCCACAACAAACACCCTGTGAGGTGAGTGGGGCTGAGAGACTTCAGAGAAGTGTGACTAGCCCAAGGTCACTGAGCAGCTGCAGGTGGAGGAGCGGGGAATCGAACCCGGTTCCCCAGATTACGTGACTACCGCTCTTAACCACTACACCACACTGACTTAATTCTCTTTGACAGCATAGCCGCTGGAACCAGAAAGGTGCTGCAACTTCTTTGGGTACATGGTAATGATGAAATTGGTTGGAGTCAGAGAAGGCTAAATAATTCATAACCAGGTTTGGAGGGGAATGAAGCAGGTCAAAATAAAATAATAATAATAATAATAATTTTTATTTATACCCCGCCCTCCCTGGCCAAAACTGGGTTCAGAGTGGCTAACATCAAATGTATAACACATAACATAAAATCAGGCAATCAATTAAAATATATTCTAAAATCAGATCAGGATCAGAATAAAATCCAATCAGATGGCAACCCACAGATTAGAGTTGGGGACCTTAAATGCTCAAAAAGCACAAAGGCGGGCACTAAAGTATTTAATAAATGGACAACGCAAGTGAGAGAAAGGGAAGAGGCTAACTAAGATGCAGAAAAGCTGAGATCTTTCATATATTAAAATCCACTATATTGGCAGGGTTCTGATTACACTGGAAGACTATCTGCAATGAAATGCTTTTATATAGACGAAATGGACTCCCATGTGGTTGTTTGGTATAGCAAGGGGAAAAAACCACTGATCAATCCATAGTGCACCTATAATCATGAATTACAAAGCTCTCACCTTCCCAAGCATCATTTTTAGTGCAGGATGGAACACAATCCATCCTGGCACCAAATACACTACAAATTCTCCAGTGTTACCAAATCCCTGCTATTTATCTAATGGCATTAGTGCAAGTCTCCAGAGCCTGTCTTCTCATGCAAGGGGAAGTCCCTAACTCACCGAGGGTTTGAGACCCATCAGGTACCCTCACCTGGTTTAGCCGTTCCCAGGGTATGACCGCTGTTGCATGCGGACAGGTTCTAGGAGCCACAGGTGAGAGCTGAGGGTCCCCTGCCAGAGGCATTACCCCTCTTAAACCTGAATCCTAGATACTGCAGGGGCTGAGTGGCTTTAAAAGGGGGCAGAAATGAAGCAGCATTCTAAGTAAGTATTGATTAGCTGGACTCGTTGACCACATGACACCACTTTGCCAAGCCTAGCAGAAACATAAATGTAAGAAGCCAGTAGACCTGTTATTAGAGAAAGGTTCTGATCCAATTAAAAGTTAGTCATGGCTTTCATTAAAAGCAATGGGATTTAAATTGGCTGTGACTCACATGCTCCATTGGGACACAATCGTGGCTAACTTTAGCAGGCCAAAGAGGTTTATTCAGTAGCCTTTCTCCTTCCTGTTCTTTCGAAGCAAACTGAGATCAGATCACAGATCAGAGAATTCTCAAGGGAGTGTAATTCATGCCCTCTCACACATTTGCTGCAAAGCATTAAATCGCGTGCTAGTTTCCACTGCCCCGCTGCAAGGGGACACTTGCCTCCATAACTCACCCTTAGTTCCACTACAGCAGCACCCACAAGTAGCACAGAGCTGGAGAACAGATCTATGCAGTTGAGGGCTGAGCCAAGGCACAGGTGGTGGCAATCCCTCTGTCACCCTAGCACAGGGCCAGGAAACCAGCACTGCGGGACTCCGATTCCCATCAGCCCCGGACAGCCTGCCCAACGGTCAGGGATGATGGGATCTGAACTCCAGCAACATCTGGAAGATCACAGGTTCCCCATCCCCATCCAAGCATAAGCATGCGCCCCTAAGAAGCTACAGCAAGTCTTGGATGCTAGCGTCCTGCAGCCAAGTTCAGGACAGGAATCAACGCTTGCGACCGTTGTTGCATCAGAAGCATCCGCTGGCCCTATAGAAGGTGGATTTAGGCTGCAAATTTCTACCAAGCACAGGGACTCTCTTCCTACCTCTGCAAAGCATTTGTGAAAGAAGCAATTTCTATGCAGTGAATTCAAAAAGGCAGTAAGCAATGTTATAATGGATTGAGGGCAGGCTATACTACTGTGCTAACGTGCCCAACCATAATTACAATGTGAGTCAGTTAAAATAAACAGTTCTGGACATTAACTTTTCAACGTCAAACAGGAATCCTGTTCTGCAAGCATCTTACCTGTCTCCCCCCACAAAACACACTCCTCTGCCACGGCAGCCTATCAGCAGCTGCCAAATTATCTTTAGCCACCTATCAGACAAAGCCAGATAGGAGGAAATGTGCCTGTCACAGGAACCCAGGAATTCTTTTTTCATTCCTCTCTCTCTCTCTCATCTATTTCTCAGGACTCTACCTAAGACTCCAATATTTAACAAGAGACCAACTCGCTTACTCCTTTAGCAAGCAAAGTATTATTGCAATCTGTCACGTAACCAAGGCAACAGGTTTCATTATCGGACAAATCTGAAGTCTGTTTGACGAAGCATTTGCACCCGAACTCAATGCAAGTTACTCCCAAAGTAATGTGTACATGGGATTACATTGCAAATCCAGTGGATGGACGCTGAAATATATTTACATTATATATACACACACACACAAACACACACACATTACATATCTGTTCTAAAGACCAGACTGCAAACCCATTTCTTGCAAGAAGTGTAGCCTGCACATGTTGCTTCAATAGCAGAAATGAATACTGTGATTTAAAAGACATTAACATCCCCCGGCAGACATCCTTTTATACGGTATTGGGTACTGATTCGGGCAAAGAAGATAACGGAATGATGAAAGAATGAATCAAAGGGGAAGCCACTAGGAATAGCAAATTTGCATAACGCGAAACTAAACACTTTTAAGAGGAGGGAGAGACAAGGAACACGAGAGAAGTTTATAAAAACTCTCAAACTCATAAAAACTGCAAACATTCCAGGCGAGATTGAAGTGTATATGAACAGTTTATTGGCCACATCTATATACTCTCAGAAATCCTAACGGTTATTAAAGCAACAGGGAAAGGACAAATGCCCTCGAGGAATTTTCATAAATGATGACCTTCAATTGTGAATGTGAATTAAATCAGTTGTTATTATGGGGGAGAAGAATTAAAAGGAATTTTCACAAAGGGCACTTTTTGCCTCCCTTATGCTGCCCCTACACATACACAGAAATAGTATTAATGCAAGATAGAAGCCATTTACATTTTAGGATTTACTTTTGACCTTACAAACCAGTTTATAAGGCATTTTCACAGACTGAGATTTAGAACAGGTCTGGGGTCATATGCAGCGCTGTGCATCCACTGGCCCAAGAGTCCTTTTGCTAGCGCAAGTCTCTTTTTCAATGTTGCGCGTTAAGAGAAATGCAGCTCAATAGGTCTGGTGGAGGAGCCTATGCACAAGAACATGGGTGTAGCCAGTATTTTTGATAGAGGGAGACCACCTCTGATTTGTCTTGATTTGTACTGATTTAGCTGCCTCCCCTCCCCTCCCCCACCACCTATGCCCACGCACCAGAGCATATTCCAGTGATGTTGCAAAGCCATCTTCCAATTTCCCAGAAAAGTTCTACACGCGAGATCCACTTTCTCAAAATGCCTCACTAGTAATGGAACAAGTCCAGCGCTGACTAACTGAAAGAAACCGTGGTTAATACGCGACAGGCTTCGCGCTGGAGTCTTTTTCGCACCCCATGCATCACAGGACACCGTTCGCACACAGAACAGGCCAGGAAGGAGTTGCTCCCGGTCTCTAACATGTCAAACCCTGTACACGCTGCTTGCTTGCGCGTCCCCACGTTCTAGTTGCTCCCGGTCTCTAACATGTCAAACCCTGTGACAAGCTGCTTGCGTGCGCGTCCCCACGTCCTAGATTCGAAACCCGCTTCGGCGGCGACGCGATCCCGAAAGCCCTTTCCGTTCTGATCCGCAGGAGCGGCATTCACACGTGCGGAAAGAGGCGCGACCGGCGTCACGTGTGAAAGCGTCACGGGGCAAAAGATTTAAGAGTCGGGGAAGCCACGAACATGGGGAAGGGATAGATGTACCTCGATTCCCCTGCTTGGGGGGTGGGGTGTCTGCGCGCCTCGGAGGCAGCGAGGGGGGAGCAAGGGGCATCCAGGTGGGCGAAAACGGAGCGGGAGCTCGGCGATCGCGGCGGGTCAGGCGCCCGTTCCCTCTCCGCCTCCCGCGCTCAGCTTCCCCGCAGCATCTCCACCCGGTCCAGAGCGAGCCCGGCGGCACCGGCACCTCCTGCCCGTCTTCGACGGCGATCGGGGCGGCGGAGGCAGCAGCAGGTGAAGCGCCCGGCAGCTCCGGCGAAGGCGGCGATGCCAGCCAGCCGGACCGATTCGGAAGCGGCTCAGGGCACCGCCGGTCGCCCCGCCCGCGCTCACCGGAAGCGGCGCGCCCGGAGTGGGAAAGAAGCCGGATCGGAAGTGGGCGCCTCTCTAGCCTCTACCCGAGGCTCTATGGTAAGGTTCCGCGCCCTCGTCCGGCTCGTTTTTTGAAACGCGCGGCAGTCCGCGGCGCAAGAGTCTTTCCTCCCGGAACCAGCAGGGGTCGCTGGCGGCCTGCGTGCGCAGCCCAACGCGCCGGGAGAGAAATGTTCCCTGTGGCACAATAGATCAGTGCGTTTCGGTTGTTCATCAAAAGGTTGCGGGTTCGAGCCCGACCCATGATGGCTGTGGGCAAAGTTGGACGAAGATGATCCTTCTAGTTCTATGATTCCCCTCAGGGCAGGGATTTCCCCCTATGCTTTTAGCAGTTCTTATTTTTATCTTTTATTTTTATCCATCAGCCACCTTGAGACAGGCTGGGGGAAAGGTGAGGTATATATACACAGTATATATTTATATACATATTATATATATATGTATATTTGTGTGCATATATATATATATATATATATACACATTATATTGGCAGTTTGTCATTCAGGAAGAGGAAGAGTCATGTCTTCACTTATTCCTTCTGAAGATAAGGCTGTAACATTAGCAGCTGTGTGGAGAGGACGTGAGCCTAGAGCCTGCAAAATGCCAAAAATTGCAATTTTTAAAGCGCCAGTTATCGCAGTTAAATTCAGATGAAATGAGACAGGCCAGATTAGAGCTTCCCAGACAACAGAGCGGCATATGTTCAAAGTCGACTCAGCACTGCTATAAAATTTTTAAAGATAGAATAAATATTCATATCTAAATACTGTATGTATAAACCGTGTGTCTGAAATAGTCCAGGAGAGGAATCCTGAAGCCATTCTGACTCTCCCAATGACCTCAGATATTCCTCTGCAGTAAGGAAGGGAAATGGGGAAAGGCTTCCCATTGTCTTTTTGCTTACAAATCCTGTCTTTGTGTATGAATAGGGTGAGCCTGGGACCTGGTTTCAGGAACTAAAGTATTAACTATCACAAAAGAATGGCCAGGCTGCCAGGTAATGCAACCAGGGACCATTATCAGGTATCCTGGCAGACAGGATTTCTGCTGCAGACCACCTCCTATGGTTTATGTATGATGATTTTGGGGTGGTATTTGGCTAATGTCAAAAGTCTTTAAAGGTTCCCACACCCTTTTGTTCAGGGTCTCTCCCTCCTTGGAAGGAGGGGAGGGAACTCTGTTGCAAGAGAAAAATTAATATCTGCCTTGCTTTCCACTGGATTCTGCCTCCATCCATTCTTCTCTGACTGATCATGGACTTAGGGGACTCAAGAGTCCCATGGGAAGTTGGGCAGCAAAAGCCAAAGCCCAATTTTTACAATACCACATCATCGTATTCCATGTTATTAGGTCAATTTAGAACTTAGAAAGTCCTTGAAAAGTAGCATGTTTGGGTAGTATAATCATAGGAAAGTTGCTATTGTCTTCTAAGGTAAAGGTAAAGGGACCCCTGACCGTTAGGTCCAGTTGTGGCCAACTCTGGGGTTGTGGCGCTCATCTCGATTCCGGGTCATGTGGCCAGCATGACTAAGCTGCTTCTGGCGAACCAGAGCAGCACACGGAAACGCCGTTTACATTCCTGCCAGAGGGGTACCTATTTATCTACTTGCACTTTGACGTGCTTTCGAACTGCTAGGTTGGCAGGAGCAGGGACCGAGCAACGGGAGCTCACCCGCCAGTGTGCAAATTCACCGTTGACTGCAGATGTGACAAGAGCATGCACACAAAGCTTGCCACAGACTTCACTCCTGACATGACTTTTGTAGACCAAAAATGTCGCTTCTTGCTCAGCACAGAAGCTAATGCAACACGTTCTCGAGATGCATATTGCTGGTAAGATGGAGGGAAAGAAATATTTTTCCTCTCTCCACCCTTGATGTTTCTGCTGCCGGTATGTTGATGTGATAGGAATTTTGAAGTCTTAGATATATGGTAATGTTCATAAGTATACCAACCAAGCACATACATAGATCAGCACAGGAAGACCAACCTGGAACCATTTTGATTCCTAAACTGAGCAAATGTTTTCACTGTAAGGTCAAAGTGGGAAACCTCCCCATTGTCTTTTCCTTCACAAATCCTCTCTTAAGGGTATGTCTGTGTTTGAATAGGGTGTGAGCCTGTGACTTGGCCCAGGAACTAAGTATTTATCATTACAAAAGACTGGCCAGGCTCCCCAGGAAACCCAATCAAGTAACCTGCCAGACAGGAGATAAACAATGACAGGAGAAAAACAACATTCAAATTTCTGTTTTAGACCGCCTTTTCTGTGATGTAGGTGTGATGTATCTGAGGGGTGGTCTTAGGTTACACCCCTTCTGTGATGTATGTATGATGTTTCTGGGGGTGGTCTTGATCTACAGGGTGGCAATTTCAAAAGTCTTCATAAGGCCTTGTGCTCCATTGTTCTGGGTTCCTCCTCCTCCTGCGTGTGAGGGGAGCACCCTGTTGCAACAGATTAATAAAGATCAAGCTTACTAGCTGCTTTTGCTTCTCAATGTTCTCTGGTTGGCCTCTGTTATTTTCTCCTACCAATAGGGAACCTATGTAAGGACTCTATATGGGCTCCTGGATACCCCACAAGGGAAAAGGGCAATTTTTGTTTAAAACATCGACACTTCACAGTGTTATAAGAAAAATACCTCTAATTTCCTTACGGGGTATCTAGAGCCCATATACAGTCCCTCAGGAGATCTCTGTTGGTCGGAGAGAAAGCAAAGGCCAACCAGAGTATATTGAAAGCCAAGTGGCTAGTAAGCCTGAGCTTTATTAAAGGAAATGAACTGTTGCAACAGGGTCCCCACTCACCACACGCAGGAGGGAGGAGAACCCTGAACAAGGGTGCACAAGCCCCTATAAAGACTTTTGAAATTGCCCACCCCATAGCCCAAGACTACACCCCAAAACATCATACATACATCACAGAAGGAGGTGGTCTCTAGCAGAAATGTGAGTGTATTGCTTCTCTCCTGTCTGCCAGGATACCTGACAATGCCTTACTTGGCTGTATTTTCTGGGTAGCCTAGCCAATCCTTTGAGATGGCAAATACTTTAGTTCCTGTTACAGATGGGTAGCCGTGTTGGTCTGCCATAGTCGAAATAAAAAAATTCCTTCCTGTAGCACCTTAAAGACCAACTAAGTTAGTTCTTGGTATAAGCTTTCGTGTGCATGCACACTGTGTATCTGAAGAAGTGTGCATGCACACGAAAGCTTATACCAAGAACTAACTTAGTTGGTCTTTAAGGTGCTACAGGAAGGAATTTTTTTATTTCGACTTTAGTTCCTGAATCTCTTACGCATATTGATAGTGTGCTCAGCTTAACAGATACTTGCCTGGCTGTATTTGCAGGGAGGTGTAAGACCCTACAGTCCAAAGACAACTGGAAAGCTTTTCCCATTTCCTTCCTCCTTGCAGAGAAAAAATTGAGGTCCATTTGGGAAAGTCAAAATGGCTTCAGGATTGTTCCCCTGTAGTATTTCAGACACGTGCTTTATATACTTACGTATTTGTTTGCCTTCTGCATTTATAAACATTCTATTTTGGAGACCTTAGAATTCTTATAACAACAGCCTCGTTGACAAATCAGTTAAGCCCCAGGATTTGGCATTTAATCCAATTTAATATCCATGACCTAAGAGGGACTAAAGTTAAAAGTTTAATCACCAAACTCTCTTAACTCTTGGTACTGATGTAAGATTAGGAGGGGATTGAGGGGAGTTAATGGGGCCAGAATGACTTCGTTTTTAAATAGTCCTTGCAAAGTTGTCGGGCTTCCTGCTGAAATCCTGTAACTTTTCATATCACAAATCATGGAAGATGAGGTCATTATCTGGAAAGGCCAAATTCAAACTCTTAGCCATTTAGAATAATCAAATTGGAAGGGACCACTTCGCCACCGCTGCAAAGGTGGCGAACAAGGATAGTACCCACTAAGGAAGAATGGCAGTGTAAAATGTTCAAATATGCTGAACTGGCTGGTCTGACAAACAGGATAAGAGAAAATGAAGATAAGGATTAAAAGGAGGAATGGAAAATATTTATGGAATATTTTGAGAACCAGTATAAACAAATACATAGCTTAGCAGGTCTTGAGTAAATTCAGCAGAGTTGAAATAGATAGAGTTTTTAATAGATAACAGAGTTGAAATAGATAGAGTTTTAAATAGATAACAAATTGGTTAATGATTAAAAAAAGATGTGGATTATGCGGAGTAGTTGAAAAGCAAAGGAAAAGGGTGGAAGGGAAGTCATATGGTCTATGTACACATTCTGTATTTGGTACGAAGTTGTAAGTGGGACAGGGGGAGGGGAGGAGGGTTAAATATGCTCTCTGTTCCTGTTTTTGAAAATGCAAATAAATAAATAAATAGGGAAGGACCAAGACGGTCATCTAGTCTAGCCCCCTGCAACGCTCGAACCCACACCGACCGAGCCATCCCTTAGTGTCTATAATGTTCTGGTGGAAGCGGGGATTGTCTCACATTTGTTGTGCTTTGTTGAAAGAGCACCTCTCAAATGTTGCACACTGAGGAAGCATCACAGAATAACTAAGAAACTGCAAGGATGCGTAGCTGGACCATATAAATCCACCTTCGGTGCTCTTTCGGTGCACCTTCGGTGTCAGTTACATGTTGCAGAATATACCAACTAAAGATGCCCAAAGCCAGGCATCCCCAAACTCGGCCCTCCAGACGTTTTGGGACTACAACTCCCATCATCCCTAGCTCACAGGACCAGTGGACAGGGATGATGGGAATTGTAGACCAAAAACATCTGGAGGGCCAAGTTTGGGGATGCCTGCCCAAAGCTAACAATGTTTTGAGGGTGCTTGGTGTCCTCCGGAAATCTGATTTGGGGCAGTGACATTGGCTTTCTGCTTGATAGTGTCTACCTATGCTCAATTTGTATTTGTGTAAATGAAGTGAGAGCTGGACCATAAAGAAGGCTGATCGCCGAAGAATTGATGCTTTTGAATTATGGTGCTGGAGGAGACTCTTGAGAGTCCCATGGACTGCAAGAAGATCAAACCTATCCATCCTTAAGGAAATCAACCCTGAGTGCTCACTGGAAGGTCAGGTCGTGAAGATGAGGCTCCAATACTTTGGCCACCTCATGAGAAGAGAAGACTCCCTGGAAAAGACCCTGATGTTGGGAAAGATTGAGGGCACAAGAAGAAGGGGACGACAGAGGACGAGGTGGTTGGACAGTGTTCTCGAAGCTACAAACATGAGTCTGACCAAACTGCGGGAGGCAGTGGAAGACAGGAGTGCCTGGCGTGCTCTGGTCCATGGGGTCATGAAGAGTCAGACACGTCAAATGACTAAACAACAACAACAAAAATGAACTTAAATAATACAATAATCCTCCACTGACCTTCTTCCAGTGGAAACCAAACCTGGACAAGCTCTGCACCCCTGGAAATTTTCAACATTCAGAGAAGCAGGGTGCACATAAGGTTATTTACTCTTTTACTGTAGCTGAATGTAGAAAAAGGTGTCATTCACAAACCATTTGGGGTGAGGAATAGCCAGTGGGGCAAGCTTTATGGGTTGCCTAAGTGGACTAATTTTAAACCAATGGTTTCACTGTTATGTCCTGTCTCTCTATTTTGGTAGCCTTTAAAATACCTTTGAGATTTTCATCAAAAGCACCCGCTCTCAACTTTTTACTAATTTCAGGTACCTCTTCCTGGTAGGGTTAGCCGGCACTTGGCAAAGCCCCACGCTCTTTGCTGGGGCACAGTAGTTCAAGAAATGGAGACTATTCAATGTTAATTTTTTTAATAGTAAAAAACCCCAAAAACTACTGGACCCTGGAACAGTAAACCTCCGCTTCCTGACAATTTTACAAATAAATTTATCATCTGCAGAAATCTCTTCTTTCTAATGTGAAAGGTCTTGTCCTTAAATATCTCCACCTGCGCAAATTGGCTGAGAGTGGCTTGTTCCAGCAGGTCATACGGAGTATATTTGCCTGTACAAATGTTCTCTAAGCATGTTGACTCCTGTATACCAGGTGTGAAATCGCTTTGGAAATCTTCAAAGGGGATTTCATGCTCCTTTTCTCAGTATGAAACATTTCATTTGCTCAGTTAGAAGGAGGTGTAATAATCAAGAGACCTGACACAATACTACATATTTTTTTAAGTATTGCCATTTCTTAGCATTGTTTATTGAAACCCCTGCAAAATGTAATGCTGATTGAATGACGTTGGTTTTGTTGTAGAACAAAATTGCTTAAAATGCAATTTGTCGTTTTCCACAGAATCTGCAATATCTATGGGGCCTATGGAGCATGGATTTCACTTCTCTGTACATGCAATTTACATAACTATTGAGACTTCTCCATGAGGAAACACAGAGCACGTAAGAATGCAAGGACACAGAGTAAGGACACACTATAGAGATGGAGAATTTGACACAGGACTGCCAAGATGGTACCATCCTAAGACGTTGTTGGGACTACAGTTCTGTTGCCTCTTCGGTGTGACAGGTCACAATTGTGCCAGTCTGGTTGCCTCTTGAGTTATTTGTCACCCAGCTTGGCACAAAGATTCCCAAGGTGGAGGTGGTGATCTTTGTCTATGTTTGGACATTGGGCGCCATTTTGAATCAAGATGGCAGACTGAAATTTGACTTTGGTGTGATAATTACAAAAAAGGCTGCAGGAGGTGGGGGGTTGGGGGGTTTTCACCTAGGTTTGGTTGCCAACAGATGCACTGAGCATCAGTGTGTGTGTGTGTGTGCGCGCGCGCGTGTGCGTGCGTGCATGCGTATGTGTGCACAATCACAGCCCCTCCACTCACAAATTACACTACCCATTTAAAAATCACAGATTTTTGGGTTTCCTGGAATTCCCAGGCAGCACCAATAACTTTCTGCTAGTCTAATATAGTAGATGCATAATCTACTATAGGTTTTGGAAAACTTTTTGTTTGTTCACTAAGCATTTGGACACCTCTTAAAGAGATCGTAACCAAAGTTTGCATGATGATTCCTGAGATCAAGGAGCAGATTTTAATCTAGGTCAATTAGATGCTGTTTTGAGTCCCAATGACAGTCTGAACCTTTCAAAGTGCTCTGATTTTAACCACTGATTTCAAAACACATTTTTTAAAATTTCTTAAAATTCATGAGCAATGCCGGGTTTGAGGCCGTTAGTGAATAATATGCTATAAATCTATTAGTGCTGTTCTGAAAACCTTAATTCACATGCTTCAATGGCGTTTCCCCCTAATTACTTCTACAACCAAGTGAAAGTAATGACACCTCCCACTTTACCTACAGATGAATCTCATGCGGTCTTCAATACATGCATCTGCTTTTGCCAAAAAAATCCAGGCAGGATAGCTTAACAAATCACCTCTTTGGCAGGTTTTAGACTAGCTCTCATTTTCATCTACACCCAGGTGCCTGAGGGGAAAACACTTTTCTTTCTTTTAGCTCTATCTGAGACTTACGACTTTACTTCCCTGCCTTCATTTTGCCGTACCTGTTTCTACAATCGCTTATAATTCAAAGACCAGGTAAGACATTTTGTAAGCTTCAATGTTCTTCCTGAGTTGCTGGAATATGGGATGTCTGCATTAAGCCAGCTAAGCTAGCTTCTCCTATAAGGAGAGAGAACACTTTAATGACCACCAGCTTGTGCTGTGTTCTAATACAAGAATCTTAATGTCAAATGTCAGCTTAAGATTGCGAGATAGCAGAAACCTATTGTTACAGCTGACATACCAAGCTTTCTAATGTTGCCACGTTGTTCAGTTGTGGTCCTGCACAAAGTGTTGGGTCTTTGGTACTTTGCAACGATACTTCCTTTGGATTTCCAGTTTATGAGGGGAATCTTTGCTATGTTTCAATATTACTAGCCATAAGAGCTGTAAACTTTCTTTAGAAATGGTGCTATGAGGACTCTTCAACCAAAATGATTCAAAACTTAATATTGTAGAGCAGGTGTCTTCAACCTTTTCAGACCCAGAACCCACTTTAAACCCAAACATGCATTTGGGGACCCGTTTCTTAAACTTTTACCATATATTTGAATGGTGAGTAGTGGTTCCGTTGTGATCCACTTTGCATCAGACAAGATCCACTTGTGGGTTCTGGCCCACCACTTGAAGACCAGTGTTGTAGAGATCTCATTATTTTGTCGAATGTAATTTTGCCATTAGTGCTCAGTGGTTCTGTGATAGTGAAAAGTCTAGTATAACGTTCTCATGTTTTCTGTTAATAATTTTCCTCCCACCACAAAAATAAAATAAAAGAAACATTGGAAGAAAGTATTATATTATTAGCACCCATCCTGTGCACTTATCTGAGCAAGGATGCTCCTTTCTGAATCAATTGGAATCAATTCCTCATCTTAGCAAAAAAAATTCATAGTTACTTTCTTGTGATGGTCCTTATTTCTTTCCACTGAAAAATACAACATGTTTCCTGGAAGAATCTTTTGCTTCCTTTTGAACAAAGTTAACATGTTTATTAATGTGCCAGGAACTCCCAAGAGCTACATATAAACTTGCAGAAGAAGCTGGAGTTCAGTTAGAAATGCCTTTATCTATCACATGCGACTTTGACGGTTCATTTTTCATATCCTACATCCTTGCATATTTTAGTATAACCATTCAAATCAATTTTCCACTTTTACATCCATCAAGAATTCTTTTCTCTGTTGAATTTATCTTAATGCTGCCAGCGTTTTCAGCTGTACACAGTCATTTTCCATATACTCAATAAATGTTTTCCAATCTTCTTTAAATGTATGTTCTTCTTGCTCTCTTCTTCTATATGTTAAATCTGCAAGTTGTGCATATTCTGTCAACTTCAGTTGCTAGTGCTCTTTAGTTGGGACCTCGCTCACTTTCCAGATCCTTGAACACTTTCATGCCTGGAATGGGATGATTTTCTAGTAAGATTAAATAATAAGACTATTTTATGATTAAATTTAAGAGATCTGCATGTTGAAAGAACTAGCCTCTTCCTTGGGTTCACTGTTATATTTGTAAATGGCGATACAAGTGATTTGGTGTCATTGTGTGAAATGTCATGTGACACGCCACCAATGGCCACGGCATCCACTAGTCATGTGCCTAATGGGTGTTGCCTAGGGAGCTGTGACCTACAGCAGGGCCTTCTCTGTGGTGGGATCCCAATGATGGAACTTTCTCCCTGGTGAGCTGTGTTTGTCCCCATCTCAATCATCTGAAGACATTTCTGTTCACATTTGGTGCTGAAAGGCAATGGGTTTCCTGCTAGCTTAGAACCATTGTGCTTGGATATATTGCTGTGTTAAAATGTGTTTTTAAGCGTTTTAAAGTTTCGTAATGCTTTTAATTGGGTTGGATGGCAAGCCGTGGGCTTAGGAAGGGTGGGGCAGACATTTAAGTAATTATAATGTAGCAGCTTCATAAAAGTTTCAGGGATAACTCCCGGACCACATGGCTCAATGTTTGTGTGTGCAGAAGAAATTCCTTTCCAACAGTGCAGAAATCCATCTATGCCCATGCAATATAAACCTCTATGGGAGAAAAAGCAGGGACAGTATGGAAACTAAACATGATGTCAAATTCATATTTACATCTTTTTAGATGTGTTGTTATTATTACTTCTTTTTATTTATTTCCTGTAATTTATACACCGCTTGATTTTAGAAAAAAATCAAAGCACATGACAAAAGATTTTGCAGGCACAAAATCAATGTATTAACCCAGCTCCTTTCTCTTACACTTTCCTGGGAGTAAGCTACATTAAACTCAGTGGGGCTGACTGTTGAGCAGCAGTTTAGCTAGGTACTTAAAAGATTTGGGGCATAAACATAAATCTGCATAAAATTATCTATACAGTCCTACGGGACCACCTCTCCTGGTATGCCCCACGGAGGACCTTAAGGTCCATAAATAGCAACACCCTAGAGGTCCCGGGCCCTAAGGAAGTTAGATTAGCCTCAACCAGAGCCAGGGCCTTTTCAACACTGGCTCCGACCTGGTGGAACGCTCTGTCTCATGAGACCAGGGCCCTGCAGGATCTGATTTCTTTCCTCAGTGCCTGTAAGACAGAGTTGTTCCACCTGGCCTTTGTCTTAGAATCAGTTTGATTCCCTCCCCCTCTTTCTTTTTCCTTTCTCCTCCTGTGAAGAGGCTGCATCCTAATGTTTTAATGTTGTATCTTAATCTTTTAAATTGTATTTTAATCAACTTGTTTTTATTATTGGTTGTTAGCCGCCGTGAGCCCGGTTTTGGCTGGGGAGGGCGGGGTATAAATAAAAAATTATCATTATTATTATTATATGTACATTTATACATTTGCTATCATTTAAAACAGAAATAATAATTACTGTCATTTAAACAGCTGCTAACTCCCAGTTTGAGGACCCTGGTCCTCTCCCCAGCCCCAAGCAATTTTTTTCTGGTCCTCCAAGAGCCTACCAATTTCGATAATAGCAGTAAAAAGAGGTTGGGGGAATTAAAATGGAACTGGGATGGAACAGAACTCGGTTCTGGCACTTCTCAGGTGGGCACCATTGCCATTCTGAGAGAACAAGGGAGGCATTCATGGTGAGTTCCGGCACCTCTTTTTCTAGAAAAGCAGTGCTGATTTTGAACGCATGAAAATAATGTTGGGAAGCCTTAAACATACTAATGTTTTCCATTGCAGGTCCCACCACCGATGCTCAGGCAAAGGGGGACGTCACAAGGACAACGGCCAGTTTTTAGTCTAGATCTGAAAGATGCCCACCAAGAAATGGCTTCCGCTGGCCATCCTTTTCAAGCTCAGTAAGTTCAAGGACTTTAAATACGCTCCGTCATTTCCCTTGTTATCTCTCCATTTGCAGCTCCTTCGGAACGCGGGTGACCAGCCCGCAGCATGGATGCCACTAGTCAGTCAGTCAGTTTTATTGCACATAGCCAAAGGCTGCCGCAATGTACACAGAATCATTCAACAATTAAAATAAAATATGCTGGATTAATACAAAAAACTTAAAACATTTATATTATCAAGACATTACCTACTCTAAACAGAGCTATAGTAAAGGTAAAGGGACCCCTGACCATTAGGTCCAGTCGTGACCGACTCTGGGGTTGCGGCGCTCATCTCGCTTTATTGGTCGAGGGAGCCAGTGTACAGCTTCCGGGTCATGTGGCCAGCATGACTAAGCTGCTTCTGGCGAAACAGAGCAGCACACGGAAACGCCGTTTACCTTCTCGCCGGAGCGGTACCTATTTATCTACTTGCACTTTGACGTGCTTTAGAACTGCTAGGTGGGCAGGAGCTGGGACCGAGCAACGGGAGCTCACCCCGTCACGGGGATTCGAACCGCCAACCTTCTGATCAGCAAGCCCTAGGCTCTGTGGTTTAACCCACAGCACCAAGCGCGTCCCAAACAGAGCTATAAAAGTACCTTAATATACAGAGACATTAATTGTCACATGGCCACTAATATATTAAAAAATAATGTTAATTAATACAATGTGCAATTATATTCAGAGTTTGGTGATAAAGATAGAATATAGCTTGATGTAGATAGGTTCAAATAAATTCATCTCCTTTACAGTTGGTGGCTACCTTGGCTATATAATTTGCTCTAATTTTCCTAGCGGCAGTTGCAAAGAGTGCTACACACCAGGTCACATACTTATCTGTGTCTGCGAGGAGATATAAAATCATCCCAGCGCTTGAGCCACTGCTGTTTACCAGGAAGTCACCTCCCTGCCACTTTGCCCCTGCCCCTCTCCTTCCTGGTAAGCAGCAGCAGCAGCGACTCAGACACTGGGAGGTCAGGTGAGCACTGATTCCCCCACCGTGCTGTAACCTATTGATGGCTGCCACAACAGACATGGGGAGCAGGGCTTTGTGGCACAACTGAACAGGGTCAGGAGAACAGGACCCGGCTATGCTGTGCTCTTGCCTGCCTATCCCACACTGTGTCATTGCCCGTTCCCTGACGCAGAAGCCCAGATAACCTCCATACTTTGGTCCTGTGGCACACACTTACCCAAAATGGTACTGTTCACTACTCACTTTCGGATCTTACTATGTAGTTTCTTTTTGTCAATCCTCTATTAGTTTTTCCAGAAAACAATTTTTCAGACTGGTTATGGATCCTTTTTTTCAAGCCCTAGAGGTCTGCAGCCAAAGATTTGGCTGCTTATTTCAGTCTCCTCTCACCTCGTACAGTGGTACCTCGGGTTAAGTATTTAATTCGTTCCAGAGATCCGTTCTTAACCTGAAACTGTTCTTAACCTGAAGCACCACTTTAGCTAATGGGGCCTCCTGCTGCTGCCGCACTGCCGGAGCACGATTTCTGTTCTAACCCTGAAGCAAAGTTCTTAACCCAAGGTACTATTTCTGGGTTAGCAGAGTCTGTAACCTGAAGCGTCTGTAACCTGAGGTACCACTATACTGCTTTCTTGGTATTCGTGTCCCCTCAGCTTCCTTGCATAGTTTACTTGCCTCTCAAGTGATCCCTGGGTCTGGAATGAGGGTCGGGCATTGCCTTCGCTTCAACTATGTTCTTTGTCCTATGCTAGGGATGGGCAAATCTATCCAGTTTCTCTCAGTTCTTCTTTTTTCCCCGATTTTAAATTTAGTTCTCCACATTTCCTCATCTGTTTGCTATTTAAAAAAGAGAGGAAGTGAAGAAAAAGTCATCAAGAGATTTAATGAGCATTTTAGTGCAAATGTCTCCTAAAATGCACATTTTTCTATGAAACTTTGCCTAATATACACATTTTTTTGCATTCCAGCTTTCCTTAATATGATGCATCATATGTTATTTTCACAAATAGATGCTTTTTGTATACACTTTACCCCAGTACAGTGGTACCTCGGGTTACAAATGCTTCGGGTTACAAACGCTTCAGGTTACAGACTCCGCTTAATGCGGAAGTAGTACCTCAGGTTAAGAACTTTGCTTCAGGATGAGAACAGAAATCATGCGGTGGTGGCACGGCAGCAGCGGGAGGCCCCATTAGCTAAAGTGGTACCTCAGGTTAAGAACAGTTTCAGGTTAAGAACGGACCTCCGGAATGAATTAAGTTCTTAACCTGAGGTACCACTGTATATGAGTTTTTGTACAAATTAATTGGCTGGAGAATTGCATTGCAAAATTCAAAGATGTGTGGATTTCAAAAGATAGTTCTGCTTTAGTTAACATATTGTTTTGGAAGGTGCAAATTACCGGTAGGTAGGTTTGCCTTGCGGGACGCGGGTGGCGCTGTGGGTTAAACCACAGAGCCTAGGACTTGCCGATTAGAAGGTCGGCGGTTCGAATCCCCGCGACGGGGTGAGCTCCCATTGCTTGGTCCCTGCTCCTGCCAACCTAGCAGTTTGAAAGCACGTCAAAGTGCAAGTAGATAAATAGGTACTGCTCTGGCGGGAAGGTAAACGGCGTTCGCCAGAAGTGGCTTAGTCATGCTGGCCACATGACCCGGAAGCTGTACACCGGCTCCCTTGGCCAATAAAGCGAGATGAGCGCTGCAACCCCAGAGTCGGTCACGACTGGACTTAATGGTCAGGGGTCCCTTTACCTTTACCTTAGGTTTGCCTTGAAATGCAAGCTGCATAAAATTTCTCTCCTAGCTCTGCATAGAACTGAGCCAGCTTCTGTCTTGCTCCGTTCATCCCTTCCATTCCATACCCTGGGTTTCATTTCTTGTTATATAGTATGTGTAGCAGAATCCTTTTTCAGAAAGAATATTAATGTTTAGGGGCTGCCCACTGTATTGTTTCAGTTCTGTTGCATCTATCCTCTTTGCAGTAATAATATCCTTGTGCTAAAAAATTGAGCAACTATTGTGAGACAGATGAGGCTGCCTGGCATTAGAACTGGCCTTAGATGGATAAAAAGCAGGAAAGTGGACTTGCGTCCCAGATAGACATGCAATGGGAAAGAGTGTTGACTTTTAGAAGTGTGTCTTGAGAAGTAAACAAAATAATTGGCAGCTTCCGTGCTTATCTCATCATAAGCGTGGAGCAGGTGTTTCTAAAACTGTATGAACAACATCTCGTTGCAACCTGTACAAACTTCTAAGACACTCACATGCCCCATCATAACAAGTTGAGCCAAGAAGCACTAAGAAGAAGAAGTCTGTAAGGGCCCCAGACCTGTTCAGTGTTTCAGCTGAGAACATGTTTCAACAAGCAAAATCCCTGAAAGGAAAGTTAGCTCAGTGGAAGAAAAATGCTCAAAGTCATTTCAGGCAAGGTCTTTGTCCAAAGCAACTAGATTCCATTTTTCTGGGCTCTCCCAACTTCAATCTGTGTTTGGAAAATGTGGCTATTTATGGGGTTCAGTTAGAACCGGTTGAAGCCTTAGGAATGGTGGGCTTGCCGTCAAGTTGTTGTCATGCCATTTATTACATTTCACATCTCCGGAAATCTAACGGTTGAGGTTTGTTTATTCTCCTCCTCGTTGAAGATCAGAGCCCAGACTTCATTGTAGACTTCACACTGCCCATTAGCTGGGGATGTTTTGAAGTTGAAGGATAACAACATCTGAAGGGCTACAGGTTCTTCATCCCTGTCCTACATAATGACAAATCAGGCATGGGTGCAGGTTTTTTTTAGAAAGATCAGAAGGCAGAGGGTACCACATACTTGCATGTTTTAGCTACCTTTTTTTTTTTTAAAGATATTTATTAGAGTTTAAGTATTACGAAAAGAAAAGAAAAAAGAGAAATACATGCAATGAACAGTTACAAAGCCTCAAAGACAAAGGAAAATACAATAAAACAAAACATCAACAGTACATCAAAACATTAAAAAAAGAGAAAAAACCGAAACATTAAAAAAAACCACAAACCTTTAAAAAAATAGAAGGGGGAAAAAAGCAAAAAAAAAGCAAAAAAGAAACCCCGTATTTTCATATCCATCTCTTTCATTTGCTTATTTCCTCGACTTCCTCACACCTCCTTTTTTGTATTCTAGTTCAATTAATTGTTCCAGCAAGTCCTTTCCCTCTTTCTCAAATTTAGTTCCATAATTTATCTTAACGCAATTTAGCCTTAAATTTACACCTTTACCCAATGTCAATCTATTCATACTTAATTCTTTATAATATTTCTGCTAAAGTCATATAACTTCTTTCCAGCATCCTTCTAACATTCATTAATTTTACAATATTTCTGTAAATATACTTTAAATTTTTTCCAATCTTCTTCCACCGACTCTTCTCCCTGGTCTCGGATTCTGCCAGTCATTTCCACCAATTCCATGTAGTCCATCAGCTTCATCTGCCATTCTTCCCTGGTAGGTAGATCTTGTGCCTTCCAGTGCTTTGCGATAAGTATTCTTGCTGCTGTTGTGGCATACATGAAAAAAACTCTATCCTTCTTTGGCACCAATTGGCCCACCATGCCCAGGAGAAAGGCCTCTGGTTTCTTAAGAAAGGTATATTTAAATACCTTTTTCATTTCATTATAGATCATCTCCCAGAAGGCCTTAATCTTTGGGCACGTCCACCAAAGGTGAAAGAATGTACCTTCAGTTTCATTACATTTCCAACATTTATTATCGGGCAAATGATAAATTTTTGCAAGCTTGACTGGTGTTATGTACCACCTGTAAATCATTTTCATTAAATTCTCTTTTAAGGCATTACATGCCGTAAACTTCATGCCAGTGGTCCATAACTGTCCCCAGTCAGCCATCATAATATTATGTCCAACATCTTGTGCCCATTTAATCATAGCAGATTTCACCATTTCATCTTGAGTGTTCCATTTCAACAGCAAGTTATAGCACGTTTTAGCTACCTTATAGGGAAGACCGTATCAGATTAATTCCATGCACATTTGTTTGTTTGTTTGTTTGTTTTATACCTCACCTTTCTCCCAGTGCAGGACCCAAGATGGCTCACAGCATGAGCTAAGCACTTCCCCCCTCCAAAAATTAGGGGAAATATGTGTGCGTCTTATGGAGTGAATGCAGGCTCCATGGCTTCAGTGATAGCAACGCGAAGCCTCCGAAGCGCAGTGGGAGTGCTCCCGCCGCGCTCCGGAGGCTTCACGTTGCTCTCCCTCTTGCTCTCCTGGCTTCACTTCGCTGGAGAGACACTGCGCAGCTTTCCCTCTCTGCGCAGCGCCCCTTCAGCGAAGCAGGAGGAGAAGTGGAAGGGGCTCCGTTTCTCCTCCTGCTTCGCTGAAGGGGGCTGCGCAGAGAGGGAGAGAATTTGTTTTTCTTGTTCTCCTCCTCTAAAACAAGGTGCGTCCTATGGTCGGGTGCATCCTATAGAGCGAACAATACGGTACCTATCAGTTATACATATTAAAGCACATGTAAAGTACTAAACTGTAGCTTATTCCTGTATTTTTCCATCTATAAGATACCCCCATGTATAAGACACCCCCCCAATTTTGGGGGACTCAATTTTAAGAAAATGAGGGGAGATGGCCCAAAGTTGTTGAGCTTCTTCCCCCATGTAGCTGCGGGCAGGAAACACTCCCTAGATCGTTTCCTGCTCACTGCAGCATTGGGGGAAGTTGCGTTCCTGCCAACTGGCTGGCTGGCAGGGGTACCGCTTCTCCCCCCCATTCCACGATCCGTGTATTGGACGACCCCAGTTTTTTGACATGATTTTTGGTCAAAAGACTTCGTCTAATACACAGAAAAATACGGTATTTCTCTCCATATGAGACTGAACGTTTGAGTTTTGTTTGGAGATAATAAAAAAAATTCCTAGTGCCCTTCACAGATTGCTGAAGGCTAAAAAGAAGCACACTAAATGTGTTTGGCACCTCCCCACACAAAAAGACCCCTCGAGATTTCATAGAATCATAAAGTTGGAAGGGACGCACAAGGGTAATCTAGTCAAAATGCCTGCAATGCAGGAATCTCAGCTAAAGCATCCATGACAGTTGACCATTCAACCTCTGCTTAAAAACCTCCAAGGAAGGAAAGTCCACAACCTCCTGAGGGAGAACGTTCCACTGTCGAACAGCTCTTACTATCAGAAAGTTCTTCCTTTTCATTTTCCATTTTTTTTATTTTGACAAAGTAATAAGAATAAATAAAAAAGAATAAAATGTGTACCCCACTCCCAAGGCCCTTCCACTGTAACTATCCAACCTCCTGAAATTTCAACACCTCTTTGAAAGTGCTTTAAAGCTATCCTGGGTGTGCAGACTTTGATCTTCTTATTTCTTTGAGATTCCAACGCGGAGACCAAGAGCTATCAGACTGATGATCTTATTTCCCATAGCCTAAAGCCATGTGCTTTGAAAGGTGGATTCTCAACAGCTGCACACAAGAAGCTCCTTGACGGCCAGAGGTTGCCCGGAGAGGAAACTATCATAAAGACGTGTGGCAGCCTGGCAAGCTCCTGCCTTCGCTCCTTGTTGTCACATAAGTGCCAGTCCAAATAACATTTACTATGCTTCATCTTTCTTTTGTGGACAGCCCTGCTGATAGACTTCCTGCTTGGCCAGAATCCCTGTGAAAATGGTTTCTGTCACCAGCCTGTTGGAGATCTACTTGTGGGTCGCGGTGACAGCCTAACAGCTTCATCCACATGTGGACTGTTTGAGCCTCAAAAATACTGCATTATCGGCTACCTGGAGGTGAGTTTATTTTATATATCGCTCCAATGTTTAAATGTGAAATAGCCCTAGAGCAGGCTTCCTCAACCTCGGCCCTCCAGGTGTTTTGAGACTACAATTCCCATCATCCCTGACCACTGGTCCTAGCTAGGGATCATGGGAGTTGTAGGCCAAAAACATCTGGAGGGCCGAGTTTGAGGAAGTCTGCCCTAGAGAGTCTGTAACATCCAGCCAGAGTCCTCTTCCAGTTTACGCCTTCTTTAAACCGGCTTTCTAAGAGCATGTGGGGAGCTTCTTGAGTTTGATTGGGAAAATGCTCACTGCTTCCACAACCTGCCTGACAACCTGTCTTGTCTTGTCCGGTTTGTTTCGATGCTTTGTTGGCCTGGATGGAGAATGGTGTGTGTGTGTGTGTGTGTGTGTGTGAATCTTTGTGCGGCTTGGATGTATCTGTTCGTGCAGAGGAGTCACCCAGTTTTGCATCTGAGCCCCTCCCCATCCCCCAGCGCCATGTGTCCTGCTGTTCCAAAGACTACCTACGATGACATTGCGGCTCACTGGCTGAAAACTGTCCCCGGTCTCAGCTGCACAGCAAATGATTTTTGGAAGGGGGAAGCTTTTCTAAAGTGAGTTTGATTGGGAAAATGCTCACTGCTTCCACAACCTGCCTGACAACCTGTCTTGTCTTGTCCAGTTTGTTTCGATGCTTTGTTGAAATCCCTATTTATTTTTGCATTATTCAGAAGTACACAACGTTGTGACCAAAAACTGCTGAAGTGGTTTGGAATAAATACTTGCAGAGTTTTCTTCGAAGTGAAATGCTCCATCTACAGCGCTGAACTTGCATATGTATTAGAGCTTCTGGATCAGGGGTGTTGGAAATTTATAATTTCTGCTAGATTAAAACCATGTATTGATTCCCCCCCCCCCTTCAGCGTGGTTAAAAGAGCAAAAGAAAACAAAGCATTTGCAGGAGGACTTGCGAGCTCAGGAATCAATGCTACCTGGTAAACTTTGCTAAGCAGGCATGCAGATGCTTGTCACATTACCTTTTGCTTAGAAAGGAGGTAGCACCAGGTAATACCTGTCTATGCACACCTGGAGGGACTCCACCTTTTGCAAATGCTCATTTGGTGTCTCAGTCCTATAAATAGGCCTGAAAACCGAATGGTGCTAAAAATGCAAGAGGCAGTTGCAATACGTCTCATGCCCGGGTTGTGCCTACAGTACTCGTGGCTGTGTGCTAATGTTTGTTTTCGAGGCACTGAGTTTTATGTCCACACAGAACACAACAGCCCATGGGAACATATGCTGTGCACACATATTACCTAAATTAACCTGAGAAGGGAGGCTGGGGGAAGAGCACCAATAGCTCTTTGAAGTGTGATTTCCTCCCCTAATGATCATTAGTAGCAAACCTACTAATGATCAATTCATTGGACGACTGTCAGTATATTTGCTGTCAGATACTGCGATGTCTCAAGTGCGGCCAATTTAACTGATGGGCGGTAGGCTCAGAACAGAGGAAACGTCGTACTATTTCATGCTAGTATATCATTAACATATAGAATTTACTACTGCAAGATGTGGAGATGGCCAGTAGCTTACACAGCTTTTAAAAAGGGCTAGATAAATTCATTGCAGGGAAGACTTTCGTGGACTGTTAGTCATGGACCTTTTCTGATAGGAGATGGAGTCTAGCAATAGCCAATAGTTCCCCATCCCTGGTTTAGACAGAAGAACCGAAACTAAGGCTGAATTTAAATTAATGCACCTGAGGCCTGAATAAGGGTGACCATACTTAGAGTTAGCCAAACTGCCAGATATAATAAGACAAAAACCAAAAAGTGTAGTGAAAAAGGAATGGGAGTGCCTAAACGAATGCCTTAAAAGACAAGGTTCGAGGACAGAAATCTGGCTGAGTCTGCAATAACCTTGTGAAGTGAGAGGATAAGAAAGAGGGATATATATTTAGAGGCTAGGATCGAGATGATAAGGAAAACAGGAAGATACAATGAGAGGTAAAGGAAGGTGGAAGCCAACGTTTGTTTTCCTTTCTAGTGTTTATACTATTAATTTGTAAGATTTGGATTTGTTTTTCATATGTTTGTTTTTGTGTATTGTTGTTTTTCGTTTTTTGTTTTCTGTTGTGTGGAAAATACTAATAAAATTTACTTTGAAATAATAATAATAATAAGAGTGACCAGTTGCAAAAGAGGACAGGATTCCTGCACTCTTAATATCTGTGCTGAAGCAGTTATTTAAGCAGGTGTGGGTTGCTCACCTCTTTTGTATCTAGCCAGCCTAGGCCTGACACACCCGAACAAACTGTTGAATACTTTGATTATATGCAAACCTTGAAATATATTCACTGGGCTCCGAAGCTCCATACAGCAGGGATAGGGCAATTTGGCACCCGCCAGGTGTTTTGGACTACAATTCCCATCAGCCCCTGTTAGCATGGCCAGCGGCCAGGAATGATGGGGATTGTAGTCCATGGCATCTGGAGGGCACCATGTTGGCTTCCCCTGCCATAAAGGCTCCACGGACGACGCAGGATCCTATATAGTCCTTTCCCTTTAATGCCGGATAATTTTCAGCGTAATCATGAAAACCACTAAATCAGAACCATACTCGTAAATATGTTATTGGTGCTTGCATGATTAAAACAATTATCTAGGAGGCATTTTGACAATCAAAGCCTAAACTTGTTAAAGAGGCTTTCCGCCCATTCATCCCTGAATAATCCATACATTTAAATTTTGCTGCATCACATTAATCATCCTTGAATGCTTTTAATTTGTCATAAAGGAATTTCTTCCCTAAACTCTGCCTGACTTCAAGGCAAGTGGCTTCCTACGCGGTCCGACACTCAATCATTTGTCACCACTTTAAACTTTTAACTCTTTCCAAGAAAAGAGAGAGAGAAAAAGTTGAGATAAGAATAGTTGATCTTATGACATATCCTTAGGTCTCCTGTTTGGACTAGGAGCACTGAAGGATTGTTGTTTTTTAATCATCCTCAGCTACAGTACAGTGGTACCTCGGGTTACATACGCTTCAGGTTACATACGCTTCAGGTTACAGACTCCGCTAACCCAGAAATAGTACCTCGGGTTAAGAACTTTGCTTCAGGATGAGAACAGAAATCATGCTCCAGCGGCAGCAGGAGGCCCCATTAGCTAAAGTGATTCCTCAGGTTAAAAATGGTTTCAGGTTAAGAACGGACCTCCGGAACGAATTAAGTACTTAACCTGAGGTACCACTGTATAGGCATCTCCCCTGCCCCTTTCAATATAACAAGTTGTAATCAAGGCTCAGGGACGCGGGTGGCACTGTGAGTTAAACTACAGAGCCTAGGACTTGTCGATCAGAAGGTCGCGGTTCGAATCCCCGCGACGGGGTGAGCTCCCGTTGCTCCGTCCCAGCTCCTGCCAACCTAGCAGTTCAAAAGCACCTCAAAGTGCAAGTAGATAAATAGGTACCGCTCCAGTGGGAAGGTAAATGGCGTTTCCGTGCACTGCTCTGGTTCGCCAGAAGTGGCTTAGTCATGCTGGCCACATGACCCGGAAGCTGTACACCGGCTCCCTCAGCCAATAAAGCAAGACGAGCGCCGCAACCCCAGAGTCGTCCGTGACTGGACCTAACCGTCAGGGGTCCCTTTACCTTTAAATCAGGGCTCAGACTTCCTGTCTGAGGTCAAGTATAACTGAGTCTGTTGCTGTTTGCAGCCTGATCTGATGCATGCTTATTCAGAAATATTAAGCCCTATTGGTTTCAGTGGTCTACACGCTTAAGTAAGTGTGCATAGGACTGTAGCTTTAAGCTTATTCAGTACTAAGCCCCACTGCATACAATGGAACTTTCCCTATAAACTCCAAGCAACACATTTCAGTATTTCCTACACTTTTCAGCAGCAGATAAATATCCCCAGCTAAGCTACTTCCCTCTGTACAGGCCGGTGCACAGAAATCAGTACTGGAGAAAGGAGAATTAGTGAACAAGGACCGGTCTAATCTCTTATCTGGGCTTCAGTGCCCCCTTCTTTCACTGGGGGGGGGGGGTTGTTGGTCAGATTTATCCCTTTCGTTTTTCGAGAAGCCCCATCCACCCCAAACACTTAAAGCAACCTCTTGCCTCTGTTTGCAATCTAGGAAGCCCGCTATGTACGGTCCATCTCCCCATTCCTCCCATCATTGCTCCAAGAATCTCCGATGCTCAGAGCTAACTTAGATGCTTGCCAGTTCTCGGAATAGCATCTCAACAATGTCAGTACAGTGGTGCCTCGGGTTACATACGCTTCAGGTTACAGACTCCGCTAACCCATAAATAGTACCTTGGGTTAAGAACTTTGCTTCAGGATGAGAACAGAAGTCATGCTCCGGCAGCGGGAGGCCCCATTAGCTAAAGTGGTGCTTCAGGTTAAGAACAGTTTCAGGTTAAGAACAGACCTCCAGAACGAATTAAGTACTTAACCCGAGGTACCACTGTAGTTGGCGTTGCTTGCTGTCTGATCCTGTACTGCTGCTTCAGTTGTCCACCGGGCACAAGTTACTGGTAGCCATAATAACCATTCATCTTGCCCACCATTCTTTTTCTAGGATGAGCAGAAATGTTTCACCTGTGATTCCAGATACCCGTATAATCCAGTTTTCCAGGCTGAGAGTCACTTAATTGAAAATGTTATCACAACTTTTGAGCCAGATCGAAAGAAGTGGTGGCAGTCTGAAAACGGTGAGTGGCTTTTCATTCGTGTTCGTTTCTTAGACTCTTTGAATTTACTGTGACCTCCAGCCGCATTATAGAGGGGGGTTCAAAATGGGGGGGGGGTAATATCGTGAACGGATGATTCAGATATTGTAAACAAGTAATTGGAAACAGGTTTTTAAAAACATCTCCCCTCACCACCACCACGGAAAGGGTAAATCTTGATTAAAGCTGAAGGGAGGCTCCCATGTTTATGCTCAAAATGAGTGAATATTAAAAAGAAACCTTGCATACGTGAGCATAAACTCACCATAAACACCTGGCTGGAAACAGCCAGAGGTCATTTCCAGATGACTTGTTTATGGAGCATTCATCCTGATTTGTTTGCACAAAGTTTTACAAGGAGGTTATTCTACATCAGCTGTTTATTGAGCATTTATTCTGAACTTTACCTCAGGATGAGAACAGAAATTGCACAGCGGAGGCGGCAGCAGGAGGCCCCATTAGCTAAAGTGGTACCTCAGGTTAAGAATGGTTTCAGGTTAAGAATGGACCTCCGGAACGTATTAAGTTCGTAACCAGAGGTACCACTGTACAACGTCAGGCTCCTCATAAGCTGGTGCCTCTGCTAGGTTACAACAGTGGAGAGTTATTTTGCCCTCACTTCCTGCTCCTGAGCTTCCCATGTGCATCTGGTTGGTTGTGTGAAAAACAAGGTTGTGGACCAAGGTAGGCTTTTGGTCTGATCCAGCCGTGTTCCACCTAATGTTCTTTCGTATAGTTTGCCATATCCTACACTCATCAGATAAAATAGCTAATTTGTACTACTTAACACTTTTTTCATTCCATTTCAGGTGTTGACCATGTCAGCATCAGGCTGGATTTAGAAAATCTGTTTCAGTTCAGCCACCTTATCCTGACTTTCAAGGTACCCTGCACATAACTACATAACCATGTAATATTTATCGTATTTTTCGCTCTATAAGACGCACCAGACCACAAGACGCTCCTAGTTTTTGGAGGAGGAAAACAAGAAAAATAATATTCTGAATCTCAGAAGCCAGAACAGCAAGAGGGACCACTGCGCAGTGAAAGCAGCAATCCCTCTTGCTGTTCTGGCTTCTGGGATAGCTGTGCAGCCCGCATTCGCTCCATAAGACGCACACACATCTCCCCTTACTTTTTAGGAGGGAAAAAGTGAGTCTTATAGAGCAAAAAATACTGTAAATTGATTTATAGACTAGTGACTTTAATTAAACCATGTAAACTCCTTTGGAAAATCAAGCCATCTGAATTGTTGACTAGGAAATGTGTTCAAGGAGTTTCACAGATGTGCAGTGTATGTTGTTGTTTAATGTGCTATCTGTGTGTTGTGGCTAAAGTACTTGTGCTTAAATCCTCACCTGCCCGTGAAGCTCCCAGGATGATTTGGGGACAATCGCTATTTCTGAGCTTAGATTACCTCAGAGTGTTGTTTTAGGATAAGGATAACCCTTGCATATGCTGTCCTTTAGAGTTTAAGTAACAGTCAGATGGAAGCATTGGTTATTATGTGAAGGATTGGCTATTATGTGATAGATATTGGACTTCAAATCTTCGTACTTTGTTAATCTTAATGAGGAAGTCATCTGGAGGTTTGGGTTGAAATGTCATCAGTATGCAGATGACACTCAACTTTGCATCTGTTTTCCATCTCCTCATCCTAAAGAGGCGGTTGAACTTCTGGATTGGCACCTTGAGGCAAGTTTGGGTTGGAAACTGAGATTAATCCAGATAAGATAGAAGTGCTGTGGGTGGGGAAAACCCAGATGAAGGATTGTTATGAGTATATTCCCCGCAAGGATCAAATTTGCATTTTAGCAGTGCTGTTGAGGCTACCAGGCAACAGCAGTAGCTGGGTTGGTTTTTATCAGCTTCAGCTCCTTTGCCTTCTCAAGAGAAAATGGACAGTGTCTCACTTTATCCACACACTATTGATAGCCAGGCCTGACTACTACAATGTACTCTGCGTGGGGCAGTGTTAGAAACTGAGACGTGAAAGCTAGGAGCTAAATGGCACCTTAAACCGAGGTTGTGGGTGCAACAATGGAATGTGCAGGCACACTTTTTTAATATATAACAAGAATACAGTGCTGACAATGAATGAACTGCAGCTAAAATATTATGGTCATTTTTCACATGGTCTAGTCCTTCCCCTGCCCACCCCCCTAATATTCTTAAGAAGGTCTCTTCTCCAGTCTTTGCAGAGTAGCTGGAAGTGGGGAGGCAGAAAAAGGTCCTTTTCCCTTTCCACTCTGCAGTTTTAATTGGAAATCTTAGGCGCCTTATGGAACATATTATATCTATATTGGACCAATGCCACTGATTACAATGGCATTTCCAGACCTAATTTAAAGTGCCGGTGATGAACTTCAAAGCCCTGAAGAGTTTGGGACCCAGTTATTTAAAGAACTGTTTAAATTAGCCAACCCATGCCTTAAGATCTGCTTCATAGACCTGCCAACAAAGAAAATTAGGCTGGCAGGCACATGGAATAGGGCCTTTTCGCTGTTCAAACCAGAGAAGCCCATCCCTCAATCCTTACAAGTATTGTGAAGACACAACTTTTTCTCATGGCATTCAGTGGTGAACTGTAACCTGAGATGTCGAAATGGTGTTGTGATCTTGTTTCGTATGTTTAAATTACACTGGACTACCCCCCCTCGCTTTGCTGGCTTTTATTGGTATTAAGAAATAGATGTTTTAAGTGGCTTTGAATTCTGTTTTTATTGGTTATGTTTTGATGTGTATTTTGTAACAATTTTGCGAAGAATGTCTGTTGAGATGCAGGTAATGTTAAAAAAGAAACAAATGAAAACCTTGTTCCTGATGAGTTCCAACCACGGGCAGTCTATGGCAAGCCAGTCATGTGCATCCACTGATAAGCATATTATTATTATTATTATTATTATTATTATTATTATTTCATTGTAAATAATAATAATAATAATAATAATAATAATAATAATAATAATAAAGTTACTTATATCCCGCCCTCTCCAGCCGAAGCCGGGCTCAGAGCAGCTAACAACAGTAAAATGCTACAACATTCTAATATCATTTCATTATAAAATTAATTCAAATCAGATTAATGGCAACCATCGGGCTAGAGTTCTGTGAGGCTTGCCATTTCAGTGGCTTTTCATCATAGCAGCAATAAATAGGAATTTTATATCTTTTATAAAACACATTATTTAAGAGAGTCACTTTCTCTAACATGAAACCAATGTTAACACAACTGGGAATTTAAAATTAACATAACTCTTAGATAATTTGGGTTTGGACATGGAGCTGAGGAAAGAAAATATATCGCTGGGTAGCTTCGCTATCATTTAGCGAATGCTCGAAAAACATTTGTAGTGACATGTCAGAATCTGAATCCTGCCCGAGAAAAGCTCACTATTAATGAGGACACATCTGGGAGTCCACAGATTCAGGTTTTCCCCTGGTGCCACTGAGGACTGAAGTGGTCCTTATGGTGGGAGTGATCTGAATGAAGTTCTCTCTCTTCACAGACATTCCGGCCTGCAGCAATGTTGGTGGAACGCTCCACAGATTATGGTCAAACCTGGAAAGTGTTTAGATATTTTGCGCAAGACTGTGCTACTTCTTTCCCTGATATTCCTTCGAGGCCAGCCACCACTGTTGGAGATGTTGTTTGCGACTCAAGATATTCAGATATCGAGCCCTCCACTGAAGGGGAGGTATGCCTGTTCTTTGACTTCATTTCATCGTAAGGATTTAGTCTTAATGTTGATTTCTGCTTCAGTGGTGTAGTCCTTAGCTATGCATTTCTTATGTAAGAACATATTCCAGTTACCGTATTTTTCTGTGTATAAGACGACATTTTTTCCTTAGAAATAATAGGCAAAAATTGTGGGTTGTATTATACACGGATAGCAAAGGGGGGACAGGCGATTGGTGGCAGCAGGCAGCAGGAGATTGGGAGCGGCAATTGGGCGTGTGATTAGTTGCTGGCAATTTGCTGTGGCTGTGGCAATTGGGCGTTGATTGTTGGCAGCTAGTGTATAGACGATTGGTGGCCGTGGCAATATGTGCGATTTTCACTGGCGGGCATGCTGTAGAGCGATTGGCGGCTCAGTCCCCACCCCAAAAAGCTGAACAACTCTAGGCAATATCGCCCCAATTTTTTGTTGTTGCGGTCCCAAAAAATAGGGGTCATCTTATACATGGGGGCATGTTATACACGGAAAAATACGGTAAGTCGTTTACTTTTGGGGGCATGTTATACACGGAAAAATACGGTAAGTCGTTTACTTTTACAACGCCAGTATAAATCTTCATTGCATTTCCACAGGTTGTTTTTAAAGCTCTGGATCCCAGCTTTGAAATAGAAGATCCCTACGCCCCATACATCCAAGGTAGTTTGGAGTTTCATAATGCCTTTTAAAATTCTTTTGCTTTCATACAAAATACTAATGCAGAAATAGCCAAGATCCAGATATTGTTGGTCTCGAACTCTGATCTCCCCTGACCACTGGCTAGGCTGCCTGGGGCTGATAGGAGTTGGAGTCCAACAATATCTGGAATAATACCACCTTGGCTACCCCTAAATGTATACTGTCATGGCAGTCTGCTGCCTTCAGCGAAGATTGACATGTTTACATCTATGGTAGAGCTACTATACTTGGGTATTTTAAGTGGAAAGGGCCAAAGCTCAGTAGCAAAGGATGCTTTACACTGGGTGTGATGAACCTTTAACCCTCCAGATGTTGCTAAACTACAACTCCCATCATCCCTGGCCATTGGTCATGCTTGCTGTGGCTGATGGGAGTTGTAGTTCAGCAACAAGTGGGCCAAATTTTCCCTACACCTGCTTTACACATAGAAAGTACCTAGTTGAATTTTGTGATGGAGCAAGGTGGAAAGGGTGGAGAAGACTCTGGAGGGCCATGGGCCATCTTAGGCATGGTGGGGGCAAATGTCTGACTTGGTATATAAGGCAGCATTGTACGTTCACATTGTTAGCAAATCACATAAATAAAACACACGGTTCAGAGAGAAATGGGGAAAAAACCACTTTACTGCTCAAAACTGAACAAAAACGGCGTGGAACTTGAGGAGAAAGAAGCAGAGAGGTCTTGCCTTTCTCAGTTCAGACCTTGTACATAGCAGGGAGACATCCAATCAGAACATGCGCTACCTCAGCAAAGACCATGCCACTCTGCCTGGTTGCTAAGCAACACCTCCGCCTCCACCCTCTAATAACAGAATTAACCCTTAAGTCATACCCTGAATGATCTCTGCTGTTGTGCTTGAATTGCATCAACTCAATGTTGAGGCCAATTAACCAATTATTTCTTGTCCTTGCTCACAGAGCTTATTACCTTAACAAACCTGAGAATAAACTTTACTAAGCTTCACACTCTTGGAGATACTTTACTCGGACAAAAGCGGCATGATCCTCTGGAAAAATACTACTATGCGCTTTACGAGATGATAGTTCGCGGAAGCTGTTTTTGCAATGGTCACGCCAGCTACTGTGGCCCAGTGCAAAATCTGAGGGGTGATGTTTTCCATGAGCCTGGAATGGTACGTCACAAATCTTCTAATTCTTGACACTTTATTAGAGGCAAAAAAAATCCAGCTTCTGTAAGGTACTGCAGAGATATTCCTAAGAGTAATTAGATCATATTTGGCTAATAGCAGGGAAATGCCACAGCTGTAATTATGCGGATATAATGCAGTTAATAGCCAGTGCTGTGTGTAGACTTGAATTGTTTATAGATAAATGCAATAATTCTTAACTTGCCTAGAATAGCTTGTATAAGAAAGAAAGAGCGAGGGAAGTGACCAGTGATTTAAAAATGTAAAAATTATTCCTCTACAAATGCAACCTGCAGCAAAATGTTCCTGCGTGAAGTGCTCCTGTTCATGGTGCCAGCCAGCCAGTCACGAATGCCCTCTCCCAACATACTCCATTCCATTAATTAAGTTTTCCTGTTCCCTTCTGTAACACTACTACTAAAAGTAAGATTGTGTCTGCACTATTCCTTTGAAGCACATTGAAAGCCTATTTCTCTACTCCCCCACCCCCTGCCGAATTCTGAACACTATAATTTTACCCCTCACAGAGTTACAGTTCCAGCAACCCATAAAAAACTACAGTGCCCAGAATCCTTTGAGGGAGAAAATGTGCTTTGAATGTGGTTTAAAAGCATAGCATGTATCAAGCCTAAATCGGCATTCTGTGGGCCCTGATCATGCTTGGTTTTCATTGGACTGCTTTGGGGTCATCTCCCAACACCACCATTTTGTACTTCTACAGGGGGGTTTCTCCAACCTTGCTGATAATGACCCTTTTTTGTATGTGTTGATGGCCAGGTCAGATCAGAAGAATCTTTATTTTCATCAGCCACTAGCCATAGCAATAAAGTAAAAAAAAAAAAAATGTACTGAAGATAGAGGTAGAAACTTAACTATACAAAATACATTTTGGAGGTTTACATCAATAAGGTGAGCAGTTCCCCTTTTAGCTGCCAGAACTGAGAGCTGACTGTGATCCAGCAGAGATCTTGGAATTCCCCAATTATGATGCTGCCTATGTGAGTGTAGATTGGACTGATTACCTTCGGAAAAAGTTGCTTTTATAAAAAAGACGATAAAGATTTGGATAAGAAGCAGTGAACAGTATGCGACAAACATAATCCACAAGGTTCTTCACCTTGGGAAACCTTCCATTTTTGTGGGCGAGAAAAATTGGTGCAAATCCTTGTGGACGTCTGAGAGCACTGCTGCTAAATTGCCAAGATCATGTCGCTTGGCTAGATGTCTCTTGCTCAGAAGATGTGTTGTGCAACACTGGAACACTTCTGTTGAAGCCTATCTGAAGGACCATATCTTTGAGAAAAAAACTCAACAACTTTGGGGGGTAAAAAAAAACAAAAAACTCAACTTCAATCCTTAAAAAAGGTCAACAACTTTGGTCGGCCCTCACGGCCCTTCACTTCATCAAATCTGGCCCTCTTTGAAAAAAGTTTGGGCACCACTGAGCTAGTCCAACCCCCTCAATGTAGGCACATGCAGCTGTCCCATTCGGGGATCGAACCTGCAGCCTTGGTGTTCTCAGCACCACTCTCTAACCAACTGAGCTATGCACACCCAGTTAATTTCTGCAGGACATGGACAAGAGACATTTCTGTTGAATCACATCCCAGGAAAGAAAAGCACGGATGATAACTGTGTGTTTTAAATTTGTTGTTGACATGCTGCAGGTCCATGGGAGCTGCCTCTGCCAGCACAACACAGACGGCTCGTCCTGTGAGAGGTGCAAAGATTTCTACAACGATGCTCCCTGGAGGCCAGCAGAAGGATCGCAGGAAAATGCTTGCCAAAGTACCTCAAAGTGATTTACTTCGTTGTTATCAGTCTTGCAAGTAGCAATTGGCCATCGCCGTGCGGTGCTTGGAAGTGCTGTGCATTGATAGGCTGAACTCTCTGTTGAAAGTGCCTCTCCACTTAAGAGCTATCCACGGTTCCTCATGCAAAGTTATTGAAGCTAGAGTAATAATAATAATAATAATAAGGCAGTCAGCAGGCAGATAGGGTCTCAGCCTACGTACCAGATGGAGCTGGTAAACAGCTGCCCTGGGCACAGATTTGACCTGTGCCTCCATGGACAGCTGTGAGTCCAAAATGACTCCCAGGCTGCACACCTGGTCCTTCAGGGGCACAGTTACCCCATTCAGGACCAGGGAATCCTCCACACCTGCCCACCTCCTGTCCCCCAAAAACAGTACTTTTGTCTTGTCAGGATTCAGCCTCAATCTGTTAGCCGCCATCCATCCTCCAACTGCCTCCAGACACTCACACAGGACCTTCACCGCCTTCACTGGTTCTGATTTAAAAGAGAGGTAGAGCTGGGTATCATCCGCATACTGATGAACACCCAGCCCAAACCCCCTGATGATCTCTCCCAGCGGCTGCATATAGATGTTGAAAAGCATGGGGGAGAGGACAGAACCCTGAGGCACCCCACAAGTTAGAGCCCAGGGGTCTGAACACTCATCCCCCACCACCACTTTCTGAACACGGCCCAGGAGGAAGGAGCGGAACCACTGTATGACAGTGCTCCCAGCCCCTCGAGATGGTCCAGAAGGATGTTATGGTCGATGGTAGAATTCAGAGTCTGTTTTTCATATACTTGGATGAACATACCGTTAAGGGATTGGGTTCACGGTGTCCCTGTTCCTGTCTACATCATACGTATGCCTCTGTTTTTGTCTTCTGTTTCAGAGTGTGAGTGCAATGGTCATTCTGAAAGCTGCCACTTTGATATGGCCGTGTACCTTTCTAATAACCGCATCAGTGGCGGGGTATGCGAAGATTGTCAGCATAATACCATGGGGCAGCACTGTGATCGCTGCAAGCTTTTCTTTTATCAAGACCCAGAGAGGACAATTTCGGACCCTCATGCATGTATCCGTAAGTGTGTGACCTTCCTTAGATGATGACCCATAGAGCTGGATTCAGGTCTCAGTTAGTCGAATGCCATTCCTACTGAAAGCAACGATTTACTTGTCCCATTGATCTCGATGGGATCTAAATTCAGTTTGCACAGTCTGGATCCAACTCGTGTCATTTGCTTAGGTAAAGGGACCCCTGACCATTAGGTCCAGTTGTGGCCGACTCTGGGGTTGCGGTGCTCATCTCGCTTTATTGGCTGAGGGAGCCGGTGTACAGGTCATGTGGCCAGCATGACTAAGCTGCTTCTGGCGAACCAGAGCAGCGCACGGAAACGCCGTTTACCTTCCCGCCGGAGCGGTACCTATTTATCTACTTGCACTTTGACGTGCTTTCGAACTGCTAGGTTGGCAGGAGCAGGGACCAAGCAATGGGAGCTCACCCCATCACAGGGATTCGAACCGCCAACCTTCTGATCAGCAAGTCCTAGGCTCTGTGGTTTAACCCACAGCGCCACCTGCGTCCCAAATCAAGTATTTCGTATCGGTGATCCAATATGCTAAACAACAGGGGCCCAGACCAGCAAGTTGTACACGAGCTGATTTAGAAAATGTGGGAAATCTGAACTTGATTAGGAATGATCAGGCACATATGCAATGGGAAACACCTCTGCTTTTAAAGACCTTTTAAGATGCAGAGTACCAAAAAATGAATTCTGGGAGAAAGACATAGGACAACATCCCCTCTAGCCATGAGCGGCCAACGCAAGTGGAAAAATTCTAGAGTGGGGCATGGCTCCATCATAACAGCTTCTTCTGGTTGCCCCATATTTCTAGTGCCGCTTCTGCAGTGGAGAGCCTTTTCTGCCATTTGTGTTACGAAGAGTTGCGGTCTTCCAGGGTTCTTTGTTGCACATGGATCCTCCATAAATAGAAAAGGCTCCCTGCTACAGAACACAGGTAAACTGGAAGGAGCTGTGCAATGGAAGAAGCTAAAGATGCATTCTCATCCCATCTCTGTACTTATATTGCTCCTTTGTGGCTGTATAGCCTGAATAGGGCTCCTCTTTCCTTAAGACAACAAGGTAGGCCCTAAACATGGCCCATATATTTCATTCCACACTCAAATCTTTTTTTCTGGCAAATTATCCCTGTTTCATCATATTCATCCTGTTTGGATTTGGAGGTCCGACTCCACAGGAGTATAAAAATGTGTACAATTTGCACTCCTCGCAATTGTGCTGTTTCATATTCTCTTATAGTCAAGGAGTCGACTGCTCTGTGATATTAATTTCAGACCCTTTCTCTAAGCAAGCATATATTAAATTTGAGCTTTTCACTAAAAGGGTATAGGGGTGAGTTTAGCCGTATCAAGGCTGACTATTGCAATGACTCGCGAACATTTCCGGCCTGTGAATGCTTCCATTTAACTGCTTTCCACTAACATCTGTGACTGCCTATCTGTCCATAGCTTGTGAATGTGACCCTGAAGGTACATTGTACAATGGGCTGTGCGAGGATCGTACAGACCCATTTCTTGGAACCATTGCTGGCCAATGCCACTGCAAGGAAAACGTCGAAGGAGTTCATTGTGACAAGTGCAAGCCAAACTACTATGGGCTGAGTGGAAGTGATCCTCTGGGCTGTCAGCGTATGTTTTTCTTTCTTTCTTTCTCCTTCCCCTCCTCCCCATTAAAGGCTTTGAGTATCAGAACACACCTGCCTTAAAACTGTGGCTCAGTCTGTACGTCACATTAAGCTGTAGTTTGAAACAAACCTTGGTTCAAGGTGTTGGCAAATGCAAGCATTCTGGTGAACGCTGCTTAACGTTTGCGTGGTATTCCTCCCCTGCTCCTGCAGGAGAAACGCAAACTGCAAGCCCAGGTCAAGGCAATGTGAGAAGCCAGACTCTTGCTTGTTTCATTGTGGTGTAGCAGGAGCACCACATGAAGACACTAGTACGCAGCTCGTTCGCATTAAACTATGGCTTGCTGCAAACTATGGTTTAACCAGGCCATAATCATTTCATTCGTTCAGTACTGCAACCAAGGGATTGTAGAACTTTTTTTTCCCCTTAAAGCAAACGCTGTATTATAAAACTCAGAGGAAATGAAGGGGGGAAAGGATCTTTTACATCCCCTAGCTGGGCATTTTACCCTAGCTGCCAATTGCAAAAGTGTCAGAAATGCATAACAAATGGAAGTCCATTGTATTCCATGGCTTTTTCAAAACTATATATTGTTATGCACACCCGTTTCTTGAGTGGTAAGAGAGGTCAGGTGTCCTGCCAGCACATCCCTTGGGATTTGTGTCCCTGGAATGAAGGTTGCTGGAGGCAGAGGGTGTTTTCTGTCTTAGAAGGTTTATTTCTACTGAGGGCTCATCCCCGCTGCATGTGAAGGGAGCCTCACAGAGATGGCGATTCTGCTTTGTGTCTTTTCAGCCTGCAGCTGCAACCCTTCAGGAAGCTTGTCTTTCTCTGCTTGCGACCCAGTGACTGGAGAGTGTCTGTGCCAGCGGTTTGCCACTGGGCAACATTGCGAGGAATGCCCTGTAGGTACCTGCGAGAGGTTCGGAGACAGTTACTTCAGTATTCTGCGTTGACAAAAGTTCCCGTGGGTTTGTCTTTTACCTTTTGAAAAATCTCTTCCGCTGTGGAAGTGATGAAGCAAAGGTCAAAGTGGCAATCCATGGTATTCAGCTGAGAATTCTTTGTCTTTTACAAATTGCTAAGGAAACAGGGATCAGAGTTAGTGTACTGCCATAGGGAGAACCCAAGAAACATGGCTTGCTGCTAGGTTACAGGCCCAGGAAAAGCCCATATGGGTTTTGGACGTGCCACTTTTGGAGAGGGTGGGAGTCCATTCTAGGACTGAAAGCAGGGAAATTCAACCCAACTCTTTACTTAGCCTGTTTCCATTTTTGAAGCAAGTGCCGCCCACCTGCACCCCTTTCCATGTTAATCTGTTCATATGCTCAATGTTCCTTAGCAGGTGTAGGGGACCTACCATATTTTTCGCTCCATAAGACGCACCTGACCATAAGACGCACCTAGTTTTTAGAGGAAAACAAGAAAAAAAAATTATTCTGAATGAAACAGTGGGGGCGTGATTTTTGTGGTTCATGCTGTGGCCATAGACATGTGCTCTGACAGTGAGTTTGGGGTAGCCCAATGCAAAAATCCTGAGAATCCATGTGAATCCGTGCTTTGTAACCATGTTTTTGCGCCATTGCGGCCCCAGGCAACAGTGGGTGCGTGATTTTTTTGGTGCCGGCTGTAGCCATGGACACTCGTGTAAGCGGCTCCTCTTCTCTCCTGCTTTGTCCTTTAAAGCAAGCAGGCTCTCCTTATCTCCCGCCTCCCCGGCTCAGCGAGCTGAAAAGCTTTGCTGCTATTCAGCCAGCTGAGTGGGGAACGAAGGAGGGAAAGAGAGCACGCTCACTTTAAAGCAGCCAACCGGACAGTAGCCTGCTTGGCTACTTCAAAGCGAGCGACGGAGGAGGGAAGGAAGGGGAACCATGGATTCTCCTCGCAACTGCAGCAGATCCCCCCTGCCATCCGTAGGCATTCGCTCCATAAGACGCACAGACATTTCCCCTTACTTTTTAGGAGAAAAAAGTGCATCCTATGGAGCGAAAAATACGGTATGACTCTCCAGATATTGCTGGACTTCATTTTCCATCTTTCAGCCCTATTGGCCATATTGGCTGGAGCTTATGGAAGTTGGAGCCCGATGAGATCTGAAGTGCCACATGTTCTCCATCCCCGGAGAATGGAATGGAATCAAAAGGTTCAGTAAGTAAAATGGTTTTTAATATCAAATGGGGTTAACTGGTTTCCATTTTTATTTTACTGCAGCAAGGATACTGGGGCCTTGGGAGCAATCTACACGGATGTTCTCCCTGTGGCTGTGACATTGGCGGTGCCCACAATAACTTGTAAGTCTGTGAATTCCCATTTCAAATGCTTCATTTAACATCTAAGAAATGTTGTGCCACAAACTCCCACTGAAAGTGGTGCAGATTTTTGCCCTTCTTTCCTTTGCCATTAGAGTCATTGGAAATGGCAAGAGTGAATTTATGGATTGGATTCAAGCATCAGTGCAACAGGCTACTAGCTGTATTGGGGAGACTCTACAAACAAAGAAAGAATGTATTGTGATGTATAGCATCTGTCCATGGTTGTGCAGTTTTTGTACTGTGTTGTTTTCCTCTCTTTTCTGCTAGGTGCGCACCTACTAATGGTCAGTGTGAGTGCCTTCCCAACATCGTGGGCCGTCAGTGTTCTGAGCCAGCCCCAGGCTACTTCTTCTTACCTTTGGACTATTATATATATGAAGCCGAAGACTCGATGCCACTCCCAGGATCTTCACCTTTGGTATTTTATTTGGCATTACTTCCCATATTCATATTCATATTCATAGAGGACGTGGGTGGCGCTGTGGTCTAAACTACTGTTGGGCTTGCTGATCAGAAGGTCGGCAGTTTGAATGCCTGCAACGGAGTGAGCTCCCATTGCTTGGTCCCTGCTCCTGCCGACCTAGCATTTCGAAAGCACACCAGTGCAAGTAGATAAATAGGTACTGCTCTGGTGGGAAGGTAAACGGCGTTTCCGTGCGCTGCTCTGGTTTTGGTGTTCCGTTGCGCCAGAAGCGACTTAGTCATGCTGGCCACATGACCTGGAAAAACTGTCTGCAGACAAGCGCCGGCTCCCTCGGCCTGTAAAGCGAGATGAGCGCCCAACCCCAGAGTCACCCGAGTCACCTGCGACTGGACTTAACTGTCAGGGGTCCTTTCCCTTTCCCTTTCCCATATTCAAAGTGCAGTTGTGGTAATATAGATCAAACCTAAAGAGGGGAGTCAGAGCAGAAACAGAAGTGAGAGGGGAAGAATGAAATATGTTGATCGAATGGCAGTATATTTTAATTTATGTTATTTACAATATTTATAGACAATGTTACCGCAAAAATCCGTCCGTGTATGGGATGTAGTAAGATGTACTTTTAAGCACAGTTGTGTTTCTGTTAGTTAGTTAGTTAGTCTCTTTATCTTGTCCAGGGCAACCCAAAGCGACTTACAACCACCCAAACAGACAGACAGAAAACCTCACACAAGATACATTAAAACCAAGGGGAAAGGAAGTACATTAGAAACATCCCACACACTTCTAAATGGTCATAGATAGGTAAAGGCCAAAGACCTGGTTACAGAGGAGAGTTTTTGCCTGATGCCTAAATATAAATGATGTTGCCGTCATGCAAGCCTCCTTGAGGAAAGCGTTCCACAAATGGGGAGCCACTGCAGAAAAGGCCCTGTTCTCATGTTGCCACCCTCCAGACCTTTTGAGGGGGCACATGAATAAGGGCCTGAGAGAATGATCACAGGGTCAATTCACATGGAGGTCCTTGAGGTACTGCAGTCCTGAGCCATTTAAGGCTTTATGGGTCAATACCAGCTCTCTGAATTGGGCATTAAAACTAATTGGCAGCCAGTGCGGTTGGGCCAGGATTGGTGTTATATGCTCAAATTGTCTTGCCCTGGTGAGCAACCTGCATGCTGGAATCTGGCAGTGGACAGAAGGTAGATCTGGATCTACTGGTAAATCTCTGGGTGACTGGCAATAAATAGTCAAGTATTACTATTTTCTTTTACTCCCAATTGTTTAACACTAGAAACAGCACAATTATCTACCCAGCACCACTGCCCTAAAGTCATAAAACTTCATAGCTAATCAATAGTTGTGCCCATTTCTTATTTTTCTCTTTTTATTCCCTTCCTTAATTAACATGATTACGGTTTAAAAATTAGAAGTTTGATTTTCTTGGATTTAGATCCCCACCCCAAATTAAGCAGAGTTCTCTTTGTAAGTAGGTTAGTAGTACAAAGTTCCTTGACATGGAGAATAATATATGGTTTAGACTATTAGTTATGCAGATTCATTACTTTCCTAGTTGTCCATTGTTTGATTGTGTTTGTGTGTCAACTAAAAAACCAAAGAAAATCGGCATTTTGACACTTCCACCACTTAAAACACCTGTTTATAAGGTTCAGCCCACAGCTTTACCATGGTGTGATGTCTATTTTCGGCAACAAGGTTATGATTTCAAAATTGAAAATGGAAAGATCGTATTGAACAGAAACAAGAAACGAGGCATAAGAAAAGCAGCCGTTGGACAGGTAACACAAATGTCCCATTAATTGGTTTGTAAGGGATTTCAAGGAAGGGAAACCCATCTCTTTAAAGTGTGGGGTAGGATCCTTGGAGAACTGTAATATATGTGCCTTATTTGAGTCACTTTGCATTATCTGTAGCTTATGGCTTGTGCAAAACAATGAGTAACCTCTTAGGTTATTGGTGAGATGATTTGAGAATTTACTGACGCTTGGTTTGTATGTATAAAGTTCCGCATTCAATCCCTGGATCTCTGGTAGGAGGACTAGGAGCCTATAGATCTTTCACTATTGTGAGTCAAGATTGACATTTTTTGGTTAGATGGACCATTGGTCTGATTTGTGTGCATAATTTTCTCATATTTTGCAGTCTTCATGAATAGGACATTCCTGTAATCCATTCCAATCCTATGCAATTATTCCCCCTCCCTACCAAGAAAGGCTTCAGAATGCTGTTAACATTTCCAAAAGACATAAGATATCTCAAAGAAATGTAATTAATCTGGTCATAATGCACTGACATGTTGGCCTGAAATACTAAGATATCAAGGGTGTAAAGTAAAATTTAAAAAACTATTTATGTTCTGCATAGTTCACACATATTCCTGATTATGTGTTATTCTGCTGAGATATAAGGAATATTGCTGATAACCTGGATGGAGATAGTAGCCAGGTTTCTGCAACACTCAATGAGTATAGTCATACCTTGTATCCCAAACTCCTTGGCACTTGGACATTTTGGTTCCTGAACGCCGCAAACCTGGAAGTGAGTGTTCCAGTTTGCAAACATCCTTCGGAACCCGAACATCCGCCAGGGCTGCTGTGGCTTCCAATTGGCTGCAAGAGCTTCCTGCAGCCAATCAGAAGCCGTGCCTTGGTTTCCGAACGTTTTGAAAGTTGAATGGACTTCCGGAACGGATTCCATTCGACTTCCAAGGTATGAGTATATTTGTGAATGTTATATAGCACTAACTTAACTGTTAGATGCTGGGGTTTTTTTTTAATGAGTGGTATTTATTTGTGGCTGGATCTACATTGATCTTCTAGAACGTTATATTTAATAATGCTTAAAACGTTTAATGCAGTTTCCCATTGGTGGTGGCTCACTGCTCTGCAGTGCTCTCTGGTGTCACATTTTAATAACACATTTTTAACGTTATAAACTAAGAGTGTAGATCTGCCCTGATTGTAAGTAAGAAAGCCCTAGTGGCCTAACTTCAATTATTCATACTACTGTTGAACTTGAAGCTGGCCTAACTCATCTTCCCTTTTCACAAAGGACTTATGGGACTGGCAGGGACCTTCTACTCAAGAGTAGGCTTTGAAGAGGGGAAATTCAAGAGTTCATGGCTACCCTGGCTAAGGGTGTGTGTTGCTCTACACCTAGCAAGACAGGATTCATTTTGTTTCCTGAATAAATGTGATATTTAAAACGCAAATCTATCCTTTCAGGATTCAATTCTGTTTGGCAGGAACCCTGCTCTGGATGTTGTTATTAGAGAGTCTGTCCCTGGAAAACCTGTGACATGGTCAGGGCCGGGTTTTGCACGAGTTCGGAATGGAGCGGGGTTAAGATTTACAGTCAACAACATCCCTTTCCTGATGGATTTTAATATCATCATTCGCTATGAGCCAGAGGTAATTCTTACACTTTTTCCATGGCGGTTTCAACTCGTATTCAAATCCTCAAAAAAAGAGCAAAGACCTCAAAGTAAAGCAAGATATGGACCATACGTATTAAAATTGTGTATGTGGAATATATTGAACAAAACCCCACAAAAATTATCCTGATCTTCAAATTTATCTTTGTCATGTTAATAGTCACCACTACATGACTTTGACTCATTAGTTTTGTGGTGCGAACATTTCTCAGCGTATGAAAATCGTAGAACTGTAGATGCAGACACAGCATAATGCCGAAATCTTAGGATCTATGTTTGTATGGATGCCATGTATGTATATTGCAGAAGGGGATTAGTTGTCATGGACTATTTACAAGTGTAAATTTTTGGTAGAACAAGAGTATTTGTGCAACCCTTTTTAGATTTCCTTATTCCCTGGTCAGATAAACTCAAGATGTTCTTGTTTATAGGCATGGAAAAAATCAAGCATGTTTCAACTTTGTTTGAAAACCAACTTATTTTTTCTTCCCAAACACATAGACTTTAGAAGACTGGATAGCAAGCATTGCTGTAAAGACTTCAGGTTCTAGAGGAAGCGAACACTGTGAGAAAACAGCAGCCCTGCAAGAACCACACTCACTTGTTCTACCATATACATCGAGGTTTGTATATTGCGTGGACAGGAGGAGTCCCTCCGACCCCAGGTGACCCCTAAGCAGAATAATGACTCAAGACAACGTGCTATGGGATTAAAATTGGCCACAACTTTATTAAGTTTCAGATGTAGGGAGACCTTGGCTCAGGCATTGGGCATTTATCCTTTCCAGTCCCCAGCCGGGGATCTGGGAGACATCAGGGTTATCCAAAATGTGTGGGGATTGGGCTGGCTCTGGAGAACGTCTGTTCAAGCAGAGAGCCCACCTCCCGTTTCACCGCTGTCACAAGGGAGAGCAATGACTACCTATTGGTGTATGGCCAATGCCTCCCCTCAAACAACCCCTTTAACGAGGAACCCTGGGATCACTGCCGCAAGGAGGGCGTGGGTCACCGCTTCATGCCCCCCCCCCCCATTTAGGAAGATAGACTAAAGGATTCCGCCCAAGGCCTGAAATCACCACCCGAGTCCACAAAATCGCGGTCTCGTCGTCAAGACTACCTACACCTGAAAAGGCCCTTTGCCATCCAATATCCATTCCAAAAAGCCATGCCTAATGTCACCTTGCCAACAAAGGTCTGTATAGTTAAAGCTATGGTTTTCCCAGTACTGATGTATGGAAGTGAGAGCTGGACCATAAAGAAGGCTGATCGCCGAAGAATTGATGCTTTTGAATTATGGTGCTGGAGGAGACTCTTGAGAGTCCCATGGACTGCAAGAAGATCAAACCTATCCATTCTGAAGGAAATCAGCCCTGAGAGTGATCACTGGAAGGACAGATCCTGAAGCTGAGGCTCCAGTACTTTGGCCACCTCATGAGAAGAGAAGACTCCCTGGAAAAGACCCTGGTGCTGGGAAAGTTGGAGGGCACAAGGAGAAGGGGACGACAGAGGACGAGATGGTTGGACAGTGTTCTCGAAGCTACCAGCATGAGTTTGACCAAACTGCGGGAGGCAGTGGAAGACAGGAGTGCCTGGCGTGCTCTGGTCCATGGGGTCACGAAGAGTCGGACACGACTAAAGGACTAAACAACAACAAATGTTGAGTTCCTTCCTGTAGATTTGGATGCTGGGATTCTTCAAGATCCAGGGGGGCTGCGCGCGACCATGCAAAAGGCACCCCCCATTTGATGTGGGGAGCGGTCATTACCTGTTTGTTTCTTCAAAGAAGATATATTGGGGGAGAAACCCAAGGAGAGGCCATCCTTTCCCCTTATGTCTTCCAACACTTGGTCATTTCTGTTCTGTTACTGTTCTGTTACTCATGCACACAAATAGCTCCAGCAAATGAGCATCATAAAACCTTGGGGGAAAGAATGACAGAATTCTTTAATTTGTTTTGACTTTTCAATTAAACAGAATGGAGCTGCTACCTACTGCTGTATGCTTCGAACCCGGAACAGAATATTTTGTAGATGTCTATTTTTCCAAGTCTTCTGCCTCTGATCCAGGGACCCGGTCATCCATATTGGTTGATTCAGTAAGTATCTGTGCTGCGTAGCAACTTTTCTTTTGTGTTTGATCACATTTTCTTGGGACGTTGGTTGGTTCATCCATCTGTCTGCCCGTTCCCTTATTTATATCCTACCTGTCAGGTGGCCAGCAACCGCCATTACAGACATTAATCAATAAAACGGATAGGGCATCGCTGATTTTGGAAGCTGTGTGCCTTTAAGACAGCGGGGAGTGTAAATGACTAAAGGAAGGCAGACTAGAAAAGGAAGGAGGAAATAATTCAAGGTTGCTTAGGCCAATAATAACAACTCCAGTGTAAAAATATATTATTAATCCAATTCAGCTGTTAAAAGGGATCCCCCCTGCCCTGAACTATACTTCTCTATGCAGTTGTTTAAAACTTCTTTGCTTTTGTCAATTTTGAAGCTTGGACTTATTCCTAGAATCAGTTCAGTGGAAAACTTTTGCGACAAATCTGATTTAGAAGAGTACCAGCAGGATCACTGCATTGAAATAGCTTCAGAAATTGGACCTCATATCCTACCAGAAGCATGTGAAAAACTAATAGCAAGTCTGTCTGCCCGTATTCACAATGGAGCAGTTTGTAAGTATCTATACCACTGGCTGCTTTTTCATGCTGCCAATATTTTCCAAGGAGAAGCAAAAGTGAAAGTAACTTTTGTTGTTCTGACTTTTTAAAATAAACTTAAAAATTTAAGAGACACTAAAACTGTTTTCCATGCCATTGAAAGATGTTTGCAAATGGTACAAAATTTCAATAGCCTGTTTCTTGCTGGGTAGGATACCACAGTATATAGCAGAGTTCTGTAATGTACTGGCTTTTGGTTTGACCATTTGCTGTTTCCTTTCACAAAGCATGAGGTTTGCAGTACAAAACAGTACAACACGATTGCAAAGGTTTGGCACCAGTTTGGAGGGAATCAGACAATCTTGGGTTTTGGAGGGATACCTGTGGCCTGTGGTCACTTAGGGATTTACTTTTGGGGGTTTGTGCATGGTTTGTGATACAAAACGATTGCAAAACTTTGCCCCCAGTTTGGAGTGAATCAGACAATGTTTGGTTTGGGGGTGGGAGACCTGTGGCCGCTAGTTTGAGTATCAATCACTCAGTTTGGTGGGAAATACACAATGTGGGGTTTGCAGTACAAAACTATTGCAAAAGTTTGGCGTGAATCGGACAATGTTGGGAGTTAGGGGTTAACCTCGGTTTGAATTGCCCATTACTCAGTTTGGAGGGGACAGTGCAAAATGAGTACAAAACTTTGGCACCAGTTTGGAGGGGATCCCAAATTTCAGGGTTCATAGTAAATAAAGCTGAAGTGAGAGGTGGAGGCACTGTCACAGGCTGGTCTTCAAGGCAAGAGAGGCATCTTCCATCCCTCCCATCCATTAAGGTCACCAGGGGAAGCAGTGCTAAAGATTCCAGCACCTTGCACAGTGAGATCAACATGGAAAAGAAGCAAGATCTTTACAGTAGCAGCTTCTGCCTTTGCTTCCTAATCTGATAAAGCTCAGCACTGGCTGTCCCTACTTGTGAATTGAAGCAAGCCCAAAAGAAAGCAGTCCAAAGCATGTGTTTTTAAATACAATTTTACCTTATCTAAGATCAGAACAGCCTTGGCTGGCTTTCCGGCTTTCCTGCTATTCGTTTGTTTTTTTAATATTCAGGTTTTGTTGTCGGTATTTTACCTTTTGATTTACCACCCTGAATAAGAGGAGAATGTAAATAATTTAAATTAATAAATCCAGCGTTTTGTTGCATCATAGGTTTGTATGAGAAAGCATGTTTCTGTTAAAAGCCTGCAGGTGCCATCCACAAGGGTCAATAAACTCTAACTGCGAGAAACTTGGAGGTCAATGTCAATGCAAACCGAATGTCATGGGGCGCTGTTGTGATAAATGCTCAGTCGGAAGCCATAGTTTTGGGTCTCAAGGTTGTCTTTGTAAGTACTGGTTGCCACTTGCTTTCAGTTGTGTGTTTTTTTTGGTGTGTGTGTGTGTGTGTGTGTTTTAAATTTTAAGCTATTTAAGAAAAACAACGTTTAAGACATGTGGGCAGACTTTTGTTTTCCTTGAACCTGGGAAACCCAAACTGAAATCTCCTGATGAATGTGAACACTCTGGGTTGTCTTAGGCAAGTCATTCTTTCACATCAAACATTCCTCATCTGTAAAATGGGGATAAGGCTGACTGGTCTTGCATTGCCCTCTATGAGAATGGGTATGGACTGTTGATCATATGGTCAACAAAGAGCAAGAGACTTCTATCTATACAGAGATCGTGGTCATGTCACATTAAGGGCTTTATATTAAGATAACGCAACAATTTGTCATGTAACTGTCATCTCTGCTTCTTTTCCATCAAGCATGTGACTGCCATCCTCAAGGATCTGTGAGTGCTCTGTGTGACCAGGTGACAGGGCAGTGTTCGTGCCGGCCAGAAACAGATGGCCGACGGTGCAGTCAATGCCTGGCTGGGTATTTTGGATTTCCCCATTGTCGGCCTTGCCCTTGCAATGGCTTTGCGGAACTGTGTGACGCACAGACTGGAGCATGCTTGGACTGCAGAGGGTTTACAGCAGGAGCCAACTGTGAAAGGTATGGGTGGGTGGACACTGAGAAGATGCAAATTTAATGCACATCTTTAAGTGGAAGGGATAGAAAATAGATGGGGGTTTTGGTTGGGGGCAAATAATTTTTATGGGTGGACTTGATGGCCATAGGGGTGCAGACCAACTTCACATTCCCCAGCTTTTGTGCTGCCATTGTGCATGCACACATTTATTTTTTATGTGTAAATGCACACATATTTTTTATATTTATTTATTGAATTTATGTGCCGCCCTATACCCAGAGGTCTCAGGGCATTTCACAGAACAAGATCAACATATAAAACCACAATATGTATAATCAAAATCAAAACAGCAACCTAATAACAACTTCAAAAGAGCCACGTTTTAAAAGGGCATAGGATTTCAATCAGATCAACCAAAGGCCTGGTTAAAAAGGAACGTTTTTGCCTGGTGCCTAAAGGTGTCTAATGAAGGCGCCAGGCAAAATTCCCTGGGGAGAGCATTCCACAGACGGGGAGCCACTGCAGAGAAGGCCCCGTTCTCGTGTTGCCACCCTCCCGACCTCTCAAGGAGGAGGCACACAAAGAAGGGCCTCAGAAGATGATCTCAGGCTCCGGGTGGGTTCATATGGAAAGAGGCGGTTCTTGGGGTATTGCAGTCCTGAGCCATTTAAGGCTTTATAGTTCAAAACCAGCACTTTGAATTGGGCCCAGAAACTAATTGGTAGCCAGTGCAGTTGGACCAGGATCGGTGTAATATGCTCAAACCATCTTGCTCCGGTGAGCAACCTGGCCACTGAATTCTGCACTAGCTGAAGTTTCCGAACCGTCTTCAGAGGCAGCCCTACGTATAACGCATTGCAGTAATCTAACCTTGAGGTTCCCAGAGCATAGACAATAGTAGTTACACTATCCCTGCCCAGATAGGGGCGTAGCTGAGCCACATGCTCACACATAGGCAGTGGGTCCACTCCATCAGTTACGTCAGTAATGCCACAGCCACAAAACGAGGAAAGGCGAACCATTGCTGGGTTTTTTTATGGAATAGAAACCCTGCGTGCTGCTTTCAGGTTCAGAGGCCATGTGAATCATGGCAAGAGAGGGCTGGTTGCAATCTTACCAGACGGTTGGCCACTCTGAGAAAAGAATGGTGGGATAGGTTTGCCTTTCGGCAAAATCCAAAAGAGCTCTTCTTATGTTCTTGCCTTCTTCTGATGCCATTTTGAAATAGGTTCATAAGAACGTAAGAAGGGCGTGCTGGACCCAGCCAATGGGCCATGTAGTCCAGCATTCCTGTTTTCACCGTGGCCAACCAGATGCCAATGGGAAATCCGTAAGCAGGATTCGAGCGCAAGGGAACTCTCCCATCCTGTGGTTTCCAGGACCTGGTATTCAGAAGCATTACTGCCTCGAACCTTGGAAGAAGATTATAGCCATGATGGCGAGGAGCCTTCAATAGCCTTGTTCTCCTTATTCACTGTTCTTTTTGGCAGATGTGTAGATGGTTATTATGGAAACCCTCTCAAAGGAGAGCCGTGCCGTCCATGCATGTGCCCAGACGCTCCAACAAGCAGTAGGCACTTTGCCCATTCCTGTTACCAAGATCCTTGGACTTTGCTATTAGTCTGCAACTGTCTTGTGGGCTATTCAGGTAGGAAACATGACATCTTCTATGAGTTTCACAATTTATGTTTTATGTTGTCAGAGACTGAGGAAAATCACAATCCATTCTAACTTTGTCTATTTGTCTGTATCCCTTTTTTTAAAAAAAGTTTGCGTGGTGGGATATAGGGTAGGAGGACATGGTTTGACCCAAACTCCCAAAATATAGGCCATATGGGGAGGCCCGGTGGACCACAGGCTAAAGGTTCCCAAGTACTGATGGAGGAACTAAACAGATGCAATATTCAGTGAAGTTTCTAGGTTTGGGGGCAGTGACATTTAAGACTGCAGTCCTATACAACTCTTGCTCAACTCACTTCTGAGTTCAGCATAGGAATGCATGGTTAAGTTCCTTCCAAGTATGGTAGTGGAGAAACCATTTTTAAAAGTTTGAGAAACACTAGCACAAGTATTTCCAAATATTTATTATTTGTGTGTGTTTGTGGGTTTGTTTCATTTTAACAAAATTTAATATACCGCTTGATTGTTTAAAAAAGCCCCCTAAGCAAATTACAACAATATAAAACAAAATATTGTTTTTTTAAAAATTCGAAAGATGCTTGAAATCAATAGTAACTAAACAATAAAACACATGTAACTTCTATATGTCTGAATAGAACTAATAGAACTATATTTATTTATCCATTTAACTCTTAACAATTAGGGTTCTTTATAATATTATGGAATCTGATGGTGTAATGTTATTTCTGGAAAGGTGAGCCGTGTCTGACTGTCACTAGCAATTGTGTGTGGATTTTGGTTTGTTAGGTGATCGGTGTGATGAATGCCCCGGTGGGTTCTACAGGAATCCAAATGCAGTAGCCAGCCAGTGTCTTCCATGCTCCTGTAATAATAACATTGACGTGGCAGATCCAGACTCCTGCAACAAGGATACTGGGGAGTGTTTTAAATGCTTGCACAACACCCATGGACCAAGCTGCGAGTTCTGTAAACCAGGTTACTTTGGATCAGCACTCCTTCAAAACTGTAGAAGTAAGTAAACAACTTTTATAGATTACAAATCAAGGACTGAGCACATAAAGGAAAATAAAATAGGTGTGGCTACAATAAATTATGCACATTAATGAAATCATCATGGATTCTCCTTAGTAGCATGATCTATTCTCGCTACAATATTATTGCATAAGGTGGAATGTTTGGGAGTAGAGCAATTGATGGCAAGATGAAAGAAGGTTACACAGTTGGCTAAAGGTGTCCAATGCTGATAGGGAGAGTCAAAAGGGATGTACAGGGAATTCAGTTTTGAAAATACCGTAATTTTCGCTCCATAAGACGCAGTTTTTCTTCCTAAAAAATCTTATGGAGCGCATGCGTGGTCGCTGGAGCTGAATTGCCCAGGGGCAAAAAGCAGATCATGCTTTTTCTTTTCTTTTTTGAAAGAGGGAAGTGGGTGCTGAAACAAAGTCGCTGATCGGCAAGTGATCGGGAGGGAGATAAAGGACACTAGAAATAAAGGAGGCTGCCTGGGAGGGGAAGGTAAAGACAGCAAACTTGCAAGGAGAGGAGACAGGACTAAATCAATGAGAAGAGAAATTAGAAGAAAAGGAGGAGCAAAGAACTGCTCCAGCTAAGGAAAAGACACTAAGGCAAACAAGAGGGAAAGGAGTGTTGAAAAGAAGCAGCTGATCGTTAAGCGATTGGGAGGGAGATAAGGGATGCTAGCGATAAAGGAGACTGCAGGGGGGGGGAGGAGGTAAAAGCCCATGGATCCTCAGGATTTTTACATTGGGTCACCCCAAATTCACCATCAGATCACATGGCATGTCCATGGCTACAGCCTGCACCCCCAAAAACACGCACCCACTGTTGCGTGGGGCCGCAATGGCGCAAAAACGTGGTTACAAAGCACGGATCCACATGGATCCTCAGGATTTTTGCATTGGGCTACCCCAAACTCACCGTCAAATCACATGTCTATGGCCACAGCATGAACCACAAAAATCATACATCCACTGTTTCGTTCAGAATATTTTTTTTCTTGTTTTCCTCCTCTAAAAACTAGGTTCGTCTTATGGTCAGGTGCATCTTATGGAGCAAAAAATACGGTACCTGGTTTACACATGCACCTGTAAGCTTAAGACACCATCCCTAACCTACTCTGAAGTGACATTGCAGGATAGGCATTTTCATGCCAGTTTCTAATATAGTTCACAGAATTGTAGAGTTGGAAGGGACCCCAACGGTCATCTAGTCCAACCCCCCCCGGCAATACATGAATTCTTACTACAGCCATCCCTGGGTGGGCTCAAGCAACCAACATTCTGGTTAATAGCCAGATGCACTGACCCACAGCTCCACGGGAACAAATTTTTATGTTATCGAGGGAGCACTATTACAACGAAAGTGACAGATATATAAGAACTGCAGGACAGGAAGACTCCGAGATGATGCCTGTTGACCTGGTTCATGCCTAGCTGACAGACTGGATAGTGATGACAACAAAGGACACAGAGGGCACCCTGGGAAAGAAAGTTTCAGAGAATTTCAGTCTTGGACACTGAAATATACTCGGAGTTGAGAGTGGATTTCCTGCTCTTTATTCAGCTCATAGTGGTGAGGAGGAATCGAAGTTCCCCCAAAGTATCTGCTTTATATACATTATTTACACAATGGGCTGCACGTGATTGGCTAATTCCGGAATTCTCCTGTAGGCCAATCAGGTTGTGGATTCACTTCCAGCTGGAGCTGGATTGGGTGGCTCCTGCAGACCAATCATGCTGCTGCATTCTGAATCCTATTGTTCTAGGACCAATCAGGCTGCTGCATTTTGGATCCTATTCAAATCAGTACATAACACACATATTGCAGCTGAGGTGGTAATGAGAAAACCAAGGGTAAATGTTTGAGGTGCAGATGTAGATTCAGGACTGAGCAAGGGGAAGGGGTTTTGGTCAAGGACAGAAGATGCAGGAGTGCTATTTTGAGGCGTGAAGAGCAAACAGCAAAGGAACCAAAAACTGAACCCCAAGGAACTCCACTAGAAGGGGATGAAAGCAGAGGGGAACATGTCCCTGATGGAAGTAAAGAACAAAAAACTAGGCAGACAGGAAGAGAACAAGCTGAGAACAGAGTTCACGGCCTAGGACTGTCGTGCCCACAGGACCGCCTCTCCCGGTATGCCCCACAGAGGACCTTAAAGTCCATATATAGCAACACCCTAGTGGTCCCGGGCCCTAAAGGAAGTTAGATTAGCCTCAACCAGAGCCAGGGCCTTTTCAACACTGGCTCCGGCCTGGTGGAACACTCTGTCTCATGAGACCAGGGCCCTGCAGGATCTGATTTCTTTCCGCAGGGCCTGTAAGACAGAGTTGTAATGCCTGGCCTTTGGCTTGGAGCCTATTTGATTCCCTCCCTCTCTTTCTTTTTTCCTTCCTCCTCCTGTGAAGAGGCTGCATTTTAATGTTTTAATGTTGTATTTTAATGTTGATTTTTAAGTTGTATTTTAATCAACTTGTTTTTATTATTGATTGTTAGCCGCCCTGAGCCCGGTCTTGGCTGGGGAGGGCGGGGTATAAATAAAATTATTATTATTATTATTATTATTATTATTATTATTATTACAGATAAATTGATGTTTACAATGTAAGGTAACTTAAATTCCTGGTAGAACATTGCCTTTTTTTTTTAAAGGGATTTCCCCCCATAACTAACTGTTCTCTTTACAGAATGTGACTGCAACCCTTTGGGTGTGGACCCAGTGAAATGCCCACCTGGAAACGGCTTTTGCATGTGTGATCAGATGACGGGAATATGCCCTTGCTTGCCTCATGTGGTAGGTGCCAAGTGTGATCAGTGTGCTGCTGGCTACTGGAATATGATCCAAGGAACTGGATGTCGCACCTGTGACTGCAATCCAAGACATTCCCAGAACAACTTATGTGACCAGGCAAGGCTATTGAGCTGATTCTCCATTTATAAATTATAATGTCGCTAAATTTTAATGCCTGTCTTAAAGATTTCCTCTTACCCACTGTTTCTCAAACAGTGGGCCAGGATAGGGTTACCAGACGTCCCCGTTTCCCAGGGACAGTCCCTGGATTTGTGAATAAATCCCCGGACAAATTCCAACCCCAGAATGTCCCCGGATTTCATCTAATGTCCCCGGGAAATGCAGCAGCGGCAGTCTCAGCAGCCCAGAGCAGTTGGCTCTGGCTGGCTTCAGGAGCTGCTCAGAAGTCCCCATATGATGGTAGTGTAGGGGCTCTTAAGATGGAGCTTCTGGGCTGCCTCCACCTTCCCTGACCCCAGCAACTAAGCTGTGAAGGGAGGCTTCATGCTGCCTATCGGAGCAGCTTCCCAACTGCTACTTGCGTGCAAGCAGGAGCGGGGCAGGGATGTCTCAGGTAGGCAACACTAATGTCTCACATCATATGTAACTGATATATAGAAAAGACTTTGCAACCTGAGAAAAGAGACAATGCACATACCGTATTTTTCGCCCCATAGGACGCACCGGCCCATAGGACGCACCTAGTTTTTGGGGGCGGGAATAAAGGGGGGGGGATTATTTTCCCCCCCAGGTGCGGGGGAAGCCCGCGCAAAGTCGCGCGGCTCTCCCATGGCTAGCGGAGGGCTGCGCGAAGCCCAAAGCTTGGGGCATGCTGAGCTCAGCATGCCCCAAGCTTCTGGGTGCCGGCAAGCTGTCCGCTAGCCGTGGGAGAGCTGCGTCTCCCACGGCTAGCGGAGAGCTTCCTGAAGCCTGGAGAGTTAGAGGGGTCGGTGCGCACCGACCCCCCTCGCTCTCCAGGCTTCAGCGAAAGCCTGCATTCGCCCCATAGGACACACACACATTTCCCCTTCATTTTTGGAGGGGAAAAAGTGCGTCCTATAGGGCGAAAAATATGGTACTTTTGTAAAAAAAAGAAATTTTTTTTTTTTAAATTTAAAAACCTGTCCTTTAAGACAGTAATCTGAAAACACACACATTCTGAAAAGAAACTATTCTTGCTTTGTTGATGGAAATGCAAAAATAAGAGCAAGGTTTTAGGTTTTTTTCAGAGCTAGAGATCAGAAAAAAACCCCTGAAAAGAAGTGCTCACATACATATGAGTTGGCAGTTTAAGTAGCATGGGGGGGAAATTGCAAAGAAGGCAGGGAGTCCATTAAACCCGTTTCTCACTGTAGACTCTTTTTGCAGCTCACAGGTCAATGTCCATGTAAAGTGGGCTATACTGGAAGACGTTGCGACACATGCGATGAAAATTATTTTGGTGATTCTCAAATCCATTGTTTCTGTAAGTACTGTAGTAGTATGTAGCAGAAATCCTAACATTCTTTTAATTGAAAACAGAATATTTGTACCCCTCAGATTTGAACAATCATTGCATTGTTTTAGATGTTTATAGATGTCTTTATTTTATTTTTAATTGTATTATTTAGTTGTTTTGATATTTGCCTCCTTGGGCTCCTTTCGGAGGAAGTGCGAGATATAAATTATCATTATTATTAATGTCTAGCAACTCTTTTTTGGGGCAAGCGAATGAGTGGATTGTAATGCAAGCTGCAGATGAAATTGTTTACAGTGGTACCTCTGGTTACGTACTTAATTCGTTCCGGAGGTCTGTTCTTAACCTGAAACTGTTCTTAACCTGAAGCACCACTTTAGCTAATGGGGCCTCCCGCTGCTGCTGCTGCTGCTGCGCCACCGCCACACGATTTGTGTTCTCGTCCTGAAGCAAAGTTCTTAACCCGAGGTACTATTTCTGGGTTAGCGGAGTCTGTAACCTGAAGCGTATGTAACCCGAGGTACCACTGTATCTCAATTCCTTCCAGTCTTGCTTTCACATAGGGAATGGTCTCAGGGAACCTTCAGACTGGGGTACTATAATGCACTCCAGAAGGGACTGTCCATGAAAATCATCCAGAAATGACAACCAGTACAACATGCTTACACGTACTACGTATTTTTATTCCATCATGCTAGTTTTGTGTGATCTGTACTGGTGGACCTTTAAGGCCTTAAACAGCTTGAGACCAGGGAGAAGAGTCGGTGGAAGAAGACTGGAAAAAGTTTAAAGACTATTTACAGAAATACTGTAAAATTAATGAATGTTAGAAAGATGTTGGAAGGAAGTTATATGGCTTTAGTAGAAATGTTATAAGGAATTAAGTATAAATAGATTAATAGAGTATTAAAGGGAAAAATAAGGTTAGAACGTGTTAAGATAATTATAGGATAGAAAACAGAGGAAGACGGAAAAGGGTTGCTGAAACAATTTACAGAAGTGGAATACAAAAAGGGAGGTGTGAGGAGGTCGTGGAAACAAGTGAATGAAAGATAAGATAATGAAATTGTTTGATGTGTTTTAAATGGGTTTTGTTTTTGTTTTGTTAGTTTTATGTGTTAGTGTTTTGTAGTGTTTTTGTATTGTATTGTATTGTCTTTTTTATGTTTTTTTGGTAGTGTTGTGTTTAAACTGTTGGAAAATTAATAATTATTATTTTTTTTTTTTTAAAAGAGACCTGGGTACATTAAGGACTTCTTTCTTCCGTATACTTCTCTAACATATAACTTATACATTTCAATTGTGGGTTTTTATTTTAAGGTCTAGATGAAATTGTTTTATTGTGTATTTTAATTATGCATATTTACCGTGGATCCTGAACGCCTTGGTACTCGGACATTTTGGCTCCTGAACACCACAAACCTGGAAGTGAGTGTTCCATTTTGCGAACGTTCTTTGGAACCCAAATGTCTGACAGGGCTGCAAGAGCCAATCATAAGCCACGCCTTGGTTTCCAAACATTTTAGAAGTTGAAAGGACTTCTGGAATGGATTCCATTCGACTTCCAAGATATGACTGTATATTTTTTTGCAATCTGTTCTGCATGTACAAACTGCTTAGAAACCATCTTGGAAATTAAGTGGCATATAAATGTACTGGAATTATAATTGTAATAACTTCATTAGTCAATTATCAGCAGTTATAACATATTGTGCTTTCACCCCCCTTGCCAGCGTGTAAGTGTAGCAAGGACGGCACTCTGACACCCGGGTGTGATAAAGACACTGGAGCCTGCAACTGCCGTGTTGGGGTCACTGGAATATTCTGTGACCAATGTGCTCGGGGCTACAACCAGGAATTTCCTTCCTGCCGCCGCTGCCACGTTTGTTTTGATCAGTGGGATAACGCCATTACTTCCCTGTCTCAGAAAATCCAAAAATTAATGAGGTTTGCCGCAACGCTGGGAGATAAGAGACAGACAATGCCTGGCTGTGATGTAGACCTCAAAGGCTATGAAGATACAATTTCTGAAATAGAAAGAATCCTAAAAAGCCCCACCCTGTTGCCAGAGGTGCTGTTGAGCATGAAGAAGGATCATGACTACATTCGGTGAGATGTGTTTCCTTAGACAGGAGTTGCTCATTTGTTCATCATTTAACAGATATTTATTTAAGCATAATCTCAGGTCTCAGGCTGGGGAGAAGCTAAAATGCTGCACATCTTGTTCCTCCTCCAAAAAAACAATGGTACCTCAGGTTAAGTACTTAATTCGTTCCGGAGGTCCGTACTTAACCTGAAACTGTTCTTAACCTGAAGCACCACTTTAGCTAATGGGGCTTCCTGCTGCCGCCACGCCGCTGGAGCACGATTTCTGTTCTCATCCTGAAGCAAAGTTCTTAACCTGAAGCACTATTTTGGGTTAGCGGAGTCTGTAACCTGAAGCGTATGTAACCTGAGGTACCACTGTACTCAGTTCAGCTGCTTTCAACCATGCTAAGGCATAAAAGGGGCTTCTTAATTCACCCTCCTATAGCATGAACAATAACAAAATCTCCAGCAGGGTCCTTTGCTTGTCTTTTTACATCAGTTGCTCTTTTATTTCAAAAGCTAAGGTACAGGGAAACGGGAATGAGCAACTGAGGGACCTAGAGGAAGAACTCTGCCAAAGTTTCTCTTTTGACCAGGCCTCAGCACCCACGGGACGCAGGTGGTGCTGTGGTCTAAACCACTGAGCCTCTTGGGCTTGCCGATCAGAAGGTCAGCGGTTCGAATCCCCGCGACAGGGTGAGCTCCCATTGTTCGGTCCCAGCTCCTGCCAACCTAGCAGTTCAAAAGCACGCCAAAAAGTGCAAGTAGATAAATAGGTACCACTCGGGCGGGAAGGTAAATGGCGTTTCCATGCGCTGCTCTGGTTTCGGTGTTCCATTGCACCAGAAGCGGCTTAGTCATGCTGGCCACATGACCCGGACTGTTTGCAGACAAATGGCGGCTCCCTTGGCCTGTAAAGCGAGATGAGCGTCGCAACCCCAGAGTCGTCTGCAACTGGACCTAACAGTCAGGGGTCCCTTTACCTTTACCTTACTGGGTGCTGTAAAGGTAAAGTAAAGGTAAAGGACCCCTAACCGTTAAGTCCAGTCGTGAACGACTCCGGGGTTGCGACGCTCATCTCGCTTTTACTGGCTGAGGGAGCTGGCGTACAGCTTCCGGGTCAGGTGGCCAGCATGACTAACTAAGCCACTTATGGCAAACCAGAGCAGTGCACGGAAACGCTGTTTACCTTCCCGCCGGAGTGTTACCTATTTATCTACTTGCAGTTTGACGTGCTTTCGAACTGCTATGTTGGCAGGAGCAGGGACCAAGCAACAGGAGCTCACCCCGTCGCGGGGATTCGAACCGCAGACCTTCTGATCAGCAAGCCCAAGAGGCCCAGTGGTTTAAAAAAACTTCAGGGAAGTTTTTAATGTGTGACATTTTAGTGTATTTTTGGTCTTTGTTGGAAGCCACCCAGAGTGGACCACAGCGCCACCCGCATCCCTTATATGGTAGGCTAAAATGCTAGGCCCCATAGGGCCTACTGCAGCTGAAAGTGGGCTTTCTTTACATTAATAAAAACTTGTTTGCTGGCCCAGTGCTCTGATGAAAGCACTGGGCAAAGCAGCCGCAGCACCTGCCATCATCTTTATTTCCCCAGAATGCATCTGGGCCTTGACATGAGCTAAGCATGATAACACATAACCTCAGATGACCTTTTTTCAGGATCAATTTTGTTTTTTCACTTTCATTGTAACTGGGGTAGGACTGACCCAAAGGCCAGAACAGTAAAATAAATAAAAACATTATTTTTCACAAAATGAAGGAAAGATGCCCCAGAAATACCAATTCATTTGTGGTCTACCTGGAACATTGAATGGTGGAAGACTGACATAAAAGTTTTATGGGGTTCCCACACCCCCACCAGTGCTGCTTTTAATTCCACCTGTCAACAGAGGATGTCACATTTCCAGAAAGAGACCTATAAATATTTGGGGCTTGCCTCCAATCTTAGGGTAGCTGTGGTGCCACAAACTGGCATTTCCTTTATGTTTAGCATGTGCTGACTTTCCAACTGATGCTATGAATTTTTTTAGTCTGGGACACATCACTTGTAAATATTGCCAAAGTGAATTAGACAGCTGTTGCTAAATTTAATGTACAATAGGGATAAAGGAGGAAGTCGATTCAGTTTTTTGCATTTAAAGCTGAATCGATCAAATTTGCAATTCCCGAAACAATACTAGAAACTGAAACACGGCCATCCTTTGAAATTTGCGCTTCCCTGAATTTTGTGGTGCAGTTCTTCAACCAATGTTAACAAAAATACATATATTAGGGGAAATTGTGCCTAAAAATGGATATATTCGTGAAAATAACATACATGCACCATATTAGACGAAACTGCTCAACAAATTTGCACATATGCCAAAACTGCATACAAGGATGTGTTTATTAGGAGAAATTAACACTAATATGCTGAATAATTTTCACGAGGATTTATTTTTAAATCGCAGATTGCTGCAGAAATGTAGAGAGCGGAATTTAAGATAAATGAGAAGATAAGATAAATGAGAAACTGAGAAGACTGAAACCGACAGATGCTTCCATCCCTAATGTCATACCCATGTCACTGCAGATATTTAATCTGCCTAATACAGAAAGTACAAAAAAGAATGCCACTCCTCAAAAGAAACTAAAGTGATGTGCATCTAGATAAAGTAACAGAAAATTTAGAATTTAGGAGTTTGAAGGGAGCTTGGAAGCCATCTAGTGCAGCTGCCTCCCTGCTCAAAGCAGGAATCCTGTCCAAAAACTGTTGGGTTCAAGATGCTGTGATTTCCCAGGAATATAGTCAAGACTAGTAAAAGCCCATTAGTGTACTAGGTTAGGATGCTAAGTTTAGGCAAAGTGCGGTTCTTAACCCTAAATCTTAGGGGGCTGCTGATCTGTTGTTGTTCTTTTTAGACAAAAGGTTTCGGAAATGTATCGGCAACCTGACTTTCTGGACCAGTTCCCTGACCTCAACAATATGATAGAAGGCATTAGGAAAGATGCTGACCATCTGTCTGAAACCTTGCAAAAGATGTCTGAGCTGCATCAAAGGAATCATTACATGCACCTCCAAGGTAGGAAGGGCCAATAATTAAAATTTATTAAATTACATGGGGGGGGGACATCACCACAACCCCTTGCAGTGCAGAGCTTTCAGACCTTCAGAATTTATATTTAAATTGAAACACTTAATTTATCAAGGTGAAAACTCTGTTACTAGTCCTCTTGAGCAGCTTGAACGTCCCATAGCGATATAGTTTCAGTCCTTCCAAATTTAACAAAGTTGCGTTGTTTCAGAAAGCAAACTAAATCTGAGAAGTCTGCCTGGGTCCTGTGATCCCAGGAATGCTCAGGCCCCTCTGTAGCTCATGTTTAATTTATTTTCATTTTTAACGTGCATGTTAATTGCACTCATGCAATTAATGTCAATCCAGTTTAGTCCTTTGCAAACCCATTTAATCAAGGAGCAAAGGAGGAGCCATACAATGCAATCACATGCATAGTTGCTTAGAAGTAGGACCCACTGTATATGGGACGCGGGTGGCGCTGTGGGTTAAACCACAGAGCCTAGGGCTTGCCGATCAGAAGGTTGGCGGTTTGAATCCCCACGGCGGGATGAGCTCCCGTTGCTCGGTCCCTGCTCCTGCCAACCTAGCAGTTCGAAAGCACACAGTACAAGTAGATAAATGGGTACCACTCCAGCGGGAAGGTAAATGGCGTCACCGTGCGCTGCTCTGGTTCACCAGAAGCGGATTAGTCATGCTGGCCACATGAACTGGAAGCTGTATGCCAGCTCCCTTGGCCAGTAAAGTGAGATGAGCGCCACAGCCCCAGAGTCGTCTGCGACTGGACCTAACAGTCAGGGGTCCCTTTACCTTTACCTTTACCTTAGGACCCACTGTGTTCAGTGTGGGTTCCTTCTCGGAAACTGGGCACTGGACTGCAGTCTTCATTGCAAGTGAATTCCTTTGAAAGCAAAAGAAGTATTCCACTTGACCACAACAGGAATTGGGGTGTGTGGGTGGGAAACCCATGTAAGCTTCTGTTTCCCCTGAAGAGTTTTGGTCGAAAGCAAGTAAGTGTCTCAGATTATTCTGTCATTCCCACAGAAGTGGGAAAGACGTGTGATGATCATGCACATCAAATTCTGTTTCACCGTGAGTGTGGCACCAGGCATGGATGCTCTGTGTTTCTACGTTTGACTACTGTATAAACTAAATGCTAAATCAGGGGTCAGCAAACTTTTACAGCAGGGGGCCGGTCCACTGTCCCTCAGACCTTGTGGGGGGCCGGGCTATATTTTTTGAGGGGAAATGAACGAATTCCTATGTCCCACAAATAACCCAGAGATGCATTTTAAATAAAAGCACACATTCTGCTCATGTAAAAACATGCTGATTCTCAGACCATCCACGGGCCGGATTTAGAAGGCGATTGGGCCAGATCCGACCGCCGGGCCTTAGTTTGCCTACATATGTGTTAAATGCACCTAGTTTAAATGCATCACTTGATGTTAAATGCATCACTTGAAGTTGTGTGTGCATGGCTGTGTACACACTCCCGTTTACTTTGCATCCACCAACAGTTTTGGAAGCAGTGTACACAATCCACATCTATCCTGTCATTTTTTATTGAAATACTATGTTTTGATGCATTCTTCTCTGAATTGGGCGGGGGGGGGGAAGCATGACCTAGCTATGTTTTAAGCAGATAAAGTGTACAAAAGCATATGTGTGTGTTTGGCTCTCAATGGCTATTGTAAAGGGACCCCTGACCATTAGGTCCAGTTGTGACAGACTCTGGGGTTGCGGCGCTCATCTCGCTTTATTGGCCGAGGGAGCCGGCATACAGCTTCCGGGTCATGTGGCCAGCATGACTAAGCCGCTTCTGGCGAACCAGAGCAGCGCACGGAAACGCCTTTTACCTTCCCGCCGGAGCGGTACCTATTTATCTACTTGCACTTTGATGAGCTTTCGAACTGCTAGATTGGCAGGAGCTGGGACCGAGCAACAGGAGCTCACCCCGTTCCGGGGATTCGAACCACTGGCCTTCTGATCGGCAAGCCCTAGGCTCTGTGATTTAACCCACAGTGCCACCCACATCCCACATGGCTATTGTAGGACCCCTTTTTTGTCAGAACCATGGTGCAAGGGAAAGTGGATTAACTCTTTCCTCCTCCTGCCACAGAATTGGGAAAATTATCTTTCTGAAGCTGCTATTACCCCAGGAGTAAGAATTTCCATGAGTGCCAGTGCAAACTTCCATCTCTGGGCTGATAGCAGCTTTGGGTAGGGGCTGGATGATTTTCATCAGACCTGTGATAGAGGAGGAAAGAGTTTAAACTCCCTCCTCACATACCATGATCCTGGCAACAGGACACCTCACACACCCTGAGCTGGGATCTCAAAGAGGAGAGCCCATTTATTTCAGTGGGTCCAAACTTCAATATATGAAGTGAAACAAGGCAAAGTAACGTTGTCATTTGATTCAGATTCCCTCAACAAAATAAATAACTATTACCAAATAACGTTGTCGGCTGGAGAGAGAATCAGTGGCTCAAAGTCTGTCCTAACACATGGAGGAAAAACCAGGAGTAATACATTTCGCATGTTAGATGATCTAGTTTCAAAAGAAAGTGCTGCATTGGGGCAGCTGAAGTTGTTCAACATTTCAGATATTCAACATCTAAATGAAAAGGTAAGTATTAGTTCCTTGCAGAAAGTATAACTTTACTACTCATAATGAATAATTCAGCCATCACAGCATGGCTGGTGAGACATCATACGTATTTGTTTTATTGTGTAAATTGCCCTGAAAAAATATATGTTCTTCGCCAGTATGGAAGGCTTTGACCCGATAGAGAGGGGCATAAATTGTGGAAACGAAGAAAGCCAACCTGTAAACCACAGTGGCAGAACTCTGCATTTTTGGTTGAAAGTGAGCCCCATTAAACCCAACAAGTCATATTCTGTAGTAAATGTGGTTCATATTGAAATGTACAAATAAGAAACATGCTTCTTCACAATTACTACTGGGAATGCATGCCTGGTGTGAACAGGGTTTAACATCTGCAAGAGAAGAAAATGTGTTTATCATTGTGTCCAGTGTTCTGGAGTGCCAGAGAAACTTTTTTAAGGGTTCCTCATTGGAAACATTAGTAATGCTAGCCTTAGAGACTTTGGGAGGAATTCAACATCACAGTCTTTCCGATTGTTCTGTCAGTGCAAACATTTCTGCTTGCAAAACTGAATTATCACCCCTCCCCTCTACCAATGCACTCTTCTGCGGGTTCTCCTGACCCTCCAAAGCAGAGTGGGGAGAGGTGTGGGGAGCAGACAGTGTGGAGACGGGGAAAGGGAAAGCCTTGTTGCACTGGCTTCTGCTAGCATACTATGTTAGTTGAATCCGGGCCTATGGGTTGTGTCCAACACTCGTCCTAGAACGATTGAAATGAATGGTCGTAAATTAGTCATGTCTGTTAACGTCAATGGGTCTACAATGGGCATTTACCACCATACAGCTTCTGCTGCAGGGGAAACTTGGTTGTGTTCCAAAGTGTGTTCTCAGGGCCAAGTTAAATGTGACACTTCTCTTTTCTTTTGCAAAATACAGCTGCACAGCAAATCTCAATTCACATGAGATTACAATGAGGCACAACAGGCCTAGTTAGTGCCTTGTGCACACCCTGAAAGTGGTTGAGCTTTTTTCTACAAAAATGCAATTTTTGTTGTTGACATGCCTAAGATCCAGGACAAAGCGCCTCCTTGCGGAACTTCCCACCCAGACGTCAATTCCGCCTTTGAAGTTCCGGGAAAATTCTGACATATGGCAGCCCTACCTAATCCATAGCTCTGATTGCTTTGCAAATCAGTGTGGGGAGGGTTCTCTCAAGGTAGAAAGTTTTTGAAAAACCATTAATTTAAAAGAAGGCTTCATATTTCACCTTTCTGAGGTAGATGAAGAGCATACAAATGTAATGTTTTCAAGCTCTCTTCTAGCACATTTCATTAATATCATGTTGTATTATTGCTTCCTTCAACCAGTACATTTGTTTCAATGCAGATATGTGGGTTACCAGGAAACTTTCCTTGCGGTGTATCAGATTGTGGTGGGGCTTTATGCCGAGATAGCCGGGGAAACAGACATTGTGGCGGCCCAAACTGTAATGGAGCACTCCCTCTTTCTACAAATGCTATCAGAGAAGGACGTCAGACAGTCCTGTTGTTAAATAACTTGACCAACCAAATGCAAGGATCTGAAGAGAAGGTACCACATGTAACAGCAATCTTGTGTGTTTCAATGTAAACTTATTGAACATAGCACATTTGAGCTACGAAAGGTTTTTACAAAATTCTATTTTTCCCCCAAGATATGCCAGTATCTTATAATATCTACAGTATTGAAATGTACAGTATTTTTCGCTCTATAGGACGCACTTTTTCCCCTTCAAAAATGAAGGGGAAATGTGTGTGCGTCCTATGGAGCGAAGATGCCATAGCCCCGCGACCCTCTCCTGGCTGGAGAGGTGACGCGCGGCTATGGCAGGAGCCTCTATAGCCGCGCGTCACCTCTCCAGCCGGGAGAGCACTCGCGGGGCTAAAGAAGCACCCCGCGACCCTCTCCCGGCTGGAGAGGTGACACGCGGCTATGGCAGGAGCCTCTACAGCCCCGTGTCACCTCTCCAGCCGGGAGAGCGCGCGGGGGGCTAAAGCAGCCCCCTGCGACCCTCTCCCGGCTGGAGAGGTGACGCGCGGCTATGGCAGGAGCCTCTCCGCTGCGCCTTTCCGCTGCTCCCTGACCTGCTCTTTGGGGCTGGTGGTGGGCTTCCCCCCGCCAGCCCCAAAGAGCAGGTCGAAAGGAACCTGAAGCCTGGAGAGCGAGAGGGGTCAGTGCACACAGACCCCTCTCACTCTCCAGGCTTCCAAGGTAGCCGCCTGAACGCACCTTAAACGGCACCTTGTTTTAGAGCGGGAAAACAAGAGGGGGAAAGTTCTCCCCCTCTCTGTGCAGCACCTCCTGCTGCTTCACTGAAGGGGCGCTGGGCAGAGAGGGGGAATTTTTTTTTTTCTTCTTCTCCCCCTCTAAAACAAAGTGCGTCCTATTGTCCGGTGCGTCCTATGGTGCGAAAAATACGGTAGGTTTTTGTATGTTACTACATTTTTGTTTTGCTATCTTATTATGACTTTGTTTTCGTAGTGTTTGAAATGCATCCGTTTCTTTGTTGTAAGCCGCTTCTGAGCATGGTTGTTTTTTGTGGGAAAATGGCATACAAATAAAAATGAATGAACGACCCAACCCTTAGGCTCCTTAAGTATGGCTTAGAGAGTTCCAGATTCAGATGGGCCCAGAAGTTACAAAAACAAATGCTGTTATTACACCCAATGGAACCATCTTATCAGTTAGGGGTGTGAGATGTAGAAACAGGTTTAGGAAATATGAATTTGCTTTGTCAGGGAAAGTTAAACTTTAAAGAGATCAGTTCATTATTTAAATATCTGTCTACATATCTATCTACACTCACAGATTGAAAGCATAAGGAAAATGACTGGGGATACCAAAAAGAAAGCCTCGCTGATGGCTGAAGAGCTGGAGAAAAATAAAGATCAAATAGAAAGGGAAAGAGAAAGCATCAAATTGCTCATCAAGAGATTGAAGAACTTTCTCGTAGGCAAGTATGCTCAAAACCCATTTTTTGATCCACCTGTCTTAGATATATCTGTCGTTGTTGTTTAGTCGTTTAGTCATGTCCGACTCTTCGTGACCCCATGGACCAGAGCACGCCAGGCACTCCTGTCTTCCACTGCCTCCCACAGTTTGGTCACACTCATGCTGGTAGCTTCGAGAACACTGTCCAACCATCTCGTCCTCTGTCGTCCCCATCTCCTTTTGCCCTCAATCTTTCCCAGCATCAGGGTCTTTTCCAGGGAGTCTTCTCTTCTCATGAGGTGGCCAAAGTAATGGAGTCTCAGCTTCAGGATCTGTCCTTCCAGTGAGCACTCAGGGCTGATTTCCTTCAGAATGGATAGGTTTGATCTTCTTGCAGCCCATGGGACTCTCAAGAGTCTCCTCCAGCACCATAATTCAAAAGCATGAATTCTTCGGCGATCAGCCTTCCTTATGGTCCAGCTCTCACTTCCATACATCACTACTGGGAAAACCATAGCTTTAACTATACGGACCTTTGTTGTCTCTGCTTTTTAAGATGCTGTCTGGGTTTGTCATTGTTTTTCTCCCAAGATAATATCTGTATATTCATATTATATGTTAGACCAAGGATGTTGGGACTTAAACTGTTCTTTCTCCACTTTTCCAAGAGGAGAGTGCCCCACCAGAAGACATAGAGAAAGTTGCAAACTATGTCCTGGGCCTCCAGTTGCCAGGGTCTCCCCAAGAGCTAAGCATGGTGCTTGACAAACTCAAGAGTCTCATGGCACAGTGCGAGGTCTCCCCGACAGAGGTGAATGGGTTAAGTGAGCAAATGGAAGAGGCACAGGGACTATTGGCGAAAGCACAAGAAGCTGAGTAAGTACAATATTGTCTTAGTTTACAGTCCTGTCATTGGGTGGGGGAGATTGGATGTGGCTGAGCAATTGCTACGCAAAGCCATGCTGACTGCTTCCAGGCTGAATCGGAGATGAAGGATGAGATATACTCGGAGTCAAGTGTGGATTTCATGCTCTTTATTCAGCTCATAGTGGTGAGGAGGAATGAAAGTTCCCCCAAAGTATCTGCTTTATATACATTAGTTACACAATGGGCTGCACGTGATTGGCTAATTCCGGAATTCTCCTGTAGGCCAATCAGGTTGTGGATTCACTTCCATCTGGAGCTGGATTGGGTGGCTCCTGCAGACCAATCATACTGCTGCATTGTTCTAGGACCAATCAGACTGCTGCATTTTGGATTGGATTGTTCTAGTAACAATCAGCCTGCTGCATTTTGGATCCTATTCAACTCAGTACATAACAAAGGAGTAACTTTTTCTCAGTTGTCCCTTTTCCCATTCCACCTCCCCATTGACTGTAATGGGAGCGAAATTAGCTATGCCAGCTCCAGGCCTGATATACTCTCAGTTCTGATTCACGGGAATATCAGAGGAACAAGAGTGTTTTGGATCCTGTAAATCCAAGGGAGCCCCATCCTGCACCCTCAACATGCCCATGGAAGACCCTGCTTCAGGTCCTACCACCAGTGGTACATGTACTCCAGTGAGTTTTCCACTGGTATATTGGGTGGTCCTTCATGGACATAAATGCTGCGCTTATGACCCAGTCAGTAGAACAGCATTCATGCCACCCCCAACAATCTCTCAGGTAGCCTTTGGCTTTTGGACCACTGTGTTGTGTTTGTGATTTGGAAACTATCCCTAAATCATAGAAAATTGTATATCTGTCTGCCTTTGTTTTACATTCGGAAGTGCATTTTCAGCCCCACAATGGGTAGACCGATGTGAACTAAGTCATCTAAACATTCTATAAATATACTCTTATACTAATGTTCTTGCCTCTCTCTTTCATCCTCTGTTTTTATTGTAAGCTCCTTGGGGCAAAAACCTATTGTTTGCTAGATATCTGTGTGTGTTGCATATCTATATTCTCATACTTCAGAAGATCTGCGTTTTTTATTACTTAGGAAAGTAGCAAAAGGTCTCCCAACACCTGATGAATTGATAAGCAGCTTGAAAGACATTGAAAATATTCAACAGCAAACCAGAGATGACTTTGCAAAGTTAAATGGATCAATAGAAGAAACGAAAACAAAAATCGCAAAGGTATCCTCTTTACAGTTAACTTTCATCAGAGACTTTTCAAAAGCGAGTAAGAGAATGTGCAAACAAGAGAATTTCACTAACATTTATTTTCTTAGGCTTCCAGTTCTTCATTCAGTTGGCTTCAACCCATTATCAAAGCAGTCTGTGGGTTTTTCTTTTTAATGTTATTGATGTTATTGCATCAGTGTATTCCTATCAGCTTCTGCAAATAACAAAATTGCTCTTGTTCTTTTTGCCACGTGTTTTCACATATTTCTGTCTTAAAGGGGGAAGGGCAGAATGAAGCTGCCAAGTATTTTCCGCTTTCAAAAGACTCCCTTTATCACAGTTCTTTCTCTGAACTTTCAACTTCAGCATAGTAGTGGGGTGGACCAGACGCCAACTCCCACATGGCTCCTGTTGATTAAGCCCTGCCATTCTCATTTTGGAGCTTATTCCTGTCTCAACTTTGTGGGCCATATCAGTCAGGTGGGTGGGAATAGCCTGGTGGAATGAGTTGCTTAGATAACAATGTTCCTTCCCAAACTGGTCCTGACAGAGGAAAATAATTATACCAGGACAGTTTTATATGTGTTCCTCCATAAGTCTGTTCTATCCCATTTCTACATAAATCTGTAATTCTTGTATTTTAAAAATCCTTCACCAGCAGGTACCAGGATGGGTTGTAACAATTTTAAAATGAATTTTTTAAAAAGCATGCCAGCTTTTAGGATACATCCCCCCATGCCCTGTTAATTTATTTATTAACTTGCTAACTTGATTTGCCATTTAAATAATCCACACTATAGTATAGCTATGGAATCCTTGCTTAGTCTGTTTTGTGCATCTGAAGGAGCAAACCCATTGAAATCACTGGGCCTAAGTAACTTAAGCCCATTGATTTCAGTTGGTCTCCTCTAAAATTGTCTTGTTGGGTAATGAGTTACAAGCATCCCGTTGATTACATGATGATTCTTCTGCAGGCTGCGGACCAAATGAACAAGACGGATGATGAATTAGTGGACTTTTCAGAAAAGCAGTCAGAGCTGGAAGATGAAATCGCTTCCTTGAAGACAAAATTGCAGATGAGCAGGGGACAAGTCACCAATGCTAAATCAGAGGCCGAAAAAGCACAGAATCAAGCTGTAGCAACTAATAAGGTAATGCTGTAAGCTCACAATTTAGGCAGGGGTTATGTTCTGAAAATCCCACCTAAAGAACACCCAAAATTGAAATCACTGGGCCTTCACACTGGCAACTGTGTAAAAAAAAGAGACAAATGCTACAGTTAAAGGCACTGAATTACTCTACATGCAGATCACCAGCGAACCTAGGCTGAAGGAAATTTAAAAAGTCAATGACCTCAACCTGTTGCAAATTTCTGATATCACGAGTTCAACACAAGCATTGTCTCAGTATGGGATTGACTAGAATCTTCCATATCATGACATGTCAAATGGAGGGGCTCATTTTGCGGCTAAAATGCGGGTGGGGATTGACATCTCAATTGGCCTTAAGCCTTATTTATTGTCCTATCTCTAACACCATTTTGGTTTGTTGCAAATAAAATATTTTAATCAATTCATGAAGTAGGCAAATATACCATTGGCTCAAGCATCCCTTGTATAATCCCTAGTGGAAAGAAATAAGTGCAAAAGCTGGGATACCATATTTGAGTAGAGTACAACCAATCATATGCTATAATAATTTCAACCTGTTATCGTCATGGCAGAGAACAGGAAAGGAAGAGAATCTACATCTCTCATGGGCCTTGCAAACAAGTCAGGACCCCTGCAAGAATAAAATGTTAGCTGTGTGCCATTAATCCACTTTAATTTCATTCAGATTCTGATTGACCTGAGATCTTTACTCTCTGTATTGGAATTCAGAAGAATAAAAGTTAGAAGGGTATTCTGTCTTGTTTTTTGTTTTGAATGTATGTATAATAACAGCATTAATGAAGTCTGAAGGTGAAAGTCAAATAGGATAGTTGGGCTCTCCCACTTTCTTAACATGTTGGATTACTTATTGAGATTTTTTTATTAACTGCCAGAAATAGTATGTTTATTTTTCTTCCATAGTGGTATTTTTTCTTCAGTGACAATGTTTATTTTTTGGCCGAAAAAATTGTTACTTGATTAAACCTTTAAAAAGCAAGCAAGAAAAACCAGACAACTAAATTTCGTAGCAGAGGTATAAAAAAACAACAACACTTTTCATTGGGAAATATTGTCGTTACAGGAATTTGCTAACCTTAAAAAAGAATATGCCAGTTTACAAGAAAAGCTCAAAGCCAAAGGCCTTCCTTTGGAAACCTTAGAGAAACTGAATCGGTTGAAAAATGAGGCTGAGAAACTGGCTAAAGAGACTGAAAAGAAAATGAAAAGAATAGCAGGTATATATGTTGCATTTACATACCCATTCAATGATTCTTGCATGTTCCTCAGTGAATTATCAGGGGTCCCTCAATGAGAATATCAGTAATGATGCAAAAACATCCCAGAATATAGGTTGCCTGCCACCACTGGTCTTTTCCTACAATACACGGCCACAGGGAATATTCTGGGTCAGGGGTAGGGAGACTCCACGCTTTGCAATATATTGAGATGCACCAATACGAGCCAGGTACAAAATAGTGGCTCAGTGGAAAAAGCCAATTACAGTGGTACCTTGGTTTAAGAACAGCTTAGTTTATGAACAACTTGGATTAAGTTTGTGAACTTTGCCTTGGAAGCAGAACATGTTCTGCTTCCTGTTGAGTGTGTTCCATTTGTAAATTGAGTCCCCCGCTGCTATGGGAAAGCACACCTTGGTTTAAGAACCCTTTGGTTTAAGAACGGACTTCCGGAACGGATTAAGTTCGTAAACCAAAGTACCACTGTACTTACTGTTAGAATTCCTGCTCCATGATTGCAGTCATGGGATTTTGGTATATGTTTTGACTCCACGGAGTGGGAAGTGACGGAGACAAGGTGTTTGTGTTACTGTGTTCCGTGAAGTGGGACTATTGTCCTTTGTTCTTTCTCTCTTTGCTGTCTGATGCTAGAGAGAGTGGGAGGCATGTTGCAGTGCTCCTTGTGTTATATGTCAATAAAGTAGATTAGCCAAAATGCTGAGTTGCTGAGGTCTGTTAACGCAACTGCGCAAACTCTGCAGATCCCTAAGTGTGCCAATGTCTGTTGGCATCGGTCGCTGTGATGTTCGGGCTGAAGAAAGCTTTTGAAGCTCCTGAACGAAAGACCAGGAGGGAGAGAACATGCCAGTCTTCTTATGTCCTCAGATCAGAGTTTCTGCTAACCGCGGGAGGGAAGCGGGTGTGGAAGACAGGACTGCAAAATGAAAAGGAACTATAGCTGCATTATTCCGCCTCCCTCCTTGCACCAGGAGATTTAAAGGCCCATATCCGGTGTCTGGGTTGCAAGATGGCAGCCCTAATGCAGAGGTTCCTTGACTGCCAAGCCAAAATGAAAAAGAGGTCTTTCAAAGAAGGAAGTTTGGAAACTCACAGTTTTTTGGGGGGGCAGTGATTTACAAGGATTTTACTTACTTAATTGTACGTAACCACCTGATGTTTTCTTTTTTAAATTTCAGATTTGGAAAATAAGATACAGGATCTGAACCGGATTAAACAAAACAAGGCTGATCAGCTGAGACAACTGGAAGATCAAGTCACAGCTATCAAAGATGAGATTATGCAGCAGTCAAATAAATACGCTATTTGCAAAAGTTAATGAGTCTAATAATCTAACAATATAACTGTAAATGAACAAACAGCTTTCCACGACCGCTTTGTAATGATGAACAGTTTATAAATTGTATAATTATAACATCTAAGATGATGTTTGTGTGGTTTTCTGTGCTAGTCCTTGACCTTTATGGGGGTCGATACTTTGCAGGGATAATAATAATAATAATAATAATAATAATAATATACAGTGGTACCTCGGGTTAAGTACTTAATTCGTTCTGGAGGTCCGTTCTTAACCTGAAACTGTTCTTAACCTGAAGTACCACTTTAGTTAATGGGGCCTCCTGCTGCTACCGCACCGCCGGAAGCGTATGTAGCCTGAAGCGTATGTAACCCAAGGTACCACTGTAATAATAATAATAATAATAATAATAATAATAATAATTTATTTATATCCCACCCTCCCCAGCCGAAGGTACACTACAGTATATGGTGCTTTGCTGCTACACCAGGCACCTCCAAACTTGGCCCTCCAGATGTTTTAGGACTACAACTCCCATCATGCCTAGCTAACAGGACCAGGGATGATGGGAATTGTAGTCCCAAAACATCTGGAGGGCCGAGTTTTGGGGTGCCTGTGCTACACCGTTATTTAGAAACTTAAGGATAGTTTTATTCTCACACACTAGGTGGCAGCAGGAAACTATTTAAAATTTTCATCTAGGAATGACTTTAAAGCATATTATTATTTCCTTTTTTAAAAAGTAAATTACCACACAAGAGGAGCCTGTTGGATCCGGCCACTGGCCCTCTAGTACTGCATCTGTTCTCACAGTGACCAATCAGATGCCTGTGAGATGCCTGCAAGCTGGACATAAGCTCAACAGCATATTAGCAATTTAGGACAATTCACTCTTTTAGCACAAATTAATGGCATGTTGTTGTTTAGTTGTTTAGTCTTTTCCTATTCTTCGTGACCCCATGAACCAGAGCACGCCAGGCACTCCTGTCTTCCACTGCCTCCCGCAGTTTGGTCAAACTCATGCTGGTAGCTTCGAGAACACTGTCCAACCATCTCGTCCTCTGTTGTTCCCTTCTCCTTGTGCCCTCCATCTTTCCCAACATCAGGGTCTTTTCCAGGGAGTCTTCTCTTCTCATGGGGTGGCCAAAGTATTGAAGTCTCAGCTTCAGGATCTGTCCTTCCAGTGAGCACTCAGGGCTGATTTCCTTCAGAATGGAGAGGTTTGATCTTCTTGCAGTCCATGGGACTCTCAAGAGTCTCCTCCAGCACCAGAATTCAAAAGCATCAATTCTTCGGCCACCAGCCTTCTTTATGGTCCAGCTCTCACTTCCATACATCACTACTGGGAAAACCATAGCTTGAACTATACGGGCCTTTGTCGGCAAGGTGATGTCTCTGCTTTTTAAGATGCTGTCTAGGTTTGTCATTGCTTTTCTCCCAAGAAGCAGGCGTCTTTTAATTTCATGACTACTGTCACCATCTGCAGTGATCGTGGAGCCCAAGAAAGTAAAATCTCCCACTGCCTCCATTTCTTCCACTTCTATTTGCCAGGAGGTGATGGGCCCAGTGGCCATGATCTTCGGTTTTTTGATGTTGAGCTTCAAACCATATTTTGCGCTCTCCTCTTTCACCAGAGTGCTACTTGTAAAGGTATTTGAACTGTTTAAGCCCCACAGCAAGCATGGCGAATCATCCAGATGTTGATGAACTACATATCCCATCATTCCTGGCTATTGGCCATGGCGGAAAAGGCAGATGAGAGTTGGGTCAACCTCTGCCCTACAGCATGTCCAGTTATGCAATCAGTACCAAGACCAGTTAACAGCAGAAGCGGAGCAATAGTCATCAAATGGAAACTATAGCAGCATTTTATGAATTGTCAGCTGAACTTAGCTACGTGCAAGGAAATGGCTAATTTGGCCCACCCCAATGGGCTACATTCTCCTGTTCATTTATTCACCCATGTAGGGATGGCCAGACATTCATCAATATTGAAATTCTGATGGCATGTGCTCCATCACCTGTAGGAAGTGGTATGTAACTTGCATGCTCAATATCTGCTGATTTCCTTCCATCTATCTTTGTTCTGGTGTGCTTTGATTATGCTAATCTGGTATGTCATACATAAATCGGGCAATGTCATGCATACAAGTGGTAGCCTGTGTGGCGCCCTCTAGAGGCTGTGAACTACAGCACTCATTATTCTTGAGCATTGGCCCTGCTACCTGGGGTTGAGGGGAGTTGTAGTCCACAATATCTGTTGGGTACTTGATGTAGACAGATTGCACATGCAATCCAAATTATAAAAGGTAAAGGGACCCCTGACCACTAGGTCCAGTCGTGACCGACTCTGGGGTTGCAGCGCTCATCTCGCTTTATTAGCTGAGGGAGCCGGTGTACAGCTTCCGGGTCATGTGGCCAGCACGACTAAGCCACTTCTGGCAAACCAGAGCAGCGCACGGAAACGCCGTTTACCTTCCCGCCAGAGCGGTTCCTATTTATCTACTTGCACTTTGACATGCTTTCGAACTGCTAGGTTAGCAGGAGCAGGGACCGAGCAACCGGAGCTCACCCCGTCGCAGGGATTCGAACCGCCGACCTTCTGATCGGCAAGCCCTAGGCTCTGTGGTTTAACCCACAGCGCCACCTGCGTCCCATCCAAATTATACTTCGCTTCAAATGGCCAGAGTGGGTTATGAGGGTGCCATGCCTAAACCTCCACAACATGAGATTTTTTAATCACATTGAGTGACATGTAAAACAGCCCATCAGCTCTCATGCTCATACTAAGACAATTATCCTTTCTTTGTTTCCAAATGCCTCATTGCTTGGAATACAGTCAGCCATACTACAAAGGCTACCACTATCTGAAATTCACCCACAACTGAAAACAGATGTATTTCCAGCCCAAGGGATGAGAAAACTCATCTGCACCACGTACAAATGCTGACAGCTAGGGCTTCTGTTTAGCTGCACCTAATGGTGACAAATGTTTCTCTAATATATCTGCAATTTAATCTTGTACAATGTCTTAAATCATCAAGGGCATTTATATGCACTTTGGAAAGAGTATACGATATATTTTAAGTTAATACTGTACTGCAGAGGACTCAAAACACCAACAGCGATTGAGTTTCTATTTGATAGTAAGACGATATGGTTATGGACTCCTTCCCTGGAGGTTCTTAAGCAGAGGTTGGATAGCCACCTGTCATGGATGCTTTAGCTGAGATTCCTTCATTGCAGGGGGTTGGACTAGATGACCCTTGGGTCCCTTCAATCTCTACAATTCTACAGTACATGTGGCTAAAACATTTGTGCAGTGGGATTTTGTTTGTTTGCATGACAAAATCTCTGTCCAGGTTATATCCCTAACTAGTTAGATTAGTTGATTGATCCCACAGGAATTAGATTCATCTTTTCTTTTTTAATTTATTTAATCATTTTTTCTATGCAAACAACAACCACAAAAGACACTACAACAAAAACCATAACAATAATAACACAATTTGACAACTCAGATTTAAATACACTGATATACCTATGACTGCACCCTTTTAACAATATTTTCCCACCTCTCTCTCCTCCCACTTCCCCCCACTTATCGCTTAAATATTCATTCCAGATTTCTTCGTATTTATCCATTCGTAATTTGCGTCGACATGCAATTCGTTCATATGTAGCTAATCTGTCCATATTATCAATCCATGTGCTCAATGGAATTAGATTCATCTTGTCACTGAGACGTTAATTTTCCCATGGAAGCCAATTTTGTTTTTAATAACTGCACCTGGACCTAACCCAAAACCAATTCACAAATCATGGTTGGGCTAGAAACACAGGAAACCATGCTATTCCATGTCAGGTTTTTTGTACGTATAACCTAATATTGTCTAGTCTGACTTGCCGTGGTCGCCAGCGTCTTATGCAGAGGCTTTTCACATGAGCGGCTCCTACCTTATTCTTAGAGGTGCCAGGGACTGAAACCCAGAGCTCATACAACTCAAGCATGGGTTAGGTAAAGGTAAAGGGACCCCTGACCATTAGGTCCAGTTGTGGCTGACTCTGGGGTTGCGGTGCTCATCTCACTTTATTGGCCGAGGGAGCTGGTGTACAGCTTCCGGGTCATGTGGCCAGCATGACTAAGCCGCTTCTGGCAAACCAGAGCAGCGCACGGAAATATTGTTTACCTTCCCGCTGGAGCGGTACCTATTTATCTACTTGCACTTTGACGTGCTTTCGAACTGCTAGGTTGGCAGGAGCAGGGACCGAGCAACGGGAGCTCACCCCGTCGCGGGGATTTGAACCGCCGACCTTCTGATCGGCAAGTCCTAGGCTCTGTGGTTTAACCCACAGCACCACCTGCGTCCCTCAAGCATGGATTGCCAGTCAGCAAAATGATGCTTCTGTAAGGTCTTGTCCTTTGCTAGTGTGTAGAAATTCACTGCAAATGCACTCTTCTCGATGAGGCCTGGGAATTCTGCACAGAGTAGCAACTAACTGCAGCCACACTACGCCACCATGACTGTTCTCCACAAGTCGCCTCTTGTGGCCTTTCAATGCATCTGGAAATGGCATCTTCCAGTTGCTTCTGAAACTATAGATATCCTTTAAAAACCCATAAACAAAACTGATTAAAACCAACCCCAAAGCTTAGCTTTTTTTCTTCTCAACTCAGAATAATTTATGTCACTGAGAGGTTGGAATTTCCTGTGGGATGGGAAATCTGTGTCCTGTTCTGCCTCTTGTTCTGACTTGGCTGATAATTTGAAATCATTACCATAGCTTTAGACTTGTTTAAAAAATGCCCCATTGACAGTAATGGTTTCCAGCCGACAGATTTTGTTCATAGATTATCAAATCACCAGATGTAGAATTCAGGAGGTTACAACAGTTTCTTTCCTCCAACTACAAGCTTTAACACTGGGAATGTTGTCTGAAACATTCCTAAATAGCTAGTAAGCCAAGAGTTTGATCCAGAAAAGATAAAACGCTCACAGCACAGCATGGTGGTTTTATGAGCTGAGATAGTATTATTTGTCTCATCTAAAGTCTGAGAAGGGAATTTATAGCAGGCATGGGCATACATTAAATTAAATGTAAAAGTATTCTAATTATACGTCCCCCAGGGCAATGGACAGACAATATGCATTTGTTGTGAAGGCAGTGGAACAAAAGAATTGATTACATCTAATAAAGCATTCTCAGCACAGGAATGCAAAATATGTGTGGTTTCAACTTTATTGCATTTCTCCCTATTTGAAAATATTAGTCTACAAGGATCCCTTACAAGTTACACATTTGGACAGTAATACAAGACCAGCCATGCTTTGCAGTTCTATCTACATGCAACACATTTACTGACATACCTATTCAGAACTGAGTCTTACTTAATTCAATGGGACTTACTTCCAGCTAAATAGGGCTAAGATTGCAGCCTTAAATTACTGATTAAATCAATTAAAGCTATGGTTGATGGACAAATTTGAATCAGTGGGGTTGTGAATTAAGGTCACATGTTTATTCTGTATGGCTATTTTGTTTCTAGTGTTACTATAATAAACAAGAAATTTTTAACTTTACAGACACAAGCAGAGAGTGCCTAGCACTGCCTAGGAATTTTTAGAACCCCCAAAATATTGAGATGCTTTAAAATGGATAGTGTGCTTTGTGAGTTTGGGCCCGTCACACTACATATCACTTGAAGTCACAGTAAACTCCCTTTTTGGTCTGCCATCTTGATTCAAAATGGCACCTGGCACCCAAACATCAGTAAAGACCCTCCCACCCCCACATTGGAAACCCTCCTGCTGAGTTTGGGGAAAATATTCAGGAGGAGGCCAAACCTGTGCCAAAAATCAGCTGCAATAAGGCCCAAGCCCTAACCCCTATGCCAATTTTGGTGACAATATGTCAAGAGGCGGCCAAACCTATGTAGAATATTGGTTAAGAGACCTTTAAAAAAGTTTGTATATCTTTCTGTGAGCGAGCAAGTGGAGGAAAAATGTTAACTTGGTCAATTATTTTTAGCTAGAACACTTTTAAAGGGCAAGTTTTTCTTTTGAGATGATGACTTTCACATTTCCAGTTAATTGGAGGAAAGTGAGATTGAGACTCTACTAGTTTTTATACTCTTTTGGCAAGTAAATTTTTATTCAGAATTTGTACAAAAAAAAAGAAAAAGAAAAAAGAACTAACAAATACAAAAATAAACATTTTAACATAAATTATTCATCCTATTTTCATACTCTACAAAAAGGAAACATACAATCATACAAAAAATAATAATATAACCATTAGGCTCTCCTTAGCCTTTGACTTCCCTTCACCCTTTTGGTAAGTATCAAATAAATCTCGGATTGCGTAATTAGTTTATTAAAGTTTATAGTTATTAGCTGATAAAGTTTTTCTAATACCGCCAGTTCCTCCTATATATCCGTTCCAATATAATTCCAAAATTTACTCCAATTTTTTTGAAATTTCTGGTCGTCTTGGTCTCGTATTCTGCCTGTTAATCTATCTAGCTCGGCATAGTTGATCATTTTGACCTGCCAGTCACTTATGTTAGGAATAGTTTCTATTTTCCAGTTTTGTGCCAGCATAATTCTTGCGGCTGTGGTGGCATAGAGAAATATTTTTTTATCTTCATTTTTTATTTCCTTACCCATTATTCCCAGCAAAAAGGCCTCAGGTCTCTTGGGAAAAGTATATTTAAAAACTTTTTTAAGTTCATTATAAATTGCTTCCCAAAAAACCTTCACCTTGTTGCATTGCCACCACATATGGTAGAGGTCTCCCTCCACTTCACCACATTTCCAGCATGTCTTATTTTCTGATCTATAGATTTTAGCCAATTTTGCCGGCGTAAGATACCATCTATAGAGCATTTTCCAAACATTTTCTCTCAAACTCGTACAGGCCGTAAATTTAATATCTCTATTCCACAATTTCAACCACTTTTCAAACTCGATGTTATAACCGAAGTCAATTGCCCATTTAATCATTGCCTCTTTGACTTCCTCGTCTTTTGTATGCCATTCCAGTAATATGTCATATAATTTAGACAATGTTTTGTTTTTGCCTTCTATTATTTCTATATTGAATTTTGATTTCTTGTCCTCAAAGCCCATTTTTCTTTTATCTTGTTTTAACATATCATTCACCTGATGATATTGTAGCCAACCGGTGAATTGATCCTTTATTTCCTCATACGGTTTAAGTTTAAGCCCTTGTTCTGATTTTCTTACCAAATCTTCGTAGGTGGCTGTCTTCCCTTCCATGTTGTTTTTTTTTATTGTTAAGACCTCTACTGGTGAAATCCACCATGGTGTTTTTCTTTCGAGAAGGTTCTTATTTCTTTCCCAGACCTGATATATTGGTCCCCTGAAAATATGGTTTAAGAAAGCCCTATGGACTTTCACCTTCTCGTACCAGAGATATGCGTGCCACCCATACCGATTATTGAAACCTTCTAAATCTAGTAGGTCTCTGTTCTCCAATTTTATCCAATCTTTTAGCCAAAGTAGGCACGCTGCTTCATAATATAGGCTCAGATCTGGGAGAGCAAAACCTCCTCTTTCCTTTTTATCAGTTAGTATTTTCAGTTTAATCCTTGGTCTTTTCCCCTGCCAGATGAATTTCATCAGGGTTCTCTGCCATTCTTTACATTGTTTTAAACCTTTAATAACTGGAAGAGTTTGAAATAAAAACAACATCCTCGGCAAAACGTTCATTTTAACCACTGCTATCTTCCCTAAAAAGGAAAATTTCATCCTCCCCCATATTTCCAGATCTTTCTTTATTTTTTTCCATGTAACTTCGTAATTATCTTTATATAGGTTTATGTTTTTTGCCGTGATCCACACTCCCAAATATTTCACTTTTTTCACCACCATGATTTCCACTTTTTGTTCTAGATCTTTCGTTTCTTCCTTAGTTAGATTTTTAACCAGCATTTTAGTTTTATTCTTGTTTACCTTAAAACCTGCCACCTCTCCAAATTCCTCAATTTTTTGTAATGCTTCTTTTACACTATCTTGTGGATCTTCCAAAGTCAGAACAATATCGTCGGCAAAGGCTTTAATTTTGAATTCCTTCTTTCCTACTCTAATTCCTTTCACTTCTGTTGCTTCCCTCAGTCTCTTATTAAGTACTTCCAAAATTACAATAAATAATAAGGGGGACAGGGGGCAACCTTGTCTGGTCCCTTTATAAATGTTAAAATATTCTGTTGTATTATTATTTATCACCAGCTTTGCTTTCTGTTCTTTGTATATTGCTTCTATGCCTCTTCTAAATTTTTCGCCAATTCCCATCCTTTCCAAAACCTTCTTTAGGAAGTTCCAGGAAACATTGTCAAATGCCTTTTCGGCGTCTATGAAAACCAGTGCGGCTTTTCTGTCTATTTTCATGTCCAGGTATTCAATAATGTCAATCAAATTCCTTACATTATCCCGTAATTGTCTCCCTGGGAGAAATCCTGTTTGATCACCATGAATTTTATTAATCAAGACCTTCTTTAATCTTTCCGCCATTATGTCTGCAAATAGCTTATAATCATTATTTAATAATGAGATTGGCCTATAGTTCTTTACTTCCATAGTGTCCACCTCTTTTTTAGGGATCAATGTAACATAGGCTTCCTTCCAGGTATTAGGTATCTTTCCTTCTCTCAATATATTGTTCATAACCTCTCCCAGCACTGGTGATATTTGGTTAATTAATATTTTATAATATTTGGCCGGAAGGCCGTCCGGTCCCGGCGCCTTCTCAGCTTTCATCTTTTTAATAGCCTTTTTTATCTCTTCCTGTGTTATTTTCTCCTCTAGTGCTGCTCTTTCATCTTCTACAATTTGTTCCAGATGGTGTTTTTGCAGAAATTGATCTATTTCTTGTTCTGTTTCCTCTCCTCTTTTGTACAAATCCTTATAATATCTTTGGAATATTCTTTTTATTTCTTTTGGTTCTTCCATAATCATATCTCCTTCTTTTATTTTACTGATCGTACTCAACTTCTTCCTTTCTCTCAACTGCCACGCTAGATATTTCCCTATCTTATTTGCGGACTCAAAGTTCTTTTGATTCATCCTCTTAATTTTCCACTCTATCTCTTGGTTAATTATTGTAGCAAATTTAGCTTGTAGTATTTTTAAGTTCTGTTTTAAACTTTCTTCACTAGGGTTAACAGTTAATTTTCTTTCATTTTCCATAATCTGTGTTGAAATCTGCTCTTTCTTTTTTTCTTTTTCTTTTCTTAATTGGGTATTTTTCTGAATCAAAAAACCCCTCATGACCGCTTTTCCTGCGTCCCACACCGTCTCTATGGAAGTTTCTCCATTTAAATTCCACCTAAAGTATTCTTCAATTGTTTCTATAGCCTTATTTACTATCCTTTGATCATTAAATAAATATTCATTCATTCTCCATCTGGCTGTTTTAACCTCTCTACCTTTTAACTCCATGGAAACCGCACTATGATCAGATAAAGTTCGGGGCCAAATTTCAGACTTAATTAAGTTCTGTACCAATTCCCTCGAGACCCAAATACTGTCTATCCTCCCCCAGCTCTGATTCGGATTTGAAAAAAAAGTGAATTGTTTTGCAGTAGGGTTTTTAAACCTCCAGACATCCGTCAATCCCAAATTATTTACCATGTCGAAGAAAGATCGTGGTAGTTTACCTTCTTTCCCATCTTGTCTTTTTGTTAATCTATCCATATTCGGCGTCACCACCCCATTAAAATCTCCCATCAATATCATTTTCTGGTCCATCCATTCCATTAGTATATTATCTAATTCCAAAAAGAAAGCTGATTTTTTCTCATTCGGGGCGTATATTCCAACCACAACTATTTTTTCTCCATGAAACACCATCTGTACCACCACTATTCTCCCATGTTCATCTTTGTACAGTAATTGCGGGTCATATTTTTCCTTTATATAAATTACTACCCCTCTTTTCTTAACCTTGTCGGAGGTCACAAAGTCCAGTCCCAATCTCTTATTACTTAATACTCTCTTGTGTTTTCCTATAACATGCGTTTCTTGAAGACAAATTAAATCCCAATTCTTTTTCAACAATACATGTGCAATCTGGTTCCTCTTATTTTTATTATTCAAACCGTTTACATTCCAGGTTATTGTTTTTAAAGCCATCTATTAAACTATTCTAGCTAATTTAACTAGATTAAATAGGGACTACTGTTCCTTGCTTTCCTCCTCTTGTTCTTCTCCTTCTCCTGTTAAGCTCTCCTCTTTTTCTTCTTCTTCACTCCCTTCACCTTATACTCTTTTCTTCTTCTTCACTCCCTTCACCTTATACTCTTTATGGAACTTCTGTATGCTTTGATGGAGTGGCATTTACTCGTATGGAAACAAAAGTAAGTTAACTAGACTAAATGGTAGCAAATAAGGAATACACTGCAACAGAAGAATGAAATTGCCATGGTTGTTTCTTAGGTTTGTTAGGGAAGGGATGCAGAGTCAGGTATAAAATTACAAGCCTAATTTGCCTAAGTCCCAAGGACACTGAATGACAGTTAAGAAACCTTGGGGTTTCTGTTTTGTTTTAAAGGATTTTAAAGACTTGAGATGCAATCTTATACATACAGTACTTACCTGGAAGTAAGTCCTGTTGATCTAAGCAGCTCTTACTTCTAAAAAGACATGCATAGGATTAAACGTAATTCAACCCATAGTGTCATGCATTCTAAGAGCTTATATGCAGGAAAAAATTGACAAGCAGTAAAAGGCTTGTCATGTGAAGTGAAGAATGTATTGTCTTCCAAGCACTGGACTGGGGTGCATTGGGTTAGATTATATGCTCTTCATTAGACTGAGTTGATCAGGGAGAAAAATATACTGCGTGGCTCAGCTGTTCGTGTCATGGCTGAATTTGCTGTGCTGTGATAGGCAGCCGGATCAGCACCCAGATCTCTTCATGTTGTTTTACCTATCAAACTAGGTTCTTCATATTCCAGCCAATGAAACAAGGAAAATCAGAGTGTTAAGGTAAAGGTAAAGGACCCCTGACAGTTACGTAAGTCCAGTCATGAACGACTCTGGGGTTGCGGTACTCATCTAGCTTTACTGGCCGAGGGAGCCAACGTTTGTCTGCAGACAGTTTTTCCCGGTCATGTGGCCAGCATGAATAAGCCGCTTCTGGCAAACCAGAGCAGTGCACGAAAACGCCGTTTACCTTCCCGCCGGAGTGGTACCTATTTATCTACTTGCACTTTGATGTTCTTTCGAACTGCTAGGTTGGCAGGAGCTGGGACTGAACAACGGGAGCTCACCCTGTTGCGGGGATTCGAACTGCTGACCTTCCGATCGGCAAGCCTTAGGCTCAGTGGTTTAGACCACAGCACTACCCACGTCCCTTAATATCCCAGCTGATGAAACAAGAAAAAGTAGAGTGTTACTTAGAATGCATTCTAAGTATAGTACAGTGGTACCTCGGGTTACAAACGCTTTGGGTTACAAACACTTCAGGTTACAGACTCCGCTAACCTGGTAGTACTTCGGGTTGAGAACTTTACTTCAGGATAAGAACAGAAATCGCACAGCGGCGGTGCAGGGGCAGCAGGAGGCCCCATTAGTTAAAGTGGTACCTCAGGTTAAGAACAGTTTCCGGTTAAGAATGGACCTCCAGAACGAATTAAGTTCTTAACCAGAGGTACCACTGTATATTTTTACAGTTATATTATAACCCTAACTCTTAAATAGGGCCAATTTATTCAAGTGCAACGTACTTTTTTGATAGTAGCAGCAGTGATGATGATGACTGTTCCTCCCTTGCCATACTCCTACCATGTTCTGGGGCTAACACGAGTTATGGACCTGCAAAGAGGCAATTCTCACAAGAGCGAAAAAAGATTGGTCTCAAAATGTAGGCATGTCCTGGCTCAGTTTCGCCCTGTATGTTCAGACTTTACCTTGGGGCACATAGGCCATTTTCACCACTGATACTACTCCCCTCACAATCAGTTTCCTTCCATTTCCCTGCAGTTTTTCCTCTACAGGTCAAATGCTCTCTTTCTTGAGATCACCTTGTTAAAGAGAGAGCAAACAACAGCCTGGCTATCTGCCTCTCCTCTCCTCGGACGCAAGGCTGTGTGCTGGTTGGATCCAAAGCTATTTCTTCTTTCAGTAAGTGCAGATGGGATATTTTGCCTTTAAATTAGGGCTTTCTGGATCAGGTTAGCCATATTGGTTTCTATACTGTTGGTGGATTATTGTCATTGTCTTGTTGGGCTGTGTATGTGATAAAGGGGAGCCATACCGGGATAAAGGGGTCTTCTTCTGTTTGTCCCCTTGTCAATTTCAGTTTAGGGTGGTACCTTGGGTTAAGTACTTAATTCATTCCGGAGGTCCGTACTTAACCTGAAACTGTTCTTAACCTGAAGCACCACTTTAGCTAATGGGGCCTCCTGCTGCTGCCGTGCCGCCAGAGCACGATCTCTGTTCTCATCCTGAAGCAAAGTTCTTAACCTGAGGTACTATTTCTGGGTTAGCGGAGTCTGTAACCTGAAGCGTATGTAACCCGAGGTACCACTGTATTGGTTAATTTTTCTAGTAGGGCTGTTTCCCATACTATTTGGTACCATTGGTCCATGCTTACTCCCGACAGGTCTCTCCAGTGTCTGGTTATGGTGTTTCTGGCTGCTGAACATAGGTGGGTTATGAGTGCTTTGTGGTGCAAATGGGCATTGTTGTCTTGGAAGATGCTTAGTTTGTAAAAATGATACATGGAAAAAATACGAGAGACATTACAGATACCTCTGTAAAACAAGAAAATCTTTAATAAAAAAATAATAATTAGGGCTTTCTGAATTATCCGTCAGAAGCCTAAAATATTGTGAAGGCACACTTTGAACAGATTGTCTGGATAAGCCAAGGTACGTACACGTACGTGTGTGAGTGAGTGTGTGTGTGTGTGTGTGTGACACGACAAGCTTTGTTCTATAAAACATTCTCATGCCCTTTCAGGTGACCTCATGCTTTTGAGACCTCCTGGACTGTATTTTAAACACCTGGTGTCAGCTATCTTGGAGTTCTTTCACACGCAATAACTCTCAGAATTCACAACCTATATTTATTATTTTCTCAATTATAAATCTTTCCCCTCCCTCTTAATTTCCAGAAAGCCTCAACAGCAGGAGGGGAATGCTTTCATCTTGCATAACGCTTTACCTACCAACATTTATTTACCAGCAGACCACTTTTCCCTCGGTAATACCCTAACCTCGCTGCCTAATGATTAAACCCATATGCCTCTTTCTGGAGCCTGGGGAGCTTAATAATTAGGTCAGGGGAGTGGGAGGAAAAGTTGAGGAGTGGTTTGCTAGACCCCACTCCTACCCCTCACCCTACGCCTCCAATGCCGTTCCCAGATTGATTGATGAGGCAGCAAGAACTTTTAAACATTGCGATAATAAATTCCCTCTCCCAATCACGTCTCCTCCTGCCCCCACGCAAAGTGCAGGGAAAAGAAGAAAACATGTGCAATACTCTGGAAGGATTTCCAGCAAGGCTGTTCACGGCAGCTTGTGTTTACATTCAGATCTCTAAAACATTAATGTTTGGGTATTCAGAAGTGGGTCGATGTCCCCCCTAAACCACCTCAGCATCTAAATCTCTCCGCTACCTGTGACAAACCAGCTGCCATATTTGTCCCAGGCAGCATTATTTTGAGTATATTTCAGACTTTCCTTTGTCACTGGTGTTTACATATAAATTATTGGGATGCTGCTCAGCGCCAGAGCATATGCTCTGCACCAAAAGGTTCCAAGTTTGTTGCAGGAACCCCCCCCCCCCATCATTCAGTTTGTAGACACACACACACACACGACATACGCGACGTTTCTGTTATAAATTCATAGTAAATCAACCGTACATCGGATTTACACTGGTCCACTTTTATTTTGCTCCATGAAGGAAGGACTATCAAAGGGGGACGGTTTGATACAGGATGGCCATAATCCCTTAACCGTACCAACACATACTCAGGAGCCCTGCCCAGTTGGCATGGCAACCTTGATGGTCCCAGACAGAAGACCATCAAGGACACAACGGACTTGCATATGGGAGTGGATTCAACGGACTGGAACAAAGGACAATGATAAGATCTTCCCTCTGGGGGCCGGAAACTGCCAACTCCCCTTTGTCCTCTGGAAATGACTCATGGGGAGGGGGAAAGGAGGAACCAGCCAGGTGACAAGATACTCAGGTTACTTCCACAACCCCTCCCTCAACCCCTCCTTTTTGTGATGTTTCAATGATGTAATGATGTAGTTGTGATGTAGTTCTAGGGGTGTAGCTTGGGGGATTAGTAGCTAATAAAAGTTGGGGTCTTCTTTTGTTCGGGACTTCCATCTTGCTTCATCTTGTTGTGGGTGGGAGTCCTGTCGCGACAGTTTTCAATAAAGGCCAAGCCTACAGGCTGCTGTTTTGCTCCAAATTGTCCTGGTTGGTGTCTTTGTCTTTTTGTCCAAGGGAGCCCTCGGATTCCTCCGTTAACAAATTCAATCCCTGACATCTCCAGGCAAGGCAGAGAGAGAATTTTGCCTGACACCTTGGATAGCCACTGCCAGTTGGCATTGATGAAGGAGAAGTAACCTGTGGTCCTTCAGTTGTTATGGCATTTGACCTCTCAGCAGCCCCAACAAGCATGGACAAGAGTTAGGGCTGATGGGAGTTGTAGTTCCACAACATCTGGGAAGCCGGAGCTTCTCCATCACTGGTGTAGGCCATACTGACTGGACTAGAGGGCCTCTGACTGCATATAAGGCTGCTTTCTGTTTTGTCCAGCAATCTTTACAGCAGTTGCCTAATTTTGTGAACCCAACTAGTGATAACAGTCTGTAGTTTTGTGAAAATAGACTCTGTGTGTTAACATTTATGCCGTATCTTAAAAACAAAAAAATTATTGTTTTTGTACAGCCTACTTCATCAGATCATCTGACCAACTGCACTGCCGTCCACAGAAGCTAGTTCTTGTTCTAGTTTTTAATGTGCCACAAGACTTTTACTTTTTCTGCAGACTCTGGAAGCTGCATACAGAGTTGCTGTACGTACTAAGCTAGCTGCAACTTTATTGGCTTGACATGTTGCTCCATGCATCATAGCGACTCTTATCTGTGGACTAATATGCAAACTATGCAAGAAAGATATTGGTGGTTGTGACAGACTCCAGTTGGTGGGCCTCATACAACTATGTCTCAGTTGGGGTTTTAAAGATAGGGAGTCTGAAACAGTGTGATTTCAAGTCTTGAAGCACCATGTGTCACCCAAAAAGATTACCACCACTCAGGCCCAGTTCCCGGCTGGGAACAGAAAGCTAGATTATTAGGGACACAACTAAGCTGGAAACCTTCTGACTTTCCACTTTGTATGTACAAGCAGCCTTCACTCATGTGACTGCAATCTGAAGTAGCATTGTCCAGACACATGTTTTCCACCGTAGCTGCTCTTTGTGCAAATAAAGCCTCAGTTAGGTTAGATGTGAGACAAAATGAGGCTGTTCTCTCACCGTTAGAAATGTTTCTAACCCAATTTATACTTCTAATTCATAATTTTATCAAATTTATTTTTATAGTCTGGATATACAGTGGTACCTCAGGTTACATACGCTTCAGATTACATATGCTTCAGGTTACAGACTCTGCTAACCCACAAATAGTACCTCTGGTTAAGAACTTTGCTTCAGGATGAGAACAGAAATCGCGCAGCAGCGGCACGGCGGCAGCGGGAGGCCCCATTAGCTAAAGTGGTGCTTCAGGTTAAGAACAGTTTCAGGTCAAGAATGGACCTCCGGAACGAATTAAGTACTTAACCCGAGGTACCACTGTATAGACACTGACTTCTTGTATCACTGTGTATTTGCATAATCAAATAAAAGTGTTTTTTCCTAGGAGTTCACATATTTTGACTGAGTGACAAGTCATCAGATGCAAACAGTGAGTGGTGTATGAGAATTCCAGTACATTTTTTAAAAAAATCCTCTGTGTTAAATCATACTCTAATGCTGCAACCCTATGCAAGTTTACCAAGAAGGCCTCATTGTAGTCAATGGCACTTACTCCCAAGTATAGAATCATAAAATTGTAGAGTCAGAAGGGACCCCAACGGTCGTCTGGTCCAACATCCTTCAAATGCAGGAATCTCAACTAAAGCTTCCATGACAAATGGCCATCCAGTCTCTGGATCCTTTTCACATGTACATGTCTCTCACAATTGCACACACATGTAGGACGCGGGTGGTGCTGTGGGTTAAACCACAGAGCCTAGGACTTGCCAATCAGAAGGTCGGCGGTTCGAATCCCCACAACGGGGTGAGCTCCTGTTGCTCAGTCCCTGCTCCTGACAACCTTGCAGTTCGAAAGCACAAAGTGCAAGTAGATAAATAGGTACCACTCCGGTGGGAAGGTAAACGGCGTTTCCGTGCGCTGCTCTGGTTCACCAGAAGTGGCTTAGTCATGCTGGCCACATGACCCAGAAGCTGTACGCCGGCTCCCTCGGCCAGTAAAGTGAGATGAGCACCGCAACCCCAGAGTTGTTCACGACTGGACCTAATGGTCAGGGGTCCCTTTACCTTTACCTTTATTGGACAAGCATGAAATGATTGTTGCCTGTACAATAAAACATAATGTGTTTGCTGCTTTTAATCCTCTTCACAACCCTTTCAAATTGTTTCCAGCCCATCCCGGAGAAGTCCCAGATTCAGTTGTTCACAGGCACACCCAGGGACCACCTGAATTGAACTCAGTGGTTGTGGACCAGTTTGGGAAGCCCTGACTTAAAGGGTTAAGTAGCCTTGGCTCCCTGTGAGTTTTAAGAGCCTCCAGCCGTTTCCTCATGACTCACCTCTCTCAAATGTGGGTGGCCTAATCAGTGGGTGGCTGCCCTTCCCCCCAGGCTATAAACATCTCCAGGACATAAACTGTATCCAACAGGCAGACCCATCTCCCAGTGCTTTGGGGTGGTGGTGTTGTTGCATTCTCTTGCCATGGGCAGAAGGGGGGGGGGGGCGGGAAGAGATGCTAAATCAGGTTTTCTAAGCAAGATGTTGGCAAGTCTACAAGCTCACACATTGCCTAAACTGTGGTTACAAAAATGGTAGGGTTGCAAATTTCAAGATACTGATCAGCACAATAATCAGTTAAAGATTTAATAAGGAGTACACACCAGCTAAGTGGCCATATCAGTTGATTTCTGGGACGTGTGTCCCAGGTTGTTTTTCACAAACAGCATTAAAAGTCACACACAGAGTGAAGGTAGCTGTGTTGACCCATAAGCAAGATGCTAAAGACCATAATAGGGCAATACCTTTGTATGATATTTTGGTTGGCATAATAAAGGTATTTCCCCAGTAATATAGAATTTGGAACATTAAATGCACCTTTCAGACTTTTTTGTCATTTGTGCTTGCATGGAAATTACTGGGGCACAGTTCTGAATGTGAAAAAATACAGTTTAACTCAATTGAAGGCTATATAAAAGGTAGGTTTCTACTGACAAGAAGAGACAAGGGTTGTGTTACCAACAAATTTGTTGAAATACACCTTATTCATGATTAGATAATCTGCCATGTATTCAAGATAAAGATATTAGCTACAACACATTATGGAATTTTTTTGTGCTGGACAGGACTAGAATACTAGAATCTTATGCCTTTCCTACCTCAGCACCCCACACATCAACCCAATAATCCACAATACTGCCTGAGACAAACACAGAACAGATCATAAACCTTCAGCTTAACGCCTACAGATGGTAAGGTCAATGTTGCACATAATTCTACAAAGCACCCTGTGATTTTAAAAAACAACAACCCATAGTCCTCAGAGACCAAGCCATTCAATCAATGCAACAGGTGCTCTACTTCATCATCAATTTGCCCCAAACTAATTGTGAATGAAAAGTTCAAAAACTAAAACCTTCAGGACAATATAGAGATGGATAAGATAAGATAAAACTTTATTTGCATTAGCCAATGGCTATAGCAACAGTAAAATATATTTTATAAGGAACAGTTAAAATGTCCGTCTTCAGAACTTCTTCAGGTTGGATGTCAAAAAACAAAACAAAACATGGATGGCATGATATTGGAGCCCAAAACTCTGCAGTTCGTTACAGACTTGACATGAAGTACATAGGAGGTAATAAGTATACTCAGGCTACAATACACACCTGGAAGTAGGTCCCATTGAATTCAGTGGGACTTACTGTTGAGTAAAGATGGGTAGGTTAGTGCTGTGAGTTATTGTCACTTATAACATACCTCAGGGGGTAGCTAGACTTCAGCCTTACAGGAGCAACATTGCCTTTTACTAGAACGCTGAGTTCCACCAACAAGATCCAGGTGCAAAATATTTAGAATTAAAGAATTCTGAACCTAAGAACAGGTTCTGAGTACCAGAACTAAACTGAACAGCAAGTTTCCAATTCTTCCACACAAAAAACCACTCTTTGTTACATCATGCATTTTCCCCATGCCTGGTCTTCAAATCACCAATGTAACTTGAGATAAGGGTTTGTTTTGTTGTTGCCTTTGTTAAACAGGGTGAAAAATCCTTGCCTGTCTACTTCAGATCATCAGTAGATCTACTCACCAGTAGATCTACTCACCCCTGCCATTGATAGTTACTATAGGCAACCATGACTTACAATGGAACCCAAAACATTTTGTCTATCAATAGCTTTCACATATATTTCGTAAGAGTAAACAGCTTGTTTCACTTGTCTCAGTAAACTACTACAAACACAGAGGTGTTTTTTTGGGGGGGTGGGGGTGGGAATCAGGGATTGAAACTGCATCGTTTAAGGAACTTTCTAATGGAATTGTTAACATTTTAAAATGCTTCTAGGTCCCAGTCGGTGTGGAATACAAAATCATATTTGATCCAAGTAAATCCAGAAGTTTTGTGACTAGTATTTCATTTCGTCACAGCATCCCTGCGAGGTAGGTTAGGCGGAGAGCAGCAACTGACCCAGGGGCGCCAAGTGAGTGGGAATTTGAAACCTGGTCCTCCTAAGTCGTGCTCCCAAACGCTAACTGATAACCCAAAACTGTCATTGCCTTCTAGAGTTCTGGAGGTCCTCTGTTTTAGCTATGAAGCAACCGATGAGCATACCAAAGTCAAGTCCCGAGTCTAAATATTTGCAGCAGAAATAACCTGAAGGCGCTAAGCTCTTTGCCCGACTGTAAAGTAAACAACTGTCATAATGGTGCTTCGGCGCGGAGACAAAGGACAGAAGTTCCTGTGCAACCCTCGAGGGTCTCTTTGCAGGAGCTCTCCCGAAAGTTGCCCTGCCCGGATTGCAGCCTCCCCGACCCTCCCTCTAGCGCCTGCGTAGTGGAGCCTCCCTCTCTCTAGGGCAAGCGGAGATTCCTTTCTCCCAGTGTCAGATTTGCATCCCGGCTGGAAGGAAGGAGCAGAAAAGGGTAAGGAGATAAAACTGCATGCCTTGCTGCCTTTGCTGTGGGAGATAAAAACCCTGCAACTTACTCTTTTTCCTCTCTCTTTTGCAGAAAGAAAGGTGAAATCCGGGTGGCTGTTTTGTTCTCCTCTTTTCTTTCCTGGCAGAAGTAATGAGATGGGGCTTCTCCAGGTGCATCTTCTTTGCTGTTTCCTAGGTAATTAAACATTATTGTTTAATGTTGTTATGAACTGCCTTCTTGTTTTAAGCGGTCGGTGTGTTCCCTGTTCCCCAAGCTGAGAAGAACTTTGTTAGTCCTGGAGCAGAACTTTTGTTTTTCATTCAAACCATCCCGTTTAAACAAATTTCAGATGTGCGGCAGCAACAAAAGGGGCTGCAGCACGAACTTTTGCAAGCGATGGCATTTGCCCAAGTAACTTAGAAAACTCCCTTGTTGCAATTTAACCATCACCCCCCTCCTCTCGTTTCTCGCTGCCCTTATCTCTTCCCCTTCCTCTCCCTAGAGATTGCAAGCTCATTGCGGGCATAGACCGGTTACGAACGATCAAGCGGGCTGCTTCCTCCTAAAGTTCCTTGCAGCTGTAAGGATGCGCTGGAAGTTGGGGCATTTGCATGGCTAAGGCTGCATTCCTGCGCCCACTTACATGGGAGCAAGCCAGACTTACTTTCGAGGAAGTGCGCGTGGGATCGGCTGGCAATCAAAGAGCTGGAGAGTTGGAAGGGACCCTAAGGGTCATGTAGTCCAACCGCCTGCAATGTAGGAATGCACGTTGATGTGGGAGTACATTTTACGGAAGTGGGTTTACTTCCGCGTAAACCTGCATAGGATGAGGCTGCAAATAGGCTCGGGATGTAAGGCTGAAGTTCCAACTCCCACCTGGGAGTAAGTCCCATTGAATCCACTAGGGCAGGCACCCCCAAACCCGGCCCTCCAGAAGTTTTGGGACTACAATTCCCATCATCGCTGACCACTGGTCCTGTTAGCTAGGGATGATGGGAATTGTAGTCCCAAAACATCTGGAGGGCCAAGTTGGGGGTGTGTGCCTGCGCTGGGGCTTACTTCCCATAGGATGGCACTGTATAAGGCTTCGATCCTGTGCGCATTCTTCAAGGTGCAAGTCCCATCGAACACAGTGACATTTACTTCCGAGTAAACGGGCATCGGGCTGCGCTTTACATAAGTCAATACTATGTTACGATTTTTTTTGCCTGCATTTTCGCAGTGACTCATAGCCCACTCCGTCCTGAAAGATGCTAAGAACCGATTTTTAAAGTAGTCTGTGAACATTTTAGGCAAACTCAGACCTTTAAAAGAACCCTCACCACCCCAACGGACACGCTGATAAAGACAGATCCACACGTCTGGGGATTGCAGAAAAGTCCCCAGTTGTTTTTATTTTGATTATACATTGTGTGGTTTTATATTTTGTTTTTGTTCTGTGAACCGGTAGAGAGAGAGAGAGTGAGTGTAACCCAACCCGCTTTATGCCGCGATTCCTATACATCCCAGGCTGTAAACCCCATTGAAAGCAAATTAGGTCGCGTTCCTTGAGCATCAACTTGCTTCGTTAGCTTGCAGCCGTGTAGACAAGCGCGAAGCCTGGGAACCCGCGGAACTCAGTAAGGAGGCCGACGCCCATTGGCGCGTTCGTGAGAATGGCGTGACACCCGAGTCGCGGGGAAACACAAGTTCCTCGTCTGCTGCTCAAGCCCCCCTGTTAGCAAAGTGAAATGACGCCCTGGAACCGCTTCAGCCTCCAGAAACCTTGCGCGCACGCACACACCCACCCACCCTACCATAGCGCCTTCCTAGTCAGGTCTACTCGGAAGCAAGGCCCGCCGCGGCGTGCTTGCTCCCCAGGTAAGCGCCAAGAGGCCTTGGCTTTCCGCTCCGCCTTCTTCGCGCTCTTCCTCGCCGCCGCCGCCGGTTTGCGTGCGCTCAGCTCCCCAGAGGGAGAAGCGGCCCGGCGTGGATTTGGGAAGAGTCGTCGCCTGGCGCCATATGGCTTTCCTTGCCCGCTTGTTCTCCGCCGCTGGAGAGGCCCCGTCGCTGGGCGAGGAGGGGAGGGAATGGCGCCGGCTCCGTGAGGGGGAAATTGGCGGGAACTTGTTCCCCCTCCGCCAGCCGCGCTTTCCCCTCAGCCTCGTGGCTCCGTCCGAAGCCTTCAGACTTGGCCTCCTCTTTGGAGCACGCTTCGCCTCACGACCCTCCAGTTAACATATTTATATTCCTATCCCACTCCTTCCTCCAAGGTGGCCTTTCCCTGCTCTCCATATCGTCCTCAGGACAACCCTGTGACTTTGGTCATGGTGTTTCCAGAGCGAGGACAGAAATGTGGCCGCCTCCAAATATTTCTGATTTCTTATTCAGGATGGTGCAGGCGGTTTTACACACACATACACTGCATTGAGCGGAGAGGGCACAATATGGAGACCATCCCGTTTGGGGGGCACCAAGTTTTGGCCTCGCACAGCGTTACAAAAGATGGCCAAACTTCTTTTCGCAACAGTTCCTTTGGGAATGGAGTTTGTTGAAGCACCTTGCCTCCTGCGCATGCTCTCAAGGGCGCTGTTTATGCGCCCCTTTGGCTCACACCCAGTGCTGGCGAAGTGTTGCCTGTGGGGCAGGTTAGGAAGAGAGATGGCGGCTGCGCCAAGGCCACCCAGTGAGCTTCGTGACTGAAAGGGGATTTGAACCCTGGTCCCCCAGGTCCTGGTTCGGGGTTTTTTTAACAACCACGCAGACTCTCAAAAGTTAGTCACATTGGGACTGCAGCCTTTATGGGTTGCGCATGTGCAAGCTTGGTACAACTGGCCCAGCGGCTAGGATTCAGTCTAAAAACAGAACCCTATGTACGTTTACATAGAAGTATATTCATTTCACGTGCATCTCATTGTTCGTCCAAGGCTCAAGGCAGAATACAAGCTTCTTTCTATTTTTCAAACGAGATTGAAGAAAGAATCCCTGGCCTAAGGCCCCTTGGTCACATTCACACCAGTCATATTACTTTAACAGTAATGGTTTCCCCCAAAGAATCCTGGGAATTTTGTGTTTAACTTCTCACAGAACTGCCATTTTTAGCGCCCTTAACAAACAGCAGTTCTCAGGATTATTATTACTTTTTGCGGGGGGAGGGTTATTGGGTTGTTGTTTTTATTTTGATTATATATTTTGTGGTTTTATATTTTGATTTTGTTCTGTGAACCTCCCTGAGACCTCTGGGTATAGGGTGGTATATAAATTCAATAATTAATAATAACAATGCTTTGAATGTGGATGTACCCTGGTCAGCTTCATGGCTACCCGTCACATTTGAATCGGGGTCTCATCAGTCCCAGCATGACGCACTAATCCAATGGTAGCTAATGAGGGATCCACCAGATCCCTTGGACCACAACTCTCATCATCCTGGTGGGAACTGTAGTCCACAGATCCAGAGGGCACCTGGTTGGCTGCCCCTTTTGTAACCATTTTTCTACACTGGTATTCTATCACACTGCCTTCCTTGTCCTTATTTCTAGGTAAGAAATGGGAGGCAGTGTAAAATTGTGCCTGTGGTCTTTTCCCCCAGTATCACTGAATGCTTTATATTGAAGGGGGAAATGGTAGTTAATAACAAATGCTTGTCACCTTTTGCTCGCCCTGTACTAAGTTCAAATAACTCGGTGGGTAGATAACCATTCCCCCCTATAAGTGTTTGGGTTCCTTTTCTATTTAATTTTTATAGTGACATGCATATGTCGTGGATGGAAAATTGAAGGAATTGTGGTCTGGATGCTCCACCACAGATCCATTTCACAAGTTAGTGCATCTTGCTCAAATAACTTTCAGAAGTATTTTCAGTGGTGCACTCAACTGAGGCCTCACTGTGAAGTGAATTACTTTGATTTCTCTTTCATCACCTGGGTGTCCCATTTGTGGCAACCTAAATGAAAAAAATAAACAAACCTAAACCACAGCTCTCCCCAGACAGGAATGAGACAGAGTTGTGTGATTTGTCCTGTGGTGCTGAAGGGCCCCTATATTTTCAATAAATCTGTTTTGTTTTTTTGCTACTTTCCCAGCTTAAATAACCATAGAATCCAGATTCCTTTTATTCTAATCTGGGACAGGAATCGGTGGCTATCACCTGCTTACTTGCAAGTTCACAAGAGCATTGACAGAGATTGCTTATTCTTCAGCAAGAAAATGATTTGGCACAACTATGTAGGGTTTAGTGTCTATCCCTTATTATTGTTAGCATCAACACATTTATGAAATTGCCATCTGGCAATTACCGTGTGTGTAAGGTGATGCGTACACACGGGGTAATTGCCGGATGGCAATTTTATAAATGTGTTGATTTATGAAATGTGTTGATTTAAGGGATGTGGGTGGCACTGTGGGTTAAACCACAGAGCCTAGGACTTGCTGATCAGAAGGTCGGCGGTTCAAATCCCCGCAACAGGGTGAGCTCCCGTTGCTCGGTCCCTGCTCCTGCCAACCTAGCAGTTCGAAAGCACGTCAAAGTGCAAGTAGATAAATAGGTACCACACCAGCGGGAAGGTAAACGGCGTTTCCGTGCGCTGCTCTGGTTTGCCAGAAGCGGCTTAGTCATGCTGGCCACATGACCCAGAAGCTGTACGCCAGCTCCCTCGGCCAATAAAGCGAGATGAGTGCTGCAACCCCAGAGTCTGTCACGACTGGACCAAATGGTCAGGGGTCCCTTTACCTTTAAGGTGATGCTAATCATGGCATCCACCACTGAAACATCTCCTCTTCCAAATGCTGATCTGCTCCTGGCCCTTGCTTCTCCTTCCCATTTTTAGGCCTTTGGACCATTGTGGTAGCTCAGGAACCAGAATTCAGCTACGGATGTGCAGAGGGGAGCTGCTATCCAGCCACAGGAGACTTGCTGATTGGCCGGGCTGACAAGCTAACTGTCACGTCCACATGTGGGCTTCAAAAGCCTGAACCATACTGCATTGTGAGCCACCTCCAGGTAAGTTTTTGCAGAAGAAGACTGTCTCAGAGCAAAGAGGAATTCGGTTGAGTGTAGTTGAAGGGCAATTGATCATAACAGTCCTGGGTCTTCCTCTCTCTCTCCCCCCTTAGCTGACCAAGCAGCCCCACACCCTCTCTAGATAAGTAGAAACATCTGGTGCTGTCCAGAGCTTTGAGAGGAAGCAGACACCATCCCCCTGGCTCAGATTTGTTTGTACAGTTGCATGTGTCCTGCTGTTTCCTGCTCTTGTTTGTTTTTGCTCCCTGAATGCACCAAACCACCTTCTCCCAGGATCATTAGGAGCGTGAGCCCTTCTTTCCTGCAGTCCTAGCTGTGACACCAACAAAAATTCTTATCTCAGGCTTCTGGGAATTCTGTCCAAAAATGCAGATAAATCCCAGGGCTCTTAGTTTTAACAAAATATCTATGTCATTGGGCATGTCTGCATGGGAAGTTACCCCATTTCTGATTCACCTTTTTTTAGTGCTGAAGTGAAGTCACATCAGGAAGAAGCAAATGATGTGGGTGGGGGATCCCATTCTTTAATTGTGTTTCAAGTCATTTGGATAATGCTGGCCTAAGATATTTTGACGCCCCAAAGTTAAACAAAAAACAAAATACCACCACCAACATCAACAATCTTATACTTAAAAGCCATGTGTGCACTGCAGACAGAGTAGCTACTGTTTGGGAAAGTCAGTTATTGCCTCCTTGAATGGATAGATCTCACTATCTATGGATCAAGACCACAGGTCAGAACTCGGGCTGCGTTCCTGTATACACTTACAAGGGAGTAAATCCCATAGAAGACATTAGGATTACTCTTGATTAAATATTCATAGGAGTGTGCTGTCTACTTACACGGAGATTAGTATTGGGACCACACTGATGTTAATGGCTACTAATTTCCCTCAAACTAGCATTTATACTTCATATTCTGCATACTGATAAGATGGTTCTTATAACTAGCCATTACTTGTGTGTGTGAGGGGGGTGGCATTTCTGCATCAGTGTCAAATTTCTCTTCTGTAGTTCTGGTCACAATTAAGCGGGTCTTAATTCCCAATGCATTATAAGTACATGCAAAATTTCAGCTGAAGTTACTTGTTCTTAAACTATAATTGTTTATAGACTAGGAATGTTAATGGTTAATGCGATTGTGGTGTAATGAGTCCAGATATATTAATAAAAACATTCTGCTGATTGCACTACCCCCAGCATGATATATGAGAGCTGTCTAGACTACTTCCTTCATTTACAGTCTCTGGAAAGATATATAGCTAAAATTCTAGCAATTTCAGTGTGGTTGTAGATATAGACTTAAGGAAATACAGTTAAGCAAACAAGGTCTAAGCAATACATTGTTAAATAACCCATTCTTTTCCCAGAACATTTTTCAGATATAAAACAAATTTTGTCAAAAAGAAAATGAAATATGCTTTCAGTAAACAAATAAACAGTATATATATATATATATATATATATATATACACTTAGTAAGTATTTTCTTAAAATAAATAAGAGAAAGTAGCAGAGTAGTTTTTAATCTGAATTATGGGGTAAAGCTATATCCAGTTTTGGAAGACTCAACCCTTAGAGATGATGGTGAAAATGTTTCTGGTTATCTAGGTGAGAACACGGCAATGAGCATATGGAAAGTAAATATATCTATTTGAAGAAACCAATAATTGTAAGAGGAAGTTATAAACAAAAAGGGAGTTGGTGTATTGGTAATACTAGAATACTAGAAGCCTACAAGCCAATCTGGGGAAGAGGGAGTGCTCAGGTTGAAAGAGAACATGGATAATACTGAGTATATGAGAATCATGTTATCCTGAGATAAAGAAAGAAATCGGGAATAATTGGGACAGAAAGCGTTTGCAGTAATGAGGGACTTCAAAAACCTTCACAGTGACCACGCAAAATAGATGTTCATGTTGCAAAAAAAGGCAAACTTTCTGGATAGCACAAATAGCTGTGCCTTGGAATGTACTGTAATGGCATCTGGTGCTCCCTCAGAGGTTGGCTACAAGTCTACCCACTCTGCCATTCCACTCCCACCAGCAGAATATAGCTAGTCAGGGGGCACAGCCCACAGAAAATACGTTAATCTAAGATTTATAGCTATTGGTCATGCTTATAAATTCCTTGCCATCCACACATGATATTAGGCCACCACAGAGCAACACAATGCAGGCGCCAACTGTACCACAATCAGCAAAAAAGGAATTAATTTCTCTTGAAAGCAGATAACTCAAGGAAAAAATGTCACTCAATACAGAATTATATGCACATAGTTAAATATGCAGGATATATCCTAGAAAACATTCACACATTTTAGAGATAGAGAACATCAGATGGGATAGTGTTTTCTTATAACCACCTGGATAAGTTTATGACAGTGTTGAGACTCATGGGATTTGGCCCATCACTTTTAATAGAGAGGAGTGCAATTAGGAAACTAACTGGGTCAGATGCATTCTTATGGGTCTGGTTTGTCAACAAAAAGACCAACATGTCCTCTCCTACCCAATCAATACCTTTTTGCTGCCACCCCTGCATTCACTATAAATTTTTGTCTAGGGCATTTATACTGTATTGACAGCACTGCAATGCAATATGCCACATTGGTTTCCATAGCCGATTGTTGACAATGACATCAGTGTTCCTTCAGGAGAATCCCTCTAAACCATCCTAACATAACTGCAGAGGAGAGGCTAATCATTAATGCAAACCGATTACCCTCCAGTCTCCAGCGAATAACTGGATCATAAAATCTGTCTCACCGCATAACTAAAACCAGCAGACAGTAATTTGGACAGGACCCATCACCACATCAGAAGCACAGCAGTGGCGACACTATGACACCCTGTGCAAGGCCAAAATTTGCCCCTCCCCCTGTCTTCACACTGCCTTCCCAAAGGTGAGTAGGCGCATGGCTTTGGGAAGGAGACAGGGGGACCCTAGGACCCTTTCAGAGCCTTATGCCTCCTTCCCAAATATATATATTTAATATTTAGATTCATTGTGTTTCTAGTTGTATCTCTTTTAATTTATGCTAATGCACTGAGAGAAAGGTGGGACATAAAATAAAACTTAAAAGTAGTGCTTATTCAGAATTACACACTTTTAAATACATTCTAAGATGCTGCTATGGATCTATAACCATGTGCAATTAGGTCATTCTGTAAGAGACACTGAGTCAGACTGACAATGTCAAGGCATCCAGGAATGAAGTATAGACTCTGGTAGACTGCCCAGTATCTTGCAAATGACAGTTTCATGCTAGGCAGAAAAAGCTCGAGCCAGTAAAAGCACTTCAAAGCAAACACAGACTTCAAAGCAATCAAACCATTTAGATTATTCTACAACTTTGTTCTACAATTATTCTACAACTTAGCATGTTTGTCTTTACTTCTGCTCTCTGAGTACATTCACATGTAAAGCTAAACCATGGTTTTCCACTATGCAGACAAACCTTAAAGCTCTGGCAAGGTGGCAGAGTACCTCACCCCCTTCCCCCTCTCTTCTTCCCACGCGTCTGAGAGAAGGAACATTTCAGTTCCTTTGAATCTCAGCTCGGTGCTATGAATGCAGCATAAATTCTGCTTTAAATTCTGATCAATTTCAAGATAAGCCAGCTTCAATCCATGTGTTATAAAGCTGATTTATTAAACTAGCCATATTTTGTTTTAAACCGGGATTTCAGTTTCATGCATAATGCTAAGCCAAGATTTAAAGAAACCAAAACTGATAACAATCTCAGCAGGAAGGAGCCAGGCATTTTGCTTCAAATCACTGAGGCTCATCAGTGTAGTGCTAAGCCAGCCAGGTAGCCAACAGGCTGCCCTTCAGATATTTTGGTCTCAAACTCCCACAACAGCCTCAGTAAGCAGCACGGCCAATGGTCAAGGAAGATGGGAGTTGTTATCCACAACACCTGGAAGTCAGCATGTTGATGACCCCTGCACTAAACCACAGTTTAGCATTACAGTGGTACCTCGGGTTAAGTACTTAATTCGTTCCGGAGGTCCGTACTTAACCTGAAACTGTTCTTAACCTGAAGCACCACTTTCGCTAATGGGGCCTCCTGCTGCCGCCACACCACCGGAGCACGATTTCTGTTCTCATCCTGAAGCAAAGTTCTAAACCTGAAGCACTCTTTCTGGGTTAGCGGAGTCTGTAACCTGAAGCGTATGTAACCTGAAGTGTATGCAACCTGAGGTACCACTGTACATGTGAACAAGCCCTTTACCTTCCAAGAGACCCATGTGTTCTAATTAGCATGGCACACTGAATCAAGGAACTACTGGATTTTATATTTTCGAAACTGGGGAAACAACCCATTATATTTTCTTTATCTTGATAGCCCTTAGAGTGCCTCCTGTGATCTGTCTTGCACCTGGTGAGGCTAATCTAAAGACATATATCCAACTTATCCTGCAGTTCTTCTTTGACTATTAGAAGCTACAAAATTTGGGCCAACGACATACCCACCTTTTCCTCTGCCCTCCTCTACCCCCTTTTTAATTAACATTCTGTTCTGTTCAAAAACTCTCTCATAACTTTATGGTGTTTTTGCTAGACCCTAATAAAGGCAGTCACATCTTGTGGCTTTTGGATCCCTCCCCAACCTACCTTCAAAGCAATCAATCCCTGGAGTCTCTCAAGTGACTCAGTGATGCTGAACCAGACATTCAGAGATTGCTCCTCCATCACCCCTCCCCCAAGTTAAAGGCACAGATAAGTACAATAGTATGAAGCAACCATCCATTGTGCTAGAGCATAGTGACTGTCTATGTAAAAGAAAGAGGCATGCAAGGGTATTTATCTTTAGTCCGATGCATATCCTAGCATCAGGCTCAGACAGTAGCAGAAGTGAGATAAGAGAACAATAAAAGACAAATATGTTGGGTTGACTGAATGCCTGTTTCCAGAAATGCTTGCAGGAGTTGCATGCAAATAGCTCAGATAAATATGCTATAAATATTTTTTTATAACCATTTTGAGCCCCCAGCAAGTTGAACTTAATGTGAAGCCTTCCCTTGATGTGACCCTAGACTTTATTCTGAATGGTGCTCAGGATCGGGTGCAAGTGTTGTCAGATGGATTTTGAGACGTGACCACAATGCTATCAAATGCAACATATATGTCAGTGACAAAATCCCCAGAGAGTTCCAACGTTTGATTTCAAAAGCAGAAATGAGATTAAAAGAAAGTCAGAAGCAAGACTTAGAATGATAAAATATATTCAGGAAACTTGCAGGTTCTTTAAAACCCTAGTAAGAGAAGCTCAGATAGAATTAATACCATCGATTAGGAAAGGTTCCAAGAAATCCATGAGCATGTCAAAAGGCAAGATGGGGATTTCCAAAAATGGAAGTCTTGCCCATACAAAACACAAGCTCTGGTTAAACAACTACAAGACAAGATGAAAAATGGCCATAGTTACCCTCTCTCTTTGAATAAGGCGTCGTATTCAAGTCAGAAGAGGAGTACTGCTGCCCCTCCCTTTCATGTGTTGCTGTTGACTGTAAGGATAAGTGCAGCATAATTGTGAATTGGGTGGTCGGTGGAATTTAGGGGAAGACAGTAACTTCTGCAAGATTGATCTGTCTTGTTTGTTTCAGGAGGATAAAAAGTGTTTCACCTGCTCTTCACGGGACCCATTCCATGAGACACTCAATCCTGACAGCCATCGTATTGAAAATGTGGTCACTACCTTTGCTCCAAACCGTCTCAAGTTATGGTGGCAGTCAGAAAATGGTAAGCTGTTTATGTGGGAAGAATTTCCCCAACACTTAATTGGTTGCCCTCAGTTGATCTTAAAACCTTGCTTTGTATTCATAATCATCTATATAGCTGTTTGCCTTGTAATTACTTCTGCTTCATAGTTTCAGTCTTTTGAACATTGTGTTTTTTGTGTGTATGTGTGTAAAACTATATCCTTTAATTAGAGGTTGTTGTTTTTTCAGGCAACGTCTCAAAATGCTTGGAAGGCAGGAATTAATAGTTCCAATTATCTAGTTATTTTAAAAAGGAGAAATTTTCACATATTGCCCTCAATCTTTTTCTCCTTTAAGATCAGAATGAGGCATATGAGAAAATGTTTCATCAGGAATAATCCTAGGCAATTCCATGATTGGTTGTGAAACTCCTATGGTTTACGCAAAGTTTCTTTCATGAACAAATACAAGTGTATTATAAGTAAGTGCTCTTAAGAAAAACTCTTCCCTAGATTACAGAGAAAAAATCATTAAGAATTAAGTAACTTGAGCTCTCTATCTTCAGTATTTTCCATTTGGTATTCTAAACAGCCGTCATGTAATTTTATTGTACTAAACTTGGCAGCAGCAGCGCATAAATGTTTCAGCATAAAAGTTCACACAAGTATCCCTCAGAAATAAATAACACATGGTTCTTCTTGCCTGGTTTGTTTGTTGTTGTGGGGTTTTTTTGCATTAGACCAGGCTCCAGTAAGGTCATTTATAATGATTCATAGTTCAATGGAAATTATTGTTGTCTAAAATGTTGAGAGCACAGTTCTTTCCTTTCTTCTTGTGTCTGTCTCCTGTACTTAAAAGGATTCACAGGCTTACATTTTATGGCAGAGGGACATCAAACTTCTGCCATTGGCTGAGAAAAACTTGAAACTTATTTAGGCTTAGTAAGCTGCAAGCAGCAGCCTCTCCTGACATGGTGTGGCTACGTTGGCTGAAGGCGGCACCATAAAGGGGAAGGCAGAGGCAAGTAAATCAGACAAACCAATCCTTCCTTCTCAGTGCTATGCCCAAGTGGGCATATTATACCCTGTTTTCCCCAGCTGCCTCTATGAAAGAATCCTTTAACATTTCGGACTTTTAACTGGCCTGACCTATTCCATGCACTGGGAAGAATGGAATGTCACTTGGGTGACAGGGTGAATGACAAGGCCTCAGACCACATTTTTCCAGAAGAAACAAGGTGTTAATTGGGGTCTTCCTCTGTGTGCTCCCTCAGAGAGAGATTTAGAAGGTGGTGATAAGGGAAGAGGGCCTTTTCAGTTGTAACTCCTTGGTTGTCAAATATTCGTCCCAGTGAGACCTACCTGTCCCAGATATTTGACAAGTTTAAGATGATTTGGTTGTGTGTTGATGCTGGGTTTTTTTTTTGCTGAAGTTTTTGCAGCTGTTTTCTTGCAGCTGTTTTACATACTGCTTTTTTTTTATTCTAGCAGGCATTTTAACTGAAATCTGATTTTACAGTTTTAACTAATTTCTACCTTTTCTGTATAGTATTTCTTGTGCACTGCTTAGAGACAACTATAGTTAAGTGGTATATAAACATCCTACTAAATAAATAAATCAAGCAAGCAAGCCTTTCTGGCCATAGCAATGAACTTTGGTATACCATAGTTAGTTACTGCTGTTTAATCATATAAAGCATTCTATACCAAGTTTAGTATTCTGTGGTTTCAGGCACAGTATTCTAATGTTACTATGGAAAAGGGGTTCTGAAGTGATGTCTAAAAAGCACATTACATATTCCATTGGTGCTGTGTGAGAATTTTTTAAAAAATGATGGTATTCTTCACGGTTTTATTCAGGTCTCCCATTGATTTTTATACAGCTTGTTTCCAAACAACTGAGCTTAAGGATAAGAACACTATGTAGAATTTGTCCCTGGTTTCCTTTTGACTCTGTGAATGTTCCCAAATATAAACGCTAGAGATCTTTTAAAAATAAAAACCCTGTGATTTTTTAATTTCTACAACAAATAGCTGATTAGTACTTTGTTGTTATGTTACTCTATATTGCACCCTTTCACAGAGAACAAAAACAAAAAACAAACTGGCTTTTTTGTAACCAAACACATACCCCTAGGAAAAAAAAAGATGAAATTAGACTTTCGACAAATGTTCTTGTTTACTGTGCAACTTCCTCTCTTGGTCTTGTAGGAGTAGAAAATGTAACCATCCAGTTGGATCTGGAAGCCGAATTCCATTTCACTCATCTCATTATGACCTTCAAGGTAAAGAATCCATAACATTCTCGCAAATCACAAATGACCCTTGTGTAATCTGGTACTGGTCATGGAAGGCAGTTAACTAGCTGCTTGAGAATAAAATGCATAGCACCCCATGTTTTGAGGAGATCTTTTAAAAAGGATTTTAAAAGCTATTAAAACTGGAATGCAAGAGGTAAGATAAACCACATCAGTTTTACGATACAGGCTAATTGGCTTCTTCTGCATTCTTAGGTAAGTCTTTAAATAAATTCCAAACACTCAGAAAGCAGGAAAAACAAAGATTAGGACTGCAAGCCTGATTCCTCTAGCCCCACTGAATTTTGTAAAACTTAATACTGAAAGGTCATGGTTAGGATTGCAGTCTTACTGTTGCTTTTTCATCTGTGCCCTCTGCAGCAGTAATCAGTAGCTGGTCTATCACTAATTTTTTGTTGATAAAGTTGAGGGTTCTGTAGGATGTTTTGTCCACATAGCCTTCTCTGTTCTCCTTATAGTTGTATCAGATCCAAACCGGGGAATGTGATTCTTTAAGACAACAAAATTATTGGCTTTAGAATTCTCTCAAATTTGGCAGCTGAAATAATCTCCAGGAAAAAAAGAACATCTGTATACAAAGTTCTTTTGTTTCCTTCTGAACAGATGTCTTGGCAGGGCAGATGCGCCCATATGGTTTAAAATATATTTCATTGGGGAGGTACACAATAGTTTGACTCTCCTGAGATGTGCATTCAGAAAATCTGTGCTGGGATTACATTTAATGCATTGCTTATGTGAAAATAATTTAGACGCTTAATTTCATACCAAGTGAGCAGTACCTAATAATAATCAGTACCTACACCCAAGAAGCACCATATATGTTTGTACAGTATAGCATTTGTAATCAATTGAATACCCGACTTTTAAGTGATATAATCAATCTCTTCCATTTAACTTACTTTTCCCCATCTTTATCAAAGCAAGAATACAGGTGCCTTTCTATGAACACACATAACTGCCTAATATTTGGTCAGGCCACTGGACTGTATAAACCAGCAGTCCTCAACCATGGAGCCAAGGGGTACATCAGGAAATCCAAGAAACATTCATGACCATCACAGAACACCTATTTCATAGAAGATAAATTGGCAATGCTCAGAGCCCCACCCCCCCAGCAGTCAAAACACCCCCTGAAACAAACAAACTGCTGGCAGGGCTTTTTTTCAGCTGGAGCTCACCGGAACTGAGGTCCAGCAACTCTTTATTGCATTCTGGCACCTCTTTGGTGCCATTCCCCTGCATGGCACTCTGGGCTGTGTGACAGAGGTGGCGGGCAGCAGGTTGAGATATATTCCTGTTCCTGTGGTGGTGGAGTGAGCAGGTAAAGAAGAAATGTCCCCCCCCAAACGCTCAACAACTTATTTGGGTGGGTGCTCCCCCTGAAAAAAGCTACACAAGTTCCAACACCTCTTTTTCTATAAAAAAGCCCCCTACATCCAAACAACCTCCTCAAAATGCAAAAAGAAAATGAATGAAAAGGCACCACATTGGGGCAATGGGGTCCAAACCAAGTGACTCTTAAGATACTCTTAAGACTCTTAAGATATGAAGCAGACATATTTCTCAGCCCTGCCACCTGCTATCTAGAAATACCAAAGATTAAATATTGTGCCCACAAAGCATTGCTGTACTGCTGAGCAATGGTCCTTATTATGTTAGTCTGGTTGATACGCCCCCCCCCCCCCCAATACTGATCTATTTGTGGTAAAATAAACTGCAACACAGCCTTATTGCTACTGATACATTTGCTCGCGCTGCGACTTCATGAGTCCTCCATCCATCAAGCAACACCATTCCTATATAGTCTGGGGATTTAGCTGGTGCAGCTGTGCCTTTTTCTGGTACAGCCTGGACGAATGAATGAATATCACTATTAACACGCTCCTTGGCCCATGAGGGGGCCTTGACCTGTTGGAGCACCTGCAATTACAAGAGGCTTATTGTTGTTTAAAAGCATATTCTGTAGACTGACATGCATAAGCCACACAGATCTGAGCATAATCAGTGCAAGAAGAAGCAGCGGCAGAAAAATCAAATAAATGTTCAGGAAATTGTAAATGATACTGGAAAATTATTTCAAATATTTGATGAACATTGTTCCAAATAATTTGTAGCTTAACATTCATTAAAATCTATTCTTCTTCTTGATTCTTAGACGTTTCGCCCAGCTGCAATGCTGATTGAAAGATCCTCAGATTTTGGGAAAACTTGGCAAGTATATAGATACTTTGCCTATGACTGTGATACTTCATTCCCAGGTGTTTACAGTGGACCAATGAAGAAAGTAGATGACATAATTTGTGATTCCCGTTACTCTGATATTGAACCTTCAACTGAGGGAGAGGTTCGTAGTTTTATCTACAATTGATCTGCCTTACTAGTGAGGCTGTATCTCTGTGACGCTGATGAATCCTCATGTTTGTTTCAGGTAATTTATCGTGCTCTGGACCCTGCTTTTAGAATAGAGGACCCATATAGCCCAAGAATTCAAAGTAAGTATGCAAGCTTCTTATCTTCCTATACATTTTTAGGATTGTGCTTGAACTGCATTAAATGCTTTACAATAATTACCTCACATGTCAGCCTTGTGTGGTGAAGTCCTCTTCACTTTTTGCAGACAGAGAAAGAAGGGTGAGAAATAGTTACTTATTCAAGGTTATTCAATAATTCTGTCACCAAGCTGGCAGATCGTAGGTTCCTTGCGGAGTCATGTTTTAATACTACTTGCACTGATTGCACAACCTCTTAGTCTTGAAAGTTAAAAAGAATTACAAGTTGTTGTTACAGAATATGGAAAAACTTGCATCCCTGTACTGGCTTGTTGGAGCCAGTATGTTTCAACATTTCAGAGCACAGGTTCGTTTCAGATGGATTTGAAGTGAGCTTGGAAATGTGTTTGCAAGACTTGAGTGACTGAAGAATTTTCATTAACACCAACCTGTGATCCCCACTAGGATCAAAGGAGCTCCTAAACATGCATGCTTAGAAGCTGATGAAAGGGTATTGAAATGTCCTCAGGTGTCCCATCACAAACAACAGTGGTGATGAACATACGGAAATTTTTAATGACTCAATAGAGCTAAGTCTATTTAAATCAATATTTCAGCTACATAAATTCCTGCTTCATTTCAGCATATACTATTAATGAGTGACATTTACAAGAAACTTGCTGCTGAACAATCATCATACATTTAAATGTATTTATTTAATAGGGCATACTTCCTTTCCTATCACAGAGCTTCAGGTTGATTAAAATCAGGCTAGGCCCAGGGCATGGATTTAAGGTTCATGATACAGTAACTTTGCAAAAGCTGAGCAGGACCAAGTCTGCTCAGCGACTGAATGGAAGACTGGATGAGAATCCTACTTATGCATCTTTGGTGTCCGTGATGGAAGAAAGGCAGGGTACAGATGTAATAAAATAGATTTAACATTGAAAAACAGTTTTTTAATAATGATACTTTGAATTTGTATAGTGCTTAAACTTAGTTGCCTTAGCCTAAGTGTATTTTCAGGGAAACTTCTTGCTGGTATATTTATTTTCTTTTAATGAATTTCCACCTCACTATTTAGCCAAAAGAGGCTCCCAGGAAAGCTTATACACTAAAAACAAGATAGACCCTGCTTCTAAATGGTACAAAACAAAAGGAAAATGGATTGGGGGCGTGGAGAAAGAAATGAGCACACACAGGCACCAGATATTCATTACAGCATCTTCTAGTGATCAGCTGGGATGGAAACAGTTAATTGAGAAGAGGTCCCCAATGGTTGCTGGTGTCTTTAAGTTGCACCAGTTGTTGCATCCCCCAACTCATAACTGCTTGGTGGAATGGCTTGCAGTTGGGGGAATGGGAGGAGATAAATATGTGCAGCTCCCATCATCCCTGACTGCTGGTCCTGCTAGCTAGGGATGATGGGAGTTGTAGTCCAACAACAACTGGGGACCCAAGTTTGAGAAACACTTTGTTAGACTCATAAGCTTTTCATAATAAATATTCTTAATATGTCTTAATATGTCTCTTGCAATGAAACTAAATTTATTTTTTTAAAAAAACAACAACACCCTTACTTTATTTATCTTTGGCTTTTCAGATATGTTAAAAATCACAAATTTAAGAATCAAATTTACCAAACTGCACACACTGGGAGACAACCTTCTGGATTCGAGAATGGAAATCAGAGAAAAATATTATTATGCCATTTATGACATGGTGGTCCGTGGAAATTGCTTCTGTTATGGACATGCCAGTGAGTGCGCACCTGTGCATGGCTATGATGAAGAGGTGGAAGGAATGGTAAATTTTTATATATTTTTCATAACAAGCAGATAGGTTACAATTCTGCCACTCAGACTCTTAAGAGGTTCCCTCTTTGAGGAGAGCTACCAATGTAAACAAAGGTAGCAAAACTACATTTTCTATCAATTTAAATTATTGTTGAGGGTCAAAGTAAATGAGACATCAGTAGCTATGGGTAAGGGGGAGGTTTAGCACAACAATGTCCGAGTCCCTGAAAAGCTTGGATGTAGAACAGCTCTAAAACTTGTATATAGCTGCTTGGTATAAACTCTGGATTAAACAAACTGAGCTGTCACAATCTCATTTGGCCCTAGAGCCAAATTAGCATCTCATCTTAAGGGTGTTCTGGACAGCATGTCCTTTTTACATTAGACAGGTGAGAAAGGAGCCACTGCTGCCCTGGCAGCCAACATCTTCCCAGTCAAAGATGAAATAACTTGCTCTTCATCTTGTTCCATGATTTCCAAGCTTCTGGATTTTTGTAAAAAAGTCCCTAGAAATTCTCACAACAATCAAAGACTACTATTTCTTTATATGAACCCTTAGTCAATGAGAGGAAATGAGCATTGCTTTTATTTTCAATATATTGTGTCTTTGTATGTATGTTCCAATCTCTCTCTCTCTCTTTAAATGAAAGGTCCATGGTCACTGCATGTGCAGGCACAACACCAAAGGCCTAAACTGTGAACAGTGCTTGGACTTTTACCATGACTTGCCATGGCGACCCGCCGAGGGTCGCAACAGCAATGCATGCAAAAGTAGGTGTGACAAATTTAAATTCTGCTTTGTAAAATCTATGGTACTAATGTCTGATGAGCCTTTCATGAGAAACTGTGCTCTCTGTCTTATAAATGGCACAGATTACCCAACTTTTAACCAATTTTGCTAATAAAAATACTCAGCTGCCGCTGCACTCCTTTCTAAACAAGTTAATGTAGTTGTTTGATGGAAATTTTAGTTTTAAAAATGGATTCTCATTTAGAATTAGTTTCTTTATCTTTATCCTAGAATGCAATTGCAATGAACACTCTGCACAGTGCCACTTTGACATGGCCGTGTACATGGCAACTGGAAATACCAGCGGTGGAGTGTGTGATGACTGTCAGCACAACACGGTGGGGCGTAATTGTGAGCAGTGCAAACCCTTCTACTTCCAGCATCCAGAGAAAGATATTCGGGACCCCAACATTTGTGAACGTAAGTACATTGTCTCCAAAGTGTAGTTGACAGCTTGTTAAGATAAATGAGTGTGATTCTGAAATAATTAATAAAACTTTGTAGTTCTTTTTTATCCTAAAATGTACAAATGGAAGACTTACTGCTTGTTCCAGAAACATTGTGGGTTATATCTGATGTAGGCCACAGTCAGAGTAAATCAATAGGCATGGCTAATTTAAGTCCATTCATTTCATTGGGTCTGATCTGAATATGACCACTTATGTGTACTGATTTGTAATAGTAGAGGCTCCTGTATTCAAAGTGGTATAGCATAAGATTTTGGCTAAATGGGAACGCTAGTTGCCATTTGGTGGGGCACAGCAGCTTCAGACAGTGGGAGGCTTTGATGACAGAATTTTCGGGAAATGGAATTGGTGTTGTATTTGGCTATAATATATGCTTCCTGTCCAGTAGCTATGATTACATAGTAAAGAGCTGCTATTTCTTTTAGCATGCAACTGTGATCCAATTGGCTCCCAGGATGGCGGGGTATGTGATCGCTACACTGACTACTCAACTGGCCTCATTGCCGGACAGTGCCGTTGCAAATTATACGTGGAAGGGGAGCGCTGTGATTTCTGCAAGGAAGGATTCTATGGATTAAGTACAGATAATCCACTTGGTTGTCTGTGTAAGTAAAACAAAAATAAACCACTTTGTAGTTTTGAGCAAGAGGAGTGTTTCTAATGCTGCACCTCACTGATTATGTTAACTGAATCTTGTTAAGTTTAGAGCTATATTTTTTATTTGTAAATACATTGCCTGCCCTGCCTGCCATTTTGTGTGTGTGTGTGTGTGTGTGTGTGTGTGTGTTTTACTGACATAGAGGATCAGGAAGGTATAAATTCATATTATCTTGCATTGTTTACTTTCCTGGCCTTTCCTGTATGTTCAAATTTAATGTTGGTGTGGGGATATAAGGGCTGTTTTTTGTTTTTATTTGTTTTGTTTTCCAAGCAACAGAAGTCTCTTATCCTGTTCCTTGCACACCGGAGGGGGAAACCCATCACCTTTCAGTATTCTGGCCAACAAGTGCAAAGGTGCTGGGATGGTCTATAAGCACATGAGCATTTGAGGGCAGAGAGTTGTATTAAATTTAAATGACTCACTTTAAATATATCAGACTTCTTGCATTTTGCTTTTTACTGGGTTATATTTAATTACAATACCCTTATAAATGATTCCTTAGCAATGCTGGCTCTAGAATTTTGAGGACCCCACAGTACACACATTTGGAGTCCTAACCTGGAAGAGGCGGGTGATGCATACCCTCAAACAGGTTGCCGCAGAAAACCGGGATGTGTGTCTACTGTAACACTCTCCCATTCAAGTCACATGACCTACATGAGATCACACCCCATGTCTTTTGAGGCTGAGGCCCCTGCGAAACAGAAAATCCCGATTTAATTGGGGCAGTTGAGGGGTATGTGCATGCAGACTGAGAATTCTCATAGGCTTCAGCCAACCATATTGAATACTCTGTGCAAGGTTAACACTGTTAGGGTGATGGGCCGTTTTTCTGGTCCTGGGGACCTGGGAAATTGCCAGTCTTGCCACACTGTGGAGCCAGCTGTGAGCCTTAGAAAACACCACAAAATTTCTCACTGTAGGATTTCAATTTATGGTATATGCTTCTACTTCACAGCTTTTGTTTTGTTGTTTGTGCTATTTTTTATCACTGACTTTAGGTTATGCTGACTGGTTTTTTGTTTTTGTTTTGTATTGTTCAGTATGACCTTTGGTCAACAGGCAATACATCTGTCTCCTTGGCTTTACTTATACACAGGATGGTGTGTGAATGTGTTTTTGTGAGCTGGATAAGAGAGAAAAGCCATTTGTCAGTAAGTCTGCAGTGAAAAATGAGGGATAGTGTTGATGTAAATATTTGTATTAAATGCTGTGCAAATTTATAACTTAAACAACTATATCCTGATTTATTTACTTATACTTCCTAATATAGCTTGTGCATGTAATCCTTTGGGCACAATTCCTGGAGGGAATCCTTGTGACTCAGAGACAGGAAGCTGCTATTGTAAACGTCTTGTTACAGGAAGACGTTGTGATCAATGTCTGGTAAGTCGCCCTGCTTAAAAGAACAGAGCTTTTATTTTGTGTGTGTGTGTGTGTGCATGTTTTTTTTTAAAAAAACCCTTTCCAAATAAAGCGACAAGTGTCATTTGTCTGGTAAGCTTCATTTAAAAACTTCAGAATAATCAAACTGATTTGCAACACCAAGCTCCTCTACTCAAAAGCCTAAAGGGCATTCTCGATACTTCATAGTGCAGTATTTAAATTCACAAAAGTTGCATACATTTGTTTTGGAATGCCAAATTATTAGGCCAGTGACATCCTGCTTAGGTCTGTTATATCACATGGGCAGCCAAAGGTGCTAGGCCTGCCCCTCACGCACAGGCTTTCTGTAACACCAAAGCCAATAACAGTGATTGGGGCTGTGACCCCTCGCTTGCAGTGTCCCATCCTGATGTCAAAGCTGGTCAGCAGCTTCCTGGCTATGAGTACTATTTCCTGAACTTCCATCAGGATTCCACACTTGGTTCTCCTCCCCCAGTCATTTATTCTCACAACATCCCTGTGAGGTAGGTTATGGTGAGAGTTTGTGACTTAACAGCTGAGCAGATAGTTGAACCTGGCTCTTGCCAATCTTAGCCACTACCCCACATAGCTTAAGGAAGCAGATAGTTCTGCCGTTACTCATTGGTGTTAGCCTTGGACATGTCCACCTTTTTGCACAACCTTGAGCTTGAACTATGCTTGAGTTTCGCAACATCCTGTTATACCAGTAACAGTCTAAATCTTCCCTTGCAGCCTGAGCACTGGGGCTTGAGCAATGATATGGATGGTTGCCGACCATGTGATTGTGACCAAGGAGGGGCGCTGAACAATAAGTAAGTCTCAAAGAAGCAACTTGCCATATTTTCCGCTGCATAAGACGCACCTAGTTTTTAGGGGAAAACAAGAAAAAAAAGTATTCTGAACAAAACAGTGGGTGCGTGATTTTTGTGGTTCATGCTGTGGCCACACACATGTGATTTGATGGTAAGTTTGGGGTAGCCCAGTGCAAAAATCCTGAGAATCCATGTGGATCTGCTTTGTAACCACGTTTTTGCACCATTGCGGCCCCACGCAACAGTGGGTATGTGATTTCTTTGGTGCAGGCTGTAGCCATGGACATGCTATGTGATCTTATGGTGAATTTAGGGTGACCCAATGCAAAAATCCTGAGGATCCATGGGCTTTTACCTCCCCCCTCCCAGGCAGCTTCCTTTATCGCTAGCGTCCCTTATCTCTCTCCCGATCCCACTGATCAGCTGCTTCCTTTCAACACTCCCTTCCCTAGTTTGCCTTAGTGTCTTTTCCTTAGCTGGAGCAGTTTTTTGCTCCCCCCTTTCTTCTAATTTCTTTATTTATTGATTCATTGTCTCCTCTCTTTGCAAGTTTGCTGTCTTTACCTCCCCCCTCCCAGGCAGCTTCCTTTATCGCTAGCGTCCCTTATCTCTCTCCCGTCCCTTATCTCTCTCCCGTCCCTTATCTCTCTCCCGATCCCACTGATCAGCTGCTTCCTTTCAACACTCCCTTCCCTAGTTTGCCTTAGTGTCTTTTCCTTAGCTGGAGCAGTTTTTTGCTCCCCCCTTTCTTCTAATTTCTTTATTTATTGATTCATTGTCTCCTCTCTTTGCAAGTTTGCTGTCTTTACCTCCCCCCTCCCAGGCAGCCTCCTTTATTGCTAGTGTCCCTTATCTCGCTTCCAATCACTTGCGATCAGTGGCTTTGTTTAAACACCCACTTCCCTCTTTTTTTTAAAAAAAAGCATGATCTGCGTTTCGCCCCTGGGCAATTTGGCTCCAGGGACCACGAAGACACACAGACATTTCCTCTTACTTTTTAGGAAGAAAAAAGTGTGTCTTATGGAGCGAAAAAATATGGTACTTGGTTTTTCTTTTCTTTTCAGAAGCACCTGATTCAACTGCAACTTACCTCTGTTTTTAAAAACAATAATGATAATAATAAAAACAACACTTACTGTTTACATAGTGAATTTCAAGTATTTAAAGCATTTCACCATTGTTAGCTCAGTAATTCTTACAACAGCCCTGTATAGTACATCGATAATTTTATCACTATTTTGCAGATGGGAGAAGGGCAGGGCATGGATCCAAATTTAGTCATATTTTGAGTAGCGTAACTCTTGCCTAGGTCATGGCTAACTTAAATTCCATAAATTTCAGTAGGTCTTCTCTAAGCATGGCTGAATACAATCTGCCGGTGGCCGAGTCGCCTAGCCAGGATGTTTCCCAGCTGCATCTCTAGATAGTTAGATAATCATTTAAAGCTTTCCTGTTTAGTTACTCACTTCTACATGTGTTGAATGGAAAGGAGGAAGAATACATGAGCCGAAGATCTGATTGCACTTAAATAAACCTCAAGGGCCAAGTAAATGTCCTGTTTTTTCTTAATTTTGTTCAGTTAGTTAGTTTACACTTGGGAAATAACTATTGCACAATCAAATTACATCAACACAAATCTTTCTCGAAATAAAAAAATTTCCTTCCTGTAGCACCTTAAAGACCAACTAAGTTAGTTCTTGGTATAAGCTTTCGTGTGCATGCACACTTCTTCAGATACACATGTGTATCTGAAGAAGTGTGCATGCACACGAAAGCTTATACCAAGAACTAACTTAGTTGGTCTTTAAGGTGCTACAGGAAGGAAATTTTTTTATTTCGACTATGGCAGACCAACACGGCTACCCATCTGTAAACAAATCTTTCTGTCATTTCAAACTTACTTGCCAATCTGTCTGAAGTAATCACAAAGAAGATAATTCCAGCAGGCTCATGTTTGTACCCCTGTTGTTGGCCCCTAGTTATTTGTTTTCCCATGCAAGTATCAGATGTCCTCAGAAGTACTATTAAAATTTGATAGAACCACGAAGCTGCCTACCCTTTGAATGTTAATGACACTGATTGCAAAACCATCTGAAAGTGGGTGTTGCCCACTAGCAGAAGTCAAGCCAATTCGCTTTTCCTTTTTGTCTCCCAAGAGAATGGGCTCATTCATCCTGAAGATTCTCCTTTAAAACTGCTGCAGTTGAGATGCCTATTCTTACAAGCCTGTTTTCTATTTTTACAACAGCCTGTCAGGAAGGATAGAGGGTCTTATTCCAAAAAGTTTCTAACTGCAGTTTTATCCAGCATAGATCATGGTGTCTTGATACAGTACCTGAAATGCACATCTGAGTTGGAATACTAACTTGTGATTTTGAATGCTGGAAAAATACAAGGGAAGCAAAACAAAGGATGGAGTTGTTGTTCAACCATAGGGTACTTTCCATAGTTGTTAAAATCTATCTGGGATAAATACAGAAATTTCACAGGAAGGAACAATGTTTAATTACAACAGTTTCTCCCCATGGAATTTCCCCCTCTGCCATAATTTGTATTCTGCCCCCAAAGTTTTAAGCTGACTCATATGCAAGAAAATGCACTTGTATTTGAGTCTAAACATCTGTGCCAGCGTATCTCCCTGTGTCGTCCAAACAGTGGTGGGACTTAGCAGTACAATTTGTGATGGTTTATAGAATCATATAATTGTAGATGGTTGGACAGTGTTCTCGAAGCCACAAACATGAATTTGACCAAAGTGCGGGAGGCAGTGGAAGACAGGAGTGCCTGGCGTGCTCTGGTCCATGGGGTCACGAAGAGTCGGACATGACTAAACAACAACAACATAATTGTAGAATTGGATGGTACTTTGAATGAGAGCCATCTAGTCCAACTCCCAGCAATTCAGGTTGTATTGCTACAGTGTCAGTGGAACCTATTCTCAACCCTAATTTACTTTTGTGCATTGAATAGTTATAGGTTCTTTTAAATTTGTCTGTCTGTATTTGCTTTTAGAAGATTGCAATATAAATGCATTATCTTTTTCAGCTGCTCGAGTGAATCTGGTCAGTGTCAATGCAGGCCTCATATGATTGGCCGCCAGTGCAACGAAGTGGAACCAGGATATTTTTTCATTTCTTTAGATCATTATGTCTATGAGGCTGAGGAAGGCATCTTTGGCCCTGTGAGTACCTACTCAGTTAAACTTCCACAGGCCCTTTTCTAACGCTCTGATATTTCCATGTACGGTAATCTGTTCTGTTTCTAGCCTGTTGGTTTTACACTATACCTACCGAGGGACGCGGGTGGTCTAAACCACTGAGCCTCTTGGGCTTGCTAATTGGAAGGTCGGTGGTTCGAATCCCCGCAACGGGGTGAGCTCCTGTTGCATTGTCCCAGCTCCTGCCAACATAGCAGTTTGAAAGCATGCCAGTGCAAGTAGATAAATAGGTACTGCTGCGGCGGGAAGGTAAACAGCATTTCCGTGCACTCTGGCTTCTGTCATGGTGTTCTGTTGTGCCAGAAGCGGTTTTGTCATGCTGGCCACATGACCCAGAAAGCTGTCTGTGGGCAAACATCAGCTCCCTCAGCCTGAAAGTGAGATGAGCGCAGCACCCCATAGTCGCCTTTGAACTGGACTTAACCGTCCATGGGTCTTTTACCTTTACTTTTTTCTTTTTTAAGCTACACCTACCAGACATGGTCTGAAATAAACATGAGCTGTCTTAGGTGATCTGTTTAGGAAAGACAATGTGAAAATAAAAGTAAATAAATACAGTGTGCTAATGGGCCACTAGAGAGTTGGCCACTGGACCTTGATGGTTATGAGTTTTAGCAGTCTACACTGAGAAGGTATATGGGGCATGTACCAGAGCCAGGGTCTGCTTAGAGGCAGGTTCATCTAGAACACTGGCCTTCAGCTGGTAGGTTCTAACTCACAACTGGTTCATACCAGCAGCCATCTTGAATGACCATGTTTTGGAAAGAGGGAGAGAAGGAAAAAGGTACAGAGAGCAAGGGTGGAAAGATGGGTCTAAACAGAGTAAAGGCTAATATTAATGGTATAAGATTTTTTAAAAAGTAAATATTAAAGCATAATTATGTGTCTATGGAAGTTGAAGATCACTTGCTAAGTCTAACTTCTTATTTAGGAAGCTCATTCCATTTATGTTAGGTAAGGTATCTCCCTGAAACTGTCAGATATTGGAACAATGCTGCAGCTGAAGATTCCTGGCTTTAGTTATTTCATAAACATTAGCATTTCTGTTTTCTCTACAGTTCTATTATGCCTGATAAAGTGGTTAATAGTACAAGTGATTTTTACACTTCATGTCTCATTACACTAAACAGAAGTAAATTTGTGCAGTATACTTTATCTCAATGAAGTGGCCTACGTAAATGTAGGAGAAGATGTAAACAAAAACATTTGTCAGCAAATAGGAATAGGAAGGTCAAAATAACCTGTAGTGCCGGGTTCTTCTACTGTGTCTTTCCCTTCAATTCTTAGAAGGTGCACGTGCCAACTTAAAATAATATGTAATAACACCTGATTCTGTTCCACAGGGAGTGAGCATAGTTGAACGTCAGTATTCCCAGGATCGCATACCTTCATGGACTGGAATAGGATTTGTGAGAGTTCCTGAAGGAGCATTCCTGGAATTCTACATAGACAATATTCCTTACTCTATGGAGTATGAAGTTCTGATTCGCTATGAACCACAGGTAAATACCAACCCTAGACCCATGCTCTTTCATAGTGTTGAATCTGAGTGATGGAGTTTTCAAGAAGGTTTAAAGCCTGCCTATATAGGTTGATGTGGCTTGCTTTTCTTTTGTCTTAAGATCACGCAGATATTCCAGTGGCTATTTTAACAGCACTTAAGTCTACATTAGGCATAATAATCTCTCAAGTGTTCATCATTAACAATAGACCTCTGCACACATGTGGTGAAAGTGACTGTTCCTATTGTTCCTATTTTGCCTAAATATTCCAAATTTTCATATATTTAGCATTTTATTTGTATATTCTGCACGTAGTAGTATGCTGTTATGAGGAGAAAGAGTAAATAAACAGCAGTTGTGGTGTATGAGTAAGGGAAAGGAGTCAAGTGCATCATGCAGAGTTCAGAAATGCTGGAGCATAGAATTTCTTTTCTTTTCTTTTTAGATTTATCTAAGAAACTATGAGGGCTGAAACATTATTTTATTTCCCCCCCCCTCCCCCCAAGCCTAAGATGTTCCTCCTCCTAGTTGCAGAGGTTCAGAAAATGTCCAGACCTTTTTATAGATTATTAATTATAGATTATTAACCATTTAAAGGGGACGTGGGTGGCGCTGTGGTCTAAACCACTGAGCCTCTTGGGCTTGCCGATCAGAAGGTCGGCGGTTCGAATCCCCGTCATGGGGTGAGCTCCTGTTGCTCGGTCCCAGCTCCTGCCAACCTAGCAGTTTGAAAGCATGCCAAAAAGTACAAGTAGATAAATAGGTACCGCTCCGGTGGGAAAGTAAACAGCGTTTCCGTGCACTGCTCTGGTTTCTCCAGAAGTGGCTTAGTCAGGCTGGCCACATGACCCGGAAAAACTGCGGACAAATGTCAGCTCCCTAGGCCTGTAAAGCGAGATGAGTGCCGCAACCCCAGAGTCGTCTGCAACTGGACTTAACTGTCAGGGGTCCTTTACCTTTTTAACTGCCATTTATACTGGATAAAATCTGGTGATTGTTTGCTAATAGGTAGCAGAGATAGCTACAAGTAGCAGCCCTGCGCATTTACTCAGAAGTGTATCCCACTGTCCAATGAGAATTCCTTCATTGTACTTACAGTAACTTACCATTGCTGCTAATACAGTCCCAGTTCCTGCATCTGGGGAGGAAATGGTTCATCTCCATGGAGAGAACTTTGATTACTGCTCAGCAAAGAAAATATGTTAATGTGTGCCAATTTTTCCAGTTACCAGATCAATGGGAGAAAGCTGTCATCACTGTATTTCGCCCAGACAAAATTTCAACCAGCAGCAGATGTGGCAATACAGTTCCAGATGATGACAACCAGGACGTATCGTTATCTCCTGGTTCAAGGTGAGTATCACAACAGAAGGATAAACAAAGGAGCAATGAAGACATGATGGGAGGCAGAGGGAGAATGAAAGGTTTGATTCCACATAATCAACAATCTCAGTCTAATCATTTGTTGTTTTAACATCCCATTTTTTTATCTCCAATGTATCCTTCTCTTCATGAACGTTGTGTCCGTCCTGGTCTTGCAGATACGTAGTCCTTCCACATCCCATATGCTTTGAAAAGGGTCTGAATTACACAGTTCGTCTGGAGCTGCCACAGTACTCCCATGATACGGAGGTGGAAAATCCATACACACTCATAGATTCTGTAAGTGCATGTTTAAATAAAAATCTGTTTACATAGTTTGCAACTTTACCCGCTTAAATAAAACTACATGCATTGTGCTTCCTCTCCATGAGCACAGAATTTTAGCACAAGTAGACTGCAAGCAGGGGCAGCCTTGAGAGAAGCAGTGTGAACGGATTCCTCCCCATGAGAGAAGGAAAGGCTCAGTGGCAATGGCTGTGGTTTATTGTGGTTTGCCTGGAACACTGTGCGCCTTGCTGAGTGCCAGCAGGTGAAAGGGGCAGGAGAATCAGTTCCATTGCACTTCACTCAGAAAGCTGTGAGAATAGGAAGGGATGGATTGTTCTTCCCCTTCCTCCACCTGTAACTTTCCCTAAGAACATCTTGTGTGTCAGGGGAAACTTTGGGAACTGTCGCCAACAGTGTTGGTTGAGGGAGGGAAAGCAAAACACACTGCTGCTTATCTAGTAGCTCTTTTGTGCCCCTAAACCAGTGGTGGTCAAACTTGGCCCTCCAGCTGTTTTTGGACTACAACTCCCATCATCCCTAGCTAACAGGCCCAGTGGCCAGGGATGATGGGCATTGTAGTCCCAAAACAACTGGAGGGCCAAGTTTGGCCACCACTGCCCTAAACACTCCTTAGAAAGCATTTTTAGGAGACACTGTGCATATTAATGATCAACCATCTAATATTTTTTAACTATTGTAGATTTCTTTTTCTAACAATATCGCATGGCACTGTATTTTATACAAGGTTCGGCTACAGATCTAAATAGTAATTCTGCCATGTTAAAATCAACCCACAGCTTGTTCTCATGCCTTTTTGCAAATCCCTGGACATATTCTCAGTTGGAGGCAGAGGTGATGATGTGATGACTAACAGTGCCTGGGAAGCCTTTCAGAGATACCGGTGCCTGGAGAACAGCAGGAGTGTTGTTAAAACACCCATGACTGATGTTTGCAGGAATATCATTTTTAGCATCTCAGCCTTGCTACATGAGACAGCATTAGGTAAGTAGATGTAACTGATTTCACAAAGTGGGATTGGGGTTAACTAGGAGGAAAAGGCAGTGGCCATGTTTACTACCAAAATAAGTAGCCATCCACATGTTGTTGGACTCCATTATTCCGGCTTGCATGTCCAGTGGATGAGGGGAGTTGTAGTCCAACACCACTCGCAGGGCAACAGGTTTCCCAGCCCCTGTTAAACTTAGCATCTGAACAACCCCATTGATAGAAGACAGGACCCTGGGTAAATATATATAAGTGATTCATAAATGAAATTATTATCATCATCTTAATCAGAAATAATATTTAATATCTGTCCAATCAGGTTTACGCAGATCATTCCTTTACTAACCCATCGGCACCTTGCATAATACTATTGCTGCCAAGATGGCCCACACTTGTGCATTTGCCACTCCTGCAAAACCTGTGTCTTTCCCTCTTTCAGCTTGCCAGTGTGACCCACAAGGCTCATTAAGTTCTGTTTGTGACCCTAATGGAGGCCATTGCCAGTGTCGGCCAAATGTTGTTGGAAGAAGATGCGACAGATGTGCTCCAGGCACTTTTGGATTCGGACCTAGTGGATGCAAACGTACGTTGCTGCTTTATTCTAATCAAAATGTCATATGTTGCTGTTGTTTAACCCTTACCCAGTAAGTTTGATTGAAAGGAAGAAGGAAAATCCCCTGAGCCCCTTTGTTTCAGTATACATCTGTAAGAATCCATTAAGAAAATAAAACCTTCACTCTCCAAATATTTTATTTTTAAGTAATTTGAGGCTTCATGTCCTAGTGTCATCATAACTTCATGAATGTAAGCAATGTATCCAGTTTCAGTATCATTCAAGATGGATACCTATGTTCTTTTTAGCTTGTGAGTGTCATGTCCAAGCGTCAGTTAATGCTTTCTGCCACCCGGAGACTGGTCAGTGCCACTGTTTCCATGGAATATATGGCCGTCAGTGTGACAGATGCTTGCCTGGTTACTGGGGATTTCCAAGCTGCCAGCCCTGCCAGTGCAATGGTCATGCGGATGATTGTGACCCGTACAGCGGACAGTGTTTTAATTGCCGTGATCATACCTCTGGCCACAACTGTGAAAGGTATGCCTTCTTTTTGGATTAACTGGGATAGTCGTTAAATGATATATTACTTTTCAAGCAAGATTTTATCATGCTGCCCTCTGAAATGCTGAGTTCAAACCCATTTACTTAGGCTGCACTTATTTGCAGAGGATATTTTGTAGATCAGATGCACTGATCTCCACTCCTCCTACTCCTACCACTACTCATTTCAAAATGATTCCTGCCTGTTTAATGGCTGTGAATCTTGAGCACACACACACTTTAATTGGCACCTGTTGTATAGTTTTCCAGCTTGGCCACTCTGCCTCAATTGCCTCTTCCTTTTTTATTTTTTTACTCACAGAGAACTTAATTTTGCTTACACAGGCCCAAAGACTGCTCTAGGACTAGCACAGTTATTTCTAGAGCCATCTGGAGTTTGGGGAAGGGGGGAAAGACAGCAAAGTAACCATTTGCAAGATCTTAGAAACGCAGCTCTTCTAAACTCTCAAAACTTTCAGCAGTGCACATTCGCTTGTGAACTGAAGTGTATGTTTATATGATACATGAAATAAATGGATTTGGTTTGGCACTCCTTCCACTAACCTCAAGAAAGAGCCAATGAAAACATCTGTAAAATAGTGATTTTACAGATTATGGTGGGCTGCAAAAAACCTGCTGAACTGTGTGCTATGGACTGTCACCCGCCCATATCAGATATGCAAATATATGTGTGGCAATGAAGGGGAGCTCGCTCAGGGTGAGAGACTGGGAGAAGAGAGAGATGCTCCCAGGTAAGAGCTGGGAGGGCTCACCTTTTTCTGTATGGGATAAAAGTTAAGGTATATCTGTGAGAGAGGATCTTGTATTCTTCTTTCGCTTTTCTTCTTTTCAGTCTTTTTCTTTTTATTTGTGTAGATTAGTTTGTGGGGTTTTTTGTATTGTGAGAATGTTTAATGAAACTTTACTATAAAAATAATAATAAAAGATATGCAAATATATGTGTTCTATTCCTTGGGCATGCTTAACAGACTTTTATGTTGTAAAATTAAGATGCCTTGGTGGTTATTATGGAGATCCTGTCCTGGGATCTGGGGATCACTGCCGTCCTTGTCCTTGCCCAGATGGGCCAGAAAGTGGCCGCCAGTTTGCCTCTGGCTGTTATCAAGAACGTTCTACTCTGCAGGTGGTGTGTGTCTGCGAGACAGGATATAAAGGTAAAATACCTTGTGAAACCAAGTATGTTGTTGTTGTTGTTGTTGTTTAGTCGTTTAGTCGTGTCCGACTCTTTGTGACCCCATGGACCAGAGCACGCCAGGCACTCCAAGTATAGTGTATAGAAACCAAGTATAGTGTATGGAAACCAAGTATAGTGAATGCTATTAAATTGAAGCCATTTCAATGAGCATACATATTTTGATTATCACAAAGTGTCATATTTTACACTTACAATTATTATTATTGTTATTTTATTAAATTAGTTGCTCAATCTTAGGAATGGTTCACTTGTTAGTAATAATAATTCTACCATCAACAAATGTGCCATCCACATAAGTGATGCTTTATAAATAATATGTGGTGCTTTGTGCACCAAAGGCAGTGGCAGACTTTTGGGTCTCAAATTTGAGCAGCACCCTGTGTGACACCAAAATTTGGCAGACCCATCCACTTCTCCCCCCCCCCCCCCATTCTTCAGCACAGTTCTTGGTGCCTCCGATGCTCCACCCCCAGTGCAACCAAATTGGTCATGTTCCCCTAAATCTGCCTCTGTTAAAGAGAAACTTTGAAACATTTTGAATGGAGCATAGACATAGCAACATATTAGGTTTCAAAATCTATGGAAAAAGCCAGATTCTCAACCAGCCTAAGTAATATTCTCTCTTCTGGCATGTGAATTGATAGTGGCTAATCTATCTGAAATCTTTCTGATGGTTTTCTTGTTTGTTGTGTGTTAAGTTTCTCCAGACAAACTTCCATCCTGCGTCTTAGCACATACCTTGATCTTTTCCTCCCCTTTATCATGCTTTCTTTTGTAGCTAATGTTTATGTTTGAGTGAGCTGAAGAGATTTCTTCTTCCTTTGATTTGGTTTGTTGAGCAGGGAGCAGATGTGGTGAGTGTGCTTCTGGTTTCTTTGGAAACCCTGAGGATGTTGGTGGAATTTGCCAGCCCTGCCAGTGCAACAACAACATTGACTCAACTGATCCGGAGGCCTGCGACAAGACGACTGGATTGTGCCTGAAGTGCTTGTATCACACAGAGGGTGAAAACTGCCAACTGTGTAAACACGGTTATTATGGCCGGGCTGTTCAGCAGGACTGTAGAAGTAAGTAGGGGAAGGTCTCTGCTCCTGACCTTTGCAAGCATCACTTTTATTCTTTTAAGCAGGAAGGTATTATTTGGTGCACTGGGAATTTGCAGATTGGGAGCATAATCCTTCATTAAAGGTCAACAGATAACTCAAACCTAGTTTGAATGGGGCACTTAAGTGAAGAAGAACTCCAAGCCTGATCTTGAAAAGATGAGGCTTTTGTGTGAGAGAAGGCTTTCTTGTTAGCTTTCATTGTTTTCTTCTTATCAGGAGAAAAGCCCAAGCCATTTCCTGCAGCCCCTCAGGCTTTGGAGGAAGAAGAGGGGATTGTCTTTTGTTTACAGAGACATTCCTGGTAAAGAGTAGAAGTGGATTTCTGAAAAGTCATAGGGGGTGGGGAGAGAATATGCACCATAACAAGCAACAATATTCAGAAATCCTCTTCTTCTACTCTTTGCTTTTCTGTTATATTTTATGCATCAGGCAGTAGTGAATAACCTCAGCTGATAGGTATAGAACTATATGTCTTAAGAAAAACGCTTAAAAGTGTGTGTTTAAAAGTTTTATGCTGTGAAGTGTGACCTAGAAACTAGCAGTGTTTTAATGTTTAGATGTATGGACTGCCCCATCCCAAAGGCTTCAGGTATGCTTCCTTATCTATTAATCTTTTCAAAACAATCTCCTGAAGTAGATCAGTATCATTTCCATTTTAAACTTTGGGAATATACCATGAGAACTGGTTCTTGCTCTGTGCCTGCTTATGAGTCCATGGCTGAAGCAGTATTTTAATGCAAATCTCATAGTTCCTACCAGGTGGATAGTGGTTGTTTTGCTCCCCAAGAATGAAAAACCTAAAGAGAGTGAGTTTGTTGGATCAGGCGATGTTCACAAATGAGAGAAGCTGAGCTTTTGAATAATGCAGATAGTTGTGAGAATTCATTGAGAAAATTAAATTTTGAAACCTGACTTCAGCCCAGCAACTTCATTTTGCTTTGACATGTAGAGAGCAAGTGGGGGATATGTAGGAAATGACTCACAGATGCTGCTTATATTCTTGTGTCTGGAGCAGGGAAATGACAGCTGCTGGAGACATTTATGCTTGGTGGGCCTCTTTTTCTCCACACACCCCCCCCCCATACTAGGACCTCATTTTCACACCATTGTATATACCGGCCCACTAAACTCTCATCCTTCCTATAATCTTTTGGAAATATAAAAGTGGCTACAGAGAAATAAATCTTGTTCTGCTGGGGTTGGAATCTTTACAAAGATTTTTAACCAGTCTCTGGCCCAAGCCACTGTTCCACCCTGTCTGAAATCTGCTACCATTATACCCCTGCCAAAAACATCAAAGATAGACAGTCTGAATGATTTTCGCCCTGTGGCGCTGACACCCATTATAATGAAATGTTTCGAAAAACTGGTGAGGAAGCGCATCTTATCTTGTCTGCCAGTGGGACTTGACCATTACCAGTTTGAGTACAAGGCAAAGAGATCCACAGAGGATGCTGTGGCAATGGCTTTACATGCTGTCCTGACTCATTTGGAGAAGCAAGGGAACTACGCGAGACTGTTATTTGTAGACTTTAGTTCTGCATTTAATACTATTCTTCCGCATAGATTGGTGCCCAAATTATTAGACCTGGGACTTCCACCATGTTTGTGCAGGTGGATATTAGACTTTCTATCAAACCGTTCCCAAAGGGTCAGGTTGGGTTCCCACGTCTCTGCGGATCTCATCACGAATACGGGGACGCCTCAGGGGTGCGTGTTGAGCCCACTTTTATACACGCTCTATACAGCTGACTGTGCCCCCAAATACCCCACTAATAAGATCATTAAGTTTGCAGATGATACAACGGTGGTTGGTTTAATTACGGCTGGAGAGGGGGAGACGGCCTATAGGAAGGAAGTTGAGCAGTTGGGGGAGTGGTGCAGGAAAAACAACTTTCTGCTTAACTTAAAGAAAACAAAAGAGATCATTGTGGACTTTAGGAAATGTAAATTGAATATTCAGCCACTTATCATTGAGGGGAAGTGCGTGGAACAGGTCTCAGTTTTTCGATTTCTGGGAATGGAGCTGAGAGACGACCTAACCTGGGGAGAGAACAGCAAAGACCTGGTGAAGAGAGCACAGCAGAGGTTATATTTTCTGAGAATCCTCCAGGAAAACAATCTCTCAAAGGACCTGTCGATGGCATTCTACCATTGCACTGTAGAGAGCGTACTAACTTATTGTCTGTGCGTGTGGTTTGGGAGCTGCACGGCCAGGGAAAAAACAATGCTATCCAGGGTTGTAAAGACTGCAGAGAGAATTATTGGGTGCACTCTTCCCACCTTAGATCAAATCTATGCTGCCAGGTGCCATAAGAAAGCGGCAGAGATAGCACATGATAGTACGCACCCCGGAAATGATCTCTTTCAGCTTCTGCCTTCTGGAAGAAGGTATAGGGTTATAAAGGCCAGGACTAGCCGCCTGAAAAACAGTTTCTACGCTAATGCAATTCTGGTTCTAAACGCAGCATAAGGGGTTTCTGTAGTATAGTGTGTTTTAAAATGGGGTTTTAGAGTTTTTAGGGGTTTTTGAATATTTTATGTAGTTTTGTAGTAGTTTTATGTAGTTTTGTGGTAGTTTTATGTAGTTTTTATGTAGTTTTATGTAGTTTTCAATTTCATTGTTCCGCAAGGGACAATGACAATAAAGATATCGTATCGTATTGTTGAGTTGTCCCAGCAAGACAGCAACTGTGGTGTGGTTCTGGCTTGCAGCCTCTGCCCCTTAGTCCCATTCCCCCATGTGGAAGTTAGGTTGAGAAAAACGATCTTATTGCACCAAAGGGAGGTTTTCCTCCCCCCAAAACTGGTTCTTGCAGATTTTTTTTCTTCCATTGCTGGGACCTAAAACTGCTGGTCAGTTTAATCTGGATCCTGTGGCAGTTTATTTCCTGGGGTAAAATCCTAAAAAAACCTCAACAACTACTTCAATTCTAAAAAAAGGTCAACAACTTTGGTCGGCCCTTTGGTTGGCCCTCACGGCCCTTCACTTCATCAAATCTGGCCCTCTATGAAAAAAGTTTGGACACCACTGACTTATGCCAATGGGAGCTTTTCTCTAAGCCTAATTGCTGAGGGAAGTGGTTGCTCTTTTTCCGAAATGGTGGCAGGGAAGGATTCATCCTCCCTTCCCTGCACTCAAAGAAATTATGCTTTGGGGGTTGGGATCAGGCAAGATCCCACTGCTGCCAATGGGAGCTTTGTTGCCGTGTCTTGATTGCCACACAAGGCACTTTTCATTGGAGTGGAAGCTGATAAGGGAAGTGTTAACCCTTCTCTTCCCATGAACTCTTATTTTGACAAAATACCACCCCCCCTGTGAAGGAAAAGCAAAAGAGAGGAGGCAACCTTTCCTACTACTGGCTTTGGCCTTGCCCACCCTGGTTGCGCAGCCTGGAAGAGATTATCCCCAGGGAACGTGACCCTTGATATCTCACAAAGCTTCTCCAAATCTGCTACAATGGCTTATTACATGTCGCAGTTTGATAACATATTAATCACCCAAGTGTACTGCAACACGTTACATTCTCTGCTCTTTCACCCCCAGAGTGTGTCTGCAACTACTTGGGAACAGTGCGTGAGCATTGCAACAGCACTGAAGAATGTCAGTGTGAGAAAGAAACTGGCCAATGCCAATGCCTTCCTAATGTGATTGGACAGAACTGTGACCACTGTGCCCCCAATACTTGGAGGTTGGCTAGTGGGACAGGGTGTGAACCATGTGGCTGTGATTCTGAACGTTCCTTTGGCTCATCTTGTAACGAGGTAAGAAAAGCTGATTGCTGTAGAGTCAGACCATTCAGGGCTAGCTCTTCTCTCCCACCGCTGCTACTACTGCTATGACTACTACTCCTACTAATATTTTATTTATACCCTGGCCACTCTGGGTGGCTTCCAACGCATAAAAACATAATAAAACATCAAACATTAATAGTAACAATCTGATCCAATATAAAAGTCACAATAACTTTAAAATAAACAACTTATATCAAACAAAGCAACATTCAACAATACATCAGAATCTAATAGTAAACAGTAAAATTAAACTTAGCACACTATCTCACATTTGAGAAGTTTAATAGCAGCAAGAACATGTGATGTTGATAATGGTAAGAATATGAGATAACAATAATAGTATGAGATCTAATGGTAGTGTTGGCCGTTCTATCTAATTTTTTTATTGCGTTTGCTTAAACTTGTATTCTGCCTTGATATTTCATCTGAATAGAGGGTGTAGAAACGTGTTTAGGAATTAAATAAATTCACATGCCACAGGGATTTTAAATAATCCAACAGAAAGCAACTCTGTGCATACTGAGCTCTGTGAGTTTTGTATGTACCAGTTTTGTTTGTTGTCTTAATATTGAGGAGCATTCAAATGCATGTTCTTGCAAAAGTCACACTATTTGAGTACAGTGGATGACTATTGTATCACAGTGTTTGGCAGTATGACAAATTGCTTTGTATTAGTGTTGAGAGAGAATTTCCAACAGGTTATTTTGGCCAGTGGCCCTGTGGGCTGTTTGCTTTAGCTTGACTTGCCTGCTTACATAAATCTATAGCTGCTTGTTCTGCTGGCATCATTTGTACATGGTGCCTGCTGCCTGCAAAATCCTGTTTGGACCTGACTTAATTTACCAGGGGAATCAGGGTCTGGTACATAAGATTGTCGTGCTCTGGGACATGGCAATCAGCTGTGAGTGGTGCTGAAAAGTTACATCAAGGATAATGGTTAAAATTTAATATCCCATCAGATGTGATGATGCTTTAGATGTTTCTTGAAGAGCTATTGCTGCAGCAATTGCTACAATGCAGACTAGCTATGACTTGAAGTAAAAACCCATTCATTTCACTAATTCATTCATAATCACCTGATGATTTCCATAGAAGGTTGCATTAACAGTTGAAAACATTTCTCTACAGAGTTAGTGTGCCACACATTTGCACTTGGTATACAGTACTAGGAAGCAGCGGCCGACTGATCTGCTAACTCATGTTATATGCAGCAAAATACACACGTGTAATTGTCACACATAATGGGTTGCTCCCTAATTCTTACATGAAACCAAGAAGCTTGCTGATATTTCAAGTTCCTTTTCTCTTTATTAATGTGACATTCAACCTGATTTTTCTATTTACTGAGCCTTTGCAAGTATTCAGAGACCACAAAAGGTAATAACGGGAAGAGCATGTGCTCAAAACTATGTTGGTGTGGTATATTATGTATATTTGTGTATTCATTAATATGAACCATTGTAATTCCTTTGAAAATCTGATGAACTGTTAATACTAAAGGACCTAATACAGCTACTTGAAAGTGTTCTTCACCATAAGCTTGAAACCCTGCAAGTAACTGATATGAAGTCGGAAACAGTGGAATCTATTGTTTAGCCAACTTCTGTTATTGTAAAGATATGAAAGTTACAGAGAATGCTAGGTGTGGGAGATCCATATTTTCAAAATGAATTGCAACCGAGGGAGAAGAATTTGAATTGACACTGTGGTACTGGAAAGGGCTTAATCCTTTCTCCTGTTCCACTTTTCCAATGGAATATGTCTTTGTGTGTGTGTGATCTTTGACCTGCAGTCTCAGCTGCAAGGGGAACATCCTTTCTTGGGGAAACAGTGCAAGAAGTATTGGTTATCTGAGTAGCCTCTTCCTGAGCTGCTATTGACTTTTAACAAAACTAACCGAGATCCTATCTAAGGATTTCCAGAGTCATGTGTACCATGTCCATAATTCTGATAGGTGGCCAGTTAACATTTTTAGCTCTTTTGACACTTAATGTATCGTATTGGCAGATGGCTCTAGTGGCCTAATAAAGTCCCTGTGACTTGTTCACTTTGTGAAATGCACCCTGTTCAGCTTATTTTTGTTGCATTTGTTTGAATTAACAGTTTACTGGGCAGTGCCAGTGCATGCCAGGATTTGGAGGGCGCACATGCAACGAGTGCCAGGAGTTTTTCTGGGGTGATCCTGGTGTGGACTGCCAAGGTGAGCACATTACTTTCATTGTTCCGCGTGCATTATTAGCCTTTTGAAGGAGCACTTCTGTATGTGAAATCTGCATGCGTTTCCCATATTGTAGCTTCTGCTGAGGTTGGGAGCCGAGAGATAATTGCTGATAGCTTGCCCTGTGCCTATGCGTGTAGAAAGGAAACAAAGCAGCATTCATATCTGCTCCCTCATGCTATGTTGCAAGGAATTAGATACACGAGAGAACTATGATTCTATAGTGCATTCATTAGCCTCTTCATGTTGCAATGTTTGTTACTATACAGCACTTAAAAAAGAAGCTCCCTGATCTTGGCTGGCTTTTTAAAAAATGCTATTTTTGTGAAACTAAATTTAATTCTAGTAAGGGTTTGGTTTTGAAGTGGATTTTTGCAGCTTTGTAACAGAAATGGTAGACTGGCTTTAGATGATAGAGATTTAGATGTTCATTTTCTAGTTTATAGTAGTTGGTTTTTTCATATTGTTAACAAAAATAATGTGAAAAGAGTATTTTCAGTTTTTCACATGGGGAGAAAAGTGTCTTCTCGTTTTGGTTCTGTAAGAAAAGCACAGCATAGAATAAAAGGGGAGCAGCACCTAGGTGTATAAATAAATTAAGAACTCATTTACTGAGACATGCTTTGTAAATATGCCTGATCACTTCAATTGCTATCCAAACCAGAACACCATACACATTTAATGCCACTTAAAGCACATTACTTATGCCAAAGAACTCTGGGCACTGTAGTTCACCCTTAACAGAGCTACAATTCCCAGCACCCTGAACAAAATACAGTTCCCATCATTCTTTGGGGAAAGCCTCTTAGGCTTTCACATTGTGCCGTTAACTATGGTGGTTGCCTCACCTCTAAAAGGGTACTGAAGAGCTGGAAAGGGTTCAGAAAAGGGCAGTCAAAATGATCAAGGGGTTGGAAAGGTTCCAACTTTTGGGTCTTTTTTGTTTGCAGAAAAGGTAAGTAAGAGAGGGCATGATAGAAGTGTATAAAAGTATGCACAGTCTTGAGAAAGTGATAGAGAAAAGCTTTTCTGCCTCTCTCATAAAACTTGAACCCTGGAGTACCCAATTAAGCTGAGATTCAGGGCAGACAGAATATAGTTCTCCATACAGTATATAGTTAAACTATGGAATTTGCTCTTAGAAGAGGTAGTGATGGCTACCAACTTGAATTACCGTATTTTTTGCTCTATAAGACTCACTTTTTCCCTCCTAAAAAGTAAGGGGAAATGTGTGTGCGTCATATGGAGGCTGCTTGGCTATCCCAGAAGCCAGAACAGCAAGAGGGATTGCTGCTTTCACTGCGCAGCGATCCGTCTTGCTGTTCTGGCTTCTGAGATTCAGAATATTTTTTTCTTGTTTTCCTCCTCCAAAAACTAGGTGCGTCTTGTGGTCTGGTGCGTCTTATAGAGCGAAAAATACGGTACTTTAAGAGGAGGATTAGACAAATTCATGGAGCGTAAAACCTGAATGGCTACAAGCCACAACGGCTATGTTCTGCTTCCACTATTGGAAGCAATATGCCTCTGCTGAATAGAGATGGCAAGTCTAGTAACTGCAGACGATTGCACTCAGGTCCTTGTGAGTTTCCCATACACATCTGGTTGTTTACTGGGAGAAGAGAGTGCTGAACCAGATGGGCCTCTAGTGTGATCCAACAGGGTGCTTCTTATTTTTTTAAATTCTGAAAAATTCAGATCTAGTCGTATTCACTGGATTTCAAACCAATTCCTGCTGAAGTGTGTATTTGCGTGAATCTGGGTATCTAGAAGCTGCATTTAAAAATTGTTTCCGCTGAATAAAAAGGCCCAAATAACTTCATTTTTTGGCATCAAGTATATAAAGGATTAGCCATTACACAGGGGGGAAATTGTGTTTAATGGGTAGGCTGGAATCAGATCAGAATTCTATTATCTTTCAAGACTAAATGACTTTGTTATGAGAGTCCAAATCCTACTGAATCCCCCAGATTTCCTCTTTCTGGAAGAGCATGCCTAAGAGACAAAAATACTGGTTAGCTTGGGATTTAGCATTAAAATAGGGCATATTGCCAGGAGCTTTTGGAGTATTGTTTTAAATTAAAATGCAGTTGTGCTTGTTTTAATTCAACACAACTGCTAATATTTGCATTGTATGTATTATTGAATAAAAACCTCAAGAACAGGAAGAAGAGATGGGGGAAAGTTTTGTACTTATTGTTTTCTAACAATAGTAGTTACTGAAGGTAGGATATCTGAAATTTTCAGAAGTTTCTCAAAGGTGTACTTAGGTAGGTGCAGGTCTGTTTCTATGAAACAGGTTTAGAAAACATGTAAACACTTGCAAAACTCTAAAGCATCCCATCAACTGAGACCTGGTTCACAGGTATTCACAGGCTAGTTCACGGGTATTGTTTCTGTGACCTTCCAAGGTTATCTCAGGTTTCCAAGCCTGGTTTGAAAGGCAAGCACAAACCATAGATTGTTAGTTCAGATGTAATGACAAACTATGGTTTGCCTGGATTAGGAAGTAACTGACCCTGAACACACAAGGAGGAATAAAGCACTCAATTCTAGATTTTATAAGCTATGACTTGAAGGGTAGCAAACATTATGCAAGAACTATATTTCAGCTTGACTGCTGTTCAAAACTGTTTACATGTGAGGATATACAGCATTAGGTAAAAGAAACTGGAGCATACATAGTTTAATTTTACTGACACCATTAATTCAGTTCAGACCTATGTTTTTAGCTAATATATATACTATCTCAGCCATCACCAACCTGATGTTCTCCAGATGCTTTGGACTACAACTCCCATAAGCTCCAGACAGCCAGATGTCTTTCAAGCGTGTTTTTTGTCCTCCATTGGGAAAATAAGATGTTTTTTGTCCTCCATTGGGAAAATAAGAATAACAACCTAATGATTTTGCATAAACGTCATCATCTACAAGATGTCTGTGTGCTACAGGGGTTGTCATAGCCAAATGAGGAAAAAAACAAGGGGAATTTTGCATTTTGGTACGTAAGATAAGAGACTTGCAATGTCTTCATCATGTTCTATGGAACTTGGGTGTCCTAGAGATCCCGTTCAATAAGAGTTTTCTAGCTACATACATTGTAATTGTGGAATGTATGAGATTTGGCTTCTTTACATTTTTATTAGGATTGTCTACTCCAGGCATCCAGATGTGCTACCTAGGGATTTTTCACTGACGTTGTTTTTTTTAAAAAAACATTCCTCTATTCCACATGTGTATTGTTCTAATCAAGTACTGGATGATCCAGCAACAGTTAGTGTTCCCAAGTGTGTCCAGCACTAGGAAGTTCGCATGGGATTTTTCCAAGTACATGCTATCCTGATTTGATCCTCTAAAGAGTTTCTGAGGAGTATGGAATAGCTTTTTAGTGTTTATTCAATAGTCAAAAATAAAAACAAGAAAAAAATTGGGGGCCCTGAAGAACTGTAGCACACAGAAATTAGGTAGGAAATAGGATTGCACTTGATTCACTGCTAGTCATATAGGACTCATTTTTATTTGTATATTTACTTATATTTTACTATTACATTTATATACCACCTTTATCTTCCAAGGGGTTCAAAGTAGGGTACTTGGTTCTCCTTCCCATTTCATCCTCAACCCTGTGAGGTAGGTTAGGCTAAGAGATGGTGACTGGCCCAAGGTCTCTCAATGAGCTTTCATGGTTGATTGAGGATTCGAACCCCGGCCCAACACTCTAACCATTACACCAGGGAAATGCCATTGTTAGGTTCTTTAGGGGCACTGGATCATTTACAGAGCTCTGTACCAGGTTGATTGGTTATCTTGACAGATTTATTTTGACATATAAGCAGAAGAGGGATCAAATTATTTATCACTTTTAATTCTTCTGTAGTTACCTGTTCATACATAGCACTAAATTATGGTTTATTCAACTACACACACACACACACACACACACACACACATACGTATTAAAAGTTCTGTATTATCCTTGTTACAACTGGAATTTGGTCTTTTCGTATACCATAAATGAACATGCAATTTTGTGTTCTGTTTATTATATTCATAAAAATGCCTCTGAATCACAGACATTTGAGGCAAAATCCTTCAAAGAAAAGATAAATATAAATGCCCATTCATTTCAGTGTGATCAGGATCGTGTGCTGAAAAGCGAAACAAAAAATAACTTGACATGCTAAAATGGATTGAATGTGTAATGTGATATTATTTTGGGATCTTCAAGAGAAGGCAGCCATATATACTGGTGGGCTTCTGTTTTCGTTACACCCATGTAAGGAATCCGAATAATTCACCATTATCCAGATAGTCTAATTTCCCACAAAGTAATAATAGTTTACTGGTGGTGGAAAGGGTTAAGTGCCTCCTTTCCCCTTCAATCTTCAAAGAGGAATGAGTTGCCGGAGGGGGTTTAAGAGGGGGTTTATGTTCCATTGCAATTCACTGTGGGAATGCTGAAGTCTCTTTGATGGAAATAAAACCCCTTGTGTTGGCTTATAATTCTGAGAACAAAAAGGCCATTTTGTTAAATTGCACCAACATAAGTTGAACAGCAGGACAACACATTTTTTTTGTATCCTATGTATTGAATTCCTCTCTACAAGAAAGCTGGTTTTGTTTATGGTAACTTGTTCTTTTAAATGGTTTTTAAGAAACTTGGCCAAGAGATGTGAATATTTAAATAGCAGTATGTGCCCAAAGTATTAGCCCAACCCGAAGCTTCCCTTTCTTACATGTTCTTATGGGAAGTTTGAATATTTGTGGAAGAAACCTTGACAATAGACCACAACATCCAGACAATACCTTACAGGATTCCTGATTGATGGATCATTTGCATATGTTAAATTTGTGATGCCTTTTTGAAGGATGTGGCATTTTCCTATGGGCTTTACATTGCTGGGAGTCAAACTCCTGTCATTTTGGATGCTGGCAGCATGTGCCTTTTAAAAATGATTCCATTTCATTTCACCTGTAGCTGTGATGGAAAGGATTCTCCCAACTGTCTCATTCCATGTTAAAATGAAGCTTTTCAACACTAGTAGCTTCTAGTTTTCTTGTCCTGCCTGGCTATTTGGGGTCGACTAATGGAAAGTGCCAACTACCTATTGATTGTAAATTCTATTTCTGCTACACTAATAAGCGCGGTCCAGAGCCATTCATATCCATGGGAGTTTTGTCATTGACCTTAGTGGGATGTAAAGTGCATTCATAGTGCAGACTGTTGGTCTTCAGACTGGTGGGACGGAACCTGCTGGTGGGTCATGGGTTGATTTAAAGTGGGTCACAACAGTAGCCATACAACATACCATCATGCGAATATATTTCAATAAATTAAGAAACATGGCTCCAAGGTCTGAAAATCTTGCAGACTACTGGTTTTTAGACTATAGTACAAATACTTTTGATGAGAAATAAAACAGCTAAACTTAACCAGTACTGCACTTTAAACCCTGTGGATTATCTCTGACCCACATGTGGGGAGCAGAAGCAAGAAAGGGAGGAGAATTGGGAGTGTCAGGAACAGGGAGGCACTCCCTTGTATCAGTTCACTAATTCACATTTAATTTGCACGCATTTCACTTCTATTCCAACCTTCCTCCAAGGAATTCAGGGCAGCAAACATAAGCCTCACAGCAACTTTCTGGAGCAGGACAGGCTAAGGTGTAAGACAGGCTTCAGTAGGGACATTATGGTTGGATAGAGATTTGAATGCAGATCTCGTTGGCGTTGGCATGCACAGCTATGGAGTGTGATCTGGACATTCGCCCACCAAATAGATGGATAATCCCCAAGCTGCAGGAGTAGCAATTTTTCAGGAGAATTGGCATGGTTTTGTTCATTTGTAAAACCGCCGCCTTATTTGGTGGTTCCCCGCCCCTGGTTTGTGGTGTCTCCATTTATTTTTGTCTCTTTTCAGCTTGTGACTGTGATCAACGTGGCATCCAGACCCCACAATGCAACCGCACGACTGGGCAATGCATCTGTAATGCAGGGGTTGAGGGAACCCGTTGCGATAAGTGCACCCGAGGCTACTCCGGCACCTTCCCAGACTGTGCACCGTGTCACCAGTGTTTTGCTCTTTGGGATGTCATCATTAGTGAGCTGACTAACAGGACACAGAGATTCCTGGAAAGAGCGAAAGCCCTGAAAATCACAGGGCTCAGTGGTCCTTACCGGCAGACACTCAGCTCTGTGGAGGAAAAACTGAATGAGATTAAAAGTATCATTGCTCAAAATCCTGCTGCTGAGCCTCTTAAGAACATTGGAAATCTATTTGAGGAAGCAGAGTAAGTGTGGCATAAAACACAAATAGTGTTCTTTCGCATTTGCTCAGACATGGGGAGTGGGGATCTCGTCATTCTGCAATTTTAATTAGACTTGTAAGCAGAAAGTAAAGAAAAAGAAGGTTGGAACTGTGCCTTACAGTGATTATGGAAAATTTGAAGGAAACTGTGAAACTGCTTTTCAATTAACAAGGTGGCACACCTGTTCATTCCTTATCTTCTCCCTGAGTATAGGATAGAGACTTCCGTTAAAATGAAGGAATGTGGGATGAGAAATGATGTGCTTGAAATGTTCAGCCTCTAGCAAATTGCTCCTTCCTGTCCCTCCTTTCAGTCTAAGGAAGGGAAACTGCAAGACTGATTTGGTTTCTTGATACCACCAGTTGTTTTTGTAGCCTTAATGACAGTCGAGCAATTAAAGTAGCTTAACTGTATTAGGCAACTTAATTGGGTACAAATTAGGTGACTTAACTGTACCAACTTCTGTTAATGGATGATCATACAATCCTTTCAGGTTTTTAGTTTAACCTAACAGCTTGTGCACTTTCCCCTGCAGAACTTGGTCCTGCATAAGAAAAACCAAAATACATTACCCCTTTTAGTACTTTGTATGCATTCGGCACCGACCATTTCCCTTGGAGCGCTGTGCAATAATTTCCCCCCACTGCAGATGATAATTTAAGAATTAAGCACTGTTGAACATGTTTAGACATAATTTATACCCACCCTGATTTGTACTTTTATCAGTTGCGAAGACCTGTTGTATGCATGCCAAAAGAGAGGTTTCAAAAACTGCAGTTTCAGAATCTCAGGCTTGGCAGACGACCACAGCACAGTCTTGCCCAAGTGTTGTCTCGCAAGGGCTTTCAGTACCTTTTGTTTTCTGGCACTGTTATTCTTCAGGTGGTGCCAAATTATAAGCAACTCCTGTATGGATTAGCCTGTGTGAATCAACTTTCCCCCAGTATTATCAGTGTGGTCTTGCTTTGGTTTACTCGCCTACCCTGTTTGTGAGTTTTGCTTGCCATAATATAGATCTTACTACTGGATCTTCTTTATTTTTCAGTTATGCAGTTTTAAGGCACACACAGAGAAATTTCCCAAGAAAATATCTCGGAGAGTTAAAAATGCAAAAACAAAACAATTGCCATGCCCTAACAACTCCTTAATTCACATGCATCTTTGAAGAAAGAGTTCACTACATTCTCCCTTCCTTGCTAAACTGTTGTTGCATTTTTAAAGCTATAATAAGCAGCAGCATTTGAACACTAGTTTTCTACATTCAGTTTTCATTTGCAGAACAAATCCATCTCAAACGATGCATGATGGAGAGAAGTGTTATTAATTCAGGGCCTAACTCTGACTACTTGCCCTTGTTGGTCCCACCCTAGGAACAAAAGAAGTCATGCTAGATCAGGCCAGAGGGCCATCGAGTCCTCGTTCTCACAATGGCCAACCAGGTGCCTATGGGAAGACTGCAAGTAGGAATTGAGTTGAACAGCACTCTCCCCACCTGGTATTACCAGCAATTGGTATATGAAGGCATACTCCCTTGGCCACTGGAAGTACCGTATTTTTCGCTCTATAGGACGCACCTTGTTTTGGAGGGGGAGAACAAGAAAAAAAATTCTCCCCCTCTCTGCTCAGCGCCCCTTCAGCGAAGCGGCAGGAGAAACGGAGCCCCTTCCATTTCTCCTCCCGCTTTGCTGAAGGGGCGCCACGCAGCTCTCCCTCTCTGCTGAAGCCGGGAGAGTCTTGCTCTCCCGGCTTCAGCAAAAGGAACCCAAAGCCTTCGGAGCGCAGCGCGAGGTCCCACCGTGCTCCAAAGGCTTCAGGCAGCTATCCCTGAAGCCTGGAGAATGAGAGGGGTCGGTGCGCACCGACCCCTCTCGCTTTCCAGGCTTCAGCGAAAGCAACGCGTAGCCTCCAGAGCGCAGAGGGAGCGCTCCCACTGCACTTTGGAGGCTTTGCGTTGCTATCGCTGAAGCCAAGGAGCCTGCATTCGCTCCATAGGACGCACACACATTTCCCCTTAATTTTTGGAGGGGAAAAAGTGTGCCCTATGGAGCGAAAAATACGGTATAATATAGCCATCATGTTGCCCTACCCTAAAAATTCCTACTGAGCTTTTGCACAAAACATTTTCCACAGGCATTTTCCACATGTGAGGGTTAGGGAAAGTGGGTCCTGTTCCCTGCTGTATGTGCATTTGGTGTAACTGAGGACTACAGAAGAACACAAATGCTGGGACAGTTGTTATAGTAGGGTTAAGGAGAATTTCCCCTTTTTAAAGCAAGATACCTTGCACAAATACATTAATATCTCATTTCATTTGTTCAGAGGTTGAGTCCATGCAGATAATGCACATGCCCAAGGACTGATTCTCTAGGCTTGGCAACTTCCCTCAAAATGTTGTTTATGTTCATTATGATGAGTCCTACTTTGTGTTAAACGTGGAGGAAGTCTACAGCACAGCCAGCTTCCATTTTGTCTCATATTTTACGGAATAAAATAATCTATTATGCATTGACCCTCCCACCCCTTAATCATAACTAGTTCGTCTGTGAAAGAGTCTGTGAAAAATAAATTAACAACCATTTGTTAACTATGTGGGATACAAAAGAAATTATGTATGGATTCTATGAGCCAATGCTATGACCTATGCAGTTGGCAAAGTTCAAGCACATTACAGCAGACTTCTGGAATCCAGATTGAGTTAAATCTCACACAAAACAGCTGTTCTCTGAGCTCTTTGCTGCTTTCTGCTTATAAAATGTGATTTTGTTTTTAAGCCACAAATTCTGATTAATGAGTATTTTGAGTAGGGAAGTTGTAACAAACTCATTAACCACATTCTTGGGGTGAAAAGGAAGGAATTAACCTATCATTTGGATTTATTTATATTTTAAATTCAAGGCCAGTAGGTTTTTGTTTTGTAACAATAAATGTTGGTTCTGTTTGGTTCACAGGAAGTTAACAGCAGATGTTACAGAAAAGATAGCTGAAGTAGAAGAAAAAGTATCCAAGGTGGCCTCTGAAAGCAATACCACAGACACTCAACTGAGCACCCTTGAGGCAGATGCAAAGAGCCTAGACAATGTTGTGAAAGAACTTGCAGAGCAACTAGAATTCATAAAAATATCTGATGTTCGGGGTCAGTGTTTGTATGCTTGTGTTTTGGGAATAAGTTTAATTAGGGGGGAGGAATCCAACCAAAATTAAGTGCTTTGAATTATCATTTATTTCAGAGCAACAAAATTAAGTTTGTGCTTAATATGCCCAGTCAATTATATGTGCTTAACGATGGCTGTAGCATGCCTTTCATTTTCTTGGAAGAGCACGCAGAGATCTTGGGTCTGTTGACTTCCAGGGCAATTACACCCAGTGTATTGTGTACATGCTTCTCATGTTACAATTTCAAATGAGGCCAGCCAGAATACTCAATAATCATCACATTGGATTTTTGCAGGAGCCTTGGACAGCATCACCCAGTATTTCCAGAGGTCCCTGGATGCTGAAAGGAGAGCCAATGCCTCAACTCTTCTTCCTGGTAGTGTAGTAGAGCAGTCAGCTGAAATGCGCCTAGAGGTGGAGAGCTTGATGAATGAGACTGAGGCCAGCTTCAAGGCTAAGCAAGAAGAGCAGTCACGCCTCTTGGATGAACTTGCAGGCAAGCTCCAAAGTCTGGATCTTGCAGAAGTGTCTGAGAAGGTAAAGTGCAGAGCCTTTGGTAAAAGGGCCAGTGACTGCAGAAAAGGGCCAGAGAATGGTCATAAAACAAGAAGGGCTAAAAGACAGGAGCAGCGTTGAATATGCTGCATGTAAATGGAAAAGTGTGAGAGCTGCAGTTGGGCACATTGCAATGGATTACAGAGGCTAATGTGCTCTTTTACAGATACATTACAAATGAGGCACATATATAGAAAACTAAAGCCCTATTTAGGCAGTCACCTTCATGTATGGCGTAACAGGGAGAGAGGGGCTATTCTGTGTGGGGTGGTGGGCATTTCAAATTCCTGATCCCATCCACCCATGTATTGGGTGCTGAAGTGTGGAAGGGGGCAATAAAATCCCTCCTGCATAACAAGAGAACATAAATGAGAAGAGGGTCTAACCGGGCAGCCACTTTCTGGAACAAAAAAGAATGAGAATTCCTTTGGACCATTCAGTAATGATTGGAACGAAGTTTTAAAAAAGAAGGGACCAATGTTTTCCACAAGAAGGGAGTTTTGGGTTACAGCCACTGGCTTGAGAATATCTAATAAAAGTTCATTTTTTTCAGTTACTGGAAATTAGTAAGGACATAAGATGAGTCTGTTGGTTCAGGCCAATGACCCATCTAGGCCAGATCCTGTTCTCAGTGGCTGACCAGATGCATGTGCAAGTTGAACATGAGTGCAACAGCTGAAATCTGACCACCTGGTAATCAGAAGCACAGTACCTCTAACGATGGAGGTAGAACATGGCTATTATGGCTGCTAGCAACTGATAGCCTTGTCCTCCATGAATTTGCCTGATCCTCTTTTAAAGCCATCCAGTTTGAGGACCATCATTGCCTCCTGTGGTGCAAGTTCCACAGTTTAGCTGTGTGTTGAGTGAAGAAGTACTTTCTTTTATCTGTTCTGAATCTTCCAGTGTTCAGCTTCATTGGATGCTCAGTGTTATGAGCGGGTGAGAATGCCTTTCTTTACCCACTTTCTCCATGCTATGCAGAATTTCTTAAAATTCTCTAAACTCAAAAGTCCGAAGAAGCTGCAACCTTTCCTCATAGTCATTCCACCCCTTTAATCATTTTGGTTTCCCTTTTCTGAACCATTTGGAACTCTACAATATCATTTTCTTGAGACTGTGCACTGTACCTGACAAGATAGCTAACCTAGGTAAATGGAGAGACACTTACTGCTCTGTCTAGCAACCTCACCCACCCACCCTGGTTTTAAGAAAATGCTAACCTTTCACTTTTGTTCATTCTTTTCTTGGGGTTGCCCAAAGGCAACTGCTGTTGTCAACATTCTGCTGTCAGTTATAATTAAAAGTAACATACTGTAGGCATAAGGTGGGCTAATCACTTCCCTAAAGCAAACTAGTGTGGCCAAGGTACCGCTCTCCCAAGGTGGAATAATTTCATGCTAACCCCTTCTCCTTTTCAAATGGGAATACTAAACTGTATCGAAATCTGATAGCCATGAAAGAAAACTGCACATGCAAATCCTGGTTACGTGCGTCTCAAAGGCCAATACAAACACTGAGGGGGCATAATTATTCACTGCCCGAGCTGTAGCAGTGCCCCTATGAGGAAAGGTCACCATGCTTGGGGCTTTTGTGTTTAGAAAAACAGGCCAGTACAGAAAGGAGCATCATAGAGGCGAAGAGAGTAGCAGGAGAATAAACATTTTCTAACAGCCTTTGTGTTCTCGATGGGGCTCTGGAAATTTGTCAAGCTGCAACTAATAGGATAGGGCTTTAGGGAGCTGGCTCGGAAATTTGTTTGGAAAGGGTGATAACCTCACCGCCACCCCACTCTTTCCTCTGTCTAATCCTGTCTGCTGCAGACGTGTGGAACTCCCCTCGGGGCTTCCTGTGCTGATTCAGAATGTGGTGGCCTGAGCTGCCGCACAGAAGATGGGAAAAGGAAGTGTGGAGGACCAGGCTGTGATGGGTTGGTTACTGTGGCCCACAATACCTGGCAGAAGGCAATGGATTTCGACAGAGACATACTCAGCGCTTTGGCAGAAGTTGAACAGCTCTCCAGAATGGTGATTTTATTATTGACTGTTGTTTTTAAAAGGTAGATCAACCAGAATGAATTTTAGAATAGTAATAAAAAGCTTAATCAGCAGATTGGGCAAGTCTGGACAATTGCAAACAAAACTTCTCCCCAAAATAATTGGTTCTTTACAGTTTGCATGATCCTGCTAAGTACCCTCATTAAAGAAAAAGGTCTGGCTTAAGTAGAGATTCCGATGAGTACTACACAAAGCATCTTGGGCTGTTTAAAATATTGTTGTGTTTACATCAATTTAAGAATGTTCTCTAACTTTTATGAGAACCGCTCTCACACAGCTTCAATGCTGACGAATTGCTTTCTCAATGTCTCTTCTTTTTATCCCTGAGCATTTTTAAAGATGGTCAGAAATAGAAAATAATGGCCCATTTATTTCACTTAGGTCTCAGAGGCAAAACAGAGAGCAGACGAAGCAAAACAGAATGCACAAGAGGTTCTCCTAAAAACCAACGCCACCAAAGAGCAAGTGGACCGGAGCAACAAGGATCTGCGGAATCTTATTAAGCAAATCAGGGAATTTCTGATGAGTAAGTCTTGTTTTAATATGGTTAGCCTGCTGTTTTGGGACTGTTGTGAATAAGCGCTTCCTCTTCTTAACCTAGTATTTTAATTATGCACATTTATTCAATTGCATGTACTTATATGAGACATTCCAAAGTCATGCGTAAACAAAAGGGTTTTCACTTTGTGCCTAGATTAAATCATTGCAACAGTTTTCTGGGGGGAATCCTATAGTATCTTTCCCATTCAAGCACCCCTCTCTTCCTTGGGACCATGTCCTCCTTTCTTAAGTTCCCATGCTTCCCTGTTGCTGCTGGAAAGGCAGACCAAGCTTGCTTTGGGTGTGTTTCTACTTCCTTCATTTATGTCTCTCCTGCCTGTTCTAGCCAATAGCTTTATGACTGCCCCATCCAATTCTGGCATCAGGGCAGCTCAGCTAATCACTGGTAGTGACTTCACTTCTCCCACTCCAACCCTTACTGTGTTACCATACAAAAGTGTACTGATGATTTGAACATCCTCTGAAGGCAGGAAACTGCGATGGGGCAACACGAAGAACTGCTTTTCCTCACATTCCACGATCAGTACACTTAGTGCTGAAGTGACTTTATTCATGGTACTTTGTGCGCTGAGAACCTGGATCAAAGTATTTGGGTTTTTCTAGGAGGAAAGTAGTTTGCAGAGTACAGATATAAATCCACCCACAAAGATTTAACTAGTGGCAACAAAGAGCAGTAAGATCATTATTCTTTGAAGAAGTTGGAATACGCTGCTCCCTTTTAACAGCATCCAAGATTGCTGGCCCAGAACATGTAGAACAGCTTATATAACTGCTTCAGCTCATCACACCAGCCTGATTAACTGCGTAGCATCACTCCTGTACAGGCAAAAAAATGGCTATGCAACACGATAGACGTTCACTTTTAGTGGAGATATATATATATATATATGCATGCAGAAACAGGATTTTTATCTGCTCCATGCAGTGTTGCATGCACATACACTCTCTCTCTTGACTTCTTCATCCATATAAGTCATAGAATGCATGAGCACCTTTTGTTATATAAGCTACAATGTTATATCAATTGCTCAGAGATTGAAGTAAGTTGAATGCAGGATGGAACGACCTGCATAATTTTAACTCTCCATATTACTCAAAAGTAATTTTGTCAATGACAGAAAGTTCATTACACTTGCTATGATACATTATTGATCAAAACCCACCACATGCCTGAGGCTGTCATTTATTTTTGATGTTACTTCCATCTGCCATTGCCCTTTGGCAAGAATTCCTTCCCAAAACTCAACTGCCTGATCAGATGCGAGATTCTTAAGACGTCTTAGAAATTCATCAAAGCTAAAGCACTTCCAAAGAGTGTGGACTTTTATACCTTTTTTTATTATAAAAAAGTGCCACCTGGCCCCTGTTTTTTCTTGGCTTTATAGGAAATAAAACGTGATGAGGAAGGGAGCCATCTCACTCACTGTTTCTGTTTACCATTTCAACAGAAGACAGTGCTGATCTGGACAGCATTGAGGCAGTTGCTAACGAAGTGCTCAACATGGAGATGCCCAGCACACCTGAGCAGTTGCAAACACTTGCAGATAATATTCGTGAACGGGTGGAGAGCCTTTCAGATGTCGAGACTGTCCTACAGCAGAGTGCCGGAGACATAGCAAGGGCAAAAACTCTGTTAGATGAAGCTAAAAAAGCCAGGTACCAATTTTTTACTCCCTCTTGCTCTGAAACAGGCTGTCTTTTTTACCTTTCAGCAGAATCCTAGGAGACTATATTTGTGCCCTGAAAAACGTTCAGTATTTAATAAGCATGTTGAGAAACTGGGAGTTAAGTTTAGCCTGTTGCATATTCTTTGAAAAGGCCAACCCAAAAGAATCCTTTTTAAGGAGAGTCTGTCCTTTTGTAATTAATTTCCATTCCACAGTAAAAGTGCAACAGATGTCAAAGTCACTGCAGACATGGTGAAAGAAGCTCTGGAAGAAGCCGAAAAAGCCCAAGATGCAGCTGAAAAGGCCATCAAACTAGCAGATGAAGACATACAAGGAACACAAGACCTACTTACCTCTGTGAGTTTCAGCCACCTAAATCTGCTTTTGGAAGCAGAGTTATGGCCATGTATGTTCTCGTGCTGTTTTACTTTTGTACAGGATACACAATAATCTTATCTTCTGGTTCATTCTATTATCACCTAATACTATCTGTTCCTTAAATCAGTGTTTCAATATAGCTAGGCTTTGTCTAGAAAAGTACAGAAACCGAGAAAACAAAAACAGCAGATGGTTGATGGCTGATTTGGGGTGGGATGGACAAGAAGCAGAAAATCCATTCACCACCCTTTGTACAAAAGCAGTGGAGGTAGAATGGAAGAAAGCCTTTGTTGCTAATGTACTGGCCCTGTTACATGCTCAGTCAGATACGGTGCCACTTGCATCCAGGTTGTTTGTCTTGCTGCCTCGATAGTCTGATCTTCCTTTTATACCATGGTAGAGGAAATGCAAAGGTGGTCAGAAGGGGTTCCAAGGGGCTCCTGTGTCAGTGATCTGTGTTGGCAGTCGGGTCCAGAGACAGAAAAGGCAATCCATAGGAAAGAAATCAGTGAAAAACTCTGGCAACCCGTTTAGCGCATTGGTTGAACCATTATGACTAGCCTATCTGCACCCTGAATTAAGATTGCAATTCAGCTTTTTACCCCATATGATGATGGTCTCAACATAGCAAGCAAACTTTCAATACTCCCCTTATATCAAGTAGTACATGACAGCTGTTGGTTTAGGCAGGGAGTTGCTGGAAATATTAGGGATGCGGGTGGCACTGTGGGTTAAACCACAGAGCCTAGGGCTTGCCGATCAGAAGGTCGGCAGTTTGAATCCCCGTGACGGGGTGAGCTCCCGTGGCTCGGTCCCTGCTCCTGCCAACCTAGCAGTTTGAAAGCACATCAAAGTGCAAGTAGATAAATAGGTACCGCTCTGGTGGGAAGGTAAACGGCGTTTCCGTGCGCTGCTCTGGTTCGCCAGAAACAGCTTAGTCATGCTGGCCACATGACTCGGAAGCTGTATGCCGGCTTCCTCAGCCAGTAAAGCGATATGAGCGCTGCAACCCCAGAGTCATCTGCGACTGGACCTAATGGTCAGGGGTCCCTTTACCTTTTGCTGGAAATAGGGCATTTTTTAAACCATGACAGCAGCAAAACAACTCTCTGCTGAAATAAAGAAAGCTTGGGTAACAGAGAGTGGATTTTTGTCTGGAAGGATTGGTGAGCTGTAGTCTCAAACATTTTTAATTCTTAGTGTGCCTTTTGCCCCAGGCTGATTGAGATACCTTGGTCTTATAGTAAAATAAAAACTGTAGGTCCTGCAAGCGTGGTGCCTGCCCTGTCTAGATGACAATTGCACTTAGGCCTATCTTGGTACTACTTCTTTCATCCAGCTAGGCCAGAGCTTTCCAAACTTTTCATGTTGGTGAGACACTTTTTCGACATGCATCACTTCTCAACATAGTAATTTAGTTTTACTAGGAAACACAAGCTTAAACTAACCCCTTTCCAGCCCCGGGAGGAGCGTTAATGCTACACACCTACACACTGCAGCCGACGCACTAATGTGTTGTGACACAGAGTTGGAAAGCTCTGAACTAGATAGACCTTGGTGATATATGGCAGATTGGTAGCCGTGCCCTTGCTCAAATCATAGGATCTCTCTTTTTTCTTAGTAAGCTGGATTTAGTAATAAGCCGAATGAGTGATTTACTACTGAATTTGATTTGGGACACTATTAACAGGCAGCAAAGCTACCATCTACATTCCCTTCCCCTGAAACCCCTCCTTCCTCCAATTGTTTTGCTCACAATTCAGTGCACCAAAAGGCAGCACAGCAACTTAACTCAATAGGGTTTAAGCATCTAACTGTACCTAGTTCAAAGGCTGTAATGGAGGGGATCACAGCTCAACAGTAGAGCATCTGCTTTGCATGCAGATGATCCCAACTTCTATTCCCAAGTAGTGTCTCATGGAAGTGTACTGTACAGAACAGGCATAGACAAACTCAACCCTCCAGATGTTTTGGGACTACAACTCCCATCATCCCTGACCACTAGTCCTGTTAGCTAGGGATTATGGGAGTTGTAGTCCCAAAACATCTGGAGGGCCGAGTTTGCCTAAGCCTGGTATAGAACAACAAAATAATTATTGGACAGGGTACCCTTGTCTTCCATTACTAATCCCTCATTTTTGCAAGAAGACCACAACCACCTCTTCCCACTGGGCCAGAGAAAAACTATCAGCTGTATAGCAGCAACATCCCAGGTCAGTGGAAAGGAAAGGAAGGCAAGTGTCACCTCATGCAGTTGATGAAAGCTGGGGAAACGAAGAGGAAAAGCATAAGCCTGCCACAACACAGAGACTTAACGTTTGGAAAACTTTGTAAGCTGAGCAAGTATGTCGTTAAAGTACTGTGGTTTGGGAAGAAATTTGTGCATCATGTTCTCATTTGCAATGCTAGATTGAATCTGAAACTGCAGCTTCGGAAGAAACTCTGAACAACGCCACTCTGCGCATAGCTGAGCTAGAGAAGAACGTGGAAGTGCTTCGACAAAAGACTGCTACAAACATAGAGGACATTAGAGCAGCCGAAGAGACTGTTGCAACTGTGAATCAAAGTACCACAGATATCAAAAGAGTAAGGCTCTCCATTTGAAATTACTTTCTATGTTCTCAAGAAACAAAGGCATTTTCTTAGGTACCAGCTTGTGTTGTCTGGTTTGCCCTCGAATTTGTAAGTAAAATCAGGCCTGGCCAAAGATACTATCAAAGCAGTTTGGCCATAACACAATGCAAACCACCAGACTGTAAAAAGCATGTGCCATTTTAACTGTTGTGTGAAGCGCATCTCACTATCCCGTGGAACTGAATGAGGTTTTCTTGAGGCAGGAATCTGACATTCCATTTTCAGTGGTGGTTAAAAGTGTTTCACATCTTGAGAGCACACATAACTTTATGCAGCGGTGAGCTATGGATTCTTGCTTGCATGGCTATTGGGACTGTGTAGTTCCTGGGGCAGGGAACTAAACCAGGCACAACTCAGTGAGTCCTCTTACTAAGATGGCTGGAAGCCACATCTAGTTACATGCTTCACCTCAAGAGCATAGCAAGAACAGCAAAGAATTGTTCCTGTTACGAAGGCTCCAGATTTTCTGGCCATGTGTATGGGTGATGTAAAACAGTAGTAGTAAAGAAGCGTCACTTTGTAGGCTTAATTAGGCCCACCAGGCCTCACTATTTGACTGAAGCCATGCCCACCGTTCCAGCACCTGACTTTCTATAGCATCAGGCTCAGAACTGTGCAGTCACTGGTACCAGTTGCATTCGGCACTTTTCTGATGCCATGCGGCAACAAAGTAAGGTGCTAAATTTGAAAAAGGCATTGAGTTAGAGCTACAGAGAAAGTACTGGAACCGTGGAGTACGCTCTCGATTCTTCATTTTAAGTACCACTTGATAAGCCACCCACCTGTCAAAAGTTGACTCTGGAGGTTGGGCAGAGGCCCCCCCATTTTGGGATCTAAGGCAAAGCACTATATGGTGTTCCCCTTTCCTTGCCAAGGAAGAGGAGGTAATGAAGATCTACATCAGGAACAAGGGAATAGATAATGGCAGGATCTTCTGTCACTATGGATCCTGATGTCTGAGGCTGTCACCTCATCTTGCCTATGGGGGGCTGGGCCTGAGGATGAGGCAGTTCTGGATCAGTCTCACCCACTGGATCCAGCACCTCACACCAGTGTAATGCAATGACTTATGAAAACACCTGCTTGCAGGATTGAATAGTAGTTTATTTCTATTTAAAAACATTGTCAAACATTGTCTGTTGAAGGAAGTATTGTTCCATTCTTAAAATTGGAAGTCAGCTGCTGCCAATAAGGGAGCAGGACCTTTATTTTCATTTCCAAAAAGAGTACGGACACTAGTGCATGTATCTACTCCAGCTGCGACCCATTTTTAAAGGCTGGGAACAAAAAACCACAGTTGTTTTTCTTCTCATGGGGTAAAGAGAGTAGAAGGGAAGGGATGCTTTGAACGGTACTGAAAGAGAGGTCCATTTCCACGGACTCCACTCAGGATGTGTGTGGTCTCTGCTCAGTAGATCCTTAGTAAGAGTGAAAGTAGGATGTCAAAGAATGTTCTATTTCTGCGTTCTGAGTAATACTGCCACCTTGTGTCTCAAATCGCAGGTACTAGATAACGATGTGGACGACAAGTATAGGACAGTAGAAAGCTTAATTGCCAAGAAATCAAGCGAGTCTGCAGCTGCCAGGAAGAAAGCAGAGGCACTACAGAATGAAGCTAAAACACTGCTAGAACAAGCAAACAGCAAACTTCAGCAGCTCAAGGGTAAAGTCCAATATGGACTCTTTCTTTAGAACTGCCATATGTTCTCAGTTACAGCTGAGCACTCCTTCCCCACCTCCTAAGCCCATTTCCGCAGCACCGTGACGTAAAACATCATCATCATCAAAGACAGCTGTTTCTCCTTTTTATTAGAAGCCTCTCACATTCTGTAAAGCCAAATAACTGGGTACAATGGGGTTTGACTTCTTTCCAATTCCACCTTTACTTTGGCTTTCAAACTACCCAACATGTAGTGTCTGCTGTTGGAATAACCTGACTCTTCTCCCTCTCTCTCTCTCCCCCCCCCCCCCCCGTTTTTTCTTTCTCTGCAGAATTGGAAAACACATATGAGAAGAATCAAAGAATTCTGGAAGACAAAGCCAAGCAAGTGGTGCAGCTGGAAGAAACAGTCCGCAGCCTCTTGCAGGCCATCAGCCAAAAAGTCGCTGTTTACAGCACTTGCTAGTAACTGATTGGAAAATGGAACCAGAAAAAAACCTTTGGAAGGGGAACATGTAAATCCAAAGAGAGAGAAGTCTTAAACTGATATACATTCTTTTCATACCTTAAGACCTGATAATTTGACTAAATACCAGCTTTAATATCTTAAAACCAAAGACTTTCTCTTTTACTTAATAAACAGTACTTTTGTAACAAAGCATATGATTCATTTAACCAGTGTTACATTCATTATCCCGAAATGGTATTTTAACCCTTTTAAGTACTCTGATAATAAAATCGTAAGATGGGAAGTTAATTTCAATTTAAAGAGTTCTGCTTAAGAGTTTATGAATGCAGCTCCAGAACTTCCTCTGCTATGTCAACAGATGGTAGGAAAGTGAAACACTTCATAAAATAAAGCCATAGAGGACCAAACATTTGCAGAATCAGAGTGAGGGAAAAAGATGCGTGAAACAAGACAGAAACATAATTTATTTCATTGTGTTTTGACTGTCACTGTATCAGGTGCTTGCTTGCCTTAACATTCCCTGGAACAGGTGCTAATTTTTGCCTGCAAGACATGAGTTTTGATATTATGTATTTGTACTCTTTGGAAAACAGTAGAAAATAAAATACCCTTTTTACATTAGCTGGGGTGTCTGCATGAGTTAAAGGGTGTGTGTGAACCCTTAGGCCCATAAGATCCCTGAACCAGTGCCATCCAGGAAGCAAATCCTAGTATTCGAGTTTTTTTCTGATCTCCCTCTTGTTTGAACAGATTCATTCCCCCACTATTTCTAACAAAGGAAGAACACCACCATATAAATGAGCTGATAATGTACCATGAATTATTTTTATGCAACTCTAGGGATAAGAAAAGTGACCCTCCACCACAACAGAGGTCATGAAACCCAATATGTGAAGCGCAGGCATAGGGAAAGAAGCAGGGAAACTGCATCATGGATTCTATTACCTGGATTCAGCTGTGCATACAAGCAGAAAGGAAGGAGACTGCTGCTTTCGCCTCATGTCAGAACATTGTGAGAGGACAATGGCGCTAAAGCCAAAAATGTTGGCCTGCTTTGTGCAACAGCTTTGTACGAACTCTTCCACTTGCCTTCCACACAGTGTATTTTTTTTATACCAATTTTTGTTTCTCCAAAAGAACTTGATTTTCTTTCAATAAGTTTCACAAAAACACAGGTGTTTTTCCATTTTTAAAAAAATGTATCGATACAAATGGCTGTTCACAGAGCAAAACCAGCTGTACGCATTTTGTCCTACATATCAAGAAGAGCCAAGACAAAGACTAGCCTTGGTTAAAAAATAACTTTAAAAAGATTGTGACGCGTTGAAACCTATTGCTATCCCTCTCACTGAAATTACCACGACAACATTGTGCAAAGGTGACAGTGGCATATTTTAAGTATCATGATATTACAGTATCAGTTCCTCAGCAATGACAGAACAGCAACACTGGATAGTATCAACAGTTATATTTTGCCCAAGTACATGATGGACTCTTCTTAAGCACACTACAACCTTAAGCTGTCATTGCTGTAGCTTGTCTCCTGCAGAAACCTAGAATGTACAAACAAGCAAACATACTTAATGTACAGCCGTTGGGTGATTTCCCAACCCCAAATCTGTTTAAATAGCTCATGTTGAAAAGAAAAGTTCACTTAGTTAAGTCCCAGAAGTTTTCAAATGACTCAGCTTTTCACAAAGCCTCCTGTCAGTTTTCAAAGGAAAATATGCTTTGTGCGTTAACTGTATCCTTTTGCTTTAGAAATTGATCGCTTTGCCAAATGATGCTGCTAGGTTGGCTTCCCTGAAGGCTTCAGACACAGTCTGTTGAGAACAAAAGAAAGTAATTAGGAAAAGGTAATAGGGGGTCACGAAGAGTTGCACACAACTAAACAACAATGGGGGGGGGGAACCTTGCAATTATCTGGATCTTCAATTAACCCACAGAGACAAAAATGACTAGACAGCTCACACCAACTTACTGGATGTGCGTGACAAACTCTGGCAACATCTTCACACGATGCTCCATATTCCATTGCAAGAGCAGCTTCATTAATCATTTCTCCAGCACCCTGGAGGGAGAGAAATTATTATGATGCAAGTAATAAATCTATGAGAAAAAATTAAAAGCAGAGGTACAGAGAACTATAAATAGAGCTCTGTGTATTCTGTATTTTTAAAAAGATTATCAAAATTTGGTGTCAAATCTGATTTGCATTACCGTATTTTTCGCTCTATAAGACGCACCAGACCACAAGACGCACCTAGTTTTTGGAGGAGGAAAACAAGAAAAAAAATATTCTGAATCTCAGAAGCCAGAACAGCAAGAGGGATCGCTGCGCAGTGAAAGCAGCAATCCCTCTTGCTGTTCTGGCTTCTGTGATAGCTGCGCAGCCTGCGTTCGCTCCATAAGACACACACACATTTCCCCTTACCTTTTAGGAGGGAAAAAGTGAGTCTTATAGAGCAAAAAATACGGTAAATGCTTAAGGTAAGCAATGATACACCTAGCACAGGCTTAGGGCTAGCAATGAAATCTTCATTAAATTATGCAAGTACTGATTAAAAACCCCCACAAGATTTACATATTATACATGTGCATATTTCATCAGCTGCCATCTTTGAAGAGTTATTACCTTGTGAGAGAAAGCAACTGGGGAACAGCACTTCTAAGATGCCATTGGCTTATATTTGTATCATAAATCTGGATTGGGGTGCCTGTTTGCATGCTTTCAAGCATAGCTTCATAGACATAAGGACTGGAGAAATGCTATTTAAAAAAACACCACCCCCATGAAAGTTGAGACGCTCAGGATGTTTAAAGTTGTGCATAAGACCAAGTTATATGCTTTTATCACCGCACACAGAGTGCTCTGAACGCAGTGTGCATGATGGGGTTTTTTCATGTTCTGGTTTGCTTTTGTTGTTTGCTTTTAAAGAATTGCATTCTGCTGGCGAATGCCATGACTGTCAAAAACCTCAGACTGAGAAGCATGGAGTAAGAGAAAAATCACACAACACAAAACTGTGGCCAAGTCCACCTTGCCGCACTTGGTAGTGGCACATGGTACTGGCACACCATGACTGGGGATTTAGGAGCCAGCATGTGAAAAGCCTTAAATCTGCAATCCAAAAAAAAATTCAAATTCTGCAGTGGACTACGTTATGCAAGAAGGCATGTGTTTATTTAAAATGCCCATGAATCCATCACTCGTTGTGGCATTCTTAGGTTATCTTCTTGAATTATGGAAGGGAAAGGTACACAGAACACCAAGAGGCATATAAGAAGAGCAACTGAGCTGTGGTAAACAAAACAGTCTTGGGGATATAAACATTTTTCTGAAGTCTTACAAGCCACCAGCAAATGAGGCCAGAAGTATACATGGTTGCATATTATGAACTCCTGACCACCAGAACCAAATACATTCAAGATTCTGTAGCACTATGTGCAGATTCCGCATAGTACTCACTGCTCCTAAAATATGCGCTCCCAGCATCCTGTCTGTTGTTTTGTGACTTAGCATCTTCACCAAGCCGTCTGTGTCGGCGTTGGTCTTAGCTCGGCTGTTGGCAGCAAAAGGAAACTTGCCAATCTTGTATTCTACCCCCTAGAAAGCAAAAGACAGTTCTGAGAAGCTGGACATTATCTCCTGCACCTGGCAGAAAAACTAAAGTACGACTTCTCTGGCAGTTTGCTGCATCTGAGCTCCGAAAGGCCAAGTTAGGGAGGGGATGCTCACATCCTGCTCCACACAAAAGTATTTCCTACATAGAAAACTAGGTGTCCAGGAGAGGGTTTTATCCTAGCCGCCTCCGAAACACAAATGTTTTGGGTGGAGAAGCATTCAGTCCTGGAGTTGCAACCCTGCCATCAGATGTGGTGCAGCCCAATTTACATTTTCTTGAGGTCTGAAGAAGACACGACCATTATAGATCCATGTACAGAAACTGCTGCAATTGCTTAAGAATGTGGAGTGGGGAGTGGACACTTGATTTAAGGCAGTGGCGCTCTCAAAACAGCCCCTTTCCCCAAATTGTTTTCTTCCCACTGGGGCTGCCGTAGCAGAACCTTACAGAAAAGCACTTGCTACTTTGGGACAAAAGGCAGGAAAACTGAAGAGCACTCAGAAGACACGTATGACACCACGTATGGTATGTAACATTCAGAACTGCAGCAGCATTGTTTCCAACATCCATGGGGTTCTCACTTCTGCAAGTTTTTAAGAGTGGTTTGTTTCTGGGAGCAGGACTGAACAACATCTATGATTCCTAGCACCTGGCTTTGTGGACTCATGGCTGCTCTATAGCTATCTAAAACAATAACAATAACATCATGAAAGGCTCCCTCTCCTCTCCGCTATAAACAGAAACACTGATATTCAAGCACATAGTTGCTACTGCTAGATCCATTCTTCTACCCTTTGCTCCAAAAGAAATGCAAGTCCAGTTTGCACATCACATTTAGCTATGGCTAGCTTAGTGTTAACACACAAGCATTCAGGTACTCACAGTAAAAAAAAAATCACATTGCTCCACTCCGCTCCCCAGCTGTTCTGGTGCAGTGTTACTTGCCACTAAGGCACGGTTTGGTTTAGCTTTATGTCGGGACGCAGGCTGGTGGTTTGCCTCCCCTGAACAAACCATGGTTTAATGCAAAAGTTAAAAATAGATTTGAAAAGAAGACAGCACCTCAAATGATCCAAACAAAAAAGGAGAGCAGTGCTAACTGCTGCTGAACTCCAATGCCCTTTTAAAACATGTTGTAGAAAAGGGGGGGGGGGTATTGGGTTCTTCTTGTCTTTGGTTTGTTTTTTTTTTTAATGTTTTTATGTTGTGATTTTATGTGGCCAGACCTGGGGGAGGTATACAAATTTGATAGATAGATAATAATAATAATTCTTTAGTGAAGCTCAAAGCAGTTGAAAGCAAAAAATACCTTCAGGAGTCTGAAAAGTTCTTAAAATTCATGGGTTGTCTGGAGCAAGAGCCTGGGGTTTGGATGGTATTCTAAGCCAGCCTTTCTCAACCTGTGGGTCCCCAGATGTTGTTGAACTACAACTCCCATCATCCCCGAGCTCTGGCCTTGCTAGTTAGGGGTGATGGGAGTTGTAGTTCAACAACATCTGGGGAGCTCAGGGATGATGGGAGTTGTAGTCCAACAACATCTGGGGACCCACAGGTTGAGAACCACTGTTCTAAGCTAGCTATGGTTTAACTCTGGGCAGCAGGACTACTGGGTGAGGAGCAAACTGGCCGAGACATTTGCAGCAAGTACCTGCACAATCATTAAGTTCATGCTTAGCTGTGGTTTGGCTTAGTGACACATGCATACCAGGGCATAGACACACTGCTCTACTATGAGAGGACAGAAGAAAACTCCGAATAGTACCTCTTCTTTCAGCTGTTCCTCCGATTTTCCAATCCAGGCAACTTCAGGATGTGTGTAAATGACCGAGGGCACACAGTTGTAGTCAATGTGAACTGCACCTCCCAGCGATTCCTTCAACACACAAAATACCTTCATCTTCCGCTTTGTGAGCAAGCATCGGTCCAGCAACTACATCGCCAATAGCATAGATGCTGCCAAGTAAAGAAAAACAGGCAGATAGACATAAAAACGTGCAGTGTAACAGCTTTTGACCCATTGTCCTGAATATACATGGAAGAGGCTAAAAAATAAATAAAAAATACAATGAAGAGCCAAATCTATGATCTAATTTGAAACTTTTCATTTTTTAAGGTAAAATGACTTTGAGCTGCAGTCTCATTTTAACCCAAAGGTAAATGAAGGCCCAAGGCCAACGGGCTTGTTCTTGTCATCCTTTTCTAGCATATATTAATTATGATTGTAAGCAAGAGTAACACAAGTCCAAAGAGGAGATTGTAACAATCTGACACAGTATAAATATTCCTCCACTTAACCAATGCTCCCGCACTAAACTACAACCAGCTTTTATACCCATCTTGCTAATACAACTGAATCTTAAATTTAAACTCAAAATAGCAACTCAGAAAAAACAGTTCCAACAGCCCAAAAACCCATCTGATTACTTCACTTACTTTGGGACTTTGGTTTGGAATCTGTTGTTGATCGGGATTCTTCCCCTATTATCTAGTTCAATACCCACATCTTCCAGGCCAAGATTCTTAGTGAATGGGCGCCGCCCGATACAAACCAGAAGTACGTCACAAGTGATCACTTCTGCCTTGCCACCAGCAGCAGCTTCAATCCTGGGGGGAAAGGAGTAGGGCAGTCCTCATGAATAGAGAAGCAACATACTGCTAGTACACCTGTTGTCAATGAATCCTGATCACTCCTTTTTATCTAACAGTTATGGGTCGTTACACGGATAACATGTCAAGGCCCTGCAAAACCACAGCAATTTATAGTTAAACCATACTAGATTTACACATTTTTACGTTCATGTCACAGTAAGTGACTACAGCAGTTCTCCAACAAACAGCTTAAAGGAATGTTATAATCATCTCATTAACTGTCACAACTACACCATGTCTATAATGAAAAGGTGGGATTGTCTCTTAAACCCCCCTTCGAATTGTTTTGACTACGCATTGTCCAGCTCTCTTCTGAATCTTGCCAGCTGTGCCACAAACAATACAATCAAACTGCATAGGAATTTTGTGAAATGCATAGAGTCTACACATCGCGAGTGTAACAAATGCAAGTTTAAACTTTGTGGTTTTTATCCAGCCACTTTAATTCTGAAGGATAAAACATGCAACTCATGTCAGATTTTGAACATGTGAACAGGATGCCAATGCCTATTACATTAGGAAAATTTCAATTTGTGCAGTGTAAGAGGCATAAGTAACTGTCATTATCCAAGATTAGCAGCTCCAAGAGGACTTGTCTGTGTTGTGTGTTTTTTTAAGCATGAACTAATGGATTACATCACCTATGTTTACCAGTTCCATCTGGTACGCAGGCTGAGACCCTATCTGCCGGCGGACTGCCTCGCCAGAGTGGTGTCGCTTGGACTACTGCAATGCGCTCTATGTGGAGCTACCTTTGAACTACAACTCCCGTATTTTTCGCCCTATAGGACGCACTTTTTCCCCTCCAAAAATGAAGGGGAAATCTGTGTGCGTCCTATGGGGCGAATGCAGGCTTTTGCTGAAGCTTGGAGAGTGAGAGGGGTCGGTGCGCACCGACCCCTCTCACTCTCCAGGCTTCAGGAAGCTATCAGCAAACCTGGGGAGCCCGCGGGAGTTCCCACAGGGCTCCCTAGGCTGCGGATAGCAGCCTGCTGCACGGAGCACGGGGAGCACTGAAGCAGAGCGCCCCGCGCTTCGGGCAGACATCGGGCAGCCCCACAAGCTCGGGGGACAGCGGGGAGGCGCAGCGCCGTCATCCCGCTGTTCCCCGACCTGGTTTGGATTCCCCGACCTGGTTCTGGGGGGAAATAAAGGGGGGGAAATTTCCTTTATTTCCCCCCCAAAAAACTAGGTGCGTCCTATGGGCCGGTGCGTCCTATGGGACGAAAAATACGGTAATCCAGAATGCGGCAGCCAGACTGGTGACTGGGAGCAGCCGCCAAGACCACATAACATTGGTCTTGAAAAACCTACATTGGCTCCCAGTATGTTTCCGAGCACAATTCAAAGTGTTGGTGCTGACCTTTAAAGCCCTAAACGGCCTCGGTCCAGTATATCTGAAGGAGCGTCTCCACCCCCATCGTTCTACCAGGACACTGAGGTCCAGCGCCGAGGGCCTTCTGGCGATTGCTCACTGCGAGAAGCCAAGTTACAGGGAACCAGACAGAGGGCCTTCTCGGTAGTGGCACCCGCCCTGTGGAACGCCCTCCCACCAGATGTCAAAGAGAACAACAACTACCAGTGTGCCGTTTGCCTCCTAGGTGGGTCATAAGGAAAGGGTTAAAATGAGTGTGATGTGATTGGCCAGTGGAAATTGATAGGAGGAGTTAGAGTAGAGGCAGAGTTGTGTGGAAGTCAGTTGAGGGTTGGGGGTTGAAGAAGGAAGAGGGAGGAATAGTCTGTGGGTTGGTCGAGTTGTGTTGTGAGAGGAACTGTTAGATGGAGTCAGATAGATAGATAGTTGGGATAATCAGTTTGAAGTTGTTAGGAATGAATAGGACAGTTAAGGAACTAAGATTAAGAAACTGCCAAGCAAAATTAACTGTAACCATAAGCTTGATCGTGCCTATAAAAATAAACTTGATTATTTGTTAATGTTAACAACTGACTGGACTCCGTGTGTACCCGTGAGGAGAAACGGGTTGCTGGCAGCGAAGAAAGCAATTACAGTGGTGGCACAGGGTCAATAGACCGTCAAACGTCCGGGGGCCCTGTGTGATCGCCACAACCAGACTTTTAGAAGACATCGAAAAGCAGCCCTGTTTAAGGAAGCTTTTAATGTTTGATGCATTACTGTATTTTAATATTTTGTTGGAAGCTGCCCAGAGTGGCTGGGGAAGCCCAGCCAGATGGGCGGGGTATAAATAATCAATTATTATTATTATTATTACTATTACTACTATGTCAGCGGTAGCTCTGCAGATGTTGGACTTCCAACATCCATCAACCCCATCCAGCCTAGCCAATGGTCAGCAGGGATATCTGGCCATGAGGCAGTGTGAATTAGTCGCCTCAGGCAGTGGGAGCACCGCCTGCAGAGAAACACCACTGCTTCCAATGAGACTGCAGCAAAATCTCATGAGATCTCACTGGAACCTGTCACTTCACATTGCAGGTTATGGAGGCTTTGGCAGCAGCAGCACGTGGGAATGGAAACCCAATACAACACTTAAGACGGCACCACATTGGGCGACACTGAAAAAAAATCAATGAACCAGAATAACGTTATTTCAGTGGGTCTACTCCCTGAGCGTGACTCAGATACAACCAGTATATTTGATTCTATAATATACACTTTCCATGCCAAAAGCTACAATTCTGTAAACATGTTTCCAGAGATGAATCAGTCTCATATACGGTAATACCTCCGTGAACGTCCGCCTTGTCTAGCATCCATTCCGGCAAATGTCCGCAGCAAACCCGGAAGTACTGGAAAGGGTTACTTCCGGGTTTTCCGCTCGCGCATGCGCAGAAGTGCTAAATTGCGCTTTGCGCATAAGCACAAACCGGTCTGCGCACGTTCACAGATGTGGCGCTTTGCCATGCGTCCTTTTCGGCTAGTGGCTGGGGCTCCGGAACGGATCCCGGCCGCAAAATGAGGTACAACTGTATATAGATGCCAGTAATTCCACCACTCCCTTGATCCCAAGTCTAATCTGGGGCTAATTTAGGTTTTATAAAGAGAAGACAACCAGTTTCTTTAAGTTACATATTTACATAGTTGCGTACATACTTACGAAACATCAATCTTTCCATCGGGTCTCTTGGTAGCACCGGTAACTTTAGTATTCAGTTTAAATTTAAAGCCTTGCTTCTGGAGAATACGCTGGAAGTTCTTTGATATCTCCATATCAATACCCAATCCACCTACGTGGCCCAAGAACTCCACAGCTGTCACATCTGCACCGAGACGCTGCCAGACTGAACCCTGCGATGTAAACAAGCCCATTTTTACTTTAATTTTTTTTTTTTAAAAAAGGGAGGGAGTGATTTTATAGCTCCTGTGTATTGCTTTTGCTACAAATTCATTTGACTAATGGCAACCATGGAAGATTAAACTCCACCAGAAATCTTTAAACAGCCCGGGAATGTTTTGTAACCTTTTGCACAACGCCGGTTACACTTTCATGACAATTTCACTGACCGATAAATTTCCTTAACTAGGAACACAATAAACCAGGAATGGGGAACCTGTGGTCCTCCAGAGGTTATTGGATTCTAACTCCCATCACCTGAGTCCATTGGCCATAATAGCTGGGGCTGATGGGAGTTGGGAGTTCAACATCTTCTGGAGGGAAACTTCCAACTGGCTGGGAGCCACAGCTCCCAAACTGGAGGATTCCCAATAGGTCTTGGAATAACAGCAGAATTTTTTATTGTAATTCAAAGGCTTCCAGTCCTGCAGAAGCCCTGCTATATATCAGTCCTGTGCAAATATTCACTAAGCCCCATGTGTTCGATCGTGCAAGCATGCAAGGCTGCAAACCAGAACGGCCTAGAAATAAAGCCGGGGTGGTGTGGCACCTCCACATGCCAGTGAACAGAGAGCTGCTGCTATTTGCACAATTGCTGCCCTATGGAAAACTATTTCTGCGATTGCAAGAATCATAACAGCCGTATAAGCAGCCCCTATAGAAGGGCACTGGTTTATTCAACCCACGTTTCCTTAGTACCTTGACTGGTTTGGGTGACTCCCGACAGCCCAATAGACCCCTACAGGCAACTGCATGAGGCCCAGAAATATTTTTTCGCATGTCAACTAGGAATGTTAAAAGGAGGTAGAACGCTTCTTACCAGTTCCACACCAATGACTCCTGCACCGATGACCACCATTTTTTCAGGGACTTGCTTCAAAGAAAGAGCCCCCGTGGATGATACAACCGTATCCTCATCAATCTAAACAAAAGAAAAATAATTTCCCCCAAATATGAGACTTTTGCATAAAAGCATACACTGTGTATAAAATGCCAACATTTTTTTCAAGGTTGTATGTAAGACAACAGCCATACCACTATTAACACACCCAATTTCCTCTGATCCTAGAAGTGAATATTTAACAGCTACCACACCATGGGGTGTTTAGCCTATTTGTAATTGCAAACGGGATTTGTTGCACAATATATATTTGAGCTAGTTTGCATGTTGCAAACACCTCTGGCCATAAGCAAGAAAAGTTTGACCTGGCCTAATTATGGTTTCTCTGAACTTAACCATGGTTTAATTCAGGGCAGCAAACCACCATTTGAAACCATGTTTTGCTGCTGGCTTACAAATCTTAGCTTCCTATCAAGTGTGGTTTGCTATTACATTTGAACTCGGAAGCCTGGCTTAACCCTTGTTGTTTTGGTGCACTATTCTTGCCATTCAACTAGTTACATCAGCACAGGACAGAAGCAGCTAGAAAATGAAACCAACTCTCGATGGCACTTTTCCAGAAATGATCCTCCTCATTCTGGATTGTATACAACGTTAGTCACACAGAGGAGACCCCCTGAATGGAATGGGCAGAACTAACTTGGGCCTTTTAATTTCAATGGACTTAAGTGGATACAACTCTTTGCCTAGCAACAGGCTCCCTTCATCACACAAGCCTTCCTGTCTACCTTTGCTGTAGCTGTGCAAGGTGAAGGGACCTCAGCCTAATTTGCCAGCACATGCAACTCAAGTCCTAGCAAACTAGCATGATTCTTACACCTATGGAAGGTAACATAAATAACACTGGAAACAGAAGCAACAAAGACTACTAATGTTCCTATTTGACAGCCCTGTCGCTGGAAAATTATAACTTGTTACTGCAACATATTAAAAGACCAAACAACAGCACCTGAGAGCTATCTGTTGCAGGGGTAGAAAAGGGTTAAGAATTTCTGATCCCAAGATGAAGGTGATGGACTATATGGAATTGGCGGAAATGACTGGCAGAATCCGAGACCAGGGAGAAGAGTCGGTGGAAGAAGATTGGAAGAAATTTAAAGACTACTTACAGAAATATTGTAAAATTAATGAATGATAGAATGATGTTGGATAGTAACTAAGTGGTTTCTAGCTGTAATGCTTTAAGAATATGGAAAAAAGGGTTATAAATGGGTTAAAATCTAATGGTAAGGATTTGCTGAACCAATAAATTGAAGTGGAATACAAAAAAGGGAGGTACGAGGAGGTCCGGGAAACAAGCTAAAGGAAAATAAGTAACTGGAAATATGTGTTTTTAATTGTTTTTATTTTGTATTTTGTATTTTTCTCTTTTCTTTTTCATTTTTACTGTAATATTTCAAAAAACCTAATAAATATCTTATTAAAAAAAAAAGAATTTCTGATCCCAATACAATGTTAGGCATGTATCTGATTGAGGGCAGGGAGAGGGAGGAAGATTTCTTGACTCAGGGCATGCCAAGCACAGCTGAAAATTTGGGTTTGCTGGCCCGTTTTTGCAGTCAATCAATGGCAAGTAAGCAGTGAGCACACCAGTAAAAAAGTTTAAAAATCAAGTCATACCGTAATTCCCGGGAAAGGTGTTACTTCTGAGCCAGTGGCTATGAGGATGTTCTTTGTATTAATGACCTGAGTGCTGCCGTCATCTTTCGTTGCGGTGACCTGGTTTTTGCCAGTTATTTTCCCAAACCCAGAAACATGTGTCACCTTCAAAAAAGAAAGCTCTTGTTAAACAAAATTAACTAAGAAACATTTCATGTTGCAGTAATGCTACTCTTTACCCTGTTTAAAAGGAGGCACTGAAATCTGATACACAGAGGCTGATGGAGTAAAAAGCTTTTTGTATTTTTTGTGACACAGGGCACACATGAGATGTTTCAGTTTTTTATTGTGGCACACACTAGTGTTTTTAATCTAAGCAAACAACTCTTTAAGTTTCCGTGCATTGAATGAGTACAACTTTATCCTATCAGCATGCGGGTCCCAGTGATTCCCAAGAACACCCAAGAGGACGCCAGCCAGCCACCTGTTTTTAAAAGTGTGAAGAAAGTATATAAATCAGTATCTTCACTTTGAAAAGAAGCTTGGCCTACATATGAAGCAGATTAGATGGCTGGCAAGCCTTTAAAGAACGGGGGAAACTGTAAACAGCACACATATTGATGGGGCTTCCACCTTCAGCAGTTGCTAGTGGATATGCAGCCCATGATATCCTAACCAAGTCAAGAAAACTTCATCCTGTGGTTCTTCGGGGATGTATTTGACCATGTTCAGACTATATATCTGAGCAAAAGGAGTTAATTATTGCTCTGTCTTCTCTCGCCAAGAACTATCAGTTTAGATTTGAAGATGGGATTAAAACCACTAATCTCTGGGCAATAGCCAATGTGAATCACCCTCAGGCAACATCCATCAATTTCAATGGGTCCACTCCCTGTAAATTGGGCTGCCGTCCTGGCAACCAAAAAGCGGCAACTTACACCAGCATCAACTTCTAAAGCGACTAAGAAATGGCCAGGAATAGCGCAAGCAGTAAACTGCTTTTGGTTCAGAGTCCAGACGTACCTTGTTCTGTTTAAACAAGTGAGCAATTCCCCCTGTTAAGGCCTTGACTGCACCACTTTTCTGCTCCATCATCTTCTCTAAATTCAATTTGAGTCCTGTAACTATATAAATATGTGCAAACGTAACAAAGTCTTTATTTTTGCAGACCTAAGCACATGGCAAAGTTCTTACAGTTCTATTAGATGCACTATTATTCCAAGCTTTTAGTGGAAGATGTATCCTTTATGCTGCTGGTGATATCTTAATTGCTTTTTTACTAACAGATAGGTAGCCGTGTTGGTCTGCCATAGTCAAAATAAAAAAAATCCTTCCAGTAGCACCTTTAAGACCAACTAAGTTAGTTCTTGGTATGAGCTTTCGTGTGCAAGCACACTTCTTCAGATACACTGAAACAGAAGTTGCCAGATCCTTCTATATAGTGAGAAGGTGGGGAGGGGTATTACTCAGAAGGGTGGTGGGATTCCCACCACCCTTCTGAGTAATACCCCTCCCCACCTTCTCACTATATAGAAGGATCTGGCAACTTCTGTTTCAGTGTATCTGAAGAAGTGTGCTTGCACACGAAAGCTCATACCAAGAACGAACTTAGTTGGTCTTAAAGGTGCTACTGGAAGGATTTTTTTTTATTTTGCTTTTTTACTGATAGACTATTCTGTAACATTTTGGACTTAGTAATTTTAATTTGTTTTACTTTTCATTTGTTAACTACCTTGAAAGCACTATTAAAAGGGGGGAATACAAATGTCTTGAATAATAAAACAATTTTCAGTTTATTTATCATTTCAATTTATCCATTTAAAAGGTGTCTCTGATTTTTCTTAAATAAAGCCCTCCTCCCCTTTCCTTCACATAGGAGAGCATGCCTCTTCTAAGAAGATGCCTGTTGCAAGAAACGTTTAAAATGTTAGGGTTATTTCTGTGAATTCAGAAGACAGGTTAATACATACAGCATGGCATGGTGACTAAAAGAAAGAGAAGCAGACCTATAAAATTGGCTTAAATATATATTTTCTAATGATTTAAGTTTGCTTAGATCAGAATCAAGACCATAGCCATGGAATGACCTGACTCTTTCAGGCTGCTTCCCTGAATTTTTAGCTTTCATTTAGAACAAAACTGAAAGGCAAGGCTTCAAAAGCCAAAGAACATTCTGCTTTTTCATGCAGAGGGTGGAAGAACATTGCTTATTCTCCCACCTGCTCTAAATCAAGCAGTGATTTATCAAATCCCACCCACAGGAGCAGCTTGGGGAACGGAACACAGGGCTGCACCAGGAAGCATGTGAAAGCCCTGCTGTGCGCAAGGAATGTTAAGCACAATTCTTTCTATCAAAATTTAAGTCTTTTGCCCTTTCCTCTACAGACAAGAGCAACTCGCGGACAATATTCTACCCAGTAGCTTAGACCAAAGTAATGTACAGGTTTCCAGCTAAGTATTGGCCTGGCAAGTTTCTGGGGATATATAATTTTAATTTAATTAACATTATTTAATGCACTGCATCCTGTTAAATATGCAGAGTAGACTCCCTATACTTAGGGCTTTACACTATCTTAAGAGGATGCAGCAGTCTAACCCAATATCCAATCCCGTAAATTATCTCACTATGCACTAGCACAGCAGAACCAGGATATTTGGAATGTCAACAGATGGTATTTTATACTTACCCTCGATTCCTCTACTAGCAAAATCTTTTCCATGGGCCAAATGATACAGGTGTGAATTGTTCAGCAATGCCTGTAACATAAAACAAAATTAAACTAAGCATGTAATTTCCACAGGGGATATTGTACTAAAAGATTACTGAAGTTCAGGAGTGGCTAACCTGCAGCCTTCCAGATATCGTTGGACTGACTGGGGCTGATGGGAGTTGGAGTCCAACAACATTTGGATGAGCATGGGTTAAGTCACCCTTGCTATAGTATGACATCACTACTATTTATCCTAAGATCAGAAGGAAGTAATTTCACATTGCTTTTCAGGAAAACACCACCATGTTCAGCACTTGATGCCTGCAGTATCAAGTGAATGAATGAATGGAAGTCTGAATGGACTACATAAGTTTCCACAAAGAACTTCCTAATCAATTCACATTATCTCAAATGCAATGTTATTCAAGGGAGTCAGTTCACACAATCAGCTGCTTGTCATGAAGTAATCAAGCGACATAGGTGCATGTGTGAACCAATGCTCCAATGATACATCTTTGTAACTTTCGTGGGTCGGCAAACTAAGGTCTGCGGGCCGGATCAGGGAATCCAGGCAGCCGGCATAGCGCGCACACGATGGTTTTTGCAACTCAGCCAGCCTTGGGGGTCAAAATGAGGCGGACAGCTGCTCGAGACAAGCCCCTTTTCCGTTCGTCACGCCCGCACAGCAATCTTTTCTTCCGGGGTGGGGGATGGGGAAGAGGGAAAAGGAGCCGCAGTTTGGATTTCCACCATGGAGCTGCCAGTGACTGACTTCAGGAAGGGCAGTTATGGCGGCAGGGGCTCAGTGGTGCCTCGGGAGCGGCGCTCGCCAGTGTCTGTGGCGGCGGTGCTTCCTGCCGGAGGAAGCGGGGAGAGCCTCAGTGGCTGAACTCCGAAGCAGTTCTGTGCCCTGCTGGGGAGGCCACTCATTAGCTACATGGAAAAGTAAACAGCCACTGCCTCGTCTTCCCTCACGTGGGGAAAAGAACACTTTTGCTTGAGCGGCGCTGGCCTGACTTAGCGTAGCCAACGGCTTTTCCCTTGACCCACGCATGCGCACACGCTCTCCAGAGCTGACAGGAATGGTGCGCTTACCTCAGCCCCCAGCCCCCACTATGAGAGAAATAATAACTGTCAACACGTAAAGGAAGCAGTGTGGGTGTATGAGGGAACACCCCCTCCCCACCAAAAAATACACACATTTGGGCGATGTTTGGGTTGGTCCCAACAAGGGTTTTTGCCAAAAATGCAGGTCATAATCATAGCAACATATAGTGCAGCCCCCCACAAGGTCTGAGGGACAGTGGACCGGCCCCCTGCTGAAAAAGTTTGCTGACCCCTGAGCTGGACACTTAAAAGCAAGTCACTTTCACAAAATCATCAGGAATTAATCAACAACACAAAGGAGCAATATCAACTCAGCAGCAGCATAAGGTTAGTGTTTGGCATTAATTCTACCCAATTAGTTGGGAAGTCACAAAGATGCTCAAAGAAAATGATACTTCAAATTCCAGAATAAAAAGACAACTACTTTCTTTGTATCATATTTGCTCCTGTGGACATTCTATGTCTAATTCCAGAAGTAAAGCTGTGCACTTTTTTTTTTTTTTTTTTTGCTGGCCGTGGATCACCTAATAAATTTGTTTGGTTCTATAAATAAACGCACATACATAACTGAGATTTTAATAAGTGTAGTCTTACCCCTACAGGTAAATTTAAAGTGGGGGGGGGGGAATATTAGACAGCACCAGTGCCATATTATGAAAATTGAAGCCTTAGTAGAAAGCCTCATTAGCCTGCTCTTTAATCTGACCATGATCAAAACAGCCAAACCTCCACTGTCAGAAAAATAATAATCAAGTGTAGGGTCAAATACTGTTCCACAACCTATCAGGCATACTGCATGAATGGAACTCACAGACCACCAGTGATCTGCAGACTACAGTTTAAGAACATCTGGTCTAGAGTATACCTGGCTAGATGCATCATGGACAGCAGCCAAACCCAGCCTCCAAGGCATAGATTAAATAAAATAGTATTTATTTATCTTATATATTTGTATTTTGTATTTTTCAGTAGAGTTAGCTGCTGCTTGTTAGGCCCCATGATTAAATCTTGATGGCCAGGTTGACTTAAATAACAAATGTGCTGGCAAAGAACTGACTACCAGATCCTGGCAACAACCAGCCATTTAAGGTGAAACCGCTTTTCCTTTCTTCTGCTGAGGAGGATATAATCCCATTAAAAACTGAATACTAATATCTGTTACATTTCCACCCTGCCCTTCCTCCAAGGGCTTCAGGTACCTGATTCTCCCACATCCATTTAATCCTCACAGCTACAATTCACGTAAGGTCACTCTTGAGTTTCCATGCTCAGCCTCTCTGTCCTAATTATGGTCTGACACACTAGCCAACACACCAAAGGGACTGCAAAACGACAATTCATGACTTCTCATACTGCGGGACCGTATTGGCTGTGAGTCCTGGAAGACCTGCTCCCTGCCTTTTCCCACTTGGCCTGACTGACTCCAACAACAAAAGCTGAGGCTGCTGAACAGACTCTTGGGTAGGGCTACTGTTTAGGAGTTCTTGTTGCTGTTATTGATATTGAATTTTTTTGTATCTTTATTTTTAGATCTTCTATTAATTATGTGGAATTTTTTTCAGTTCAGCTGTGCACAAGGCCATTTTTGGCATATGCAGCGCTGAGGTGCAAAAAACTGCCCAGCGCCCCCATTTTTGAGGGGAGGGGGAGACCAAAGTTGTTGAGCTTTTTTTAGGGGGGCAGCTCAGAGTTTTTGAGCTTTTGAGGGGCACACAACTCTCTCCCATGCCACTGTGCTGCGCCAATCCAGGCACGCAGGAGGGCGGAGCCGACTGGCTACCTCAGTGCCCGCAGCAGAAAAGCCTGTGACGTTCCAATGGGCTGTGCTCCGCTTGGTGGTGGCTGTCGGCTGGCCTGGCTCTTCAATCCCGGACTCCAAATCTCAGCCCTGGACTCTCGCCCTGTCGCCCCTGAGAGCCTGGTGCCTGAGTGCCCTGCACCCCAGGGTTTATGGGTAAGCCAGCCCTGGCTGTGTACTTTTTGAAGAGCTTTATTTATTTATGACTACTTCTGTTATGCTTGTGATTATATAAATCTTTTCTTGGCTTTAACTATGGAAAGGCAGCATGCAAATAAAATGATGATGACAACGATTTGATTAAGTATTTTCCCACCATGAAGCTGATGAGCCCCAGTAGAACTTCTGTGCAAAAATGAATGTAGATGTTCCTCCAATCTAGATACAGCACAAGGTGAGAACTAAAAACTGTACCTACCTTAGAAGGTATGCATCCCACATTCAGACAGGTCCCTCCTAGTGTTGCATTCTTCTCCACACAGACAGTCTAAGAATTAAAAGGAAAAGGAATTTTCATAAAACAGTCTCCCCTCCATAGATCAAATAGGCCACAATGGGTTCCTACGCTTTTATTTTCAAACAATTCATTCTTTTTTCTTTCTTTTTTTAGAATACTCCTATAAGCATTTTTTCTAATAGCAAAACATTCATTTTGTTAGACAGCTCCCATTGTTCCTAACCAATGGCTATTCTGACCAGGGCTGATCAGAGTTGGATTGCAACAACATCTAGCGACTCATAAGTTCTCCATCACTGCTAGAGAGAAACAGAGCATCACAGATCTCCTTCTGAAGAAATGTCTGATATAACCTTATCTGATTCAAAGACACCATTATTGTCTACTACACTGGTACCTCGGGTTAAGTACTTAATTCGTTCTGGAGGTCCGTTCTTAACCTGAAACGGTTCTTAACCTGAAGCACCACGTTAGCTAATGGGGCCTCCTGCTGCTGCTACGCCGCCGGAGCATGATTTCTGTTCTCATCCTGAAGCAAAGTTCTTAACCCAAGGGACTTCTGGGTTAGCGGAGTCTGTAACCTGAAGCGTATGTAACCCAAGGTACCACTGTACATAATAAAAGCCACATCTCTATATGAAAGAGACACACTGCTGAAGAGTTTATTCTTAAAGCTTTTATTTCAAAATCAGCCTGCTATAATGTGTATTCTCTATTTATTAGATGTATCTGGCATATTTAGCCTCCTTCTATCTGTGCCAAGTGAAGCCTGCACATTACCTTTCCAATGTGATGCAGCTTTTGTTCAACAAACAACTCTTTCCCCCAAGTTTGTATAGCAGGTTCTTTAGACTGCAGGCAATTCAGAAGATCACAAGGGATCCTGCTGGATCAGGCAAATGTCCCATCTAGTTGAGCTTTCTCACAGTGGCCAACCAGATGATGATAGGAAACCTGTAAGACCCAAAAGTGCTCTCTCCCTTCCAGTTTCCAGTAACTGGTATTCAAAAGCATACTGCTTCTAACAGGTAGTCTTGCCCTCAATGAAATTGCCTAATCCAGGCATAAGCAAACTCAGACCTCCAGATGTTTTGGGACTACAACTCCCATCATCCCTAGCTAACAGGACCAGTGGTCAGGGATGATGGGAGCTGTAGTCTCAAAACATCTGGAGGACCAAGTTTGCCTATGCCTGGAATCCTCTTTTAAAGCCATTCAATTTGCTTCTTCAAGATACAGACGGCCAAGCTACAAATGGTTGTCTTCCTTTTGACTTAATTGCAAGAACCACAACTGCAAGATTATCTGCGCCACGGCTACATTATGTGATTCTTCTCATCCTGTTTCCTTACCTTAAAGCCAAGTTGAGCAGCTTTGATTGCTGCAACATACCCTCCAGGGCCAGATCCAATGACAGTAACATCGGCATCAACTGACAGAAAAAGATGTCAGATGTTTATAAGATGTGGAAGATGTAAGAAAATATTTTACATTAAAAAAATTTCCAGTCAAATATTTCAGACAGAAAAAGAGATCACACAGGGTTGTGTGATCCATTGAAGCAGATCCACTGAAATCAACGAACATGACTAAGTCCCTTTTTTTCAGTGGGTCTGCCCAGAGTATCTTTCTTGGATACAATCCCTCTACCTATTCTTTAAAATGGGAGAAAGAAAGCAATGCAATTCTTTCCATTTAAAAAGAAGAAAGTTTCTGAACATGTACCAGTGCTGCATTAATTTTGATTGGAACGCAATCAAAGTCCATTTGCATGTGTTCCAATGCAATTAATTGCACATACTTAAGAGATGTATGAGGACATTTACATGATTACATATTTATTAAAATTATTTATATACTGGCTTAAAACCAGAAGTTACCAAGACAGTGTACAACATAATAATGCAAGATAGTCCACTAAAAGGTATTTCAGTAAAAAAAAGCCTACAGGCACAATAACAACTGATACAACAATCCAAGTAAGCAATCTGACCGATCAGTCTTCCATGGCTACAGAATTGTTATTTATCATCATCTTTTTTATTATAGCTAAAATCACAAAAATACATCGGTAAGCTTGAAGTATTGTAACACAATGTTTGTGGTATCTCAGCTGTATTTTCCTTTTAAATACATGGAAAAGGGGCCTGATCCTTTCCAGTCACTACTTCCATGTATCTTGAAGGAAAACGATTTTTTTTTTTTTTGCTCTTCTGGAATCTGCATTGCTACCACAAAAAATGTGGAGAAGCAATCTTCATGTGTTGGTCAGGCAACGATGCAACTTTTCACAATGTAGTAACATCTTAATAATCCTGAGGAACATCACATAGGCAGAAATGGCGAAACAATGACCCAAAATATTTAAATGTACAGTTTGATGTGGCTATTGAATGTATTGTTTAAAGTTACATAATATTTACCTTGGTCAGCATAGGTTCTTAAAGGCACTACAGAAATGCCTTGTAAGCCAGGCTGGATCCGGTTAAAATGGCTTCTCTGATTTGAAAAACAAGAAGAAATAAATTTATGTTCTCCATTAAGGATAGTTTATGTATTAAAGAAACAAATTGTTACAGGATTAACTAAACTCATTAAAATTCAAAATTCATTTTAAAACCTTCACTTGTACTCCCACTTTAGTTCCTAAGGAATCATACTTTCTATGGGTCATTTCCTTCTTCAAATCCTCAATATCTGTATTTATCATTTGAAACAACTAGGGTGGGGTGGAAATTATCACAGTGTATTGGTAAAAACCCTGCCTCACTTGTGTGATTTCTGCACACTAAGGAACACTTTTGTTTACTATGCATCATTAGCTGCTGGAGTTAGAAAAATAAATGTTGGGAAAGTTCCACTGAAATCTATTTTAATGAGCACTGCCTTTCACTGCTGGTAGGAAGTGGCAAAGTCTATGTACAGATAAATCCACAAGTCAACACTTCCTCACTTCTTTTTGACCTCTGACTTATTAGAAAATACAAAGACTGACAACTTTTGAACACCAAAGGTCTCTGTGGAGCATGCAAAAGGCCTCGCAGACCGCCTGGCATCTCTTATCATACTCTCTAGTGCAGAACAGCTAACAAAATATGGCCTTTATTTCAGAATACGACAGAAGAAGAGCCTCTTCTTTTTGAATTCTCCTCCTGGAAAAGTCAAAGGAATAAGCCTCTCTACCAGGCTCAGACGCAGATTCCATAAAAAGAAACAAATAATGCAAAGTAGAATTAAGTAGATCAAAGGATTGCCAAGTCAAAGGAGGCTTCTTGTTTGTTTTTTTAAGAGATGGTAAGAATAAATTTGCAGGAAGCTGCTGCAATCCCCCTCTTACCAGCCCATGTTTCTTGCTTAGGTTTGCTACAACCACATACAAAGATGCCAAGCCCATTCACCACCCACTAGCACAGGCAGCATGGCTTAGTGGTCAAAACAGTAGCAGAGTCCTCCTTGCCTCTCTCAAACTACCCTGACACCTTCTCCTCAGCTAAGGGGGAACTTAAAACCCACCCCAGCAGAGAGAGAAGCAGCAGCATATACCGTATTTTTCACTCCATAAGACACACTTTTTTCCTCTTAAAAACTAAGGGGAAAATGTCTGTGCGTCTTATGGAGCGAATGTGGGGTCCCTGGAGCTAAATTGCCAGAGTGCGGCACGCTCCTGAGCCGCTCCATGGGGCTGGCGGGGGAAACCCGGGCTTCCCCAGTCAGCCAGCCCTGACAGCGCTCCCTCTAGCTGTTCTAGCTTCTGCCTTAGTGGCGTGAAGCCTCCGCAGGGCAGCGGGGAGCCTTCATCCCGCTGCCCTGCGGAGGCTTCTTGCGGCTATCCCTGGCTTTTGTGGGAGGTGGGGGAAGGGACAGAGCACGTGGCTCTGTCCCTTCTCCCACCTCCCGCAAAAGTCCCCAAGAGCCGTGCTCCCTTTAAAGTGTGTGCGGCTCTTGCAGGAGGTGGGGGGAAAGCCAGGAGGGCAAGAGGGATCGGTGCGCACCGATCCCGCTTGCTCTCCTGGCTTCAGGGATAGCCCCGCAAAGCCTCCTGAGCGAAGAGGGAGGAGCGTTCCCTCTTAGCTCAGGATGCTTTGCCTTGCTTTCTTATTTCTTGTTTTCCTCCCCTAAAAACTAAGAGCATCTTATGGTCCGGTGCGTCTAATAGAGCGAAAAATACGGTATACTGCAGCCTACACTAGATGCAAGGTGCAATACACCTGCTGGGATAGCTCAGTCAGTACAGCATGAGACTCTTAAACCTTAGGGTCATAGGTTTGAGCCCCCCATTCGGCAAAATATTCCTTCATTGCAGTGGGTCGGACTAGATGGCACTCATGGTCCAATTCCAACACTGCAATTCTATGAAATGGCCACCACAGCACTAACAGCTGTTGGGCTTTTGAAGTTTTGTGGCCTTCTCTCCTCTGCCCTGCCCCAACGCTCCATGTGCATAACAAGCTGGAAAGGGCAGCTTCGTCTTCTTGTTGAAATCCATCTGTCTCGGGAGGCAATTGAGTTGTGCATCTTTGGGGGTGAAATCAAACCAGTGGGACAGTTGCAGAGTTTTGTTGCTGCTCCGGAGCAGATGACAGCGTACAGTTGTTGTTGTTGTGCTGCTGCAGCAGCAATAAAAACTTCATAGCGGCGAATAAAACTTCTTATTCCTGCCCCAATAAAACAGCAAAGCTAAGCAGGGTCCAGTATGGTTTCAAACTGGATTTTTTTTGGGGGGGGGCTGCAAGTTGAGATTCTTACATTGCAGAGAATTGGATTTAGATGACTCTCCGGATCTCTTGCAACTCTACGATTCCATGATAAAGGAACACACAAAAATTATCTTACACCAAACAGTGTTTGGTCTGGGATGGCTAAATTGGTAGAGCAAGTGATGCTCCAGCTCAGGGCAGTGGGTTCGAGCCCCACGTTGGGCAAAAGATTCCTGTAGTGCAGAGGGTTGGACTAGATGCTATGCCCTTTTAAAATATGGCTCTTTGGGGGGGTGTTACTGGGTTGTTGGTTTTTATTTTGATTATATCTGTTGTGGCTTTATATGTTGACCTTGTTCTGTGAACCGCCCTGAGACCTTCGGGTAGAGGGCGGTATATAAATTAACTGAATAATAAAAAAAAAAAAATAGATGACCCCCGTGGTCCCTTTCCAACTCTGCAATTCAGACCATACGGGCTGATCACCGCCTAAAGCACAGCTCTTTCTTCGGCCTCAGGGCGCCCCACGTCGCCGCACTACGACCATCGGCCTCGGGGGCGGCGGGGAGGCTGTAGCCCCGACGGGACTCCCAAGGGGGGAGCACAGCGGCCGATTCCCCCTCACAGCCGCGACCTGGAGGGGCTTCCCGCCCGCGAAGCAGGTGCTCCGCCTCGGAGCTTCCCCTGTTGAACAGCTGCCTGCCAGAGGCGCCAAGACCCGACCGGGCCCAAGGTCGGAGCGCGGCCTCGCCGGGGCGTCGCCTGAGCTCCCGAGGCAGCGGTGAGGCCCGCCCCTCCTCCCCGCCCGCCCCCCTCCGGGCCGCCGCTACCTGGGCGAGAGCGCAGTAGACGCGGCTCCAGCTCTGCATGTCGGCCTCGTTCGGGCAGCGTCGCCGCCGCCTCAGCGCCAAGCACCTTCAAGGTTCGCCCTTCTCCGCCCGGCGCGGTCTCCGAGGCGGCTGAGGCGACGAGTCGCGCAGGCGCGCGGCGGGGAAGCGAAGCAGGCCTCCGCGCGAATGCCAGGTCCCGGGAAAGGGCACGCCGAGCGTGCCCACCCCACCCCCCTAGCGGAGGAGGTCTCCCGAGTGCAGCAGAAGTCCGCGCAGGCGCAGGAGGGGAACGTGAAGCCTCGCGCAGACGGCAGGTCCCGGAAAAGGGCACGCAGCGTACCCGCCCACCCACCCCCTAGCGGAGGAAGTCTCTTAGCGCAGCCCCGGCGCCAGCAACAGATGCTCGCGCAGGCGCGCGGCGGGAAAGCGAAGCCGCCGGCCTCTTGGCGAACGCCAGGTCCCGGAAAAGGGCACGCAGCGTGCCCCACCCTCCTAGCAGAGGAGGACGCCTAGCGCGGCTCGCGCAGGCGCACGAGGGGGACGTGAAGCCGGCGCCGCCCGAAGGGCAGCCCCCGCGGCGATTAGGCGCCTGGGATGCTGACTGGGCCTAGAACTGTGGCGTTGCCGAGGAACCCATCGCAACCCTCTGCCATGCAGGAATCTCCCAAGGGACAATGTGGTTTAAGCGCGCGGCTCTGCACTTACATTTCAAGACGGATAGCCGTCTTAGCTTGTTGGCAGCGGGAAGAAAACAAAAGCGAGTCGAGGTTAACACGTGTATTAGTCACGTGTGGAAGGAGTCGAGGCATGCTTGCGCCCAGCAGCAGGAAACAAGCTAGGGTTCCCGGGCAATTAAGATACTAATTAAAATCTGCTGTGGTTTCAAGGCTGCAATCCTCTCGTCAGGAAGAAAGTTTTATTGCACGTACTGCATAGCTGTCAACTTTTCCCTTTTTTTAAGGGACATTCCCTTATTCCGAATAGGATTCCTCGCAAGAAAAGGGAAAAGTTGACCGCTATGGTACTGTGCGAGTAATAACTTCCTAGTAAACAACAGCTTCCAATGATTAACTGACCACTTAAGATACGAGGGAAAACACATCAAACACTATACTCCCAATTCACAGTCCAATACCTGAATAAACAGAAATATTTTAGCCTGGCAGCTTAAAGCAAACAATGATGGTATCAGGCATACTGGAGAGAGTATCACACAAATGGAAAGCCACCTCTGAGATGGCCCATTCTCATGTTGCCACCCTCTGCACCTTCCTTAGAGAAGGCACACTGAGAAGGACCTCTGATAAGAAACAAGAGGCTGGATCTACGTTGATCTGCTAAGCATCTTTTTTAAAAAAGTTTTATAAAGTTTAAAAGGAGTTTCCCATTGTCGCTGGCTCGCCGCACAGCCGTCTGGTGTCACATTTTAATAATGCATTTATAACGTTTTAAATGATGAGTGTGGTTTAGTCCAGTGTCCAAGTAGGTTCATACAAGGAAAGGCAGCCCTTGTGGGATTGAGGTCCTGAACATAAAGCTTTGTAGGTTAAAATTAACACATCAAACTGAGAGCAGAAACTAAAGGATAAGCAGACCTCATATCATTGCCTATTACCAACCACACACTTCAAAACTCCAAATGAACCACTCAGCATAAAAAGCAAGGGGGTTAAAATTATCATGAATACAACAAATGTGATTTTGTAAGAGACCTCAAAATATCCGCCTTTACATACATGGGGAAACTCTCCTCAAAGAGCGAAATAGATTTTCCGGTACTCATCTTTTAGTTATCTCAACATGACAGAGCCTTCCATAAGGTGGCAGCATATGCCAATTTCCATTATTCTTACTATCCCCTTGCTCACCTTTTAATAGCCAGAGACAAATTAGAATGCTGTGATTTAGTAGTCGGCAGGATATCAGGAAAAATACATGGGGATAGCAACCCTATTGATTCCAGTAGTTTGTGAAGACACTTTATTAATGAAGAATTAACCCTGACTCAGTTCTGGCATAAGGCTTTATAGGTTAAAACCAGTACAGTGGTACCTCGGGTTACATACGCTTCAGGTTACATACGCTTCAGGTTATAGGCTCCGCTAACCCAGAAATAGTACCTCGGATTAAGAACTTTGCTTCAGGATAAGAACAGAAATTGTGCTCTGGTGGCGTGGCGGCAGCAGGAGGCCCCATTAGCTAAAGTGGTGCTTCAGGTTAAGAACAGTTTCAGGTTAAGAACGGACCTCCGGAACGAATAAAGTACTTAACCTGAGGCACCACTATACTTCGAATTGAACCGAGAAATGAATTGGTAGACAGTACAGTTATACAAGAATCAATGCTATGCCTTCAGATCGCCTCACCCCAGTCAGCAATTTTGCCACTCAATTCTACACTACCGACCTTGAATAGGATATGGTATAACTTAACACCAAAACCCAGCGTACCATCTGAGAGAGAGAGACTGCTAGTCTCCATGAGACTATATTTCCTTAGCCCCATGTCATGCACAGTTAATGCTCCCAAGGATGAACTTTGACGATAGGAAACTAGAGAGAAAAGGCTCTTTAGACAGAATAGCCTGGCACGAGTGCACATTACTAACACTTCTCTGTTTAGAACCCTAATAAGTCCTTTGCCTTGAGACCCCAGGGACAAACTAAACAGTTACTTGTGCCCACTGTCAGGTCTATCCCTTGGTGGCTCCCCAAATAGGGCTGGCTCCTCTCTTGACTGGCAGTGATGCAGCACTTCAGATATCCGGTGACACAGAGGTGGACTGTTCCCTAGGCAACCCACTTGGTCCTTGCCCAGAATCCAAATCTTCGCTGCTCAAGCTGCCAGGGCCTTTCCCAGGATCAGGCTCCTCTCACAATTCCTGATCCCTGCACCCCAGCATGCTAGGACCTTCCCCTGGGTTGGACTCCAACTCCCCAAGCTCCTCCATTCCTTGTCTTCTGACCACATCTCTATGGGGCTCCGTACAGATTTCAAACAGGCCTCTCAGAATGCCTCTCTTCTGTGCTACTGGAATGCACACAAGGAAGATGGAAATGCAGTTTTAAAGGCCGTTGTAATAGGTGTCTTAATTCTATCAGATGACCAGGCATGAAAGTTGATTTTTCAACTGCATCGCACACTCCCTCTGTCACTACATGCATTCTAACTGAAGCGCATTTTGAGCTGTGTATAGTTAGGGATGACTCCCCCCCCCCCCCGACACGTTTTCTCCTTTCCTTCCTGCAGAGAAGTGTGGAGGAAGCCCATATTCAGCTTCACCATGACAGATTTCCTTCACCTTTCTTCTTCTTCTTCTCTGCTGCCTATTAAAACCAACCCGGCTGTCAGAACTTCATTCATCCCCTTTCCCATTCTGCTACTGGTATTCCAAGGAGGTGGGTCGGTTGTGGGTTGGGGTTTTTCTTCAAAACAGCATGTGGGTCAGTTGTGGGTTGGGGTTTCCTCCAAAGCAGCATGTACAAGTGTGTCTGGCAATTGTGCATCAGTGCAAGTATATATGGCAATACCAGAAAAGGCACTGCTGAGGCTGATAGGGTTTTCTAATCTCCTTGTGAGTTTTCCTGGAAAGCCACATTTAGGTGAGAGGCACAGTAAGGAAATGCAGTCGGTCAGGTTGAGCAGATACCTGTGAGGTTGCATCAAAGTAATATGGGCCAACATCCAGTTGGGTAGGTGGGGGAGGACTTTTTATTTAAATTGGGAGGGGGGGACCCCACGTTAACTGGAGGAGAGCATGGTGACATTTAAAGTGGCCAAAGCGTCATGGTAAACTCCAAATGGTAGTAATCCAGATTCCCAAGCGATCGCTGAAATGTTTTCAAATGCACCTGTGATTTTTGGATCAAGCATCCTCTTACATCATCATCAAACCTTTTATTGGCATCACATGCAAACATCCAAAGCAAATCAATACAGAATTACCACTTCCCCAGTGGCACAAAACATTTGCTAAAAGAAAGGAGGCAGAGCAGTCTATTGTCACATCTCTAGGTCTCCAGGGAGATCAGACGTCTGCAGTGTATTTCGACGACAAAAAACCAAATAGAGATATTTAGCCACTAACTTGGGGAGCTCCTGATCATTCCCCAGTAATAGAAAATGTATGACCTCTAAATCTGGTTTCCATTTGGGGATACAGAGTTGTTGATCTAGAAATTGCTGGCGGAGATCAGCATATAGTTTACAATTAAGAACCATATGTGTAAGGGTTTCCACCAGGTGGTCTTCACATGGGCAAGTTCTTTCTCCTTCCACCCTGCCTGAGAACCTTCCCCAAAGGAGGTTTGATGGATTTGAATTAAACATGGCCAGCAAAAATGCCCTTCTTTCTTGAGGGTTAAGCAGAAATTCAAGGTAATTGTGGTTAGTTTCATGTGCCCAAGAAAGTTGAAAATAAAGAGGGGAACATGTTTTCTCTGCTGCTACTGTTAGTTCTTGGCGTTCAATATCCCACAACCTAGTTTTTATTATAGCCTTGGCAGATGGTAGGGACATCGCAAAAGTTCCACTGATAGCCCGAGTTGCTGTACCTTCCTGTTAAACTGTTGTAGCCCTGGGGAAAGAAAGGGGTCTGACAAGACTTTGCTGAGGAGAGGATCTTTATCTGATGTAAGGCAGATGTTTAACCAACATAGAAGAAATCTCACCCAGGCAACAGTCTCTACCTTGTGTTGACCTCCCTCTAGACACAAGGCAACACAGCATGGGACAGTAAAAATCTTGAAGAGGAAAACTGCCTGCACTAGTTCTACCAACTGGGTAAACCCTGGCAGCCAGACTGGAATACCATAGAGCAATTGAGCTATAATTTTGGCGCTGAAGACCTTGAGGGCAGAGGGGATATGCGAATTACCTCTTGTTATGAAAAAACGCATTATGGCCTGCATAGACATCTTACTGGCATTCACCGCCGTTGCACAGTGTGTGAACCAGAGAAGCCTATGATGGAATGTAATTCCCAGATAGTTGAATTTGAATTTCCCACCAAATACCCAGCTATAGCTCTTGCGCGAATTCCCAAAAACCATTATTTTGCTTTTGTCAAAGTTCATGCACAATTTCATTCTGGACAGATAGTCAATACAGGAGTTTAACAATAGCTTTAAACCAATTCTTGTCCGTGAAAGCAAAATCATATCATCTGCGTATAGGAGGATGAGAATGCTTGATGCGTTGAGTTTTGGGTCAGTGCTGAGTCAGACTTTATGATGCCGAATCACTGCTGTTGAGTCATAAACATACCTTTCATAGAACAGTGTATACAGGATTTTAGTGTAACAACAGTGGGAACGGTATGGATATAAATGACTTTTCAACTCTGCTGCTCCTAAATTAGATTTTAAGAGCTAGCTCTCCTGGTATAATTCCACTTCCATCCTTCTGCGTAGCCTCAGGTTTATAATTCGTTCCACCACAGATACACACCCATCCTTGAGCGGTTTGTGTAGGCCAAATTGGCATGTAAGAGTAGAGGCTGAGTTGACCTGTGCAAACATTTTCATGCGCTGATGAAATGTTTGTGCAATTGCTTCAGCCACTTTACAGATTCACCTACATTTGCCAACCCCACTATTCAACCCACCTTTGGGCACCCTTCGTAGGCGAAGACTCAAACTACCTACATGAGAGCCAGTGTGGTGTAGTGGTTAAGAGCGGTGGACTCGTAATCTGGTGAACCGGGTTCGCTTTCCCGCTCCTCCACATGCAGCTGCTGGGTGACCTTGGGCTAGTCACACTTCTTTGAAGTCTCTCAGCCCCACTCACCTCACAGAGTGTTTATTGTGGGGGCGGAAGGGAAAGGAGAATGTTAGCAGCTTTGAGACTCCTTAGGGTAGTGATAAAGCGGGATATCAAATCCAAACTCTTCTTCTTCTTCTTCTTCTACATGTAATTATAGCCCACAGCCCCTTTAGAGGACAAACATCCAGGGCCGTCTTAAGCATATCCGGTGCCGTGGTGCAAAGATCCCTATGGCGCCCCCCTCTTCCTACAGTTGTAGACCTTTTTTTAGGGCTGGAGGAAGCGGGCAGCGGCTAGAGGGCAGCTCCTCTGGCAGAGAAGAGGCGGAGGCTGGACACAGCGCCTCCCGGCTCAGCTGGTCGCTTCGTGCCACGGTGGGCATGGCAGGCAGCACACCGAGCAAGGCGCCCCGCAGAATTCGGCACCTGCAGGCTAAAAGGGAAAAAACTGAGCCGACACTCGGCGGGAGCAGCACACGCACCCTCGCTCACTCAACGCGCTCGTTCAGTGTTCCCTGGACTCTTGCCTGGCACCCTCTAGGCCCCGGCGCCCTGGTGCCCCGCGCCACTAGCCTTCATGGGTAAGACGGGCCTGCAAACATCCATTTCAGGGGCAGAAAGCATTCAGGGGAGCATATAACTTAATACAACTGCTGCTTCCTTTCTCCAAATCGCATCCTCCCCCCAGCAGCTTTCTCCTCCTCTTGTGGGATTTTAAAGTTTTGTTTTCCCACGTTAAAAAGCCAGGAGGGGAAAACCGTTTGCAGGGTAATTAGGGAAACAGGGACAGGAAAGGCTTAAACACCATCATGTGCCGCCACCAGCTGCCTCTTTCTGATCTCTCCCAACGTAAGTGGTTTGAACAATCTAAATACTCTGTTGTGGAAACCATGTAATAAGTAGTTTGGGCCGTGCTAAAGCAATCATATAAGGGATTCCCTACATGCTTAATGTCATGGACTGGCTGGATGCAGAGAAGTGGTTGGAGGAACCAGCTGGGGAACCACCCAGGGAAGAAGAAGGCTCAGAGCCCTGGGAGTGGGACAACAATGAGAGGTCAGAGGGAGAAGACTGGGAAGTGGAGGTGTTGGAAGCTGAAGAGGTAACAGGGCTTAAGTGAGCTGGGAGAGTCTGTGGCAGAGAGAAGTTCAGAATCAGAGGCAGAAGCTGAAGCAAGGAGGGTGGGAGGAGAGAGACCAAGAGGCAGAGATGAGTCAGGCTGGTGAAGATTCACAGGTGTCTCCCCTTCCTGCTGAGACAAGCTCCTTTGTCTCCCAGAACCAGAAGAGGCATGAAAAGGATGGAGGAGAGATTAGCTGTGTGCAGATGCAGTCTCCGATTGCTTGGGGGAAAACCCCTGCAGACGAGGAGACTTAGGCAGCTGTGGGAAGGCAGGGACCTTCAGTCTCAGCAACTGCTTTTTGAGGGCAAGACCTACCAGAAATGAGTTGCTTTGCTCATTCAGCCTGATGCTTCTGTGTCGATTCCAACTTGCATGGTGTGATGCACTGCTGGCTCACTTCTGACACTCACTTCTGATATATTTATCCCACATTGTGATCAAGCCCACTTAGACAAAGACTGGGCAAGACCCACTGGCCGCCACTAAATGGTCAATATTTTATGGGAGGAATTCAAGCACATGCTGGGAAGCTGGGTTTACGCAACTGAACTGGATTAAAGCGCTCTGTTGCCCTAGTGGAACAAATCCATATTTAATTTTATTTGATTTTTTAAAAATTGATTTTTTTTGCGGGTAGGAGACACAGAAATACACTGCAAAGTACAGTGGTACCTTGGGTTACATACGCTTCAGGTTACATATGCTTCAGGTTACAGACTCTGCTAACCCAGAAACAGTGCTTCAGGTTAAGAACTTTGCTTCAGGATGAGAACAGAAATCGTGCTCTGGCAGCGCGGTGGCAGCAGGAGGCCCCATTAGCTAAAGTGGTGCTTCAGGTTAAGAACAGTTTCAGGTTAAGTACGGACCTCCGGAACGAATTAAGTACTTAACCTGAGGTACCACTGTATGGACAGAGCAAACGATTAACAGGAAGATGAATGAACACCCCAGGATGGATACTCGCTGTCATCAGACAAATCCGAACAAATGCTCAAGAAGGCCTGGGCATGGTCTAACCTGTTGTTTTTTGTCTATGGAGTTTTCTTGGCAGGGATACTGGAGTGACTTGCCAGTTCCTGCTCTGGGTGGGTTACGTTTAGTCAAAACTCTCCACTATGACCTGTCTGTCTTGGGTGGCCCTGCACAAAAGACCCTGATGTTGGGAAAGATGGAGGGCACAAGGAGAAGGGGATGACAGAGGACAAGATGGTTGGACAGCGTTCTCGAAGCTAACATGAGTTTGACCAAACTGCGGGAGGCAGTGGAAGACAGGAGTGCCTGGCGTGCTCTGGTCCATGGGGTCATGAAGAGCTGGACACAACTAAACGACTAAACAACAACATGGTCTAACCTCTGTATAAGGTTTGTGCAAATGAAGCAGGAAGAATGCTTAATAAACAAGTCATCTGAAGGAGCCCAGAGAATAATGCTACTAAGATTAACACATCCTATCTAGCATAGTCCACAGTGAGGGTACAACTGAATTCCTACATGGTGTCGTCTGCCTTTCCTTTCCTGTTTCTTCTCCCTTTGAACCTGAGCTGATCTTGAAGTGAAAGGCAAGGCACTGTGCAGGAATCCACTGGAATGTAGCCATCGAGGGACATTCCTTTCACCCAAACAATAAGCAGGAAGGGTCACAAACATAATAGCTGTTGTTAACCTTGCAAGCCGTGCTACAGTAACACGCTTGCAAGGTTTACCAGGGAACCAATGTTAATGATTATCTCTCGGCAGGCAGGATCGCGGCTGCTCTGTACTTAAGTTGCACCACGGTGCCTACCTTCAACCAGCTTTCCGCAGCCACCAAGAGCATCATTACGTGACATATTAATGGCGGCGTGGGATGGGAGAGGAATGGAAAGTTTTGGGGCAGCCTGACTTGATCTTTGCAAGTGGGATGCAGAGGCCCTGCTTTGGATGAGACATTTGCGTGGGTGGAACTAGCCGGCTGGAAAAGGCAGGTGGGAATTCAGGATCCAAACAGGAGCCACATTCTCCATGTACGCATAATGCAACAGAGGGACTTCTCCTTAAAACAACTTCTGTTATTAGAGTATATTATATTAAATCTGGCTCCCTGCTTACCCGATCAGTAGGAAGATCCAGGAACAGCTGCCACAGGGTCCGTTTCCTTGGAAAGAAAGACTCCGGGAAACCTAGGGTGTAATATGTGTTTATTTACAACTACAGCCATTGAACATGGAGGAGCAGGCAAATATTGAAATCCAGCAGCAATCCACTTCTTCTCCCTCCCTGGCAAAAAAGAACCGCGCACCCCCCCCAGCTGCAATCCAAGGCCCAACTTGTTTTTCTCTAGGTGCACCTGCATAGGCCAGGTGTATGTGCCCAGGAAAGAGCAGCTGTCACAAGTCACTGAAGAAACACCTTCGAACTCAGGGGTAGATTTGTTTTTTCCACCCAGCTTATGGGCCACATTCCCTCGCGCAACCTTCTGGGAGCAACACAAGCAGGTCCAGAGGATAAGAATGGCCAAGGCTAGAGGCCAAGAGGGGGTGGAGCAATGGAGGAGATACTTACGTTTGCACAGTATGCTCCATCAGAAGTTTCCACACAGACAAACACACTACAGTGGTACCTCGGGTTACATACGCTTCAGGTTACAGACGCTTCAGGTTACAGACTCCGCTAACCCAGAAATAGTGCTTCAGGTTAAGAACTTTGCTTCAGGATGAGAACAGAAATCGTGCTCCAGCGGCGCGGCAGCAGCAGGAGGCCCCATTAGCTAAAGTGGTGCTTCAGGTTAAGAACAGCTTCAGGTTAAGAACGGACCTCTGGAACAAATTAAGTACTTAACCCGAGGTACCACTGTACTTGGTTCTCCATCTAGGCAAGCAAGAGGCATTATCACAGTTCCAGAAAACAAGCAAAAGCAGTTCAGGAGGTGCAAAGCACGGCCAGTCAAGATATGGTGTGGCCAGGAAGAATCTTGAAGGTGGATTGAGAGGGTCACATCTAGTCATTTGGGTCCACTGAATCTGTTGAGAAAAGTCGGCATTACTTAAATCCCAATATAATACACCAGTACTGAATGGAGTGAGGGCACAATTGCGTCATCTAACAGGATGTGTGCATGGTGATATGGTGCTTTTATTGGCCCATTTGTGGGTGGCATAGTACCATCAAGGTTGGCACAATATCTGATTAGTGGCCACTAATGGAGTTTCCAGGAATGCTGACAGCATGTCTACTGTTCTCGCACCATTTATATATTTTTCTACTTGTATGTTATTCTTCTATTTATTTTTATTTATTAAATTTGTATACTGCCCTCCATCTGAAGGCGATAGGGTGTCAGGATGCTGTCAGCGGCTCCTGGCTGGTTGCCCAGGAAAGTATACAGACAAGGAAAAGTTTCTTACTGTCCTTTTTTATTTCAATATGTACAGAGAGAGGCTATAAAACCCAGCCTCTTGGATAATGGCGTTGTCTTGAGTGAATCTCCACCCACCCCCCATCTCTCCCACTTCCTCATTCGTCACTTCTACGGGTGCTGCTATGTGCCCTCTGTCTTTGAGCTCTTTGCTCTCCTACTTTTGAGGCTCGCGGGTTCTGGGAGACGGAAGGTGTGGAATACTTTATAAAGACAATGTGTTAGCCAGCTGCCACTCCGATTCTGCCGCCTCCTCCTCCTCCTCCTCCTCCTCCTCCTCTCCTATTATTTTCCAACTTTTCCCCTTATCTGCCTATAAGCTGTAACCTCCCGCAAACCACTGATGTAAATCTATACAGTGGTACCTCAGGTCAAGTACTTAATTCGTTCCAGAGGTCGGTTCCTAACCTGAAACTGTTCTTAACCTGAAGCACCACTTTAGCTAATGGGGCCTTCGGTTTGCTGTTGTGCCACCGGAACACGATTTCTGTTCTCATCCAGAAGCAAAGTTCTTAACTGGAGGTACTATTTCTGGGTTAGTGGAGTCTGTAACCTGAAGCCTATGTAACCTGAAGCCTATGTAACCCGAGGTACCACTGTACTGACTTCCTCTTCCTCATCCCTGGAAGGGTCAGGATGGGGAGGCCATTTCCACCATTCCTCCTCTGCCCAGTCCCTGACGTCGGGCAACTCACAACATAAAAATGAGAACACAAAATAGATGATAAAACAAAAGCAAGCCAATTACCCCCGTCCCACAAACTCATCTGAAAGGACGTAGAATGGCCAGGTGATAGAGAAATGTTTTCATCTGGTGTCTGAAGAGATGTAATGAAGGCGCCAGGAAGCCTCCCTTGGGAGAGCATTCCAGAAATGGGGAGCACCACATTGTGTTGCCACCCTCCCGACTTTTGTGGAGGAGGCACACAAAGAAGGGCCTCAGATGATGATCTTAGTGTCCAGATCGGTTAATGTGGGGAGTGTTCCAGTTTTGGGTTTAGAGCAGTGCCGGAGGGTACAGAATGCTGGGCGCCATGTGTTATGTACTGAAGTTCTCACCCTGGGCCAGCAGGGGGATACTGTAGATAGTTATGCAAATGAAGGATCGAAAGTGACGTTCAGTGATTGGATAGTTTGTATGCAAATGAAGGATCGAAAGTGACGTTCAGTGATTTCGCTCAGTGATTCAGCTCAGTTCAGAGGATGGCCGCATCTGGCTGTGCTCTGATGTCCATCGATCCCACCTTCGTCGCCAGTGTTAAATTGTGGGCGAACTTATCAGACGACACAGCACCATGGGGCAATCATTATCATCTAAAAACCTTTCTTTATATGGGTACCTAGGGAGAAGATCCATAAAAAGGCAACTATATCAAAACGAATTGGCTGTCCTGCTGGTATATCTTTGGGTCAAGCCTAATGTGAGTGTGGGTTATTTCTTACTCCGTTTATTCACACACCCCAGTCAGGGACCATCCTTATTACGTCTCCTGCTGCAAAGGAAAGCCAATCACCTTGAGATCATTCCATGAGAATTGCTAAAGAAAATGTTGTGACCATTCTTAAGGCTCTAGCAAAAAGCTATGTATTGTGAAACATTAACTGTGGCCTATTGGCACATAAATTTAAACAGTGCCTTAAATTTACCTAGGTAAATGCTGGATTTGCTAAAGAAACCATGCCTGCTGATTCCCAACATTTAATAGTTGCAAGGAGTACAACGGTCCTCTAACACACCTTGTTACAGAGAAACCACATTTTCCCAGCAAAAAAACCCAACATTTTCACCCAAACTCCAATAGTTTGTCACAGAGGGGGGTAAACAGCTTTACAATTTTATATACTTACTAATCTTTTACCCCATTTTCTTAGCCCAAAGGAATCCCTTCTCTTTTGCACTTTATAGGTGGGAGTGTCACTCACCTGGTCTCTGATCACCTGCATCACTGCCACATACTGGGATGAAGGGAAGGCCAGTTGGTTGGCACAGTGCAAATGCACTGGTGGGTGTGTCAGATTTGCCTCACCCCTTCCTTTCTCCATCCTGGTATGCAGCAACAACACGAGTGACCAGAGGTCAGCTGAACGCTGCTGTCCCATCTTGCCGTCTCTGCTACATGACTGTCGTGGCCATCTATTGGCTAGTGCCTATGAGGAGAAGCACACTTGCTCTGGACGAAGAACTCATTTTTCTTGCAATTTTTGTCCCATTATAATGCAACTGTATTCCACACAGCTCCACGCAGTTATGGTAACTGAGAGGGGAAACAAATTTCCCCAAAGTATTGTACTCAGTGCTGGAAAATGTGATTATCCTACAACCTTGGGAGAAAGATACTTAGATATGTCCCAACGAAAAGCAAGCAACAACTGATTACTACGCAGAACGCAGCTGGTAAATATACAGGGAAGGGAGGGAAAGAGTTGGCAGATTATCTTGGAAAGTATTGCTCAGTGTATCAAAGTATATCAGTATTAAAGGTTTATTAACTTTCGTCTAGCTAATAAAAAGATTGCTCTGCTATGTTCTGTCGGATACTACGCAATCTTCAATAATGTTCCTTCCACTTAGAACTGGCTTGTTTCCAAGGATCTATGCAGTCAGTAGTAGCTCAGGGGAGTTTGGACTTGCATTTCTTGAATGGCAGCACGCTGCAATGCCACACACAGCAACACTCACCTTTTCAGAGGCAGATTGTGGACTGTTTCCTTCCCCGGAAGCTCACACAACATTTACTCGGATCTAGGGATATACAAATCTAGCCATTTCGGTGCTTCGAGCTTCTGCTTTTCCCAATCTTAAATCCACTTCTTCATATTTCTGCAACAATTTGCTATTTTTTAAATATATTTTTAAAAAAAAGAAATGTCATGAAAATTAATCAGTATTTTTGTGCAAATTTCTCCTGATGAAACTTTTTTATTCAGTTTTGACTTGATTTTGCAAATTCTGGAAGCAGTTTCCCCATACCTAATGCATTTCTGCAGATTTGTTGTTGTTGTTGTTTAGTCGTTTAGTCGTGTCCAACTCTTCATGACCCCATGGACCAGAGCACGCCAGGCACTCCTGTCTTCTACTGCCTCCCGCAGTTTGGTCAAACTCATGCTGGTAGATTCGAGAACACTGTCCAACCATCTCGTCCTCTGTCGTCCCCTTCTCCTTGTGCCCTCCATCTTTCCCAACATCAGGGTCTTATCCAGGGAGTCTTCTCTTCTCATGAGGTGGTCAAAGTCTTGGAGCCTCAGCTTCAGGATCTGTCCTTCCAGTGAGCACTCAGGGCTGATTTCCTTCAGAATGGATAGGTTTGATCTTCTTGCAGTCCATGGGACTCTCAAGAGTCTCCTCCAGCACCATAATTCAAAAGCATCAATTCTTTGGCGACCAGCCTTCTTTATGGTCCAGCTCTCACTTCTATACATCACTACTGGGAAAACCATGGCTTTATCTATACGGACCTTTTTCTGCAGATTACATTCACCCATATATGCATTTATCTGCACCCTTCACAGCATCAGATGCATTTTTGTACACATTAATGGCTGGAAAACTGTGTTGCAAAAATTTATAGAAGTGCACATTTTGAAAGGTCGTCGTGCTTCGGTTTGCACAGTGTTCCAAAAAGTATGAATTTGGGAAGTTTCACCTTTCAGTGCAAACTGAACAGAATTTCTCCTCCACCCCTACCTTTCCCTTCAAAATTATAGGAAGGGCTTCATATTCCAGCTTCATTTGGTGCAGGAATTTTACTTTCAGGATAAACAGGACTCCATTTTTGCACCTACACAGACACACACGCCACTTTTAATTGTTCTCCAAGACATGGACGGGAGGAAAAAGGAAAACCGGGCCATTTCAGGATCGAATCAGAAACCGGGACAGATTCTGTAATTCTGGGACTGTCCCTGGAAAATCAGGACACTTCGAGGGTATGGAGTCACAAATAAAGGCCAGATGACAGGTAACATTCCCTTTGCATCTAAGGTAGGGTTGCCATATTTCAAAAGTGAATATCCGGATTTCCCTGGACGTTTCACCTACTTCCGCCTGGACACTGTTTCCGACGGCCAAATTCTGGACCTATGGCGACCCTGATGAGGGCAGGGATTTTTTTAAGTGCAAAGCTGTGAGGGATGGAGCAACTGATAATTGATGAGATCAGATAAGGAACTAATACATGCTTTGGAGTTGCCAGTGGTGTATTTCCTCCCAATACAAACTACCTTGCAAACAGGGATATTTTCCAGTCTTTCCCCACATATATATAACTGATGCAATTTGCACTTTCTTTGTAAAAAAATGCATTATCCTACATAGTTTATAGGACAGCGTGACAACAGTTGACTAGTACTTTTACGAAGTATTTCACCTAAATCACAAACAGGGTCACATGCAGCAGCCACGCTTGACAACATGGGTTCTTAGTCTGCGTTTTTACAAGACTTTAACAGTGCATAAACTTCAGATTGCACACGTGTAGCCAGGCCCGTGCAGAGCTTGTCTGAGGTCCGGGGCAAAGTCTGGTTAAAATAATCTTGAACAAAAAGGTCCTTCTCCCCATGCCAGCTTAGCCCTCCTAGGCTCGGGGCAAGTGTTCTTGGCTGCCCCTGCCGCTCTCTGCACGGGCCTGGAGTAGCAATTTAAATTTAAACCCAGAGCATTTTGGGGCAGGATTCAACCACATACCAGCAAATGGAGGTTGCACGATTTAAGTTGATTTGGAGGTCTAACTGCTATGATGACCATGTGTCAAATTTTACACTGAAGAATTTGAAAGAAGAAGAAGAAGAGTTTGGACTTGATATCCCACCTTTCACTCCTCTTAAGGAGTCTCAAAGCGGCTAACATTCTCCTTTCCCTTCCTCCCCCACAACAAACACTCTGTGAGGTGAGTGAGGCTGAGAGACTTCAGAGAAGTGTGACTGGCCCAAGGTCACCCAGCAGCTGCATGTGGAGGAGCGGGGAAGCGAACCCGGTTCACCAGATTACGAGTCCTCCGCTCTTAACCACTACACCACGCTGGTTCCAACAAAGAACCATAAAAGAGGAGAATAGGGTCTTTAACATTGCCTGCTTAGCACCTGAACAGCAGACTGAGTTGACCAAACGTGGTCAGGCTTCCTGCCTATAGCAAGATGCAAGGTTTTAAAAATGCAATTAAATTGTAGTAACTGTTTCATATAATCTTCTTCTTTTTTGCTGCCACCCTACTCACTGGACTAATGATAGGACTGTACCACCTCAGACCACAGCTGGAAAATTCAATGTTTGAAGGCTCCTTCACATATTTTTAAAAAAGGCTTATTCCTGATATGGTACTTTGTACTTGCAGGTAGTCTTTTCTTAAACACACACACACACACACACACACACACACACACACATATGAGGGAACATGTCAGGATATGGCTATTTTTCTAGAAAAGGGGGTTCTGGAATTAACCATGAATGCCTCCCTTGTTCTCTTAGAATGGCAATGGTGTCCACCTGAGTGGGGCTGGAACTGAGGGCTGAAAAAAGAGCCCTGGTCCCACACTTGCGTTCACCCAACCATGGTTATGGCACACAGCCAATGCTGATCAAGTGTTTCAGATCTCAGATCCATAGGATTCAAAGCGGTGGCAGGAAATAAGAATGCCTGAGACATGCCTTGATGTTAGACAAGTCTAATCCCAGACTTACTCCTCAGCCAAATGCCCACTCATAGTTTCATCCCCTCAGCAGAAACGGTTTTTGGCAAGAGCATCTGTGCTCTGAATGTATGAGGCCAGAAAGAGCTGTGTCCCAATGGTACGTGATCAAAGGCTTGCTCTTTCCTCTATTTCATAGGATGTCACGCAAGGTCACAAAGGTCCCAGAATTCTTGGATTCTTTTTGTCTGTTCGCGTTTCAAACAACAACCCCAAGGATTATGCCAGTAAAAATAAATGTGACTATGAATTAAGAAAGCAGCTTTGTGATCATCCACTACTACAGAGCAGAGGCCAGGCTATGGTTAGTCCAATGTTATTTCCCTTTGGCGACTCTATCAAAAGTGTGGCCAAATTGCTAGGAGTCCAGATTTCACGCACAAAAGCCCTCTTTTGTGTTTGGCCATGTAATATAGAAATACACATATTTCTATGGAACTATGTGATGCTGTGCTTTGGGGCCAACACTATTACGGAATGAAATGCTTCCACACCCTGGGCTCCCTTTTTGAAGAAAAGAGTTATTCCAAGATGAAAAGAGCAGGCTATCTCTGGAATAAAGGATGTGGCCTGCAAGGACTCTCAGGGAGACAGCCCTCCCTTGCCTATGCTGGACTGAAAAGGTCCAAGTTTGATGTGTACCAAGCTGTACATCCAGCCCCCCTGCCCCTAGATCTGGTGTCACAGAACTGATCTTGGTTTTCATCACTTGGTGCTTTTAACTACCGTATTTTTCGCTCCATAAGACGCACTTTTTTCCTCCTAAAAAGTAAGGGGAAATGTGTGTGCGTCTTAAGGAGCGAATGGCGCTGCGCAGCTCTCCCTCTCTGCGCAGCGCCTCTTCAGCGAAGCGGGAGGAGAAATGGAAGGGGCTCCGTTTCTCCTCCCGCTTCGCTGGAGAGGTGCTGTGCAGAGAGGGAGAGCTGCGCAGCGCCTCTTCAGGGCTGAAGAGGCGCTGCGCAGAGAGGTCCACCTTAACCTCACTGGGCTGTTGTGAGGTTGTTGTGTGATAGCCCTTGTTTAGCCCCCTGAGCAACTTGACAAACAGACAGGAGAACATTATTCTTGTTTTCCCTCTTCAGTCAGTCTTAAATTCCATCACTTCCCAAACCATATTCCTCTGTCTCTCCAAACGGCCAGATGATCCCATTTTTTTTCTGGGGCTTTCTGTGAGAGAATGAAATCCAAGCACTAATGCCTATTAAAATGCTTCTACTGTTCACTTGCAAAATCAAGGTTTTGAAAAGAGGCTCTACAGAAATAAAAGATTCGGAATAATTTTTTTTCTTGTTTTCCTCCTCTAAAAACTATGTGCGTCTTATGGTCGGGCGCGTCTTATAGAGCGAAAAATACGGTATATCTGTCCGGCTCCTAGAAGAGGATTTTGTGCATGAACACCATTTATAGGGTTGGGTTGTTATTATTTAAAACACACACACACACACACACACACACACACACACCAATTTTTAAATAAAAGATAATATTTTTCTCGATACCTAAGAAGTGCCCCAAATATGCAGAATCCCTTCCTCTGTATATTGATGGATGGTCCTGTTTCACTGTCTTGCTCGCCCCCACATTGCCACCACGTTTGATATCTAACTGGAGAGCCCACAATGAACTATTCCACCTGTATCCTCCACAGTGTAGAATCATAGAATTGTAGCATTGGGAGGGGCCACGAGGGTCATCTAGTCCAACCCTCTGCAACGCAGGAATCTTTCATCCAACGTAGGGCTCAAACCTACGACTCTGGGAGGCTCATGCTTCACCGACTGAGCTGTCTAATTTGGCTAAATGTAGCTTGACAGCATTCCTGCTCTGGGGTCTAAATAGTGAAATCTGTCAATTTCAGTTTCTATTTTTTGCAGTATTAAATCTGATTCCCCACATTTGCACACCAGCTTGCTATGATGGTTTTTTCAAAGTCCTCATGAAAATTCTAATGTGAATTTCTCCCGAGTGTATGAATTTCTGTATGCAGTATTTTTTTCCTAACGTGCACATTTTTTTGCAAAGCAGCTATGATACATTTTGTATGTAGTTCTCACGAATATATTTACCCGAGGATATTTTATTTGGCACTGTAAAATTCTTCTTTTTTTGCCATTCATCTTTATTGGTTTCTTTTGACAAACATTCACAAAATCACGTTGTAACATCTCAGTTCTCCTGTAACTAAACATGTGATTCTAAAACATAATAAAGAAAATGAAATATATACTTATTCATTTGATTCATTTGTACTCCATTTGCACTTGACTTCCCTCCCCTTCTTACTTGGGTCCTCTATTTTACTTAGTTAAATGCCCCTTATAACACATCTATATATTTGATAACCTATTTTCCCACTATATTTTAATATTTTTTTCTTACAAGACTTATTCTAAACCAGTCAAAAAATTTACTTCTCCGTAATGATCTTTCAGATATTGTTTAAATATATTCCAATCATTTTTGAATTTTTGTTTTGATTGATTTCTTATCTGCCCTGTCAGATAAGACACTAAAATTCAGAGGCACGCACATTTTGAAGGATGGTGGTGTTTTGGTTCACATACTGTTTTGGAAACTGGAAGTTAGCCTTTCATGCAAACTGAGCTGAATTTGTCACCCATCTCTATTCCCAGATATTTCTTTTTTTTCTACATACCTGTGAGTTCCTTAGGGACGCGGGTGGCGCTGTGGGTTAAACCACAGAGCCTAGCACTTGCCGATCAGAAGGTCGGCAGTTCGAATCCCCGTGACGGGGTGAGCTCCCGTTGCTCGGTCCCAGCTCCTGCCAACCTAGCAATTCGAAAGCACGTCAAAGTGCAAGTACAGTGGTACCTCGGGTTAAGTATTTAATTCATTCCTGAGGTCCGTTCTTAACCTGAAACTGTTCTTAACCTGAAGCACCACTTTAGCTAATGGGGCCTCCTGCTGCCGCTGTGCCGCCGAAGCACGATTTCTGTTCTCATCCTGAAGCAAAGGTCTTAACCTGAAGCACTATTTCTGGATTAGTAGAGTCTGTAACCTGAAGCATATGTAACCTGAAGCGTATGTAACCCAGGGTAGTCAGATTCACCCCATGTTGCTATCCTCCTGGTTAGAATGGATTGGAACCATGAACTATATTATTAGAGGGAATAGTATCTTTTAAAACAAGACCTGGGCACTCGTCTGTGGCCCTTTGTTCTTTTCAATGTTTCCCTTCTAATGCTAAATTTAGCTCATGGACTTTCCCCTTATTTTCCCCTACTCTAGCTAATGCAAGCCATCATCAAGATAAAGTAAAGTCATGTTGTTTCTCACTTACATTGGCCAGTAAGAAGTGCCTCTTCGGTTTACAATTAGCAGCCGTGGCAATGAAATTCAGCGCTGCTCCAAGGGTTAAACCCGCCCGCTCCATGAACATTTTGCATAATTCCAGTGCCGTCCATAAGGATGCGAACAGAAAACAGCAGATGCTTAGGGAAGCAGAGATTTCCATGCCATCCCGGCTTGGTCAGTCGCATTCCTTTTCAGCTATTGTTCAAATTTTGCCGAAATTTTTTTGGAAGCGAAACTTAAGTCAGGTTTGGGGTGTGCATCTGTGAACAGACTTTGAAAGAATACATGAACCAGAATGTGATGTTCAAAGATGTCCCTCTTCTGTTTTCTGCACTTTTTATTCATGCAGCTTGCACATTATTCCCTACTCAGAATAATTCCATCTAGGAATTTTATAATTGCATCACTAGGGAAAACATACTGCATTACTGATACTATTGCTATAAAGTGGGGGCTTTATAACTTATGAAAAAGCTTGGTAGTCTTGATGAGCCATGGGGAATAAAACCCTGTACAACAACGCCATACAAAGCAAACAACATTCACACTACCTCTCTTTCAAATCAGAACCAGTGAAGGTGGTGAAGGTCCTGTGTGAGTGTCTGGAGGCGGTTGGAGGATGGCTAGCGGCTAACAGACTGAGGTTGAATCCTGACAAGACAGAAGTACTGTTTTTGGGGGACAGGAGGCAGGCTGGTGTGGAGGACTCCCTGGTCCTGAATGGGGTAACTGTGCCCCTGAAGGACCAGGTGCGCAGTCTGGGAGTCATTCTGGACTCACCGCTGTCCATGGAGGCGCAGGTCAGTTCTGTGTCCCGGGCAGCTGTTTACCAGCTCCATCTGGTACGCAGGCTGAGACCCTACCTGCCAACAGACTGTCTCACCAGTCTAGTTATCTCTCGCTTGGACTACTGCTCTAGTTATCTCTCGCTTGGACTACTGCAATGCACTCTATGTGGGGCTACCTTTGAAGGTGACCCGGAAACTACAACTAATCCAGAATGCGGCAGCTAGACTGGTGACTGGGAGCGGCCGCCGAGACCATATAACACCGGTCTTGAAAGACCTACACTTGCTCCCAGTACGTTTCCGAGCACAAGTGGAAAGTGTTGGTGCTGACCTTTAAAGCCCTAAACAGCCTCGGTCCAGTATACCTGAAGGAGCGTCTCCACCTCCATCGTTCTGCCCGGACACTGAGGTCCAGCGCTGAGGGCCTTCTGACGGTTCCCTCGCTGCGAGAAGCCAAGTTACAGGGAACCAGGCAGAGGGCCTTCTTGGTAGTGGCACCCGCCCTGTGGAACACCCTCCCATCAGATGTCAAAGAGAAAAATAATCAACAAACTTTTAGAAGACATCTGAAGGCAGCCCTGTTTAGGGAAGCTTTTAATGTTTAATAGGTTATTGTATTTTAGTGTTTTGTTGGAAGTTGCCCAGAGTGGCTGGGGAAACCCAGCCAGATGGGCGGGGTATAAATAATAAATTATTATTATCATCATCATCATCATCTGTCCACATGACTTAAACATTATTTTCCCCTCCAGGCAATTCAGACTTATGATGATGTCCTGTGAAAGTTCTACGCCAGTCAACCTCATCTGCTTGCAATACATTTTCTTGGAAAAGTCAGATTGAAGCAGCCTTTGAGGATGGGGAGAAGCAGGCTTTTCATAGCTTTCATTCTGCAAAGCAAGCAGAAACAGACAGGGAAATGAGCGCAGATAAGGAGACTAGTGAGAAGATATTGAGAAATATGTTCACACACCATAAATGACCTCCCAGAGAAACCTTTGGCATGATCTCTCCAGCCCAACAGGTAAAGTCATTTCCTCTGGATGGCCACTGTTCGATGCAGAATCAGATATGTGTATGCTCACTGAAATCAATGGGATTAAGGGAATCTAAATGCATTGGCCAGTAGCCCAAATGCTAATAATAAATAATAATAATAATAATTGTTCCCTGTGGGTTGCATTGCCCCTAAGTTTATAAACAGTCCTTTGTTAGGAATGCAGTAAATTACACCTGGAAATCTTAACTGTTAATACATGTCGTGTTTTATTTTAGTAAACACATATCTGTATCCATTATGACATATGTGTTTCATTTTAGTAAATAAAAGATACATCAATGTTTCTACTAGAAGAACATCTGAAATCAGGATTCAATAGTGTACTACACTGTGTAGAAGAAACATTCGTTCTTCATTTCAGAATGTACTCAAAACACATTCCAGCAACTATCCATTTGCTCAGTCACTGGTGACTATTTCATGAATTGATTTTCTTCTTAATAGGTTTTCTGTTTCCTGTATTATAACAAATGTTTATTTGTCCTTGCTTCAGCTTAAATTACTTACAAAGTGACTATAATAAATGATGATGCCTTTTAACTCGTTATTAATGGGCTGGAACAAGAAATGTCCAGCATTTTGTGAAACATAAAGAAGTCAAACCACAAAGAAACTGTGGTTGCAATGTTGGCAAAACCCAACATGTGAATGCAAGGTTGCCCAGAGAATTCTACTGAATTTGAAAGGTGGGAGCAATAATAGGATTAGTTTAAAGGATGCTGTAGAACCTTACATTTGTCCCTATTAAAATTCACTTTGTTAGCTTGGGCCCAGTTCTCCAGTCTGTGAAGGTCATCTTGAATCCCAATTCTGTCTTCAGCGTCACTGGCTACCCCTCCCAGTCTGGCGTCATCTGCAGATTTGATGAGTATCCCCTCATTTCTTTCGTCCAAGTTGTTTATATAGATGTTGAACAGGCCTACCCTACCAATGACCTCCACCCACTTTCCAACTTTGCAAATACAGAGCCTATGCAAGTACAAGCTAGATACAACCTGTAGACTCTGTATTGGCAATCAGGAACCCTGTAAAAAAAGTAAGGTTGCTGATCATGCAGAGGCTACGTGCGTAGAAGTTGGGTTGTGGGTCTGGCACAGATTTGTCTTCCAAGACTAGTCTGTCAGAGACACAACCCAACTCTCACACACAACCGCTGGGTGGAAACGTAAAGATTTACAAGGAAAGTAAAGAGAAAGGAGCTAAAAACCCTCATCAATAGTAAAATAAACTTGTCTTCTTGATGGTTTTATAATGCAAACATATTCTAATCTAAACTCGAACCAAAATTGCAGCCTTCGAGTGTTTATTACATTCCATCAGGTTATAAAATGAACTAAAATCCCCGCAAGACAATGGGATGGGCCTGTTTTGTTACTACCGTTGTCTGGAAATTTCCATGGCGAGAGAGCAGACACTGGAATGTCAAGGCTTCATCATATGGCTGCAAAAGGCTCTTCTATTACTGTGTCCCACCCACATATGCCCCTCATATTTCTAAGGAACTGGGCCAGATTTGCAGGTCAAACCGAGGGCAGAAGATGAATAGCAGTGTAGACAGGAACACAGCAATTATTAACCCTGAATCTAGGTGTGTGGTTGGGCAGCTTTGGCACACATTGCAGGGGCATGGAAGCTCTCCACAGCATTTGAAGTTGAGAGTAAATCGCTGGTGGAGAAGACAAGCAGGCCCATGGTTCTCCTCACATGTTTGCCACTAAGCCAAGGTGCGGTAATGCAGGAGTGAAGAACCTCTGGCCCAACAACAACAACAGCAGCAGCAACAATTTGGCCTGCCCTGCTTCTTCTTCTTTTTGGTGATCACTCATAGCCGAGTAAGGTTGTCTTCCATGAACACGGTCTTAACAGTGAGTTGGTAAATGATTGTGGAGGCCAATTCTGGCTCCACACGTCCTTCCAAAGTGGGGACATAGGTTTCTGGGTAGGAGTTGATCATGGTGAGGGTTTTCCAAGTGTGCCTTTCTCTTAGCACGTTTCTCCCTTTCGTCCTGAGTTTGAGTGTCTCATAAGCCCATGACACCTTTGGTAAAGGCTGTTCTCCAACTGGAGCGCTTGCAGGCCAGTGTTTCCCAGTTGTCAGTGTTTATACTACATTTTTAAAGATTTGCCTTGAGAGAGTCTTTAAACCTCTTTTGTTGACCGCCAGCATGACACTTTCCATTTTTAAGTTCGGAATAGCGTATTGCTTAGGAAGACAATAGGCATTCGCACAACATGACCAGTCCAACAAAGTTGATGTTGAAGAATCATTGCTTTGACATCATTGCCTGCCCTGCTAACCTGCTGCCTTAATGTGCATTAGCAAGACATAGTCTCCAATTGCCACAAAAATGCCAGGACCTTCACAAAAACCCTTCAGCCACCACTGCTTGTCTCTTTGTCATGCAATGTCGCGGATTCCCAATTGCAAGCTTCTTTAAAGGTAAAGGACCCCTGACCATTAGATCTAGTCGTGACCGACTCTGGGGTTGCGGCGCTCATCTCACTTTATTGGCCAAGGAAGCCGGCGTACAGCTTCCAGGTCATGTGGCCAGCATGACTAAGCCACTTTTGGCAAACCAGAGCAGTGCACGGAAACGCTGTTTACCTTCCCGCCGGAGTGGTACCTATTTATCTACTTGCACTTTGACGTGCTTTTGAACTGCTAGGTTGGCAGGAGCAGGGACCAAGCAACGGGAGCTCACCCCGTCGCGGGGATTCAAACCACCGACCTTCTGACTGGCAAGTCCTAGGCTCTGTGGTTTAACCCATGCGCCACCCGCGTCCCATCCTTAAAGGGGCTATGGGTAAAATTGCAGCTAGCTTGCAAGAGTCTGTAAAAGTGAGGGGAAACGTTCCTGCATGATATAGGAAAAGCGTTATCCTCTGCCTGCTTTACGTGCCCAGAAGCAACATGATCGGACATGGGGAGGGAGAGTCCATACTTGATGGCATTGAAGCCTGTAAGGGACAAAAAAGGAAAAGAAAAGAAAAGAAAAGAAAAGAAAAGAAAAGAAAAGAAAAGAAAAGGCAGTTCTGGCCAACTTTATGGGTGGAGGGGGCAAAATGCTTCCTGTGACAGTACCCCTGAGAGAAGTGAACCCAAAAAGTTGTGTTTGAACAGTACAACTTGTACCACATTGAAAAGCAGGGGCTGCATCTGCTGTAGCTTGACCAGAAGTGGTTTTAGGATAACATGACTGGTTTGGCCACACTGGGTGCTGTGCTACTGGGGGGGGGGGCACAACAATGCTGAGGAATGGGACATGAGAGGCAGGTGGGCACCAAATTTTAGTGCCATACAGGGCACCACTGAAACCTGAGAGCCCAAAGTCTGCAACTGGCTTTTTACAAGATACAAAAATACGTGATGGGAATTTAGAATTTAGCATATGTGCACAAAGAATGGCACTTGTTTCTCTGAATAACTCCATCTCTGCCTTTGCCTTCTGTTTTTATCTATTACCCTGGCACCGAAAAGCTGCATTTATTACATGTGTAATGAATATGCAAGGAAGTAACACATCAAAAGAGTGGTTTTCTGAAGACTATCCAATTGCCCTTGCGAAGAAACAGCCATTTGTTTCACACTTGGAAACCCAACATTCTTATCTGATCTGCTACACTGGCTACTGCAAAAGGTAATAAATTACAAGGGGAACCTATGAATCACTTGGTTCACTGGGGTTCAGGGGTATGTTTCTGCCACGCTTAAATACACAAATTGGCAGCCTTTTGCCTCTGCATATTTGTTGGTGGTAGGAATGGAGGAGCAATTTGATTTAATTTGTGTTTAAAGGCACATTCTGAAAAAAATGAAAAGATGTGTACTGCCATCTTTCAAAATTCTCACTTATCCAGCCAAGTAAGGAAATGCACACACCAAGGTAAAGTGTGCATATAAATGCATATATTAGCGACAATCTCACACAAGCATGCCTTATTTTAGGGGAAAATGTGCACGCAAGTCAAAACTGTATACAGTGGTACCTCGGGTTAAATACTTAATTCGTTCCGGAGGTCCGTTCTTAACCTGAAACTGTACTTAACCTGAAGCAGCACTTTAGCTAATGGGGCCTCCTGCTGCTGCCGTGCCGCCAGAGCACAATTTCTGTTCTCATCCTGAAGCAAAGTTCTTAACCTGAAGCACTATTTCTGGGTTAGCGGAGTCCGTAACCTGAAGCGTATGTAACCCGAGGTACCACTGTACAAGGAATTCACACTAAAATGCTGATACATTTTAATTGTTGCAGAACTGAGAGAGAACTGAGTTTATGATTGGAAAAAAATGAGAAACACAGAGAACCGAAACCGACACATTCATTCATTCCCGGGAGATGGAAAATAAAATGTAAACAATTTAGGAGGATCTTGCCCAAGTGGCGTGGAAAGAAATCCACAAAAAGAAAAGTTTGGAAACTTTTACTTTTGGGCCCTGGACAGGCCAGTCAAGGTTCATTTACTAATTTGGCCATAGTTATAAGAGTTGGCATAACAGAAACATTACACGTTGCCCACCAGGCAGGTTTGAATTGCCCTAAACTGAGAATCCCTTAAGCCTATATTACCTTCTTCATAGAATCAAAGATTTGTAGAATTGGAAGGGACCATGGCTTGGTCAATGGTTTTCAGTGGTGTTAGTGGGATCGCTGAGTGAATCCCATCTACCCCAAACCCCTTTCCCCCTTTTCTCACCCTCTCTGTGGGATTTCTTCTTTATTTTATTTTGTATATGTGCAAAAGTCACTACACGGAAAATGGTTCAAAATCAGATAGAATCTCTTAATATAACTTTAAATAAACATAATTTCAGAACATAGGATTGCTGTCCAACTAAGTTAGTTGAACTCAGATCTTATTTTAATCATGGGGCAAGTTAGCAATGTAAGTCCAAGGGTACGTTTTATCATACATGGTGGACTTGTAAAAGAATATTGAGAATTGATATATAATGAATTGGAAAAAATGTTTTAAAGTACCTTTCCAAAAAAAATCCAGAGTCTTTTTTGTAGGGGATAATTCAGAGGGAAATTACCAGGTGTCAAAAAAGACCATTTATATATATGCTACTACTGTGGCCCGTTTTCCAAAAATGGAAAACAAGCAAGGTCCCAACCAAAGAAGAATGGCAACTTAAACTGATGGAATACATGCAGCTTGCAGATTTAACATATAGAATAAGAGAACAAGAAGAGTGTAGGTTTAAAGAAGAAAATGTTTACTGAATATATGTGTGAAAATTGTGTTTATTTAAAAAAGCTGGTAGCATTAAGGTAAATTCAGCAGTATAAATCAGTTTTGATAGATGTAACAATGGATTACTGAATGGTTTAGTTCATGTAAAATATGCAGGGGTGTATGGTATGCAAAATGAACCATGGAAAGAGAAGAAGGGAAGCCATTGATTTAAGGTTGTTTAAATGAATATTTTGAAATGTAAATTAGAAAATGTAATAAAAATTATATATATAAATAAAAAAGCAATGTAAGTCCAATTTCTTTCACTGGGAACTAACTGCAATTAATTTAGTCTGGATCTAGTATCATCACTTAGCATTTGCAGTAATGTGACTTTAAGAAGGAAGACGCCATTGTACTTTGTGTTGGAGAAATGAATTAGGGTTGGCCTTGAACAAAGTATTGCTCAGAGCAGACCCGCTGAAATTAAAGGACACGGCAAAGTTTAGTTTACTCCTTTCACTAGATCTACTCTCTGTATAAATTTTAGTTGAAAACCACCCTATGTTACTTTCCCAAAGAGTTGACAACTACACTAAAAACAAAAAACCATGCCAAAAATTTGAACAGCTGCAGTTCCCACTGCTACACTACATTGGTTCACACAAATGGTGGGTGAATTACCAGTCAATTGGTGAGTGGGGGGGGGGGGGAATTGGGTGTTAAAGGAAGTGTTATTTCACGCACAGGTGCGCAAATTGGCAGCAGGAACTTGTTCTCCGTTGCAATTAGATCGTGTCCCTGAATGGTAGTTATTGATGATCTTTGCTAGGTGCCAGAAGTATTCCAGGTAAAGTTGAATGTTCTCCGCTCTATGAATGTTTTTGCACCTGCTGGCTATTTGGTTTTTTTTTTAAAGCTGGCACACTGATAGGCCAATTCTATCTGTTGGGATCACGGTGCCTGAACCCAAAGCGCTTGTTGCTTCCTCTCTTACATAACGTACCCTTCAACCCAAAGATTTCCAGGAGAGTGCACAGGATTACACTCAAACACCACAGAGCAAACTTTCCATAAAACCATAAAACCAAGAAATGAAAGTTAAAAGAGCAGCAAGAGCCAAGTCATGACTCCTGTCATTTCCAAATGCCCATAAGGAAAAAAAATGGCTTAATTCCAGCTAAACTCTACTCAAAGTAGACCTGCTAAAAAATAATGGACCTAAGTTAGTCTTAAGGAAGTCAGCCCTGAGTGCTCACTGGAAGGACAGATCGTGAAGCTGAGGCTCCAATACTTTGGCCACCTCATGAGAAGAGAAGACTCCCTGGAAAAGACTCTGATGTTGGGAAAGATGGAGGGCACAAGGAGAAGGGGACAACAGAGGACGAGATGGTTGGACAGTGTTCTCGAAGCTACAAACATGAGTTTGACCAAACTACGGGAGGCAGTGGAAGACAGGAGTGCCTGGCGTGCTCTGGTCCATGGGGTCACGAAGAGTCGGACACGACTAAACGACTAAACAACAACAACAAAGTTTGTCATGTCCATTAATTTTAATGCCTTTAGCCTGAGCATGACTAATACTGAATACAACCAAATGGGATTCAGTGCTGTGCCAGGGGGGTTCTGTTGGTGCAATTGGACTTCCTTTCCTCCACCCTGTGCCCCCCTCAATCTTCTCCAGATGATTCCCCAACCCTCCAGAGCTGTTTCTGAGTGCGTGCAGGAGGCTGGAGGGGACAGGAAAAGAAGTTCCATTGCACACCAGCTGAGCGTTGGAGACGGCCCCATTTCTTAACTTGATGTTGAAAAGCTGGTAACAACGGAGACAACTGCATCTCCGATGAGAGAGAATTCAACATCCAGGTGCCACCACAGAGAAGGCCCTGCTCCACATTGTCATACAATGAACCATGGCTGACCTTGGGCCAATCACTATCTTGTAGCCTAAACTAACTCACAGTGTTGTGATGATAAAATGGCACCAGCTCCTTGGAGCAAAGGTGGAATAGAAATCTAATAAAAATCAATACATTTGTCCCAGGCAGATGCTGAAATTTTGTAATCTGATTTAACTAACTGTGGACTAGGAAACAAGATTCAGCAATCCATAAACTGGCATCTTTAGTAAAATAATCCCTTTATCCTTACAGGAAGTGAGGGCCTCTTCTTTCACAACATTTATGGTTGTCCCTATTAGTGGCCTTCTGCTCCCTTGTTGTTCTAACGCAATTTAGGCTGGGATATACCATTACCGCCATTCTTAAGCAGAATCTGTAACCTATGCAAACCAATCCTGCAATGTTAGGCAATCACCAAGAAAACGTGGAAGCAATCAGCATGAGAGGGTTCCTTATCATCCTTATTGATCACGGGCTCAAAGGTCAAGGCCACAATGAAGTCTTCCTACCCTGTAAAAGTTAATGGAAGTTAGCTATTAAAGTTGTATGTGATTGTGCTTTCCACAGCTATATAAAAGGAGGCATTTTAAATGGACAGTCACCTTTTCTGACTCGTCTCTGCCTTCCTCCTATCTGCATGCTTCCACCCAGCTTCACTGAAGAATCCCTCAGGTAAGATACAGACAGAAATCTACTTTACACATATAGAGGCTATGTAAACTTTAGCAGATTGGCAAGTGGCGCATCTAATGTGTTTAAATAATCAGAAGCCTGGGTAAACTGATGCACTGATTTTTTTAGATTTGCACGGGCACCAACCCCCAAACCACACACAATTAGCTCTGTGTGGCTATTGGGTTTAGAGTGCTGCTGGTTTGATTGTGTTGTTGTTTCGATTTGGGGCTTGCATTTCCCAAAGCAGAGCTGTGCCAGCCTTTGAGGCAAACTCAGAATGTGCATAGGATGCCCACAGTTCAGGGACATGGGCCTCAAAGATGTCAATGGAGAAAGCACTACTGCATGTCTTGGAAGAGGTTCACAAAGGTAGCTTGGCCAGTCTTTAGCTGGGTGATATCTATAGATCCCTGTATGCCCTGGGAAATCATCTAAAACTTTCTAATCCCAATCGACTGCCGCAGCAGAATCAGGGCAGCTGTGGTGGAAGTGCACATATGTTGAGGTGGCGGCCACGGGGAGCAGTGTGCTCCTCAGGCCCAGATCGGCCGCCTGAGGTGACCACTTCCCATTGCCTCATGGGTGGGCCAGCCCAGTCAGGTGTTGCTGTTCAACATACTACAAATCAGAAAGGGCAGCAAAACTTTTAGCTGGACTGGGGGAGGAGAGAAAGAGAGGAGGAAAAGGCCCTTGGACCAGCCCTGTCTCAAACAGAGCCCTGTGGAACAGGCTCATTGCTTCTTTAACTTAAGGGGATTTTCAGAAGTAAAGATGTTCTGATCAAAGCAGCGGGAGGACAGGGACCCATTAATCCCCACATGTGGTGCCACAGTAGGATGAGGGAGGACAAGTCATCACACTCTCACCCACACATCCATTGCTGAACCCCTGTGGTTGTGTGAAGGACATATGCATACTAATTGTAATTCAATCATAAACTGGAAATTGAAAGAAGGACGTAAGCCTAAGCATGCTTACTTTTGAGAGTTAATTCCATCAGACTCAGTAGGACTTACTTTAGGGAAAATATGTGCAGGACGGGAACATACTAATAAACAGAATAACTGAAAAGAAGTGAGGGAACGGTGCTTTAAAATAATTAACAAACTACAAGGAGCTTTTGTGGTTCTCTTCCCTTTTCAAAGTTGAAACTGGAGCTGAGCAAACAGATACATTGAGCAAAAGTGTTGTGTAAGGACACAGCACTAAATAGTTTCTGGTTACAACATTTTTTTGTTGGGGGGGGGGACAAGGATGCAAGCAGAAAAGAGTAAAGATGTTTAAAGAACTTAGAATTTGTGGGTGAAAATCTAAGGAACACGTTTCCAAGGCCTAAGTTAAACCAGGATAAGAACAGGGAACAAATGTTCAATGTTTTCAGTGCCTTTGTATCAGGTGTAGTAACAATTATTAAACAACAAAACAACAACACCAGAACTGGCTTATGAATATAAAGGACAATTATACTGGAATAAATATATAACTTCATAAACCTACTAGACAATGAACTAACTAAAGTGCAATGTGCATAACCAAGCCTGGAGATACTCATAAACACTCTTCATAAACAATGAACCACTCTTGTTGTTACATATATTGGTTATGTATGCAGTAAGTATGTCATAACATGGCTGGAACAAAGTAGTTGTTCACTGGAAGCACAAAGCCATGAACGCAGGTGCGCTTGCCAGAAAGCGTTCTTCAAGTAGTCATTAGCAGGAAGCGCAATGCCAAATGATCAGTTGAAGCCAAATTGATGAGACCTGTTCTCCAGGTATTATCCAGGTTTTGCAGCAAGTTTCATCAGTCAATAATGCTAAATAATACAGGATGGCATTCCAGTTACAATAAATGAACGACCACAAACTACATGCAATACCCATCCCATGTTGTGTCTTACCTAATCACTCAACACGGTTCGCTCAAGACAAAATGCTCACAGACACAGCAATTGTAATACAGTGGTGCCTCGCAAGACGAAATTAATCCGTTCCGCGAGTCTCTTCATCTTGCGGTTTTTTCGTCTTGCGAAGCACGGCTATTAGCAGCTTAGCGGCTATTAACGGCTTAGCGGCTTAGCGGCTATTAACGGCTTAGCGGCTTTAAGAAAAAGGAAACAAACTCGCAAGAACTCGCAAGACATTTCGTCTTGCGAAGCAAGCCCATAGGGAAATTGGTCTTGCGGAACGACTCAAAAAACGCAAAACCCTTTCGTCTAGCGAGTTTTTCGTCTTGCGAGGCATTCGTCTTGCGGGGCACCACTGTACCAAACATTTAAATACATTACAGGTGCATAGAATCAATCATCACATTCATACATGGTTAAAGGTACAGTAACACTTCTCTGTTATTGCTAAACCAACAAAGGCACAAAAATTGATTATATATAACAACCAAGGTCAAATTCGGTATTCAAACCTTTTGGAAACAAGGTTCCTAGTTGAAATATTAATTTGTACTCTTTTTGTAGCCAGGCTCTTCGTACATCAACAGATCTAAAAGGTAGTTTTTTAAAGGTCCACAGAAAGAAAAAAAAACTCAGGTCATTTTCAGTATGAGCCTCTTGCTGGAAATGATGGACTAGACAAGCATTGTGTATTTTGGACCTATGTTCAGAAATTCTAGTCCTGATTGCACGGGTAGTACTACCTACATATAGAAGCCCACAAGCACAACGGATACCGTATACACAGTTTTTGTAGAACAATTTGTAAACGGTTGCAAAACAATCTTTCGCCCATTTATTGTGTTGCTAAATGATTTCACGGGCAACACAAATCTGCAACATGTGCAATGACCGCATCTATAATGCCCTTTCAGTGTTGTATGTGGGTCATCATTATGGTATTCAAGTAGATCAGGGTGGGAAAGAACGTCCCTAAACAATCTAGTATGCCTTTTGCCTAAAATAGGCACATTTTCACAGCCTGGAATATGGGAAATTGTCCTTTATATTCATAAGCCAGTTCTGTTGTTGTTCTTTTGTTGTTCAATGCCTTTGGGTCATTCCATCTCTCACGCCAAGGGTTCTTGATATTGCGAGATGTTGGGACATGAATAAGGAGTCTTGAGTAGCTGACAGTGTGCAGAAAAGTCTCCGCTCTGCCCATGAGGATCATGAAAAATCCCACACATTTAGAAAGAGTTGCAATGGGATGTGATCCGTCGTCTTGAAAAGTTATTTGTTTTGAACGTTGCCCAGACACACCTCTCGCTCAAAACCCCTAGGGTTTATCCCCAAAGCTCTATCAGTTAATAGAAAGTCAAGAGAAAGACTTTAGTTTAGATCGTATTTTGGGTTCCAAATATTTGCCCCATGTTTGTATTTTTTACTTTCCATCTTGAGGACAAGTCTGAACGCACAAAGCTCCCTTATACCAAGTCTCAGAATGAGAACAGCTAATGCTCAGTGTTAGAACAGGTAGGTAGCCGTGTTGGTCTGATGCAGTAGAAATATATATATATATATAAATAAAAAAATTGTCCAGTAGCACCTTAGAACCAACTAAGTTTGTTTTCGGTATGAGCTTTCGTGTGCATGCACAGCCTGGCAGCTGCTCTCCAAGGTCTCAAGATATTTTCCAGCCCAGTGACCCCAAATCCTTAAAACTAAACTAGGTGCCTTCTGTATGCAAACAGGATGCTTTTGCTGAGGAGTAGTCCCTCTCCATACCTAATCGTTCAACAAGTATGCTTTTTAAGCCAAACCATCTCATTCCTGGAGAAGTTAAAGTAGAAAGTATCAGAAAAAGAGACCTAGGATTTATCCTATATAGGCCCTTCATATCAGTTTGGAGAAGGATGCTCTAAAACATCTAACATCATAGAAATAACTTTTTGAAAATCTTTTGATGTTTCCAAAATGTTTTAGTGTAAGTGCCGCGTCCTTGGTCCTTTATTTTGGAGTAGTCCTGTTGAAGTGACTGTCACGGCTGATGTATGCCCCACGGAGGACCTTAAGGTCCATAAATAGCCACACCCTAGATGTCCCAGGCCCTAAGTTAGATTAGCCTCAGCCAGAGCCAGGGCCTTCTCAACACTGGCTCCGGCCTGGTGGAACGCTCTGTCTCATGAGACCAGGGCTCTGCAGGATCTGATTTCTTTCCGCAGGGCTTGTAAGACAGAGTTGTTCCGCCTGGCCTTTGGCTTGGAATCAATTTGATTCCCTCCCCCTCTTTCTTTTTTCCTTTTTCCTCCTGTGAAGAGGCTGCATTTTAATGTTTTAATGTTGTATTTTAATCTTGCTTTTTTAAGTTGTATTTTAATCAACTTGTTTTTATTATTGGTTGTTAGATGCCCTGAGCCCGGTCTTGGCTGGGGAGGGTGGGGTATAAATAAAAATTATTATTATTATTATTATTATTATTAATAATAATAATTGCAAGATGCCCTGCACAATAAGATGGGTCCAGTGCTTTTTTCTGGGGGTACGCATACCCCTAAACATTTTGTGAATCTAAGTTTGGCCTCATTGAGGGACAGTATTTCAATATGAGTAGGAAAATGAGAGAGTACCCCTAAACATTTTTTTAAAGAAAAAAAAGCACTGGAGGGTCCCTTCTCTTCATTGGGCATTAATGAATTAGGATAATTTCCTTCTTTCTGCTAATAGTCTCACCAAAGGATGGAATTGCAGGACTGCCACTTAAGTAATCATGAAACGGTATTTATTTTTGTTGTTGTTTAGTCGTTTAGTCATGTCCGACTCTTTGTGACCCCATGGACCAGAGCACTTCAGGTACTCCTGTCTTCCACTGCCTCCCACAGTTTGGTCAAACTCATGCTGGTAGCTTCGAGAACACTATCCAACCATCTCGTCCTCTGTCGTCCCCTTCTCCTTGTTATAACATCCCTTAAATGTTAGTGTTCCATTTCCCCACCATATAAAAGAGCCAGTGTTGTGTAAAATGGTCAAGAAGATGGCTTCTACATGGGCTGTGGAGGAAAGTGAGGGGCAGATGGGGCTCATCCACCTGGGAAGGGAGCCCATCTAGGAGAAGGAAAACTTCTTAAGACATCTAAATACATCTAAAAGCTAGAAGCAACACAAATATTTAGAATGATCACTTTAAAACAGAAGCAATTGAGAAGAACTAATAACTATTGTAAAGCCAGAGTATTAAGGACAGGCCATAATAATAAATTACTGGAACAAGTCAAAATCCCCCCAATTATAACTAATAGGTTTCTTCCTCATGTTTGGGAATTCTCAGTTTACAGAGAATGAACCTTTGGTTGTTGCTTACTGTAAATCTCAATATGACTCCAAACTCACCCACAAACCAAGTTTCAGGTTCCAAAATTTGCTGAAGTGTAAAAACAATGAAAGCCAATAGTGTTCCCTTTTCTCATGATTATTACAGGAAACATTAAAGAAACACACACACACATCCTGGCCATTTCAAATTCCAAACTTTTGGCTCCTTTATAAGCAGCCTGCCTCCTTTATTTTTGAGCTTTCCTTTTAGGGGCAAGGGGATGCCCCAGAGATCCACCACTTTGCAGTGTGAAGAGGAAGGAGGAAGCAGGCCATTGAGAAAAATATAACGCCTCAATACTGTTCCGTTTGATCTTCAAAGATGGTAATGCTTAATTTAGAGTTCACTCATCTGTGGGCTTCGTAATACTAAGCTATTTTAAAAGCACACTCTGTTACTGGTATTTGTTTTCAGGGCTTTACAGGATTAACGCCAAGGAGGACTCCAAAAGCTCGTAGGGGAGTGTTTTCTGGAGACATGGTGGAACCCGTTGGGAACCAGTATGTTGTGGCTCGGCCACTGTACTCAGACCTGGCATTTGATGAAGAACATCAGAAAGTGCCCAGATACCATAAAAACTTTGTGGACCATCTCAGAGTATGCTTTAGGTAAGAGACGTTCTTTTGTAGACATGGATAAAAAAATAAAATGGTGCCATGGGGTAATTCTTCAGGTTTTCTTGGTAAGATTTTCAGCTGGTTTCCGAAAAGATTTCCAATCATTTGTTCCCCACTGGGTCCTGCATATAGCATTCTGGCATGTTAAAGGAGAAAACAAGAAAGAACCGCCAGCTTGAAGGACTCATCTTAATTCTCTGAGTAGTTCAATGCACAAGGGACGCGGGTGGAGCTGTGGGTTAAACCACAGAGCCTAGGACTTGCCGATCAGAAGGTCGACGGTTTGAATCCCCACGAGGGGGTGAGCTCCCGTTGCTCAGTCCCTGCTCCTGCCAACATAGCAGTTTGAAAGCACATCAAAGTGCAAGTAGATAAATAGGTACCGCTCCGGTGGGAAGGTAAACGGTGTTTCCGTGCGCTGCTCTGGTTCGCCAGAAGCGGCTTAGTCATGCTGGCCACATGACCCGGAAGCTGTACACCGGCTCCCTCGGCCAATAAAGCGAGATGAGCGCCACAACCCCAGAGTCGGCCACGACTGGATCTAATGGTCAGGGGTCCCTTTACCTTTACCTAGTTCAATGCACATAACCAAACTGCTACTCAAATCAATCCCATTCGCATAATGCTCTGTGACCCATCCAAACAAGGAGGCAAGACCAATCCTGAAGAGTGCGGGAGACAATACAGTGGTACCTCTGGTTAAGAACTTAATTTGTTCTGGAGATGCATTCTTAACCTGAAACTGTTCTTAACCTGAGGTACCACTTTAGCTAATGGGGCCTCCTGCCGCCGCTGCCACTGCGCGATTTCTATTCTCATCCTGAAGCAAAGTTCTTAACCCGAGGTACTATTTCTGGGTTAGCGGAGTCTGTAACCTGAAGCGTCTGTAACCTGAAGCATCTATAATCCAAGGTACCACTATATAATATTATTCCTACACGTCAAGGCTGGCCCAGGACCTTTTGCCACCTGAGATGAAAGACAAGAGATTTCCACTACATTTCCTTGTTCAGAAGCTGTCTGGGCTGGCGGCTGAATCTTTGGCTGTGTACATGTTGCCAGTTACTCTGGCTGCACTGCCGGTGCATGTACACACGGTGTTGCCCAGAGCTAACCTGTAGTTTCTTAAATGCTGCTGTGTTGCTTGATGCTTTTTCTCTCAAACCGGCATCGGTCTGAAAGGAACCCTCAAGCCACATTCATTTCACAGCTAAGCAGAGGTGTGTACGTTTGATTTAGCCGTTGCCCATGGGCAGATGGCAACGCAGAAGGAGCCGTCAGAAAATCAAGATCAAAAAACCAAGATCAAGCGAGCTATTGGCCCCTTCTGCGCTATCAGAAGTTTCTGTCCTCCCTGAGCATTCCTTATCGTAAACCACTCTGGAAATATTTGAACCAGAGAACAACATAGGAGGGTTTTAAGAGATCAACAAACAAGTAGGCCCGGACCTAATGCACTCCAAATGCACTGGTATCGTGTTAAGAATGTGTTGCCAAATAATACCACAATAAAACACCAGTCTATGGGGCCATAACAATGCAATTCTAACCATAGTATGTAAGACATCCTGAGTTCAATGAGGCTTACTCCCTCCCAGGTAAGTGGGTTTGGGCTTGCAGACCCTCCAAGTGTCCCTGTTTTCCAGGGACAGTCCCAGATTTACAGAAGCTATCCCGGTTTCTGATTTGATCCTGAAATGTCCCGCTTTTCTTTAGGACTTTTGTATTTTCATCAGAGAAATGTTTGAGGGTAGGAAGTTATGTGACCCCGGAGCCAAGGGGATAAGTAACTATACAACCTTTTGAAGACATCTGAAGGCAGCCCTGTATAGTTAATGTTTAATGTTTTATCATGTTTTTAAATATGTTGGAAGCCATCCAGAGTGTCTGGGGCAACCCAGTCAGATGGGCAGGGTATAAATAATAAATGTTGTTGTTGTTGAATTAGACGTTCCTATTTTCATCAGAAAAATGATGAAGGGCATAATTTACTGTCTTCAAAACAAAGTTTGGGTATTTGCAGGTTCTTTGCTTCTGCTTAGAGTTTCCTGATGAAAAAGGTATCGTCGTCTTGGTAGCAAACATTTTTTCCATTATATACATTCTCATCCTTTTATTAGACCCAGCTGGGGACATCAGTAGTTTAACTTTTGCATGATTCAATCATTCTCTTTTCAGTTGTACTCCACAAAAAGCAAAGAAAGTAGCTTTTAGTTTGTTTCCTGTCATCTCCTGGCTACCTGCCTACCGCTTCAAAGACTGGATTCTCAGCGACATTGTTTCAGGAATTAGCACGGGGCTCGTAGCTGTTCTACAAGGTAAATATTTTCAGTTCTTTCATAAATGGCGCATCATTTATTTTCATATTAGCGGTTCCTCTATATCATTGGTTGGGAATCCATGGCTCTCCAGATGTTCAGCTCGACTACATCTCCCATCATCCCTGACCATTGACCAGGCTGGTGAGGGGTTATGGGAGTTGGAGTCCAACAGGTTCTGGAAGGTAGCCAACTGCTCACCTCTCCCCTACATGCAATCATATTCTCCAAGGTGATGCACTTTTTCTTCTTTCTAATTTTAGGCCTAGCATTTGCTTTGCTGGTAAACATTCCTCCAGGCTATGGACTCTATGCAGCCTTTTTCCCAGTGATTATATATTTTTTCTTCGGCTCTTCCAGACATATATCGGTTGGTAAGTTGAACGGCATTCCAAGGGACCGTGGCACTGTGCCACCTTCTCCAATATTTTAATTCACCTTACCTAGACTTCTTCCAATAGAACATACTGTAGCTACGCATCACTTGTAAGAATGGCTGCTCCAGTACATTGTGTGATAAGAGAGCCAATAGTGCTACTGGCACAACACCATAAAACAAGAAGCTATACCACCATGGTGATATTTTGATAGAATCACATGCAGATATGTCAGCATAAATATTTAGGAGCAGGCTGATTTCAGTGGGTATCGCAGAAAGAAACATGGAACAGGTAAAGAAAAGGACTGTAATTTATGTGCATGGAGCCGATAATGTTCCATCTACTTTCATGATGGGAAATATTCCATGTCTACAAAGCATTTCCTACCACTTAAGGGGAGAGCTCCTTTTCTCATGGAGCATGCACACCAGAAAGGTGCTCTCATGTACCCTAGATCACTTAGTCAGAGGTGATTTGACTAAAGGCCTGCTCACACAGAGGCCTACGTAAGTCGGTCCCATTGATGTGATCTGTCCACTACATGTATGTGTAAACACACACACACACAGAGAGAGAGAGAGAGAGAGAGAGAGAGAGAGAGAGAGCGGCATTTGCTTCCAGTCACAATGCAGTGGATTTTTATCAGCAACCATGTTATGGAATCATAGAAGTGGAGGGGGCCTCGTGAGTCATCTAGTCCAACTTCCCGCTTAATGAAAGAAATCTTGAAGCAGAGAATCCTTTAAAAATGGCTGTCGAGCCTCTGCTGGAAGACCTTCAGTGGAGGAGAGCCCACCATTCCTCTAGGTCAGTGTTTCCCAAACTTGGGCCGCCATCTGTTTTTGGACTACAGTCCCCATCATCCCTGACCACTGGTCCTGCTAGCTAGGGATGATGGGAGTTGTAGTCCAAAAACAGCTGGAGACCCAAGTTTGGGAAACACTGCTCTAGGTCAAGGGTGGGGAACCTTTACCCTCCAGATGTTGCTGGACTACAACTCACAGCATCCCTGACTATTGGCCACGTTGGCTGGGCTTGATGGGAGTTGGAGTCAACAGCACCTTGGTGACCCAACAGCTCCCCATCTCTGTTTGTGTTAATCGGCTTCGTTGTTGAACCATCAAGAGGTTACCCAGAAAACAAAATTCAGGATGAAGAACATGGTGTGATCTGAATGACTGAGGAACACCTTAACGAATGGAGGGGCATTCTAATCCTATTTACTCTGTGCTCACACACTTAAGAGTGCATGGCCCAAGTTTCTCTTATTGATAGGATCTTTTAAGCTGAAGCTCTTACAATGCTAACAATGTCCACACAGGTCCTTTTCCTGTCCTGAGCTTGATGGTAGGAGGCGCCGTTATACGAATAGTCCCAGATCCAGTGAGTAACAGCACGCTAGCAAACAGTACATTGATGGATGAGATAAATCAGAAGAGAGTCGTGGTGGCCGCATCGGTGACTATGCTTGCGGGTATCTTTCAGGTATGTATTTCCAAGCAATATCTGTAACTCTTGTCTTCATCTGTTTATCCATCCCTGATGCTCCAATCCATCCAAGCATTAGATCATGCCACAAAATCACTCCATAGTGTCCTGTGAGAAGAAAGTAAGCACACTGTTGAAAAGGGCCAGCGACACAGGTCACTCTAATGCCCAGATGCTCCCTTTGCACCTTACACGAGTCAGTTCATGGGCCGTTGTTCCAATGGATGGAAAGCCCTATATGGTTATTGACCATAATACTTTAAGGACCACCTCTCCCCATATGAACCAGCTTGAACTCTGAGGTCTTCGTCAGAAGTTCTTCTTCACATGCCTCACCCAAGGGAGGTGCGGAGGGTGACCATATGAGAAACAGGTCTTTTCAATGGTGGCCTCTCCATTTGCGGAATGATATTCCCAAGTAGACTCGCCTGGCACCATCCTTGTCTGTCTTTAGGCACCAGGCTAAGAATTTTTTTGTTTTGTTTACCTGGGTCTCCAAAGGTAGTGCTTATCTTTTAGCGAGCAGGGGGACAGGACTTGTTCTTAGTAATATTTTACTGGGTGAGCGTTTTATGTCTTTTGTATTGCTTTGACACTTTTTCTGGTTTTAAGTTCCCAGCATGCAGTTGGACCAGGGATCAGGGAGGGAGCATTTCAGTGTGATTGTGAAGCCACCACAGGGTGTTCTCATGGCACCTAGCCCCACGTGAGGGAGTGTGATGATGTAAGAAAATGTACATGAAGAGCACTTTTTAAAAAGCCCGGTTTATAGCTACTAAGCAGTAATATCAGGAGACTAGTAAGATTGCTGTTTCTTTTCTCTTCTCCCGCTCCCCCCCAATTCTTAAGACCTTTATTAAGAGATGCTTGCCGTTTGACTTGAAAAAATCAGGTGTATATTTCATACAAATTATAAATGAGGTTCTTAAAAATCCAAACTCACCAGTTATGAAACAATTAAAAAACCTTTAAAGGTGTATTGAGAAAAAACAGGCCTTTAAAAAACATGTTTGTCGCTCCAAAAAGGAGACCACTTTAGGTAAAAATAATAAAAATCCCATAATGTTTCTTTTCTGTTCTGCTCCCATAAAAGCAGCATTTGTTTCTTTATGTCTCTTCCAGCTGCTGTTGGGTGTGCTGAGAGTCGGCTTCATTGTTATCTACTTATCCCAATCGTTGATAAGCGGATTCACAACAGCTGCAGCCATCCATGTTGTTGTGTCCCAACTGAAATTCATCTTTCAGCTGACGGTTCCAGGATATAATATACCTTTGGGAATTATATGGGTGAGTGTTTTTGACCCGCACCCGATTATTCCTTGGGAGCGCCACCACTTTCTCTAGCTATTGTGAGGTATTTGAGAAGTAATCACAAGAAATTCTTTTAAATACCCTGGTGACTTTTTGCAGTTAAAAAACTTGTCTCCAGCCCTTGCAAGCTCCTTTTTGCTTAGCCTGTGGGTTAAACCACAGAGCCTAGGATTTGCCGATCAGAAGGTCGGCGGTTTGAATCCCCGCGACGGGGTGAGCTCCCGTTGCTCAGTCCCTGCTCCTGCCAACCTAGCAGTTTAAAAGCACACCAAGTGCAAGTAGATAAATAGGTACCGCTCCAGCGGGAAGGTAAACGGCGTTTCCGTGCGCTGCTCTGGTTCGCCAGAAGCGGCTTAGTCATGCTGGCCGCCTCCCTCGGCCAATAAAGCGAGATGAGTGCCACAACCCTAGAGTCGTCCGAGACTGGACCTAACGGTCAGGGTCCCCAGCCCAACGTTTGCAATATCAATTTATATATTATATAAGCAGCTGAGTGCAGTATTCTTTATTCCTCCTTCCACCGCCTATAAGTGATGGACTCTGAGGCATCCAGTATCATTACAACCTTAGTAGTGCTTAAAACAAGAGATACAATTGCTAAAGTAAATTACCGCAACCCTTTCCTGCATCATGGTTGTTGTTGTTGTTTTTGTGTGTGCAACAGACGCTGAAAGGTATATTCGAGCAGATTACAAAAACAAACATTGCAGACCTTGTCACTTCGCTGATCATCTTGGTCATCGTGTTTTTCGTGAAAGAATTGAATGAACGTTACAAAACCAAACTCCCAGCACCTATCCCCATTGAACTCATTGTGGTAATTGTTAATCTCTCTCTGTTTTTGTTGTTTTTTTAAAAGGAGGGGGAACCAAGAGTTATTTATTTGTTTGTTTACACCAGGGGTCAGCAAACTTTTTCAGCCGGGGGCCGGTCCACTGTCCCTCAGACCTTGTGAGGGGCCAGACTATATTTTTTTGGGGGGGGGGGGAAATCAATAACGAATTCCTATGCTCCACAAATAACCCAGAGATGCATTTTAAATAAAAGGACACATTCTACTCATGTAAAAACATGTTGATTCCCGGACCATCTGTGGGCCAGATTTAGAAGGTGATTGGGCCAGATCCGGCCCCCGGGCCTTAGTTTGCCAACCCATGGTTTACACAGCTGGTCCTACATACTGATGCAAACCATTACACTTCTGTTCAGCTCGAGGAAAATAATATTGTTATATAAAAAGAAAGAAAGAAAAAGAGAGAAACCTATAATCCTCTTCGGTTGGTGTTTTCCTGGTGTATCAGGTTGTCTTTTATGAGGAAATACAGCTCATTTAAAATTGCATCACACTATAGTTAACAAGATGGGTGGCGCTGTGGTCTAAACCACAGAGCCTAGGGCTTGCCGATCGGAAGGTTGGCAGTTCAAATCCCCGTGATGGGGTGAGCTCCCATTGTTCGGTCCCAGCTCCAGCCCACCTAGCAGTTCGAAAACACATCAAGTGCAAGTAGATAAATTGGTACCACTCTGGCAGGAAAGGTAAACGGCGTTTCTGTGCGCTGCTCTGGTTTCACCAGAAGTGGCTTAGTCATGCTGACCACATGACCCTGAAACTGTCTGCGGACAAACGCTGGCTCCCTCGGCCAGTAAAGCGAGATGAGCGCCGCAACCCCAGAGTCTTCCACGACTGGACCTAACGGTCAGGGGTACCTTTACCTTTATAGTTAACAAGATAGGTTTAGCAAACTATGGGCACAGCAGAAGCCCTGTGCAAGGACTTCTGTTTGTGCAACAAAGCTTATCCCACTGTCCCCTCCAAACAACCCAAAATTGCCACAGGGGGCTTGGGATGCACAAAACAGATGGAATGTTTGTCATGGTGCGACACTGAATTCCGTCCTGTGTTACAATATTTTTGATAAGATCACCGCAAAAACGATGCCAAACTGTTATTATTGTGATGGACTACAACAAGGTGCCAGCCTCCCTCCCCATTTCAATATATTTCAATATAGCCTGGGCTTGTTTGGCTATTTTAATGAACTCTTTATTTCTGGAGCCTCAGGTGTAATCAGCTAATATAAATGTAAGTAGCTAAGATAAATATGACAATATGGAGGCAAGTATTATGGCAAAGGTTTAGCAAATGGAAGATATGTCCACTCGCTAGCTGAGAAACACCTTGCTGAAATCTTATGCCGGCTACTTTGCTTCTTTCCAGACTGTCATTGCAACTGGGTTATCCTATGGTTTTGATTTCAAAGGGAAATTCCAGGTAGACACTGTTGGAAAGCTTGAAAAGGGGTAAGTACACCCTGTTCTTGAATGGGAATGGTAGTGCTACAAATTTAAGATAAAAAGCTTTTCATCCCAAGTGAAGTTTTGGGGAACGTATTTACCACACCTTGACCCAAATATAGAAGGACAGTTAAATGCTTTGTAAATGGGTCCTGAGCTATCGGTCATCCATGAGTTTAATGAGAGGTATTAATATGACCAGTCACCTTCGGAACAAAAAAATTCACCATCTCCGATGGTATTCTTCAGAAGGAGGTCTCTGGAGGCTTTCTAGTCTTGGGATTTATTTTCAAAGAAACAGACTGAGACAGCCAAAGCCTACTTGTTCCCATACAGGATCTCCAGAGGGTGACAACCAGCCCCACCCCCAATGCATTACAGTGGTACCTTGGTTCGCAAACTTAATCCGTTCCCGAAATCTGTTCCAAAACCAAAGCGTTCCAAAACCAAGGCACGCTTTCCCATAGAAAGTAATGCAAAACGGATTAATCCATTCCAGACTTTTAAAAACAACCCCTAAAACAGCCATTTAACATGAATTTTACTATCTAACAAGACCATTGATCCATAAAACGAAAGCAATAAACAATGTACTGCAGTCATACAATCAATCAATCAGTAGCGGAACTGGGTTCCACACAGTCACAAAAACGAAACAAAAAAGCCTGCAAAAACAAAAACGCAAAATAAATAGCAAAAACAGACAGACCTCAGTGTAACACTCAAAATGGAAGTGTGGCACTCAAAACGGAGCACGTTCGGCTTCTTAAAAAAGTTTGCAAACTGGAACACTTACTTCCGGGTTTGCAGTGTTTGGGTTCCAAGTTGTTTGAGTACCAAGGCATTTGAGAACCAAGGTACCACTGTATACTGTTATCTCACAGGGCCCGATGCTCTGCTTTCCTCTTCTCTGTTGCTCCCTGGGTCCATCTTGTTTTCTGACCCAAACTACTGTTTCTATTATTTCTTTTCACACAGAGACTGAAGTATATCCACCTTAGCTGGGGGTGGAAGGAAAGAGACAAAGGGAAGTGTCGTTTCAGGACCTTCCAGTTATTTCTTGAAAAGGCAATAACAAAAGCCAGCCTTGGGGTGGAGGAGAGGAGAGAGCCATTATTATCATAGCGTAGAACGTATCTGCTGCTGTTGTTTCCAATCCTGGTGGTGCTGGTTCATGGTAGGGGTGGCTGTGGAAGCTCAGGCTCATTGACCTGCATTAAAAAGGTAAAGGGACCCCTGACCATCAGTTCCAGTCGTGACCGACTCTGGGGTTGCGGCGCTCATCTCACTTTATTGGCCAAGGGAGCCAGCGTACAGCTTCCGGGTCATGTGGCCAGCATGACTAAGCCGCTTCTGGCGAACCAGAGCAGCACACGGAAACGCCGTTTACCTTCCTGCCGGAGTGGTACCTATTTATCTACTTGCACTTGGTGTGCTTTCGAACTGCTAGGTTGGCAGGAGCAGGGACCGAGCAACGGGAGCTCACCCCGTCACGGGGATTCGAACCGCTGACCTTCTGATCAGCAAGTCCTAGGCTCTGTGGTTTAACCCACAGTGCCACCCGCGTCCCAGCTTGACCTGCATTAAGAGACAGCAAAAACGGAGTCAATTCACTCTGTCCTGTCCATATTAAAGTCAGTCACACTTGCAAACACTGTGGATTGTGCTGTGTGTGATACACACACATGGAGGCAGCACATCACATCTTTCTTAACATGCTACAAAGATTATTTATGCCCTGCTTTTTTAAACCCCACCTCTGACCTTTGCTTTCAGGTTTCAGGCTCCTTTTTCACCAGATGTAGGTATCTTTGAAAGCTGTGTGGGTGACGGTTTCGCTATTGCGATCGTTGGCTTTGCTGTGGCCTTTTCCGTGGCGAAGGTGTATTCCATAAAGCACGATTACCCCATCGATGCTAACCAGGTAAGTGATCGCTGCAGATGCCAGTTCTAGATTTAAAGAACCTAGGATCTTGAGAGGAATGTGAATACTTTTGAAGAAAATAAATAAATTGCCAGAGAAAAAAGGCTTACGAAATGCCTTGTCTGGTCATAATATATAAATATCCTTTTGGTGTTTTTGAAGGAATTAATCGCCTTTGGAATAGGCAATGTCTTTGGCGGTGCGTTCAAAGGTTTTGCTGCAAGCACTTCGCTGTCCAGGTCGGGTGTGCAAGAAAGCACGGGAGGCAAAACACAAGTAGGTATTGGATAAGACAAGATCTTGCACTAACTGAATTTGAGAAAGCAGTATTCTAGGATGCAGACTGACAATGGGCTTTTCTCATGCAGATTGCTGGACTCCTCTCAGCTGTCATTGTCTTGATTGTCATCTTGGCCATAGGTCATCTTTTGGAACCATTGCAGAAGGTACGGACTTCTATGTGAATAACAGCCATTCAACAAATAATGCCATTCTTTCCAATGGGACGGAACAAAAACTGTAGCATCGCCAGTGGAACCTAACGCCATGCTTGCCAGATATTCCCCAGATCTACATAGAGTCATTTTCTGTGCAAGGAATTACCTGGCAGCAGGAAAGCAAGGCTCCAAAATGGCCCACATTTTTTCACTTCCTGAGCTAGAGAATAAAAACAACGCCCCACCAGTGGCGTAGCGTGGGGGGTGCAGGGGGGGCCGGCCGCACCGGGCGCAACATCTGGGGGGGCGCACTCGCACTCACAGCTCTCTGCCCCTACCTGGCTCACTCACTCTCTCTCACTGCAGTGCTGGCTGTGCGAATCCGATCCGAGCCGCTGGGTCGCCGCCCACTGTGGAGGGGGTGGGTGCCAGGCGTGTGGTGCGGAGAGAGAGCGAGGGACTATCTGGGGGAGGGACAGTGCAGCGGCCGCCCAGCGCAGCGCTGAGCGCGGGAGAGAACCACACCAGACCAGACCAGGCAGCAGCAAGAAGAAGCTGGCAGTGGCGGCAGGTTAGGGGTTAGGGGGCGCAAATTACTTGCCTTGCCCCGGGTGCTGACAACCCACGCTACGCCGCTGCGCCCCACTTCCCAATAACAATGGTAATAGTAAAAATAACTGGCAATTAGCCATGTCTCAATGCCCCAAATTTGTTCTGCCTAACAGTATAGGTGTTTCTGTTGGGGTCTATATGGTTTACTTGACATCTACACCATACATTTAAATCAAATTTATATCGCTTTACTGGTCATGGCTCCCCACCCCACCCCGTCTGGAATCTTAGAGACTATAGTTTACTCCTTGCAGAGATACAAATCCCAGCACCCCAAACAAACTGAAAATCCCAGAATTCTTTGGGGGAATGAACTTTAAATCTCTGGTGTGGCTGGAACACCTAGTCTCATCACAGGGTTTTAGAGAGAATCAAGGCCCTTCTATAGAATAATTAAGTGTGTAAGAAGGCCTCTCATCTCCAATTAAAAAAAAAAAGTATTGTTGGTTTATTCTGACCTTGCTTAATATTTTAGCACTTTCCTCATCGTGGGCAAGTGGGGGAAGGTATCTTTGGTGCCACTATTTTTCCCCTCATGGTGAATATTTCATGTTGCAGTATATGCATTACACACAGCGAAGTTTGACACCATAGTGGAAAAGGTGGAAGGAAGCAAGGAGGAAACAGGGGAATCACAGCATTTTAGTACACACTGGGAATCACAGCATTTTAGTACACACAGTACTATTCCCCCCCATCTGACCTTAAACATGGGTCTCAGCTATACAGCTGCAAATACTGTATAACGTTTTAAGTGCGTTTTAAGTGCATTACACAAATGTGACACTAGGTGGCGATGGTGAGCTTATGACAAATTCCAAATATTTTTCGAAAAAGATTTATTTTTTATTTTTTTTAAAAAGCAATTTCACAGCGTTTTTTAAAATATGTGTCTAGATTCCACCATGAAGTGCGTTTTGTTTTTTCATTGGCAGTCAGTCCTCGCAGCTTTGGCTCTGGGCAATTTAAAGGGAATGCTGATGCAGTTCAAGGAGATCAAGATTTTGTGGGGCAAGGACAGATACGACTGCGTAAGTATCCATAACAACAGAAACCTCGCTGTGAAAGACTCTTGAAATCCCTCCTTTAAAACTGATTGTGAAAGGTGGTCATTCAGAAAATTGTTGCCTTTTGAGTTTCGCCAGACAGAACAAGGAATTCTGACATGGGGGGGAGAGGCATAAATGTTGTGAGGATCCTATGCCCTTTTAAAATGTGGGTTTTTGGGGTGGGGGTGGGGTTATTGGGTTGTTGTTTTTATTTTGATTATGTATTTTGTGGTTTTATCTTTTGATTTTATTCTGTGACATGCCATTGAGACCTCCTGGTATAGGGCGGTGTAATAATAATAATAATAATAATAATAATAATAATAATAATATAATTTGCACTCATTGGTCCCCTTGTAGCGAGCTTTGTTTTATATTTGTTAGGAGAAATGCTTCACAAATCCGTAGCACCCACTTAATGCAATTGCACTTAGTCAATAGAACTGGAACGCATTCATGATATGTACCGTATTTTTCACTCCATAAGACACACCTGACCATAAGACGCACCTAGTTTTTAGAGGAGGAAAGGGGAAAAAACCCCTTTTTTGAGGATCAGCTCAAAGTTGTTGAACTTACTTTGCAAAGGGGGAAAATCCTGTTTTTATGGGGTTCAACTCACAGTTCTGCAACTTCTTTAGGAAAGGAAAGGGAGCTGTTTCTACAGTTTCCAGACAGATAATCTAATCAGCCAGTCACATGGCGCTGTGGAAACAAACAGCCCCCGTCTGCAGAACATTCAACAATGAAGGCCTGGGCAAGGAGGTGGAGCCAGAAAGGGAGCTAGCGATCGACCACACATTCGCTCCACAAGACGCACAGACATTTCCCCTTATTTTTTAGGAGAAAAGTGTGTCTTATAGAGTGAAAAATATGGCATTCCACAGTAAGAGCAATAGTTTTCAAAAGGCCTATCTATAAGAAGGCCAAGCTCAGCATGCATACAAAACCTGCGCTATCACAGAGGCAGCTCAACAATCCATACGCTCCAAAACCCAAGAGAAGCGTTTCGGTTGCATCAATGCCATACATCGGAAGTGTATTTAATGCAGATCTAAAGCACATTGCTTCCTCCAAAGAATCATGGGAGCTGCAGTTTCTTTAGGATGCTGTCACGCGGTGGAGGGGTAAACAACAGTTTCCAGAATGCCTTTGGGGGAAACCATGTGTTTTAAGGTGGTGCGGGTGGCTCTGTGGTTTAAACCACTGTGGCGCTTGGATTTGCCAATCGGAAGGTCGGCGGTTCGAATCCCCACGACAGGGTGAGCGCCCGTTGCTCGGTCCCAGCTCCTGCCAACCTAGCAGTTCGAAAGCATGACGTGCAAGTAGATAAATGTGTCCATGATACCTGATTGTTCAATATCTATCTATGTTTCTCAGCTTATCTGGATCGTGACCTTCCTTGCTGGCATCTTACTGGGTCTGGATCTCGGGTTGGCAGCTGGAGTAGGATTCGAACTCCTCACTGTTATATTCCGTGCACAATTGTGAGTCCATCTTCCTAACTTGTCAGATTCATGTAATAATTATTAATTTAAAAATAATAATTAAAAATGCAATCCATACAGTTAAATGGTTAAAAAAAAAAAAGATTAACGGAAGACAGAAGACAGAGGCATAGTGTGGGGGGTGCCATGGCCCCAGGCGCAATTTTAAGACGGGGTGCCAACAAGCAGCCCCACAGCAGGCTCCTTCATCGGAGCCTGGCTCCGCGGCAGAAGGAACTGCGCCTTAGCTGTGGAGCTTGGGCCTGACACCGCTGCCCCCCCCCCCATTTTTTTTATACAAGTTGGCACCCCTGCGTCACAGCAAACATTTTCATAGAGTAAAATGCTGCAGGATGTATTGAGTGTCTACCAAACTCCCATAATGCTGCAATCCTATGTACATTAACTTGAGAATATAAGTCCCATTGGACTTTCTGAGCGTTAGGATTGGTCAAACATAAACACGTATCAGTTTAATACCAGTATATCCTAGCTGACTCCCCTCCCCAGAAAAATCCAGAAATTTATAATTTGATGAGGCTATGGAGAACTTACTGCTAGAAAGAGAACGACATCCCCTTACAGAATTGCAGCTATCAGGGCTTCGTAGGGCAAGGAAATTACTTTGCTAAAGTGTCTCCTCCGCCCGGAAGGGAGGGGTTGTGATCTGGAGCCGTTCCCATGCTTCGCAGGGGGCGTTCCGGCCCCTGCTTGCCGTCATTGCTGCCGCGCCACGCTCCCCAGTCAGTCTTCCAATCGGAGGGAAGCTCGGGGGCGGGGTTTAGCCGCTCAAATGCGGCCGCGGCAGCTCTTTCCCCTCATTGCGCTGCCAGGTTTCAATGGGTCACCCACCCACCCTTCCCTTTAGTTCATCGCTTCATGCTTGACCTTGCTATGGACCTCTGGTTGGTTGCCTTGGTTGCCCAAGGGGGCTGGTAGGAGTTTTTACCCAATTGGCAAATTGGCACTGGCCACTTGGTTTTTCGCCTACCTCGTAGCAAATCGTCACAACTTTCTGGTATTGGCGGTTAGGCATTGGAATATGTTGTTGGTGTATGGAAGGGCAGAGTGTGGCCATCGCCTACCCCTTCACTTTACGGGGATTCCGTTAAAGGAATCCGGCGGTCGTGGATCCTGTCCGATGCCCTGCTGGTGGCTGGGGGCCATGGCACGACCCCCGGTGACATCAGGGGAGAGCTTACAGTTGTATTTGCATCAACAGACTCCTCCCACTGGTGGTTAACCCTTGTTAGACTCACCCCTTCCTGAGGGGGTGGAGTCACGCTCTGTTGTTTTATCCAATGCCTATGCCAATACCTCTCACATGCTGTAATCAATAAAGTTGTGGCCTTTTCTAGCCCATTAACCTAATATACCGTGTCCATGTGTCTTTCTTATCCCCAAGCTGGGGGCGGCGGGTCCTTGAATCACAAGTTGGTTTAAACTTAACAATACCGTTCTATACATGGGGAACCAATGGCCCTACAGTTGTTGGACTACAAGTCCCATCAAAGGTGTTCATCTTTATTGAAATGGAAGTCTGATTTATACCCCTTACGGTGTGTTAGTCAACTCATTTGATTTTTCTATTTGTTTTTCAGTCCAAAATGCACAGTTTTGGCTAATGTTGGAAGAAGCGACATCTACAGAAACAGGAAGGATTATACAGATGTAAGAACCTGATTCTTGGTTGCAGTAGTTGGTGTCTGCCTGTTGATTGTGAAACGATATGCTAAACTAATATGCGTATTTTTGACCTAGATATATGAGCCAGAGGGAGTGAAAATTTTCAGATGCCCATCCCCAATCTTCTTTGCTAATATTGAATTCTTCAAGGACAAATTGATTGCAGCGGTAAGCATATTGTTATAGATTTGGGGAGGAGACCCCCTGAAACGCTAGAAATTAATAAATGGTAGGATTTTGATTACAGTGGTACCTTGGTTCTTGAACAGCTTGGCTCCTGAATGCCACAAACCCAGAAGTAAGTGTTCCGGTTTTCAAACGTTTTTCGGAAGCTGAATGTCCAACGCGGCTTCCACTTGAGTAAAGGAACATCCTGCAGCCAATTGGAAGTCACACCTTGGTTTTTGAATGGTTTGGGGAGTTGAACAGACTCCCAGAACAGATTAATTTCGAGAACCAAGGTACCCACTGTATTTGGAATGTGAAGGGAGAAATACAAGCTGCAGAGGAATTCCTGGAATAGCCTATGCAAGACGACCTGGCCATGCTAGGGCCGTTAAGAAACAAGACAGGGCCATTGAGGACCATTGGCAATGCAAGAGAACTCTTTCCCCCTTGGTCTGAGGTGTGAACAGAGACTGGGAATTTGGAAGGTTGCCAGAGTAACTGGGTGAATAAGTCATATTTCTTAAATCTACAATAGTCTCCGCTGTGTTTCAATTCTCCAAAAGAACACAGACCCTGGGTGAGTGCCTAGAACCCCTGGGAATCTTGGAGAGAGTGGGTGATAATTCCTTAACAGAAATTATTTTTCATGTAATATTGGATATTGGACAGTGAACCAAAGGCTAGATCTACGCAGCTATTAAAAAACGCTCTGAAAATGCTATGCAAAAAACGGTTGGTAAGCTCACAACCGAAAAAAGCATTGAGTTGCGATTTCAGCTGTACGGTTCCGTCTGGTGTCACAGTGTTATAACGCATTTATAACGCTGTATTTTGACTAATGTAGCTGAATGCAAGGTGCATGTAACACTCAGAACTTACAAGAGCGGTGAATTTAACAAGCTAAACCAAACCAAACCAAACCAAATGTTTCAGGTTGGGTTTAAGCCACTGAGGGTGCTACGCAAGCGCAACAAAGCCCTGAGGAAAATCAGAAGGATGCTGAAGAAAGGAGAGCTTCAAGTCACACCTGTAAGTATCGTGTATTCATTCAATGGGGCAGACCTCTCACTGAATTTACAAGTGTCTCATCCCAGTCAACAAACCTTGCAGGAGTCTGAAGATCATTTTTTAAAGTCACTGGGGCTAGTGGGGGCTACCAAATATTGTTGTTGTTGTTGTTTAGTCGTTTAGTCGTGTCCGACTCTTCGTGACCCCATGGACCAGAGCACTCCAGGCACTTCTGTCTTCCGCTGCCTCCCGCAGTTTGGTCAAAGTCATGCTGGTAGCTTCGAGAACACTGTCCAACCATCTTGTCCTCTGTTGTCCCCTTCTCCTTGTGCCCTCCATCTTTCCCAACATCAGGGTCTTTTCCAGGGAGTCTTCTCTTCTCATGAGGTGGCCAAAGTACTGGAGCCTCAGCTTCAGGATCTGCCCTTCCAGTGAGCACTCAGGGCTGATTTCCTTCAGAATGGAGAGGTTTGATCTTCTTGCAGTCCATGGGACTCTCAAGAGTCTCCTCCAGCACCATAATTCAAAAGCATCAATTCTTTGGCGATCAGCCTTCTTTATGGTCCAGTTCTCACTTCCATACATCACTACTGGGAAAACAAATATTACATATACTCCCAATATTACATATACTTATGTATATGTAATATTGGGAGTATATGTAATATGTAGGCATTAGCAGTACACTCAGGTGTAAGACACATGCCAGGCTGCCATCAAGTGACACAATGTTCAGCAATGCCATTTTACCATAAGAGACGGAAAGCGGCAGTTTTTAGAGCATTCCCTGAGATCATAAAAAGCTGGCAGTTGAAGAAAGTGCCTGTATAAACCTGTACAAACCGACATATTTTTAAATTAAAACTAAGATTTCTTTTAAAAAACAAACAAACCCTAAGATCTCTTGGATTGGGGTGTGCAACATTTTTTCTGTCCAGGATCGCGTTCCTTCATGAATAATCTATTTGGGGTTGCTCTAGGTCATGGCTAGGCAAACTAAGGTCCGGGGGCTGGATCCGGCCCAATCACCTTCTAAATCCGGCCCGCAGATGGTCTGGGAACCAGCGTGTTTTTACATGAGTAGAATGTGTCCTTTTATTTAAAATGCATCTCTGGGTTATTTGTGGGGCATAGGAATTAGTTCTTTTTTTCAAAATATAGTCTGGCCCCTCACAAGGTCTGAGGGACAGTGGACCGGCCCCCTGCTGAAAAAGTTTGCTGACCCCTGTTCTAGGTTAACTAATCTGGAACGTAGACCAATTGTCTACTGCTCTGAAAGATAAGATAAGATAAATTTATTGTCATTGTCCGTATATACACAGTATACACAACAACGAAAATCAAACACCCACCCAAAGACCGGGTTCACATACACATTTGCACGTATCTCCAACACTCTCATCCTATTCAGACATAATCTATAAAAACATATCATACTCCAGAATGTAACATAACCTATTAAAGGCATAACATAACCTAAGTATGCCAGTTTGTTCTCAGCTGGTGGGAAAATGTACTTTTACTAAGTCATATGACCAGAAAAAAATGTTTTTATACACACACACACACACACATACACACACACATATATATATATATATATATACACACACACACACACACACACTCAAATAAAATACTGCCAGCTGTTCTGAAACTATGTAGGAAGTTGGTGGGGGGACATTTAAAAAAACCAGGGAAAACAAGGAGGAAATGAATGAACAGGAAGGAAGGAACTCTTAAGTGACTGAAGAATAGACCAGCTTTAGGAGGCACTGGGTGTGGCATAAAATGAAATTTGGGGCTTAGAGCCTAGGAATCACAAAAAATAGTGCCTGAAGTAGCCCTATGCTTTCTCTTTCTCACTTACGTTCTTCTAAGATTTACAAACCGTTACTGTCTTAAAGAATTTCCCTCTCATTCCTGTTTCCCCCTTCCCAGCAACTTATAGGTAAACAGGTTACCTGTAGAACCAGCAGTCAAGTGTACTAAGTTAGTCTTTCGTTAATAATTGGAATTCTGATCATTTTCTTCCTTTGATACAGAAAGGCTTGATTTGCACTGTTAATGGCATAAGCGACTCTGACGAAGAGCTGGACAACAACAGAATTGAAGAACTGGACCAGCCCACATATACCAGAGACTTGCCAGTTCAGATAGACTGGAACTCAGACCTTCCTCCCAACATCATGGTTCCGAAAATCGACACACACAGCGTCATCCTTGATTTCTCGGCTGTGTCGTTTCTTGATGTTTCTGCTTTGAGAGTCCTTGGACAGGTAATTGTCCTCCGTACATCTTCCAGCCAACAAGTGTAAAGCTAATTATTCATTCATTTTATTACGTTTGTGTCTCAGATTTACTCTAAGAACCCCAAAGCGCAGTGTACATTGCTTTTTTCTGTACCCCTTTTTGTAATGCGCACTACAAACCTGTGAGATAAGTTAGACTGATAAATGGTGAACAACTGAATTTAGTCCAAGTAACAATTTCAACCTGAGCTTCCCAAATCCTAGTCTGACGTTATACCACGCTGGAACAAAATACATGTTTATTCTGCACAGCTCATTCAATGGACAAAAACCTGTAACCCTAAAGAGCCACAGAACAGGCATGTTTTAGAAATCCATCAATTGTTTGCATTCTTCAGGACGTGTCAGATCTCACCATGCGGCAAGAGGGAGTGAAAAACCAGGCATATGAAAGTGACAGGCAAAAGTTGACTTTACTGTGTCAAACACAAAATCCAACCTAAAATGACTACAGTGTACCTTGGAAGTCGAACAGAATCTGTTCCGGAAGTCCATTCGACTTCCAAAATGTTTGAAAACCAAAGCACAGCTTCCTATTGGCTGCAGGAGCTTCCTGCAGCCAATTGGAAGCCACGGAAGCCCCATCAGACGTTCGGCTTCTGAAAGAACATTCGAAAACCGGAACACTCACTTCTGGGTTTCAATAGTTCGGGAGCCAATTTCTTCGGGAGCCAAGGCGTTTGAGATCCAAGGTACGACTGTATACTGTAGCAATAAGACACAGAATGGATATATTACTTCGGTGTGTTCAAACCACATTGGGCATGTTATTTCATTAATCCTATATGGAAAGCCAGAATTACCATCCAAATATTGCAGACAGGAATGGGAGAGTGGGGAGGAACTCTGAAGTTTGGAAGTGGTGACTTGCTTACGGTCACCTAGTAAGCTTGTGACAGATCAAGCTTTTAACAGTTCATCCTGCCATCAACCTATCTGTAAATTTCTCATTTAACAGACTTTGAAAGAATTTGTCCGGATTGATGTGGATGTATATATTGTGGGAGCACACGGTAAGTTGAACCCATTCTATTTTTTATTATTTAAAGAACAGCAGTGGCATGTTCAAAGTTTGTGTCTTAAGTCTGCCCCTAAAATGCTAAAAATACTTACTTACACATGATTCCCAGAAATTTCAGTGGCACTTTTTCTTCAGTTGTACGAGTGATGAACACAGTGTAGCCTGGCACCCCATCTTAAATATAGTTACCCAGAAATAGATCTCAGCTACTTGCAGTACGCAGTTAGAACAGTTTCCTCAGAGGCTATCTGAGGACGAGGCTATTTGGGACGCGGGTGGCGCTGTGGTCTAAACCACAGAGCCTAGGTCATGCCGATCAGAAGGTCAGCGGTTTGAATCCCCGCAGTGGGGTGAGCTCCCATTGCTCAGTCCCAGCTCCTGCCAACCTAGCAGTTTGAAAACACGTCAAAGTGCAAGTAGATAAATAGGTACCACTCCAGCGGGAAGGTAAACGGCATTTCCGTGCACTGCTCTGGTTTTGCCAGAAGTGGCTTAGTCATGCTGGCCACATGACCCGGAAAAACTGTCTGCGGACAAACTTCGGCTCCCTTGGCCAGTAAAGCGAGATGAGCGCAGCAACCCCAGAGTCGTTTGCGACTGGACCTAACTGTCAGGCGTCCTTTACCTTTTTTAATCTATATTTTAAGCTTTAGGGTCACATGGCGTACTCTTGCTTTGTACCAAATGGCATCAACGTTAAACCAAGGTCCTGTGGAGTTTGGGGTGATGTTGCCTGATGTAGAAAGGCAGACCACAGCTAACAATGAGCAATTAAAATTGAATCTTCTAGTCGCTCATAGGCGTAAGCCTGACCTTTTGCAATGATGAGAGATACCAGCTGATCTGCTCTGGCCTGTTAGTGTAAAGAGATTTCCTTGCTGTGGAGGCTTATCTACCTAGAGCTTCTTGGCAGAGCAAGATGGGTGCATCCCTGCCTATCATCTCTCCGGTTGCCAGTTCCAAAATCTACTGCCAGCTTGACTCCTGACAATTGTTGTCAGGTGCTATGTTTGCCCCTCTGTTTGTTTCAAAGTGAAACATTTATGAAAGTGATGAGTTGGGAAGCCCGCGACCAAGTTCCTGAATCTGAAATAAAATATTGAAAGACCTACATTGGCTCCCAGTACATTTCCGAGCACAATTCAAAGTGTTGGTGCTGACCTTTAAAGCCCTAAACAACCTCGTTCCAGTATACCTGAAGGAGCGTCTCCACCCCCATCGTTCTGCCTGGACGCTGAGGTCCAGCGCCGAGGGCCTCCTGGTGGTTCCCTCACTGCAAGAAGCCAAGTTACAGGGAACCAGGCAGAGGGCCTTCTTGGTAATGGCACCCGCCCTGTGGAACGCCCTCCCACCAGATGTCAAAGAGAAAAATAACTACCAAACTTTTAGAAGACATCTAAAGGCAGCCCTGTTTAGGGAAGCTTTTAATGTTTAATAGGTTATTGTACTTTAGTGTTTTGTTGGAAGCTGCCCAGAGTGGCTGGAGAGACCCAGCCAGATGGGCGGGGTATAAATAAATAAATTATTATTATTATTATTATTATTATTATTATTATTATTATTACTATTATTATTACTAAACTAAATTTGAGTGTTGTGCTTGAGATTTTTTACTAACCTTTTTCCCTGGCTTGGAAACCTGTTTTCTTTCCCCCTCTAGATGGCGTTCTGGATAAACTGGAAAGATGTGGATTTTTTGATGATGAAATTAAACCATCCATGTTTTTCCTCACCATCCATGATGCAGTTTTATACATATTGCTAAAAAAGGACCTGGAGCTCAGCGCACCAAAGTACAAACCCAATATGGTAAGAAAAAGGCTGCAGTAACTGCTCTTCACTTGGGCAAACGTCTTACCTTTTGTTCATATTAGAAACCACAGCTGTACATTTGCATATAGGTAGGTTTCTAAGGCCATCCCTCCATCCATAGTAACTTGGCCTGGAGACAGATTTGGTTGAAATAAAAGTAATTCCTGTTGTGAGCAGAATCTCAAACTGAATTACTGAGGTCAGTTTGGCAAAACTACGAACAAACTGATACTTTAAATGCTGTGTTGGCTAGGGCTGGTAGGGTGAAAAACAGGGAGTCTAACAGTAGGTGGCGCTGTTGTTGTTGTTGTTTAGTCATGTCGGACTCTTTGTGACCCCATGGACCAGAGCACGCCAGGCACTCCTGTCTTCCACTGCCTCCCACAGTTTGGTCAGACTCATGTTTGTAGCTTCGAGAATTGGCGCTGTAGGCAAAGCCAATTCATTCTACATTTTGCCCCCATGTTCCTCCCTGCCGAGTTTTACAAGGGACAGCACAGAGACGGACTGGACTGGATATAAAAGCGGCAGGAAGGGACGGCCTGAGTGCAGACTAAAGGTGGTGGGCAGTAGTGGCGGATTTGGGCTTTAAAATTTCAGTGACGCCCTGTGCCACACCAAAACTTAGTGCCCCCTCCACCTCCCATTGTTTGTCATTGTTGAGGTGCCCTCTGTGGCACCCTCATGGCTTGGCAGGTGAACCGGTTGCGCTCCCTTAAACCCGCCTCTGTGGTGTGGCAGCACCCCACCTGCCCTAATGGACCAGCGCCCACTACTAAGGCTGGGCGATATCTGGTTTTCAACATCGCGATATATATCACCAGATAAACATATGCCGATATATCACAATGTCTGGAATAAGGGTGGAGCTACGCAGAGCAAGATGGCTTCCTGGTTTTCCCCACATTGTGATTTTTGCATAGCCCACAAACGTCATGATTCGCGATATATTGCCAGGTCAAAAATCAAGAAACTGCTATCACAATACGGACTTCAAACCGGTTTTGGATGATATGCTGATATCTCACTCAACCCTACCAGCTACTTCTTTAAAAACCCATATCCTTACTAACTCTTAACACGTCTATTCCGTCACAGGAAAAAGAAGACAAGGATCATTATGTAATCAATACAAATGGACTACGCAGTCGGGAGCTCATGGTAAGGGACACTTCCCTACCCAATTTTTTAAATCATCAGTAAAGATAGAAGCATGGGGGGGGCCTATTGCCCTGAAACCGATCTGCTAAAAGAAACAAGTGCAGTCCCTTTTGCAGGAAGGTAGAACTGAGGCCCCAATAGGCATGGTCAGTTTAAGTATGCAATGCAAGTAGATAAATAGGTACCGCTCCAGCGGGAAGGTAAACGGCGTTTCCGTGCGCTGCTCTGGTTCGCCAGAAGCGGCTTAGTCATGCTGGCCACATGACCCGGAAGCTGTACGCCGGCTCCCTCGGCCAATAAAGCGAGATGAGCGCCGCAACCCCAGAGTCCGGCCACGACTGGACCTAATGGTCAGGGGTCCCTTTACCTTTACCTTATGCCTTCCATTTGACTTGCTCCATCAATATTGCTATACCTTATGGCAGCGTATCTAGTCAACAGAAGACACAACTGCATAGTGACGGTCAACTCCTAACATAACTTGAAATTTTCGGAGAGTGCTGGGGGGAAGGCGTTTTTTTACTTTATTTTTGATATTAATATTTATTCGTCTTTTTCTCCCAAAAGGCGAACTCAAAAGCAACTTGCAAAAGCTGAGCCATTTTTAATTTGCTTCTTTCCACCCCACAGGCACCATCAGAAACAAAATTCTAATTGTCATACTCACTGATGAGCAGGAAACCCAAATGCTGGGAGTATAAAACCGCTGGAAAACCATCTATGCACTGTCAGTGTTGGGGGAACCAGTTCAATCTTGGAGAAAACCGCTTTATACCATGGGTGTATATGCCAATATTAATTCTGATTTGACTCTTCCCACCCTTGTGCTAATGTAACCAGAACTGTACCACTGAGACACAAGAGAGAAGTACCGGCTGACAAAGGACGCACAGGTACAAAAAGTCTGAAGATTAAAAAAAAAGCTCCTTGATGGCTAAGGGGCACAGAAAGTTGAGAGGGGGGAATTGACAACTTAGTCAGTCAGGTGGCTGGAACAGGAAGACAGAAAAATGTGGAGTAGAATCACCTCATTGTCTGCAAGTGCTATTTTTCTAGAAAAATGAGGTGCTGGAAATCACCATGAACACCTCTTCTTCTCTTATACAGTGGATGCTCAGGTTGCGAACGTGATCCGTGAGGGAAGCACGTTCGTAACCCGCAGCAGCGTGTCTGTGCATGTGCGGGTCGCGATTCAGCGCTTCTGCGCATGCGCCGAAACCCGGAGGTAACCTGTTCTGGTACTTCCGGGTTCGGAGCAGTGTGCAACCCGAAATCACACAACCTGAAGCTTCTGTAAGCTGAGGTGTGACTGTAATGGCAATGGCGCCCATCTGAGAGATGCTGGAACTGAGTTCCGGCGAGTTCCGGCTGAAAAACTAGGTGACTTCCTAGTTCACACTGGTAATATGTTTTTCAGTGTCCCAGTGGCCAGAAGAGAAAATTACGCATATAAATCAATGGAGAAACATTTAAAAATCAACGTAGCTAGGACTGAGCAGTGGGTGGGGTGGTTCACCCAACCCACCCCACAACAAAACCCCACCCCATGCAGGGGAAAGGGGGGGGGGGATACTTGAAACAGGGGAACTAAGCATACCCATAGCTGTCAACTTTTCCCTTGTCTTGCGATGAATCCTATTCGGAATAAGGGAATTTCCCTTTAAAAAAGGGAAATATTGACAGCTATGAGCATACCCTGTGGGCATGGATGGGGGAGGGGGTTACAATAACCAAGGGTGTGTGTTTGTGTGAATGGAGTCATGTAGCTGGAACCCTGAACAGAAGCACTCCTCACTGCAACATTTTGTATATGTATACTATTAAAAAAATGCCGCACTTGTAAATGTATAAAATGAAAAAGTGGAAGTTTGATATTATAAAATACCTAATTGTCAATCTGCCATCTCAAAAGTTCAATGTAAATTCAGCACCAGCTCATAGAACATGTATATCTGTAAATAATTCAAAGATAAATTGTACAGTCACGAGTGTAAAATTGTTTGTATGACAGTTCAAAATATTTTCCATTTTATACTGTCTTATGTTTTATCTTGTATATGTGACCTGCATAAAGTTTTTTTTTAAAAGGCTTTCAGGACTCTTAATTTTTTATCTATTGCTTTTTCAACTAGTGTGTATTTTTACACTAGCGTAGATTCAAGAGCATTTTACAGAGAATGCCATTCCTGTTTTGAATAGTTAACTTTTCAAAACTTCTGCAGTCTAATATACAGCATTGGATACAAATCCAGTTACTTAAGTTTCCAAATGGGGAAAACAAACAATTGACACACCTCAGTTATATAATAACACACCTGACCTTTATTGTTAGTTAACGAGTATTCCCAAATCCTAACTCCCCACTGACAAGGACTGTTGTTTTGATGTAAGTCTTAAAAGAAACTGTGAAAATCATGGGTTCCTACTAAACTTTTAATATGCAATAGGAGCCAAACCAGAAGCACAGTCCTATGAAAAGATTTACCAAAAAAGCCCAGTGTGTAACAAAGTACCGTATTTTTCCGTGTATAAGACTACACCCCCCCAAAAAATATAATGTCAAAAATTAAGGGGCGTCTTATACATGGGGCCATCTCCCCCCATTTTCTTAAAACTGAGTCCCCCAAAATAGGGGGCGTCTTATAGATAGAAAAATACGGCATATTGGATTGTATGCGTTTAATGCCCTTATTCCACTGCAATAGCTATTATTCCACGCTGCCTAAAAAATAGCTTCAAAACAGGCAGTAAATATGATGACAGCTTAATGTTGCTATCCCTGTCACATTTTTCTTCCAGGGGTGAGAAATTCTAAGAATGTGGAACTTAAGCAAGTGTCATTTCTTTTGTTAGATCACTGGGGTCTTATTGGGCTTTGGAACGGTTGGGCATAGGTGGAGGCAGAGAGTAGCTCTCTTACTAACAGCCAAACCCACATAAAACCTTAAAGAACGTAAGAGGTTTTTGGATTGGACCAATCTTGCCCGGCATCTGCTTTCATGGTAGCCTACCAGATGCCTGGGACGCGGTTGGCGCTGTGGGTTAAACTACAGAGTTTAGGACTTGCCTATCAGAAGGTCGCGGTTCGAATCCCTGCGACGGGGTGAGCTCCCGTTGCTCGGTCCCTGCTCCTGCCAACCTAGCAGTTCGAAAGCACGTCAAAGTGCAAGTAGATAAATAGGTACCGCTCCGGCAGGAAGGTAAACGGCATTTCCACGCGCTGCTTTGGTTCGCCAGAAGCGGCTTAGTCATGCTGACCACATGACCCGGAAGCTGTACGCCAGCTCCCTCGGCCAATAAAGTGAGATGAGCGCCGCAACCCCAGAGTCGGCCGCGACTGGACCTAATGGTCAGGGGTCCTTTTATCCTTTACCTTACCAGATGCCTAAGCAAAGGCCAAATGCAGTCCCTGAGCACAACAGCACTCTCCCAGCTTGTGAGTCGCAGCAACACACATTCGGAGGCATACTGTTTCTGACAGTAGACATACACATGGATAGTATCGTCAGAAAGAGTGCCCTGCAAAAGGCACTTTCCAGAGCTTGCGGAGTCCCAAACTCAGCTCTCTCTGCATCTTTCTATCCTCAGAAACTTCATCGAAACACATCAGCACAAAGGTTTAAAAAAGAATCTGAAAGTGAGTAAGGATTTAAATGGAAAGAGAATAAGGGTTTAAACATCATACCCATTTGCAAGCATTCCCCTCTGCCCCACATTATTGTAATTGAGGGAAGGGCAAAACCGTCAAACACATGCAAGCCAAAAGCAGATGTGCATTTTCGTAATCTGAGCACCACTGAATTTGCTAGTCTTATCTGTTATTATTCGGATGAGAGTACTGCATTTTTCCGTGTATAAGACACCCCCCATGTATAAGACGACCCCTATTTTTTTTTAACCCAAAATTAAGAAATTAAGTTGTTTAGCTTTTTGGGGGTTGGGGGAGGTCACTTCTGCCAATCACTCACCCGCCCGCCCCTGCCGATTGCACACCTCGCCACAGCTACCAATTGTCTGCCCGCTAGCCGCCACCAACAGCTCACCTGCCCAATTGTCACAGCCAATCGCAGCCACCAATAGCCTGCCCAATTGCCGCAGCCACCAATCACTCGCCCAATCACCACTGCCAATCTCCTGCTTGCTGCTGCCATTAATCACACATCCCCGCTCTGTATTCCCTATCCGTGTATAAGACGACACCCAATTTTTGCCTTTTTTTATAGCAAAAAGCATGGTCTTAGTCACAGAAAAATATGGTATCGTATCTCCTTTCAGGGTCACAATTCATTCCACACACCATAAACAATAAATGATCTTGTGGCATTTTAAAAAACTCATACACCTATTATACCACATGCATTTATGAACTAGAGTCTAGCCCAAAACAGCTTGTGCCATAATAAAAACACCAGTCTTTTCAAGTGTCACAGCAATTTTGCTGCTGCTACAGCCAACAAACATGGCTATGGAAACTTGTGACAATATTATGGTGCACCCAACTACCTCTGAATCACGATGGATGATTAGAAAAGTGACAGATGCAGTTATGAAAGTTACCCAAAAATTATAGCTTTACAGAGATTATTATCATTAAAAGAGAACAACCACCTGAAATTACAAATGGAAAAAGCAGAACACAGTATTAAATATTTACAGCTACCGTAAAAAACCTACACCACAAAACTGGAATAGGCAAGTGTCATTATCTACACGCCAACATGAATTTCAGATCCCCATCCAGTTGAGTAATGCAAACCACTGGAGTACATGGTATATGGCAGGCATAGGCAAACTCGGCCCTCCAGATGTTTTGGGACTACAATTCCCATCATCCCTAGCTAACAGGACCAGTGGTCAGGAATGATGGGAATTGTAGTCTCAAAACATCTGGAGGGCTGAGGTTGCCTATGCCTGGTATATGGCAACTGAGCCCACACGCTATTAAGAGGTCAGTGGAAACATAAATAGAACAACTGCTTAACTGCAGTTAAGAAATCAAAAGCAGCCTCTCTCCTCTTTTTCCACCACAAATCCCACCCATTCATAAAAAGTTGGGTGATGAATTGGCACCAACTGCAGCGAACAGCCAACAAGGCTCTCTTCTGACAAGTTTGTTGTACGGCTTCAAACGCAGCTAAAATCCCGATTACTCTTGAATCACAGGCGCTGGTACCCAACGGAGGCTGGTCCACGAGTGTGAATGGGGTGGTGTCTCCTCTCCATCAGCCTGGCCTCAGCTACTCACTTCCTTACTTAGAATCAGTCCAAGGGGTGACACCACCCGTCCGCTTCCTCTTGCTTAGGCCCTTGTAGAATTCAGCAGCGAGGAGCATGGCCTCTGCCTGCTGTTGCCTCTGGCTCCACTGACTGCTGGTTTCCTTGCCTTCAGTCCCAAAAGACACCACTGCTGGTGCCTAACTAACAACTAAGCATTGTGAAGACGGTCAGGGGAATTTCGTAATAGATGGAATGGGAGATCTCCTGATTTATAACACCGGTAGACAGATTGCCTGTTTTCTCTGTACATGCCCCAAGTAAATGTGTGAAGTGTGAAAGATCTCCAGTCTACCAGAATTCTTTGTATCATTAGCCGAAAGTCCTTTACAGTGCAATCCTGTACTTCTATTCAGAAGTCTAAGGTGTATTCCCAGCTATGTACAGGATTGCAGCCATGCAGTACAATCCTAGGCATGTTTACACAGAAGTAGCACTCCCGTTTATTTTTTTAGAAAACGCACTCCCTCCCTAAAAAATGCATATAGCATCACAGCCTTACAGTGTGGTGTTCCTCACGTCAGCAGAACTGCCTTCCAGTTCCTAAGCACTGTTATTTATCCGCATAAACCTGCTTCCACGTTGCGTATTACATGGTGCTAAACGTATTTACCACCACATCAAATATAGCCAATCGCAGTTAACAGTTGCCTCTATAATGCACACAGTGGAAAACACTAGTTTTCTGAACGTGCAATTTACATTTCGGGCAGTATATGAAATATTCTGCATGTTAAAAGTTTAACATAGGAAGTGGCCCTTAGTTTATAAACCTTTCAACGATGTCCATAAGGAATATTCTCCATAAAGCAAAACCAATTTTTGATTTCTTTAACATGTAACAAGTGAATTTGTGATTCCAACACTAACATGACTTAAAAATGAATTACCCATAAATGGCATTGGCACTATGAGTTTCAAATAAACAGAAAACCTTAGGTTGTAAAGTCATTGCTGTAAGGTCAATGTTATCGCCTGAAAACTGAAGCACTAAAATTGATAAAGGGATGTTTTGGAATATTTAACAAGTCTGAGGTTTTAAAGTGAAAATTTTTAAGACCTTCATGAGACTCAAAATGTCTGTGCCTGCTTAGCAAAAGATATTAACGCAATGAAAGGTCTGTTTTAACTGTTATTTTTTCTCACACTTCGAAAAGACTACAAATTTCCTACGTGAAAATGCCATCATGCTTGCATGAAAAACAGTAACGCCAAATTCATTATTTCTTACTCCCCACTCCACCCCAACATTTAAAATTCATGCAAAAAAGCAAACTTTTTTGGACCATATTTTAAATTTAATTATACACAGGTTGACAAAAAAAAGGAAACGTATCACAAATAAAACTAACCATCAGATTTAACAAAAATACCTTCAAGTGGTACAGTAAGTGTTCGGTTGTTTGGGAAATATTACAAATGTTCATTTCTGGGGTACTTCAACCGGACTATGGGTACAACGTCTGTTAAAATGTCACTGTCAACTACAGAGCCATACAGCACTACAGTATATCAGTCGTCAAAGAGTCCTACGGTCAAGGTTTTAAAAATTTACCTTAAGAATTAAGTCCCCAGAGTTTTACAGTCACATTTTAAAACTTTTTTATTTCTTCAAATAAATGAAGCAGAACAGAAAAAAAAGAGCGCTCTCCATTAAAAGGCTGCTGTTTAGAAAGTTATCCTTCCTATGTCTTACTTCTTAGTTCAAATTACTATTAATATCATTGATAGTATGGCCTGTATCTGGCTTGATCAGGATGGTGTGGTCCGGAAAGCTGAGCTTGAGAAGGCGGGCCTTGCATTCGCGGCGGCGGCGGTGGCCCCCGTGGAGCCGGCCACATGCCTGGACTCATCCCCCCCGGCTGAGTGAACGGAGGGCTGAGAGTTCCTTGGTCTTCACTGAACTTTGGCAAAGCGTTCGGGTTGTAGTGATGGGGAGGGGGAGCGTTTACATTGACCGGCGGGCCTCCGTGCTGAGGAGGGGGCGGTCCCGGTGGTGGATGATTCATATATGGTGGCAGCTGGGCAATGATGTGTCCGGGGGGAGGGGTGATGGGTGGAGGAGCGGAGGTCATTGGCGGAGGCGGAGCTTGGCTATATACCAGGTGAGGAGTGCCTCCTGCCTGGGGAGGGTGTTGCATGGGGTGGCTGATGGGCGGCGGCGGGGGAGGGGGAGGGGCATAATGCTGCTGGGGCGGCATGATATGGTGGGGGTGGGACACCACTTGCTGGCCCTGGTACTCGGGGTGGTGGTGAGCAGGTGTCGGGGCCGGTGGCGGCGGTTCTCGAGCTCCGGAATTCGAATCGTCTTGGATGGGGACCGTGATCAGATTGCTGTGTTTCCTGGTCGAGATGCGGAAGGTGTCCTGGCTGACCGAGCGAGGGGGCGGGGGAGCCATGGACATCTCCGCCGGGGAGGCCCGGATGTCTTCGTGAGGCTGGTTGTAATGCTCGTGAGGGACGTGCTGAAGCGGGGGCGGCATCAGGATGTGCTGCTTTGGTGGGATGTGGCTGAGGTGGTGCTTATCGGGAGGCAGAATGAAGCGCTCGGGGATTTCGGCAGGAGGAGGAGCGATCGGAGGGTGGACAGGTTCCAGCGGGGGCCGCGCGACTGGCTTGCCAGCTCTCATGTGGCGGTGGTTGATGTGAGCCTGCAAGTCCCTCTGGGATAAATAGGTTCTCTTGCAACCTTGCACAATGCTACACATGAAGAGAGACCCCCGGACACACTGCTCAATTCGCTGCACGGATTCGTTACAGCTATATCGGGGGGGGGGGGGAGAAACAAGAAAGCGGTTTGCAGGCATTACTACGAGTTGTACAAGTTCATAAACAAACAATCATGGGGGATGGGACGGACAAGATTAGCTGCTTCGTATTGTAATAGCTTATGTATATCTTGGGATAATATTCTGAACACAATCTTTCTCCGTTAATATCAGTTTAAAATTTGTGGCAGGGATAGCGCCCTTGATTAGAAAGAAAACACACTGAATTTTGCAAGGTAAAGTTTAGAACTGAACCCAGCCAGATGGGCAGGGTATAAATAATAATAATAATAATAATAATAATAATAATGTTATATTATTTTTATATAACAATATTGTTATATTATTGTTGTTATATTATTTTATTGTTGTTAGCCGCCCTGAGCCCGGCTTCGGCTGGGGAGGGTGGGATATAAATAGAATTTATTATTATTATTTATTATTACTAATAATAATAACCCCTTAACCTTGTTGCAGACTACTGTGTTGCCTATCTAATATAATTGCTGGATACAACCCCTTTTGTCATGGGTAACTACAGATCCTGTCCAATTTACCAGCATCTTCCTTCCTCTCATCCCCAGTCAATAGCTGAGTTACATGTTACCTCTTAGTGAGGGAACACATGGAGTAAAGTCACACACAACTGATCACCAGAAAAAAGGAGCAGTGTATTTCCCCAACCCACAAAAACACACTCGTCAGTTTAACTTACCCTGGGCACATCTTGTCACCCTTTTTCTCATGTAAAATAGCACAATCATAGCAGAAAACATGCTTGCAGGGTATCTAAAAAACCAGGAAAGAAAAGCACATGAGCAAATCAATGCTTTGCAAACTCTTCACTTTTAAATAGGATACCATCCAATGCTTCGTTCAGAATAGATTCTTACCCAGCTACCAGGACTGTAAGATGTTTTGCACACTAATAAGCAAATAACAGCAAGAATACTCCAAAGCATGTTGCTGAAAATAAAATTCTTACATTTAAAATGTCCACGAAGCTGCAGAGAAATTAGATACCTAGTGGTGCTGTATTTCATACATTTCCTTATTATATAGGCTTCCCTTTCCATCTGCTGGACACTCTTTGGTTCTGCAAGTGTCTCCCAATTAAAAAATACATAACCACAATGTTAGAAATCTGGATTGTTCCATGTACAAATGGGTTGCAAACTAAAACATCCAATATCCAGTACTAGGATTTAATTTTAACAGCCCAGTTCTGAGAGCAATCTGAGCTTCTTTAAAGCTAATGACAAACTTCCATTAACTTGGGTACTCTATGGTTGGAGGAAACTGTTCACACCTAAACTACAATAAAAAAACCTGATATGGGGGTTCAAATCCCCCCTCAGCCATGAACCTCTCTAGGTGCCCTTGGGCCAGTCACTATCTCTCAGCCTAACCTACCTTGCAGTTCTTGTGAGAATAAAACAGAGTAGGAAGGAATAATGGAGGAAAGGCAGGATACAAATGGAATACAAAATAAGAGACGAACGAAACCAACGACAATTCTACATTCAGTTTGCTAAACTGGAAGAGCTTTCACACAAAAAAGCAAACTGAAATCATATGTATAGGCCAGTGTTTTGGAAAACACACTATTGAAAAAGAACATCAAAATATTTTTTCCATGATATTTTTCCATGAACACCGTATCAAATTTAATTTAACAGGGCTGCATGATACAAAAGCAAGAGTGATTTTACAGCTCATCAGACAGGTGACTCAACTTACACTGTGATTACATTCTAGGGATAGCGCCTACAGCCAAAATCACGTCTAGTCCAAACACACTGGCTTCAATGGTGGCTGGGATTGTCAAAGATTCCCCGCCCGCCCCGCCCAATTGTCTGCCCCTTTGCGTATTTTAAAAGATTTGCCAAGCACGTAAAGCTGAATGTACACAAGTTAAACGAGCATATATTGTAAGTTAGCGGCATTGAGAAGACATGGCTATCCATATGACATAACTGTATGATTGTGTTGAGTTGATCAATATAGTTCTGCTTACCATGCGTCCATACATTTTGATTGGCAGCCCACACTTGTCACAGAAATGGACTGGAGTATCATCCTTTTCTCCTAGTAAATTTATCTGTCAAAATGGCAAGCATCGTATTTCATCAGCTGATTATCACAATACACTTGCATATTTTAAATGCATAGAAATCGACAAAAATCCTGGGTATGTTTTTCCAGAAGGTATGAGCCCACTTTCTCTCCCCGCCCCCCATAACTTTTGTGAAGAGGACAAAAATTTCTATTCAGTTGTATTAAGTAATAGCAACAGATTAAGCACTATACGGTACAGTGATACCTTGGTTCTCAAACACCTTGGTACTCAAACAACTTGGAACCTGAACACTGCAAACCTGGAAGTAAGTGTTCTGGTTTGCGAACTTTTTTCAGAAGCTGAACATGCTCCGCTTTGAGTGTTACACTTCCGTTTTGAGTGTTACGCTGAGGTCTGTCTGGTTTTGCTATTTATTTTGGGTTTCTGTTTTTGCGGCTTTTTTTGTTTGTGTTTGTGACTGTGTGGAACCCAGTTCAGCTACTGATTGATTTGATTGTGTGACTGCAGTACATTGTTTATTGCTTTTATTTTATGGATCAATGGTCTCGTTAGATAGCAAAATTCACGTTAAATGGCTGTTTCAGGCGTTGTTTTTAAAAATCTGGAACGGATTAATCCATTTTGCATTACTTTCTATGGGAAAGCACACCTTGGTTTTGGAATGCTTTGGTTTTGGAATGGACTTCCGGAACGGATTAAGTTTGAGAACCAAGGTACCACTGTATTAAAAAATAAATCCCTGTTTAAAAACAACATTTTGACTTTCTAATTTTTAAATCAGAATGTATTTCAGAACTACGGAGTCAATTACTGAACCTTGAAGTCCCAGAAGAGGTGTCCGGGAAATCTTCTTTGATTACTAAACACATCACCACCTTTGCATTCATATCGTTCTTCTTCGTTGTAGTCAAATTCTTCTGTGGAGGAACAAACCAAAAATTTAGATCAACCTTGCTGGTAACTGGTTGTCGGTGGGGGGTTTTAGCTACACTCACACTGACACATAATGCCATTTTGTCATATGCTGAAAGGTTTAGGGCAGATAGAAGAAAGTGCATCACACGGCACATAGTCAAGCTATGGCTCTCGTTCCCCCAGGAGGCTGTGATGGCCACCAACGTGAATGGCTTTAAAAAGAGCATTGTACAAGTTCACGGAGAAGAGGACTATCAATGGCCTCTAGCCATGTTGGCCATGCTCCAACTCCACCATTGGAGGCAGGAATACTTCTGAATACCAGTTTCTGGGAACCACGTGAAGAGAGGATGCTCTTGGGCTCGTGTTTTGCTCCCAGGTTTCCCGAAGGCATCTGTTTGGCCACAGTGAGAACAGGATGCTGGACTAGACAGGCCTTTGGTCTGATCCAGAAGGTTGTTCTTTTTGTTGGGAAGGGCACAACAGATTGGATAAAGACAAGCAAGCAGGGTGGATAAAAATCAATGATTTTTTTTGAAAAAAATCGATTTTTTAAAATTTAAATTGGATTTTTTAAAATTTAAATTGGATTTTTACAATAAAAAGCTTTTGGAGGAAAAATCCTTCTACAGATAGTTTTCTATTTAAGTTACATTACAGTCCAAGGGCTATTCATCAGGAAATAAGGATTTGTTTTAAGTTTTTCATGTGTGCTAAAACTCAAGTCTAGGTGTTTTTTTAATTGTTTAACCACATCAGTTAACAAACATGGATGCATATGCTATAATGTTATTGTTTTAGTTAAATGAATTGTTTAAACTGTTATTAAGGAAATGATTATTTTTCTCCTTCCAATCAAGTACAGCAGAAAAGTTGTCCAAATATGGTTAACCCTCATGATAATTTCATAATAATCTATGTATTTCTAATTGTACAACCAAAACAGTAATTTTTGATATAACTGTAAAAACTACTCTGAAAATTTATTATTCCAAAAATGAAACCTTCATCTGGTTGTAAATATTAAGATTATGCAAGCAATAAAGAGTCTTTCTGTAAAAAAATGATTTAAATCAAGTCTTACTGACTAGTGATTTAAATCAAATCCACCTTGCTTTTGCCCCATGGACCTGTCAGCTTATCTTTTGCAAACTGCCAATTCTGAAATACCTTTTATAAATGGCAAAAGCTGCTAAAGCCTTTTGGAATTATGATACAGCTTCTCTCTTACCTTCTTCACCAGCCTTTGATGGCAACCTATTCATACTTCTCACAGGACGAGGTGGTGTAGGTTTAGCTTTGTTTGTTTGCTTAGAGATTAGCTTTATAGGGATGCGTCGACGAACATCAAGACCTCCCAATGATCCGGAACTATTTGTACCTTGCAAATCATTGTCTATGTAAAAAAGAAGAAGAAGATATGTATCTGTTCTGATTTATCCAAATGCTAAAAAGAATTTTTACCCCTTCAAATTGACCCAATATTCACAGATGAGAACAGTTTTCAAAGAGTTTCTACAGAATAACAGGCTATAAAAACAATGTAAAATTATTATTAACCAGCTCTCTCTGACACTAGACTCTCTCCTGAAGAACGGATTTATGTTTAAAAGTACTAAAAAATGTATTCACCTGGTGCTTCTGCGGGAATGATTACAATAGCAAGTGACAAAAATCATGCTTTAATAGATTACCTTTTGCAAACAGCAACCACAATAGCTAAGTCAAACTAAAGCATTTATTTGTAGTGTGGCATAGCCAAAAAAAGGCCCAAATTAGACAAAACTCACCACATGGCAAACATATTCCGAGAGTGTACTACTTCAGACTACAAAGGGAAAACATTCTGTTTGAAAGTTCACACACACAAAACTCCCTACATATTAAAAATGGCAAGGAATAGACTATAACTCCACCCTGTAATGCAGTTTTCTACTTTTTTAAAAAAGTTTGAAGCATTCCATTACATTTCCCCAATCCCACACCTCACCCTGAAGGCAGGGGGAAGCCCAGATGTCATAAGATTGAGAAACAGTGAACATCTGGCTTGTAACTGATCAAAAAAGATTTGCTCAAATACTGTCAATTTAAGGTCAAATAATTATACAGCATTAACTTTACTGGAACAACAGAAAATATCCTTTAACGATTGGCAGATTTAATACTAACTACAAAAACAAAGGGAAGTATTCAAAGGCAGGATTATGCTAACACAGATTCTATATGTCGAGCATACATTTTTGAAGGGGGGGGGAGAGTAGTTTTATAATGTTTTAATATTATTTCTAATTGTTTTAACTTGGAGCTACTTTTGGACCTTACCGCGAAACCATCTGGTGAAGGATAGTAAAAGGTAAAATGACGGCGCTGTGGGTTAAACCACAGAGCCTAGGACTTGCCGATCAGAAAGTCGGTGGTTCGAATCCCCGCAACGGGGTGAGCTTCCGTTGCTCAGTCCCAACTCCTGCCAACCTAGCAGTTCGAAAGCACGTCAAAGTGCAAGTAGATAAATAGGTACCGCTCCAGCGGGAAGGTAAACGGCGTTTCCGTGCGCTGCTCTGGTTCGCCAGAAGCGGCTTAGTCATGCTGGCCACATGACCCAGAAGCTGTACGCCAGCTCCCCCGGCCAATAAAGCGAGATGAGCGCCGCAACCCCAGTCGGTCACGACTGGACCTAATGGCTATAAATTCAAATAAATGAATGAATATAAACAGGTAAATAGAACCATTTCTAAATATCCTCTCATGAAGAACTCTGCATTTTGCAAACCATTGCTTTTAAGAAAGGTTAGCATAACAAAGTTGCTAGGTCAGATCTCCTCCTCAAAACTCAAGTTTTCTGTGACACCTTTAGCTTAACAAACCTGGTTCCCTGTCAGATGTTTGCTGTGGCCAATGGGGAGTTGTAATCCAAAACATCTGGAAGGTGCCAGGTTAGTCCTAATTCCCAAATGAGATAAAGTTGAAGTAAATGTGACTGCATTCCTCCCTGGTTACTCTGGCCTCTTATCCCATCTCTCCTTGTTGTCTGCCATACTGTAGAACAGGCTTCCTCAAACTCGGCCCTCCAGCTGTTTTTGAGACTACAATTCTCATCATCCCTGACCACTGGTCCTGCTAGCTAGGAATCATGGGAGTTGTAGGCCAAAAACATCTGGGGGGGCCAAGGTTGAGGAAGCCTGCTGTAGACTATGAACTGCTTGGGAAGGGACCAGTCTTTTCTTGCACAATACATGCCTGATAAAAACTGAAGTGACGCTTTTCATTTTTCCAGCTTCATTAGCTGAAAGAACTCTGAAAATTAGTAGGACTGCTTCTCTTCTTCACCCTCTGAAAGATGTAATCTTACTTTCAAAGAGGATTTCCTGTACTTTTCACCTGTACCTCTCTAGACTCAATTCGGAAGCAGCTCAGTGGTTTCAACAGCAAGGAAAACAGGAAGAATCTTTGGAGCAGTTACCGCATCATCACAAATCAAACTAACAGAAGGCTCATCCAGACTTCCTTTTTGTGCCCCATTTCTAGGCCACACTTTAAAGCTCTATGTCTGAGTACTTTCTCCATGAACACCTGCTCTTTGCTGCTGCATCAGAGCAAACAGCAATCCACAGAAAATCCAAAATACTCCAATTCAGTGTTAAAGAGTGGGTTTTCCTGGGGGTAATGGCAGGGCAAAATAAACAAATAATTGCTTGGCTACAGACTGAGAAAGCACAGACTTGTGCCTAGAAAGCAAAGGGCAATAGGTAAATGTGAATAAGCCCAAAGTTATTCAAATCTAGAGTGTATAATGAGGAATCATCTCATCAGACACACAGTCTATTCTGTTTGTTAATTCAGTCCTATGTACAAAATAAAGCTAAACTCTGATACTAGAAACTATATATACATGTAAAGGTGTTGAAGAAACTAATAATTGCCTGCAAAGTAGGCCACTTAAAGTACAATTCTAGCCATGTATGCTCAGAAGTAAATCCTACTTAATTCAAGTGGGATTGCTCCTAGGTAAGTAGGGTGAGGATTACAACCAAGTATTGTTACTATTTGGCTCCAAGTAAAAAGAGCAAAACATACAGAAAAATTCAATGAAGGGTTAGCATTTCTGATCTCTCTCACTGTATAATGAAGTAACTGGAAATCAACCCAAGGTTACACATCTGAGACTCTATAATTCTATCTAAAACTTTGAATTCTATTAAAAACTTTGACGTGCTTTCGAACTGCTAAGTTGGCAGGATCTAAATTGCACCTGCTTCTAAATAATTATTTTGTTCCTTTGTTATAATAGATCCCAATCCATATCAGATGTGTTTCACTGCAAGTGCTTCAAACTAGAACTGATCCATAGTTTAAGCCCACAGCAAATGTTCCTAATTTTTTTTTTTATTATTGCATATTTATTCTACCCTTCCTCCCAGGAGTTCTGGGTGGAGGTCCCCTCCTTTACTACATTCCCACAACAGCTGTGTGAGCTAGGTACAGGTAAAAGAGAATGGCCAGGAGTCACTCAGTGTGCTTCATAGGTAAAAGGGGATTTGACCAGGGTCTCCCTGGTCCTAGCCCATCTTTACACATAAGCTGACAGTGACATATTCAGAAATACATCTTATAACTCTGTGATGGATTCAGCTTTGTCCCCAGCCAGCATGACTAATGGTCAAGGATGATAGGAGTTGTAGTACAGCAGCGTATGGAGGAGCACAGACTCCTCAGCTGCTTTTAATAAATTCCAATATGGCAAACAAAATCAGTAGACCTATGAGAAGATGCAGGCTTTAAAAGGGCATGAGCAACCGAACAGGTAAGTGTTTCACAAACTTGATTCTCCAGCTGTTTTTGGATTACAACTCCCAGCATCCCTAGATAGCAAGACCAGTGGTCAGGGATGATGGGAATTGTGGCCCAAAAGCAGCCGGAGAAACGCTGCAGTAGATCAACAGCTACCAATGTTTACACATTTTACTTCATGAGAGATAAAAGGAGTTTCTATCAGTACTCTCTATCTAGTAAAGTTGCTTAACCCTTGCCTTGTTTTGTTTGTGTTTTTTGTTTTAAAGCAGCAATAATTTAAAAAATAATTTTATTAGCTTTCAATTACAATCCAATTACAACAATACCAATTTATAATACAATTATTAATACAAATTGTTCAAATACCAAATTATACGATTTAGATAAAGTGGCTCCCCGTGTGCTGGATTTGATGGTTTGCTTTATTTCTGTGTTCCAAAATCTTACTCATTTCCATTACATTCCGGTCACCATAATAATCTCTTTTACAACAACTGCGACATTAATAACTCCTATTCGTGTTGAATGGTTTATGCTTTAAAGCAGCATGATTCAATCAACAACAAAAGCAAGCTTAACCCATTAAGCAACAGGGACACTTTTGCAGGCTGCCCCTGTCCGATTCAAGCCGTTGCCTCCCAAATTCCTGTACAGTGGTGCCTCGCAAGACGAAATTAATCCGTTCCGCGAGTCTCTTCGTCTTGCGGTTTTTTCGTCTTGCGAAGCACGGCGATTAGCGGCTTAGCGGCTATTAACGGCTTAGCAGCTTTAAGAAAAAGGAAACAAACTCGCAAGACGTTTCATCTTGCGAAGCAAGCCCATAGGGAAATTCGTCTTGCGGAACGACTCAAAAAACGGAAAACTCTTTCGTCTAGCGAGTTTTTCGTCTTGCGAGGCATTCGTCTTGCGGGGCACCACTGTACTACCAACTCCAGATAGTACTTCTAACTCATGGGGTGGGGTGGGGAATCAGAGGAAGCCATGTTTGCCCTGCTGTGCAATTCCAACCAGGCATTTCACCACAAAATCCTTAACCAGTAACCCCCCCCCCCAAAAAAAACCCTGCTAACCTTTGGTTGATCTATTCAACATCCTCTTAAAATGTGGCTCTTTTCTTGGGGGAGGGGTGTTGTTTATTGGGTTGTAGCTTTTATTCTGATTATATATGTTGTGATCTTTTCTGTGAACCGCCCCGAGACCTGCGGGTATCGGGTGGCATATAAACTCTGTATTATTATCATTATTATTTTCAGAGTCACGTTCAACCCACATGTAGCGGGGAGTGTGGTGATGGTGGGGAGATGGGCTACTACTTCCATTTGCATGTACAGTGGTGCCCCGCAAGACGAATGCCTCGCAAGACGGAAAACTCGCTAGACGAAAGAGTTTTCCGTTTTGGAGGTGCCTCGCAAAACGAATCTGCTATGGGCTTGCTTCGCAAGACGAAAATGTCTTGCGAGTTCCTGGGTTTTTTTTTTCCTTTCCCCCCTCTTTTTCTAAGTCGCTAAGCCGCTTATCTGCTTATCCGATAAGCTGATAAGCTGCTAAAAGCCGCTAAAAGCCGCTAATAGCGCTAATCCGCTAATCCCGTCAATGGGCTTGCTTCGCAAGACGAAAAAACCGCTAGACGAAGAGACTCCCAGAACGGATTCTTTTCGTCTTGCGAGGCACCACTGTACAGAAAACGGGCCACCCAGGGCCGGATTTAGGTTTGATGAGGCGCTAAGCTACTGAAGGTAATGGGGCCCTTTATATGTCCAGATGTCCTTTGTCAACAACAAATTGTTGCTTTTTTGTGTTGAATATATGCTATATGGTAACTTATGGACCTAATAGGTATCTTAAGCCATTTGCACACAACAAAATATGTATTTTATCAAAGTTTAGGACTTCCGCTTTGCCGATGATTGCTCTCGGATGCTCGTCTCGGAGTTCTGAGGGGTGAGCACTCACCAAAGGGGTGAAAGAGGGGGCTTGCTAGGTTTCACAACCCCCAAAAGGTCCAGAAGGCCTTCCTGCATCTAAAAGGACACACTGTGGAGTTGGAGGGGTCTCCGGAGTTGAAGGAGACCACAGATGCCCAAAAGAGCGTTCCCTCCCCACGGAGAGAAAGCCTGACTTCGGGAGTGACCCTGCAGCAGAAGCTCCAAAGAAAATAGGCGTCTGGTATTTGCAAGCACGGTCGGTCCCCGGAAAAAGCTATCAAAACATAGGTAATTAAGCATAAATCATATGGCAGCCAGATGCTTCTTTGGGCTGGAAAGCTGTACAAAGTTTATTTGCTTTTTATCTTATATTTTGGAAATGCACATTCAGGGTTTTTTTTTCTTTAATTTTTTGGGGGCCCCTAAGCTATCGCTTGTTTAGCTGATTCTTAAATCCGGCATTGGGGCCAGCGGGGAAGCCCCTTTCCTTGATGCTTTTCACGCGGAAGGAGGAAACCTGCTTCGGGGGGGGGGGGCGCCTGCCCTGCTATAGAGGGAGCGAAAGGGGAGCCACCCCAGTTAGGAGGACCCCTGAAGGGCTCAGCAGAGAGGAGGCCAGCAAAGGGCAGCCTTAAAGCCCCGCTCCCTCCAGAGGCGGCCCAAGGCGGCGCCTGGCAAAGCTTGTCAAGGCGCGAGGCGGGCAGGTTAGCAGCCTCACCCCCGGGTCGGAGGACGGCGGCCCGACATGGGCCTACTTGGGGGTAAGCGCCGCGAGCCTTCGCCTCTGAGGGGAGCGGGGCCTACTTGGGAGTAAGCGCCGCGAGCCTTCGCCGCTGAGGGGAGCGGGGCCTACTTGGGAGTTAGCGCCGCGAGCCTTCGCCTCTGAGGGGAGCAGGCGGCCTAGCGCAGCCTGACGGCCCCCCGAGGCCCAGGCCGCGCCAGGCCTCGCGTTTCGAACCGCTCCGCCCTCCCGCTCGAAACAAGGCCGCGGCCCTCGAGGCCCCGCCGCCCTCCTCCGGCTACCGGTTCCGCGTCGGGGCGGAGACGGAGCGGGAGGCCGCCGCCGGGCGGGCGGGGAAGCTGCGAGGCTCCCGCTTCGCCCGCCCGGTCCCCCGCCCGCTCCCCAACTCACCATTGTGGTCCATGGTTCGGTGTAAGGTACTCTGGGACAGGAAGTCGCCTCCGGGCCACAGGATGGGCGGGACCGGAAGCGCGGGAGGCGGCGGGGAACGTAGAGGTGCGAAAGCAGAGGCGAAACCGTTCGCCGGAGGGGCCGCTTCCTGGTTCCTTCGGGCGGGAATGTCCATCGGCATTGCCATATAGGGAGCGAGGGAACGGAATCCGGTGCAGGATTTGAACTCTGAGCAGTGGAAGGAATAAGAGAGGGGAAAGATAGGGTGCTGCAAAGGGGGGAGAGAAAACACCATGGCAAATGGGACAGGAAGTCGACAAAACAGGAGAAAGATCTTATTATGGATGGGAATGTATATGTGAAATTTGTGGAAATTTAATAGATATATCTGGGAAAAAGAAAGCGACGGAAAAAAGCATTTTTAGTGCAAACTGTGACTGGGTAGCGGTTGGGCGGCTCCTTCAAGAAGTTTGCAGCAGAGGCAGGATGGATGTTTGCGCTCCCTTGGTCACGTGCTGCATACGAAACTTGAAAAGTATGCGCCGCTGGACAAGCTGCTGTAGTTATATTGTATTTAAATGAAATGAATGAACTGGAAAGTGAAAATAATGCGGCAACGGCCGTTGCTTCTTAAGGGAAACGCGGCTTAAGTCCTTCTACAAATTGCCCTGCAGATGTCAACAGAGCATCCTTGCCGTGGCTGTGTCTCAGCGAAGGAGGCTTCATCCGTAGCAGCTCCGTCCGACTCTTGAGCAGGAGGACCGCGTGAGCATGGCTCGGTTTTTCCAGCCCAGCGTCGCCGCCCTTCAATCTCGCTCCAAACTCCAGCCTAATAATCCCTGCGGTCCGTTGTGTGCAGAATTCAGATATTTCCACAATTTATTTTTTTTGCTTTTTAACCCGAACAGTTTATCAACAACATGCTTTTACGCCCTCCTTGCCCACGGGACCCGAAGCGACGCGGCCTCGCGTCTCCGCCTTATCACCGCCGTACGATGCCCCGTTTAGACGAGGGCTGCTCGGGCTTCCGAAGGAACCTAGCATTCGCAGACCTTGCGTAACTCTACAATATTGGTGAGTCTAAGGCCGGCCCCGCTGAGACGCCTCACATAAGCTCTAACTGGGGATCTCCCGTAGATATACCAAAGTCTAGACGTATATACTACTACGGTTCTGACTTTCCTTCGGTTCTTCGTTATATTTAACTCTACCTCCGCCCTAAACCCGATCGGTAACTTTCCGCGGTAACTCCCAATGCAAAAAGAGAGAGAGGAAAAAAAATGTCGAGGTAATAAAGGAGCAGCTCCTTAAAAAAAAAAAAAATCGGAAATCGAGGCTGTTTGCTCCCTCTCTACTTTTCTTGTTTCTATAGTCTCCCTTTCGTTTCGTTCAGGACGCTCGCCTTCTCTTCCCGCTGAAACCGGCTGCTCTCCGGCCCTACGGAAGGGCGGAAGGGCCAGAAGGGTCAAGGTAGCGTTCCGTAGTGTTCTTCCACGGCTTGGAGGCTCGGGGAAGAATCCGCCGTCACATCCCCAAAGGAGCTTCTCGCAGGCTTTTTCTTTTTTTGCCTCTGCTGACGTCCTGGTTCTTTTTCCGTCATCTTTCTTTGCTGCTAAGGACGTTTCTTCTGTTATTTGGAGGGGAGAAGCTGTGTTTTGAGCAAGGGTTTGCTCATCATTCTTACCCACCCCATGAATGTTTAGGGCTATTGAAAGGCTCCTAAAGGTAAACGTAAAGGGACCCCTGACCATTAGGTCCAGTTGTGACCGACTCGGGGGTTGCGGCGCTCATCTCGCTTTATTGGCCGAGGGAGCCGGTGTACAGCTTCCGGGTCATGTGGCCAGCATGACTAAGCCGCTTCTGGCAAACCAGAGCAGTGCACGTTTACCTTCCCGCCGGAGCGGTACCTATTTATCTACTTGCACTTTGATGTGCTTTCGAACTGCTAGGTTGGCAGGAGCAGGGACAGAGCAACAGGAGCTTACCCCGTTGTGGGGATTCGAACCACTGACCTTCTGATCGGCAAGCCCTAGGCTCTGTGGTTTAACCCACAGCACCTAGTCGTACAATTTGTGGCAATTTCAGAGTCTCGTCCATTAAAAGCAGCCTCAGCAAGTTGACAAGGGCATTGTGGCTTCTTAGGGCCGGCCCCACCCTGAGGCAAGGTGAGGGAACCAACTCGGGCGGCAGATTCCACAGGGGCAGCAGATCCTGATGTAGATCACAGAATCATAGAATTGGAAGGGAAACCCAGACAAATGGGTGGGTTGTTGTTGTGGTGGTGGTGGTCCAACTCCCCTGCAATGCAGGAATCTTTTTTGTCCAATTGCCCAACGTGGGACTCGAACTCGCAAGCCTGAGATTGAGTCTCAAGCTCTACTGACTGATTTATCCCAGGAACCCTTTTTATCCCCCATCCCTTTGTTCCTGGAGTGGATCTTCACTCACCGCTTCTTCTCTGGCAAGGAGAGGGGGCACTATTTTGTGGTTCGTCTCAGTTGCCAAAATTGTCTTGGGCTGGCCCTGTGTGGCGAACCAATGCTATTTTGGCATGAGCTTTCAAGGAGTGGAGCCCTTCATCAGAATAAAAAGAGTGTGTGGTGCTTGAATTGGTCTGTAGTACGCGAAGACTTATGTGCAATAAAATGTATTAGTTTTTTAAAGTACTTTGGTTTTGCTGCAACTGACCAACATAGTAGGTCCTCTGAAATTTCAGCCATTGAGACTCCAATCTGTTGAAACATGCAGCTCTGTTGAATCAGGATGTAAGGTTGTCAGTTCTGTTAGCCAGTTTTGGTATTTTTTGGTGAGGAACGACTTCAGATATGTATGCAAATAGTTTTTGTTTTTGTTTTTTTTTAAAAAAAAGCAGCTTTGTGGTGAGGGCTCATTGGGGCAAAATCCCTTCTGAATATAGCCTGGCTTATTTTGACGCTGCTATGAAGCTGTAAAATATGTTTTAAGTGTTTTATTGAGCTTGAAGTTACTGTAGCTATTTGATCAAAGGGCATTTTTTAAAAAAACCAATTGTTTGCAATTAATAGGATAATGCTGCAAGCTTAGCAAGATTAAAAGAGTTTGCTTTTTTCTCAGCTGTCTTATGTTTTTTGTTTTGCAGATGTGGCCCGATAATTTTTATGTGAGTAGTCAGTCCAGAGAAATCCTTCAATGTCCGCTAAGAAATCCAGTTGATTTGTTTCACTCTGAGACTATTGTGAAAATATGTGCTCCTATGGTTAGATATTCAAAGTAAGTGCCATTTTCAGATTGCTTCCTATTCCCATATTTTCATGGGCTGTAATAAACAATCCCATCCAAGAAAATTGTACTTAAATTAGCTTAGCTGTGACAGCTTTATTGCGGTCCATAGTCCCAAAGTACACAGTACAGCAATGGAATATAGCAACAGTTATTGAGGTATAAGAGCGGTCTTGCTAGCCAGCAGAGGAGCTTTAGCTTTCACTTAGCTGTGATTACTTCGTTCTGTTTGTTAATCACATTTTATCAAGGCTTTGAGCCAATGGGTCTACTTTGGTGTGAATGCTAAGGACTGCAGCAACTAATTCAAGCAGGTGAGCAGTGACAGCAGCAGCAATGGGTTGCTAGAGTGGCTGAAGCAACTGTCAAAATTGATAATTTCTAAACATTGCTAGAGGCTTCTATACACATGGAGGCCGATTCACAGTCTCCTCTAGAACTTTATCAACAAAGAAATATGTGTTAAGTATTTTGCAGTTGCCTGCAGGATATTTCCAATTTTGACAATTTGGTGGGAATGTACTTTTTAATCAGAACTGTGCTGCACAGATGAAACTGAATGGTCATCTAATCTCTCTTTCCTTTAATATGGCAGCAGCTAATGTAGGAAAGACAGCTGAACTTGGTTATCAGAATGATGTCAAATAGTTGCCTCCCTTTCTTAGAAGTACAGTGGTACCTTGGTACTCAAACGGTTTGGATCCAGAACCAATCAGCTCTCAAATGTCGCAAACTCGGAAGTAAGTGTTCCGGTTTGCAAATGCTTTTCGGAAGCCAAACGTCCAACGTGGCTTCGCTTGAGTGCAGGAAGCTCCTGCAGCCAATCAGAAGCCATGCCTTGTTTTTGAACGGTTTCGGGAGTCAAATGGACACTCAGAATGGATTAAGTTTGAGAACCAAGGGACGACTGTACAGTTCCTGTTATGACAGTTGCTAACCTGGAGGGACTACAGTGGTGCCTCGCAAGACGAAATTAATCCGTTCCGCGAGTCTCTTCGTCTTGCGGTTTTTTTCGTCTTGCGAAGCACGTCTATTAGTGGCTTAGCGGCTATTAGCGGCTTAGCGGCTATTAACGGCTTAGCGGCTATTAACGGCTTAGCGGCTTTAAGGAAAAGGAAACAAACTCACAAGAACTCACAAGGCGTTTCGTCTTGCGAAGCAAGCCCATAGGGAAATTCGTCTTGCGGAACGACTCAAAAAACGGCAAACTCTTTTGTCTTGCGCGTTTTTCGTCTTGCGAGGCATTCGTCTTGCGGGGCACCACTGTACAGTGGTACCTCTGGTTACAGACACTTCAGTTTACAGACTCTGCTAACCCGGAAGTAGTACCTCAGGTTGAGAACTTTACCTCAGGATGAGAATGGAAAGCACGCCGCCGCCGCGGCACGGCAGCAGCGGGAGGACCCATTCCCTAAAGTGGTACCTCAGGTTAAGAACGGTTTCAGGTTAAGAATGGACCTCCAGAACGAATTAAGTTCTTAACCTGAGGTACTACTGTATAGTTTTTGGCTGGAGCTGAGTCCAGGCATGATGGATGGGTGCCTCGCTCTTAGCTCCTTTTGTGCTATCAGCTCAGGTGGCTGGGCTGGAAGGTACTCAGAACACTTGCCCAGGAATAGCCTAATTAAATTTTTATATTTTTGAGAAATCACATAAAATAAATGTTCCAGTTGCCACACAATGAAACGTAATGTGCCTCAGCCTGTTGAATCATATGAACATATAAACACAACTGCTAACTCCACAATACACGGTTTGAGAATGGCATTATCTTAGCTTTTTCCCCCCTTTTGGCCACTTATGGAAAAAGAGCATTTGAAAGCCATTTTAAAAATTCATTCTCTTTATATGAGAAGTGATTCTGTTGCACTTAGTGTTGTTCGGAACAAAACACCAAAATGACATACATTTTGTTTACCCAAAAAGTGTTTTCATTAAAATTAGTACGATTTGTTTCTCAGATCTTTCGGTGTTTTTCAGATTGCCTTTCAGAACGTTAGTCCGGAAATACGACTGTGATTTATGCTACACTCCAATGATTGTTGCAGCTGATTTTGTCAGATCTGTAAAAGCTAGACACAGTGAATTTACTACAAACCAAGGTATTGTGTTTGCATTTCTTCAGATTCATTAGATAAAATGCAAGGGCCGCTTTGGGCCCTTTTTGATGCTCCTTAAGCTAGGGGTCTGTATAAAGTCCTGCGAAATTACTTTTATTTAAGCTAAAGTCCTGTATACAATGAGCACTAAGACTGAGTTCTGAGTAAACATGCATAGGATTGCAGCATCACCAGAACAGCTGGTTTCCCACCTTAGTTCCGTCAAACTCCAGACATAACTATGTTTTGGAAATCACAAATTCTAACTGCCATGCAATAATTGATAAAACACATTTTACTACCACACACATGGTGCTCCAGCCCATGGCATGTTGTTCCTCTATCAGAAGCAGTATTCTATGGCACTAGGACAGTGGAGTCTGTACCCTACATATGTTTGCATTTTTATGAGGCTTGACTGCTTGAGTAAGGACATGGAATTATAGATGGTCGTTCTGGCATAGCAGGGAACTTTTGTGGATAATGTTCCCAGCTTCTCCCTCCCCACTTTCTTCACTTATTTATTATTATTACAGTGGTACCTCGGGTTACGTACACTTCAGGTTACATACGCTTCAGGTTACAGACTCCGCTAACCCAGAAATAGTGCTTCAGGTTAAGAACTTTGCTTCAGGATGAGAACAGAAATTGTACTCCGGTGGCGCGGCAGCAGCAAGAGGCCCCATTAGCTAAAGTGGTGCTTCAGGTTAAGAACAGTTTCAGGTTAAGTACAGACCTCCGGAACGAATTAAGTACTTAACGAGGTACCACTGTATTTTGAAAAATTATCAAGACTTCATGATTTACATCCTAAGATAATTGAAATAAATTTGTGGAAGGAAAGTTTTCCATTTTCTCCCCCTCTTACAGCCACCTGCACCCCCTGAACACTTTCCCAGAGGCTCGTCCTGACCAGTGTAGCATGTGGGGGGCAGGCACCATTCCTGCAGAAGGGAAGAATTGCCCAATTTTGACCTGAACCCTGCCCACTTTTCAGTGATTTCTCCCTCTCTCAGCAGATCCCCATCCCATATTGTTCAAGATCGTCCCTGACCCTTTGGTGGCTGGCAGAGCTGGGGTGTGTGAGAAAAGTTTTCCTCCCATGAATATCCTTAAATTAACCCTTAAATCTTAGAATCAGACCCAATACATTGTATGTGTATATGTGGTGTATTTTTCATTATTATGAAATGTCATTTTATCAGGTGATCGCCCTCTGATTGTTCAGTTTGCCGCTAAAGATGCACACGTTCTAGCAGAAGCTGCTTGTATCATCAGTCCCTTTGCCGATGGCGTAGATGTAAATTGTGGCTGTCCACAGAGGTAAAATTTTAAGAAACTCAGGGAGCAATGAGTAAACTGCACATTTTAACTTTTTAAATTTCAGGTATTTATATGCTGCATTTCTGGACATAAACAATTAAAATATAAAACACAAGAAAAAACATCTCATTGCTATTACAAAATGTTAAAAGAGCAGTCCAAAAACAATACACAGCCTAGCATCATTTGCATAAAATGGATTAAAATGTAGATTTGAACAATAAAGGTACAGTTTAAACCGGTAGAGCTGCAAAAATAGAGCTACCACTGAACAGGCCTGCCAGCCTAATAGATCTTAATTGTGTGCCTACAAGCAGGGTCTCTGAGGCCAACTGTTCTGGTCCCGTGGGATAACCAAGAGCCGAGGTCCGAGTCCAGTCCGAGGTCGAAGGTGCGATATGAAGGCAGTCCGTAAAAGCTGAAGCTGGGTGCAGGGCAGGGAGTCAGGAGAGGTCAGGAGCGCAGGCTGGAAAGCAGGACAGGGTTCAGGCAGGAATTGGCAACCTAGAAAGCTGCTCCCGCAACTTGGGACTGGGGCTGGCTGGCTTTTATCTGCCCAGAGGCATAGGGCGGCCCCGATCCTCAGGTGACTCGCCTCTCCTAGCCTGGAGGCGAGCACTCCTCCTGCAGGAACTTTGTTCCCTCTGCCTCTCTGCCCTGAACCTCTGTAGCTCAGGAGAGGCTGGAGGGTTACCGGACCCAGAGGCAACCTCAGCTTCCTCTGACGGGGCTGAGAGTGGAGCACCTGGGGGGGGCCACCAGGTGGCGCATTGGAAGATGGCCGACAATAACATCTCTCCGACCCACACGAGGTAATAAAGAGGCTGCTATGGGAAGTATGCAGTCTTCCTACCCCCCCCCCAAGGATATGGGGGGACAGCCTTGCCAGCAACGTCCATAATGCACCCCCGGATTCGAAAGAAGGGGGTGCAGGACATTTGGCATCAGCCCTCGATGGGTTTGGCGCTTCCTGACGCTGTCTCCAATCAGCGCCCTGGTTCGCTTCAGCTCGAAAATATAATTGGAAATATATAATTGGAATGAAGCTGAAGCACTTACATCAAGCAAAGTTCGAGAGATAAGGCTGCTGATTAATGCCTCTCTGTGTTTGGAGCGACGGGAGGAGACAAATAAATCAAGCGATGAACCACCATTATGAGACTGGTATGTGCGGAGCGAAAAAAGAGGGGGGGGTGGAGGAAAAAACTTTTATTTTCTTTGCCTCATGTGAGTATTTATAAACCTCCACCCCAGAGAGACGAATCGTCGCCTTTTACTAATCGCAAGCAAGAATTTAAGAGCTGTGTGGAGTGAATTATTGATTGAAGAGAGGACTGGTAAATATGGAGTGCGGAGGAAAAATTCTATGACGCAGTTTTTAATGGCGTCTTGCTAAGACAGGCTTGTCGAAGAAAGACGAGGGGAGGAGGACCAGGGTCATTGGAATGTAAATGATGGATTGAATGTGATAACCTGGCAGAGCCCCTTTGTGATATATGTGGCAAGCTTGGGAAAATTGATAGGACGGACCGAGGATAAATTTTTTTGAAGAAGGGAAGGAATGGCGGCTGTCCTTACGAGATATGACTTTTGGAGTGTGCAAAATCCACGCAGATGTTGTTTGTTCTTAACCTGCTTGCGAAGACTATCAGAGATTGCAAAGAAAGGAAGACATGAAAACAACATGAAGATGAAGAAGTAATAAAGAGACTATCTGGACAGATCAGGATAGAACCGTATGATAAAAGCAGTAACAGAAGTGATGCTTTGATTCTCGTTCGGAGCTTGATGTAAGGGTACCCCCAACAAAATTTTAAAATCTGGCTGTATAATTTGGAAGTAATATGATTTGGAAATAATGTGATTGGATTGGCCTGTTAATAAAAATTATGTTTTAAAAAAAGAGAGAGTGGAGCACCTGCAGGCAATGGGTCCTCCATCACCTCAGGAGCCTGAGCAGACTCAGCTGGTGCCTGCACCTGAGGATCCAGCACAGGTGAGGACCCTTCAGGCTCAAACCCAGCCCCAGCTCAGCTGGTTCCGGAGGTGGGGAATCCTGTGCAGGCTGGGATTCCTCAGGTTCAGAATCTGAATCCGAATCCCAAGCCATCACACCAACAGGTTTGCATAGGTGCAGGCAACCCTCTGAATAATCTGGCTTCAAATTATATAACTTTTTATGAATGCACAATTAACGTAATTGGGTGATGATTTAACTTCAGGAAGAGCATTTCTGTGTCAACGTTTGACTGAAACCAACCATTAAACAGAGGCTAACTATAAACTTATGAGGTTGTATCCAACATGCCATTCAACTTGACAGTAAGGTTTATACCAGCAAAGCAGGTAGGGAAGCAATTTTGGGTGAACCCCCCCCCCCCCCAATAATATCCCTAACCCTTAAATCTGCTCTAGATGGTTGAGGTACAATTGTGAGCTGATAGGTGAAGCTGTAAAGGGGAATCACTGGAGATAGCTTCGCTGCCCATCCTGTAACAGAGGCCAAGCAACTTTGTTAGATACAACCACTGAATATGTGCAGAATCCTGGCTGCTTTCCATGGGTGTTTGCAGACTGGATTTTTTCCCAGAGGAGGCAAAGTCAAATACTTCCGATAAATAAACATAGCATGGTAATTAGTGTTAGAGACCATTTCTGAAGCTCTACTGACTGACATGAGGTCTGGGTAGATTTGACCTCTGAGAAACTTGTATTTCTCAGTGGGTAGATAAGCAGTCCATTTATAGCTGGACCTGGTGTGTAGATAATGTTTTTCAGGCAATGCTGGAATCTTCAGGTCTTTCTCTGTCTGTTCAACTCCTCCAGCCTTCAAGGTTTGGTTGCATCAGAATCTCAAAATATATCTTACTAAATATACAGAATATGGCGAGTGCTTTGTATTAATATAGGGTTTAAACTAGTGTTGCCATATTTCAAAAAGTAAAAACCAGGACAAGCGAAAAGGTGTTGAGCTTTGAGGTTTTTTTAGGAAGACCTCAAAATTGTTGAGCTCCCCCCCCCCCCAAAAAAATCATAAAAATTGTTGAGCTTGTTTTAGGAAACCTCCCAAATTGCTGAGCTTTTTTAAGGAAAACCCAAAATTTGTTAGACGAACCCCAAAGTTGTTGAGCTTTCTTTTACAAAAGCACCAGAAAAACAACAATTTTTCAATTGACTTGTCTAAGATCCAGGGCAAAGCACTGCCTTTCGGAAATTCCCCAGGACGTCAATTCTGCCTCTGAAATCCCAATAATGTCCAGGAGTATCCAGACGTATGGCAGCCCTAGTTTCATCCTTCTATAACAAAGGAAACTTGTTAGAATATTAGTCTGGATTTCCTGAAACCCTCATGTCATTATTTTGCTTCCTCACAAGAATGAGAAAAGGAAAAATTAAGCCATCTATTCTAATATGCAAACATTATTTTGCTATTTCAATTCAAGGTGGGCTATGGCAGAAGGTTTTGGTGCCTGCTTAATAAACAAACCAGAACTGGTGCAAGAGATGGTGAGGCTGGTAAGAAATCAAGTGGAAAACCCCATGTTTTCAGTATCTATTAAGATAAGGTAAGTTTTGATACCACCTACATAAAAAAATACATTAAAAGTGTAATTGACCAAGTGTAGAGGAAGTTCCTTACTTGTCACTCAGCCAAACCTACCTCTCAGGACTTTTGTCAGGATAAAATGAAAGGGAGGGGGTGTTATTTCATTAATTTATTAATTACCTTTCACATAAGTCTCAAGACACTCTAAAAGCAAACAATAACAACTAAAATAGATTAAAAACATTTAATTAATGAGTTGAAATATAATTCTTAAATTTTTGAACATTCCCCATTTGTTCCTTGGTTCTCAACTCTGTGCCATTTTTTCATGCCATTCAGATAATACATGCTGAATTTTGATGTTTTTGTTACTTGTAATGCTAGGATTCATGATGACCTAAAGAGAACTGTAGACCTGTGTCAAAAAGCGGAAGCAGCTGGAGTGTCCTGGATTACAGTCCATGGGAGAAATGTAGAAGAAAGACACCAGCCAGTACACTATGATGCAATTAAAATAATTAAACAAAGTATGTCTATACCGGTTATAGCTAATGGTGACATTAAATCTTTAAAAGATGTGAAGGACGTTCATCAAAAAACAGGAACAGATGGTAAGAACAATTTGTGGGCTCATTTGGGCTCTGCCCTCTCAATAAATAGGAAATATATGTGTATATTTTATCCCTGGCATTAAACTTGAATTGTTTGCAAGAAATGAGTTAAGATGGAAGGTAGTTTTAATGGATTGGTTCACTTAGTATCCATTAAGCAATGTTTCTAAAGCTACAGTCCTACGCCCACTTACCTGGGAGGAAGTCCTATAGAAAACTGAGGAATTTACTTGCAAGTAAACAGGCGTAGGATGGCACTGTTAAACTACAATTCTAAGCAGAGCTACTGAGGAGTAAACGCCATTGAACTTGGGAGCAGTTACCTCCAAGTAAACATGCATAAGATTTCACTGTAAGACAAGTAAAGGTGTGAAAACATAAAGGTGTAGCATACAGGGAGGTCAAAAAGTAAATATGTGAACTAGAACAGAGTGACTAAACATAAAATATGCATATATCAACTGTAGCAGATGGAAAAGTTATCTGGCAGCCATGCGGGAAAGTGATCTTGCGACAGAGATTATCGCTTTATTTTTCACTGCGAAAGAACTGAGGACAAAATTAACTTTAGGTCAGAGTTATAAGTATGTTAATAAGTGCGGTTGTAATTGAAAGCAAAAAAAAAACAGTGTTCACAGTATTTCTAAATTGGACCGATGTGGGGCTGAAATATATTTAGATGACCTAGGACTTAATTTGGCACTGTACATGCTGGAGACTCAAAGTGCCTTACAAAAATTTCCACTGTGTTGCAATACAGTCTTATGCATGTTTACTTAGAAGTAACTCCCACTGTTTTCAATAGAAATTGCTCACAGGTAAGTGTTTGGAGTGCAGCTGTAATATCTGAAGAAGCAGTCCCTTTTACTTATTCATCTCCCAAATTACATCCTCTCTTCCCATTTCCAGTCTGTTCCATCTTTCCTTTGTTCTTACTTTCTTTCCCTCCCTCCCTCCCTCCCTCCCTCCCTCCCATTTAGACATATAACCAAAGCCTTTTGTTAAGCCCTGCTGACAAAAATGCCACTGTCATATTATTAGACTTGCACCTTCTAAGGGTATCTGATTTAACTAAACTCCCATGGTAATGTGTCCAACACAGGGCCTTTAAACAAATAAGATAAATTATGTGTAGTTTTAATTTATTGTTTGTATTCCTTTCCATGCTAGGTATCATGGTTGCTAGGGGGCTTTTAGCCAATCCTGCCATGTTTGCAGGCTATGAAGAAACACCTCTGCGGTGCCTGCAAGACTGGGTCGATATTGCTCTTGAACATGGGACTCCTTTTGCATGTTTTCACCACCATTTAATGTACATGTTTGAAAGGATTACTTCAAAGCAAGAAAAGAAAGTTTTCAATGTTTTATCAAGTACATCGGCTGTTTTAGACTACCTTAGAAATAACTACGGTGTGCACTAACTTTAAAATATAAAGACTTCGATTTCATTGTTCTACAATGGGACGTTAAACTCAGAATATTTTATTTTCTATATGAAAAATGTTTTTATCTCCGAATTGTTCTTACCGGAGTCCCTCAGATGAATGTATTTACAATGTTTTAACATGTTCTTAATAATAAAGCTGTACAAATGTCACATTGGACGCAGTCGTGCCTGAAATTATTAAGGTCCATGCAATATCACTTCATGTCAACATTCGTTTCAATAGGGTGTACTCGAGACCTGTAGCTAATAGCCAATTTAAAATCTTCAGTGATCATTTAGTTACATATAGTTCCTTCAAAGTGATATCTGTAAGATTTTTGGAATCAAGCACTCCTTTGGTGTCCTACGTGTATCTGACATGGTATACATGTGGCTTATTAAACAATGGAATAAAAAACGGTTGAAAAATACATTTTACTAAGATATTTGAAAAAAGATGGTACGTTTAAGTGATCTGAGAAGGAGTTTCAATGAGAAAGGATAGCGATAGAGATAACTGCCCTCCTGGCTATGGGGCAGGTCAGGTTGGTAGATCTGGACCAGGGCAGTCATGGTATGGTGGTATGAGACCCAGGCCTTCTCTATATATGCGAGACATACAACTTTTTAACCCAGGAAAATCTCAAAAGTCGGGGGTCGTCTTATACGGCGAGTATATCCCAAACTCTATATTTTAACTGGACTTACATCATAGGAGCCTACACAACACAAAACACTGTTGCTGTATGTAGGTTTTCTTTTGTTTTTTATCTTATCTTATATTTTGGAAATGTACATCCAGTTTTTTCCCTTTAATTTTTTTAGGGGCCCCCAAGAGTGTGGGGCCCTATGCCAGGCTTCCTCAACCTCGGCCCTCCAGATGTTTTCAAACTACAATTCCCATCATCCCTAACCACTGGTCCTGCTAGCTAGGGATCATGGGAGTTGTAGGCAAAAAACATCTGGAGGGCTGAGGTTGAAGAAGACTGCCCTATAGCTTGTTTAGCTTATATGTAAATCTGGCACTGTATAGGGCAGTATATAAATTCAATCAATAAATGAAATAAATAATAATAGCCAGTGAATGCAGAGGCTGTAAGTTTTAAACCAGGTATCCCCAAACTCGGCCCTCCAGATGTTTTGGGGCTACAATTCCCAACATCCCTGACCTTTTTATGAATGGGTGGGATTTGTGGTGGAAAAAGAGGACAGAGCCTGCTTTTGATGTCTTAACCGCAGTTAAGCGATTGCCCTATTTATGTTTCCACTGACTTCTTAATAGCTTGTGGGCTCAGTTGCCATATACCAGGCATAGGCAAACTCAGCCCTCCAGATGTTTTGAGACTACAATTCCCATCATTCCTGACCACTGGTCCTGTTAGCTAGGGGTGATGGGAGTTGTAGTCCCAAAACCTCTGGAGGGCCGATTAGGGGGTGCCTGTTTTAAACCGTGCCTCCCTTGCACGAAGAAAACTAGCAGGCCAGGCAGGGAGAGAGGGAGCTTCTACCATCTCCCTGGGCCTGCCGCTTTTCTCCTGGCAAGGGAGGCCCGCTCGCCTTCCGCCACGGAGCGGGAAGCCGTGCTCTCCCCACGCCACACCGAGCGGGGTCCGCCTCGGTCCCCTCACACCGCCCGCCTTCCCCGCCGGGTTCGGGCCTCCTCTCGAGCGAAAGCGCCGCCGGGGCTTCGAGCGTCGGCGAGGCCTCCCATTCGCTGCCAGGCCCGCCTTCTCCCCTCCCGGCTGTTGGGGCTCCGCCGCTCGGCCCGCCCGGCCTCTCGCAGCCGCGGCTCTTTTCCCCTCCCTTCGCCCCGCAGTTTCCGCCGCCGCCGCCGACTCGCGTGTGGCGGGCAGAAAGCGGCCCTGAAAGAGCTCGCGGAGCTGCGGGTCGAGGCCGCAGGACCCCGGAGGACGCCTCGCCCCCTTCGGGTGATGAAGGCAGGAGGGAAAAGGCCGCAGCAGCAGCGCCTCTTTGGAAAGCGAGGTAAAAGAGAGGAAAGTTAACCCGGGGTCCGTCCTCCCCACAACGGCTGCAGAGGCTTCCCCTCAGAAATGGTGGCGGAGGGGAATTTCGAAGCGTGAAAGGGCCACGAGTATTGTGTACCCCGGGGTGGGGAAGGGGCGTGTTGTACCCCGGGGTGCGTGTGAGGAGAACGAAATCTCTTCCCGACACGTATCTGTGGCAGTTACGGCGTGACAGAATCGGATTCATCCCTTGTACTCCGGTCGACAAACTCGGGGGCGGCAATGGGGTCGTTTGAACGCGGACTGCAGGGCTTCCCCATATCCCATAGATCGCTCTCTGTGGGGAGCGGGGGCTGGGTCCATTTCATTTCATTTATTTTATTTTATATTTATATTTATATTTATATTATTTATATTTATATTTATTATTATTTTGCCCAATGTTGAACTGTCACGCCGGAAGCCCATGTTTGTGTTGGGGGTCACATTAATCCGAAGCTCTTCAGCCTGCCTTGTCTGTTTTGAAACCATGGTGATCTCTAACCGGGGGTTTTCCGTCTCTGCAGATCCCTCACAGATAAGATGACTTTCCAGTGGACAGCTGTTGCAGCCTTTCTCTATGCCGAAATAGCAATATTACTCTTGCTCTGCCTCCCGATTATTTCTCCTCTGAGGTAAGGATATTGCCGCAGGGGAAATGACCGCCGTTTCATCAGAAAATAAATGGAAAGAGAAAGTACGGATTGGATTGCAACATTGGCAGCAGGGTTTAGGACTGCCTTTTGCAAATTATTTTGTGCTATAAGCCTACAGGTTCCATTCTTCGGTATTTATAAGAGCATTTAAAAAGCTGACTTGATACTTATGTTGTTTGCTCCAGGGGCCAATATGTATTCACAGGTTGCCCCCCTCCCCTTTTCATCTTTGAGTAACAGACAAAATAGCTGTGCTGAATCTCCCCAAAGCAATAAATAAAATAAGCTGAACTACTTCCAGTGAGAAGAATGCCTGCTGGTGATAAGACAATCAAAATGGCAACTTTAAAAACTCTTTATTTATTATTTGTATATATTACCTTTGTTAAGTTTTTTTTTTCATAATTTCGTGTGTGTGTGTGTGTGTGTGTGTGTTTGGGTGGTTGTTTTGTTTATTTGTTTGTTTATTTTTTTAAATTCTACCTCTGATGCTGCTCCCACAATAATCTTAACAAAAGCATATAATAGGCATTGAAAATTTGTAAGATTTAGAACTCCATCGGTCACACGGTAGTAACGTTAATGCCATTGTTTTGCTGATGATTCTCAGAGGAGCTTTTTACAAGTGTGGTCCTTGATCAGAATTAATATTGCATTGACAACAGTAATTGATAGTGGTCCATTGCCAGTGGTGATGTATTAGAATCTTTGGTCATGGTAGCAGTGGTCTTCTTTGCATCACAGTAATTAGAATACAAATACTGTGCTGTTTGTTTGTATATATTTTCTGAAGAGAATCTATATAATAGTAACATAATAAAAAATAATAATTAATTCCTCGCCCATCTGGCTGGGTTACCCCAGCCACTCTGGGCGGCTTCCAACACATAAAAATGTAATAAAACATCAAACATTAATAGTAACAATCTGATCCGATATAAAAGTAACAATAATTTTAAAATAAACAACTTATATCAAACAAAGCAACATTCAGCAATACATCAGAATCTAATAGTAAACAGTAAAATTAAACACCAATAAATAATAATTAAACAGTTCACAGTTATCAACCACAATAAAGAATTACCAATCTACAATCAATAAAAATAACAGCAAATCACAATGCATAAAATACTACAAAACTGTGTAAAACAGGCATCCCCAAACTTGGCACTCCAGATGTTTTGGGACTACAACTCCTTTCACCCCTAGCTAACAGGACCAGTTGTCAGGGATGTTGGGAATTGTAGTCCCAAAACATCTGGAGGGCCGAGTTTGGGGATGCCTGGTGTAAAAGGATCAAATTGGGAAACAAAGACACACAACTTTGGGCTGCCACAAATTCTTAGCACAGGCGGAACTTTCTTAACTCTCCTTGACAAGTTGCCAGCTGACCAAACACTATAATCATCTTAGATTCCCTAAGTAAGTTACATCATCAACATTAATAAAGGGTTGTGTATATGAAAACTAAGATAAAGCAAAGATAATTCACATGGAATTTTGACTATGCCTCATAGTCTAAAGCTGGATCAGAAGTGGTCTCATTAAGTTGAATGGGGCTTATTCCTAGAAGAAATCGCAACCTCAGATTTCTAAAGGGGTTTTCAAAACTCAGCAGCCTCTCTTTTTGCCACCAGTATCCTAAGACTTAGGAAGGAACACTGATTGGGATTTGAAGATCAGTATTATTTATTATTATGATTTATTTATTAGCATTTATCAGTCGCTTTATACAAAAGAAAAGTGTCAAAGCAACTTGACAGGATAAATAAAACAAATAAAAGCAATTTTTTAAAAGCCAAGAAAAGAGGCATTACATGCATCCTAACCTAATCAGACTATCTATAAAATGTTGGTATGTTCACAGCAGTGGTCATCAACCTTCATTCTTAACTGCTTGTTGCTGATTAAGAGACCTTTGTCCTTTTCCGGGGACTGTAGGTTCAGAGCTGCTTTTCCTGCTAGTCATCCAGAGTTAGGCAATATAAAGCCTGCTTCTCAGATTCTTTAGTATAATTTTAGCTTTGTTTGAAAAACAGTTTTTGCTAAAAGTGACTAGATGCAATAAAGGACAAGGGCACTGTACCTATATCAATGCCACCAGTTGAAGGTTTGATTATGCATGTTACTGTGATAGTTTTACTAACAAGATCATTGAAGGTGTGATTTAAATACACACATCAAGGGATTTTCGTCTTCAGAATAAGGCTTTAAGAGGATCTGAAAGCAGCAAATTAGTCTCATTAAACCTGGATGCTAAAGATACCTAGTCTATCTCATTAGAAGCAAGCAGCCTTGGCAGGTCTAGACTCTGAATTCCATAAGTTATACCTGTTACCATCATTGTAGCTGTAATGTGATGAACAAAGGGATTTTCTATCTGTCAGTTCTGGAGATACAGGAACCTCCTCAGGGCTTGGGCCCAGTAATACTGTCTGCTCTATATTGCAGAATTTTTGTGTACTGTATACTTGCAACTACAGAGAAATTGCATTTTCATTTCAAGCTGTACAGTACGATTGCATATTGTGTGCAATTAACTTGCATAATTTCAGCCTTATGCAGTTGAAAGCTGGCCAGCTGAAATCCCACAAATTAATTACACAGAAGGCAGACATCTTAAAACGCCTTTGCACTGGGTTTTCTCAGCATGGAAAGAGCTTTTAAGCTTTCTTTCTTGCTTACCGGGTTCTGTAATGCTCTCATGAAATCCTGGACAGTCCTGCAAGATCTTGTATGAATATCCCAGAATGTCTGTGAGAGCATCCTAGAGCCTGGTAAGCAAGGCAGAGAGATGATGATGATGATGTTTTATTAACTTTTTATACCACCCTTCATCCAACAATCACAGGGCAGTTTACAATATAAAATACATGCCACAATAACAAACAAAAACAACACCCCACCTCCCGTTTAAAAGTTCTCTGTCTTTCTTGGATAGTGAGGATGGTCATGTGGGGGCGGTTCCAAGGGGGTGGTTTGAGTATACAGTACATATTTTTGCATATATGTGCCCCCCCAAGCATAACCCCCAGGCAAGATGCCATTGTACTGTACTGTAATTTTAAAAGGCGCTGAAAAATTATTCAGTGGATTATAGTGTGCACTTCATAGTAGTCTTTTTACAAATGAAGCTTCTTTCAAACACTGCAATTTTGTTTTACAGATGGGAGAAGGTTTTTATGATCTCTGTGTGGAGCAGAATCAAAAACTACTGGAACAAGGGGTTCCTTACAATTATAGTTCTGTTAATTGTTTTATTTCTGGGTGAGTTGGATATCTCTCTTGTTTGTATTAGTATTCATATGCATGTAAGTGAACCAACAAAGTTAATGTGTTTGAGGGATTATTATATTTACTGTGAGTTATCTTTGCTGTGAATAGTTTGAGAAACCAAACAAAAAAGTTAGTGTTACACTTTTTGAATCTGAGGCTGTAACAAGCCATGTTGTGCTAGCATGTTAGCAGATAACAAAACAGAATTCAGATTTGGTATGGGAAACCCAGTGAACACTTGTGGCAGGAAGTGATTTTGAAGTAATCAGTAGGCGGCGCTCTTTCTCTTTGGACTAATGCTTGAACTAAAAGGAAAACAGTTGCGCAATGAAGTTTCTGGGAATTTTACTGAGCTCTGTCATCACTGAATTTGTTTTTTTGGAGGAAGGGAAATAGCATTGCATTTTTAAGCTACTGCTAAATATGGAATTGAATGTGTTCCCTGATGATTACAAAGTTAGCTGTATCTTGTAGCTTGTGGTTTTTAAGTGCTATATATTAAACATCTGTTAAGAAAAGCCATCCTTTTAAAATATAAGGAACATTACTATTTTATAAAATTGCTTAATCATAAAGCTTGCTGTAGGTTATAGATTATTTCCGTGGTCATTACTTGATAAACAGTCAAAGTCCTTGCTCTGTGCCCACAGAAAGTACAAATCTACTTCCAGAGGGATTCCCACTGCCAGTAGCCAGAACAGGGCAGCTATACTAATAAAAGTTAAAGAAGTTTTATCGGGGGGGGGGGGGACAAAAGCTTTTTGATGCAGAAGCATTATGTACAATAATTGATAAAAGAAGGCAACGGAAAACAAATGCAAGTAACTCTCTCTTTTTTACTCGTAGATGCTGTAAGAGAGGTGAGGAAATACTCAAATGTTAACTTAAGTGACAAAACTGCGCATACAAGTGCCAATGCATTGGATCACATTCAAATGAAACTTTTTCGGTCACAACGAAATCTTTATATCTCAGGATTCTCTCTGTTTCTTTGGCTGTAAGTATAGTTATGTACTACTTACTACTTAGTAATTCTGTTTTTTGCCTCTTGTAAGAAACTTGGTCCAAAATGGAAAAAAAAGCATGACTCAAACCCCAAGTTTGTAAAAATAATAATAATATGCAAGTTGGGTGAGCGAAAATGGAGGGTAATGGTAATTTATGCATGTTTGAGAGAGACAGATTTACTAATGGAAGTAAATAATTAAAAAGGATATATTAAAGTGAATATGGGGAAATGAATATGACTCCCCCAAATGCTGTATTCTGAATTAATACAGTCCTCTCACTGAATTGTACTACAGTGGTACCTCGGGTTACATACGCTTCAAGTTACATACACTTCAGGTTACAGACTCCGCTAACCCAGAAATATTACCTCGGGTTAAGAACTTTGCTTCAGGATGAGAACAGAAATTGTGCGGCGGCGGTGCAGCGGAAGCAGGAGGCCCCATTAGCTAAAATGGTGCTTCAGGTTAAGAACAGTTTCAGGTTAAGAATGGACCTCCGGAACGAATTAAGTACGTAACCAGAGGTACCACTGTATTTCAGAAGACAGATGGTAGTATCGGTTGTTTCAAAACACTGCCTCTTGCATCATAATTTTTCTGCAGATGAAAGGCTTGCTAATAAGGTTCTCATATGTACCTCCCATGGTACCATGATCCTGTTTGTTTGAATAGGATTGTATTCTAAAATCCTATTCTGAAGCTGGATGACTCTAGGATTTAACACAACAGATATTCTGATAGAATACCCCAAATGCACAGGTAGAACATTAGCAAAGCAGCCAAAATCGGTTAGAGTCTCTAGTTGGACATGGGCAGTATAGAAGTTTAGGGCTGCCTTATTTCCTGGACGAGGGGTCTGCAAGGTTTATCTTGCCTGGGCCAGATAGGTCCCATGGAGATCCCTCTGTGGGCCGGATTGCACGCGTGCCCACAATTTTCTGCGCATGCGCAGACACAATTTTTGGTGCCACAGAAGCGAGTTCGGGGGCAGCTCTTGGTCCGGTCAAACGACCTCTGCAGGCAGCTTCTGGCCCATGGCCCTTAAGTTGCTGACCCCTGTCCTGGACATTACCGGGATTTCAAAGGATGTGATGCCTGGGGGGATTTCCGGAAGGCAACGGTTTGTCCTGGATCTTTGGCAATTTAGCTGAGGAATCAACACTATATTGTATGTCGCAAGCATGGGAAACCCATAGGTTGAATGTGGGCCACAGGCAGATTTTATCTGGCCTCCAGTTCTTGCAGTCATAACCTGATGGTTCAGTAGGGAGGAGAAAGGGCTTTGCCTTTGTGAAATTGCAGCTTGTTCCTCTGCAAGTAGATCAAAGCAATGTCTCTGCAGACTTGCATTCCTCACAAGTATAGGAAAAGTAGTACAGAAAATTTCATGCAATTTTCAGGCTGCAATTGCATTTTAAATAGCTATAAAACAGGGCTTGGAGTTCAGCAGTACATTGACCTTATTTGCACTCTTCAGGGATTACTGTTGAGATTCTACCTCGCACACAGTCAGGCCCAAGAAAGGTTGTTGGAGAACTTTGTTTTTTCCCCCAACTTCACTTTTTAAGCCTGTGAGGAAAGTAAAAGGTGAAACTCTAGTGGAGCTACTAAGAATTAAACATATGCATCTATTGTAATGAAAAAATAGCTTTTTTTTTGCATGTGATTTTGTGTGGGTGGAATAGTTACTGATAGTTTTTCTCTGGGGTAAGGTGACACTGCTCCTGAAAAAGGTTCCTTACTCATTCTGTACTCCTGCAGTCTATGGCCATGATATGTCAGTTCTGGGCTGTTCTGGCATTTCCTTGTTTGCTTCTCCTTTCTCCACATACTAAGTTCATTCCGTTGGCATAACTGGCGTATCTCTTTCCCTGAGCACAATGTGAGTACGTATAGGATTTCTATGCTCTCTGATTTAACTGCAACTAGCGAAACTGAAACTACCTTTACTGCTGCGGAGTTCAGACACTAAACCAGGGGAAAGAATGGTGGCTAATGAGATGTATTTTTAACATTGTCAGAAAGTATTTTTATTTTCTGAATAGCGGTGGCTATGTGGCAATAACTGGGGCTCACATCTAGTGTTTAGATAAAATGACTTCAAAGCACCTGGCCAATCTAGGTCCTGGTTCAGCTGCAAGTTGTAATAGCATCTTAAAAAATAAAGCAGTTCATGTTTCACATAACAGAGCACCTTTTCTCAGCATTTAAAGTAAACAGTTATTGAAGACTTTAAAAAAAATTATAACACGACTTATACATTGATACTGTATTCTTTTCTAATGGGTTCATGGCTTTTCTGGTTTCCACAGTGTACTGAGACGTACCATTTCCCTTATCACTTCATTGGCAAAAAAGATGGGAGACCAGAAAGCTCTAGAAATGGAAGTAGAAAATATCAACAAAGTTGCCAAGAAGTGCTTGGAAGAGAATGAAAAACTTCAAGTATGTTTCACAGTTGAATGGGTTGTGTCTTGTTTTTAAGTGCATTTTACCGCTTTGACCTGGTTCGCATGCTGCTCTAAGCTAAGCGTGGATGCGTGAGTATGAGGGTTCCTGGAGAGGAGAAAGGGACTGCGTTGATCCGTCTGTAGTGCTGCTGATGTGAGCTAAGCCATGGTTTGGCTTAGCATGTCACCTTACTGCAGGTTGTGGTTTGTCCCACTTCAGACAAGCCACTTCAGGTAAACCAATGACAGCTCGTAGTTTGGCCATCTTATTAAGCAAGTGTGTGTGTGTGTGTGTGTGTGTGTGTGTGTGTGTATGTGTGTGTTTCAAAGAAAGTCATACTAGCCTTGTGAATTAGATCTGGGTGCTATCCAGCCCCCCCCCCAGACAATAACAATTTGTCCTAAAGCCATAAAGCAAACTTTTTGCAGTATTGAGGTGATATTGTTTAATCATTCGTCACCTTTCTGTATAGATACTGAAAGGCTTGTTTGGAATTTTTGTAATATATTTTGCACAGTAATTTACAAGACCCTCAGACCTCATGGATTTTTTTTAGAGAGCTCACACTAAAACCCATTAACAATTTTGACACAAAACATTAGTCATACCTTCATATCTCTATCACTTTTCAAGCAATATAAAAGTGGAACAAAGTTTTTTTAGTTCCCTCAGCAGCTCAGAATCTGTTTGGCGCTGCTTCCTCATAGGCCTAGTCTAGAGGAACATGATGCTAGAATACACTGAGTCATTTCTGGTGAGGGACTCCAGTTCTGTGCTTGTTTTCTTTGTACAGAGATTTCTTAATACAGGGAATCATTTAAAAATATCTGATCTTCAGAATTTGATCAACTCATTCTCCCCCCCTCCCTCCTCAGTGTCTCTCATATTCTGAGGTGGTCACGTTCATCTGCTGCATGTGTAAACCAAGAGTGATTCTACACTAGGTGTTTGTTGTGGAATTGCTTTGTTTGCTTGCTGTTTATGGGTCATCTGCATGTTGTTCCCATCAAAATCATCCTCCAGTGTTTCCTCTATGCTTCTTCTGTCTTTTTCAACCTGCACAAAATCAATTTGGGGGAGGGGAGAGCACAACAGTAGCTTAATCTCTGCAGCTAATAGATTGTCTTAGCATTAGTTTTGAGATGTGCTGGGTTAAGATTAGGGTTAGTGTGATTAAGTGAGTTGTCTCACCCTTAATTCCCACCAGTAGTGTGGATGGATGGACACACACACACACACACACACACACACACACAGTTCTATACCCTTCTGAAGTATAGAAAGTCAGTTGTAATTCTTCATCTAGTTTACAGTGGAATTATGACGAGTGGGTGCCGTTAGGAACTGCTAATCTGGAAGCACCCCAAACCTTAATTTCACATGGGTAAAGACACATTGTCACTGTCATCGCTATAATTGTGTTTCATTTTGGTAGCACAGAAAATATTAAACAGATGGCAGGCATAGTGTTACATACTTGGGCTGTGAGCCTGTTCACCTCATCCTACACATGATGATCTGTGTTCATACACACAGATTAAACATGGAGATAGAAACTTTGATGGTCAGTTGTTTAGAATGGAGGGAGGAAAAAAGGCTCTGGATTCAGATTCCCATCACCATAAAATGTAGCTGTCAAAGTCAGCCATTGAATCAACTCTGCTTGCACAGTCTCATTCCATCAAGCAAGACTATACGTGGGAAACACAAATGCAACCACCCAGAGTGGCTGGGGAAACGCAGCCAGATGGGTGGGGTATGAATAATAAAGTTATGATGATTATTGTTGTGTGTGCAGTATCCAGTTTTGCAGGAGAAACACATTTATGAAATGCATATGAATCCTCATGGCTTTTTACAGCATACGTAAAATGGTCCAGGGGTGAGATCCAACATAGTTAAAATGAGTCCGGTCATGTATTAGGGCATATCCTTCCTCTTCACTCCCTATGCACATCCAAAACTTGCACTGGAAGGTTGGGGGACCTTCCAGTTTAGATTGGAGGGAATGGGGGGGTAGAGAAGCCAAAAGTCCTATTACTCAAGCAGCTAAACATCTTTGCACGTTGTCCAGATTCCCTGCTTGAAAGAGCTCTTAATTGAAAGTTACACTGGCAATTAAATGGAGGCTCAAAAAGGCAAGGCCAAAAAGAGATGAATGTGTCAAATATAGTTAAAGTGTCAAACTTGAACAAAATGAAGAAGACGCCAAACCTTTTGACTTACTAATTATAAAGATTTTAACATATCATATCTGTAACTGTAAGTTAGTAATTAATGCTTTCTTTCTTTTTTGTTTGTTAAGGCATATGTAAATATATTATTCTAGAAATTGGGTTGGTCTCTAATATTTTGAATTGATAGGAAGTCCATAGCAGCAAAGGCCTTTATTCGGGATCAGGTAAAGGTTAATACAGAAGCATTCATAGTGCTAGGGAAAATCAAATGAGAACCTTTGTTTATAAAACGATGGGTCTAGGTGAGCAGAAAGTGTGTTATGCAAATTACTGTGTTTCTTCCAAACCACCATTGAAGGAAAAAAAAGCAAAATGTAGGCTCTGCTTTTTATTGCACCTGTTTCACTTTTTCTTATTGTTACAATTACTTTGAAACAGTAATTGTAATCAGGAAAAGTAACTAATATTTTTTCCTTTTACCAGTCAATGAAAGCTAAATGTGACATGGGAGAAGTGTCCGATGAAGAGCTACAGGAAGAAGTGAAAAAGCTGAAAGACGAATTAAAGAAAACTTCACATGGTACTTTTTTGCCATTTGCTTTATCTTGTGGTTTTCTGTGTTGAAAGCCCCCAAAAGAGGGTTTTGACCATAAAATATTGTATAAAAGGTACTTTGTCGGTAAAGTGCTGGGTGATGGCCCAGATTTGTGCCATGCAAGGGCAGAAGAAAACCAATAACAGAAAAATCAAAGACATAAAGATTGGGCCTGAGGTCAGGTCTTTGTGCTAGTATGAAGAAATTACTTTTAAAATGTGCAACATAAGAAACTGTCTGAAGTTATGAACTGAAAGTAGCATTTCTTTAAGAGGAACAGAAGAGACCCAAAATTGTTCTCCTCCTCTCGTAACAAGACCCCCCCTCACTTATTGTTTGCTTCTGTGTTTGACTTGGGCTGTCTTGATGAAACAACACTGAGATAAGGCAGATTTTTTCCTGGTCGTGTGTGTTAGTTCTGGATCTTGCAAGATCTGTTACCCTTCTGTATATTTACTAGGCTGAAATGAAGGTCTTGTATAGCATTGCTCCTGACCTTGTGAAGCCCAGACAACTAAAATGTACTTCTTTGACTGTGTGCAGAACATTGCATAACCATTATGTATTTTAAAGCAAACTTACAAATGCATCCATTTCAAAATCCTAGCTGGAACAACTCTCTATCCTAGTTTATACTGACTTTAGTGAACACTTTCGAACCCACTGAGAATTTTTGCCAGTTAGGATGAGTGGATTCCAAATATTTAATTGTGAGGTTGATTAGAAATAAGAACACATGAACATATGTATTCTGGCTTTCATTCAGGAAGCTCAAAATGGTTTTTTTTTAATACCACCAGCCCTGCAAGTTATAAATACATAGTGAATCTCTCAGCTGAATACAGATTATTGTATCCAGATTTTGGAGGCTTTTAAAATAATGCTGCCATCACATTTTTATTCTATGCAGAAAGAGTTTCCAAGTGAAACTAAAGCTACAATTCCATCCATAGCATTCTGAAAGTGCCCAAGAACACTATCGAAATTCAGTGGACCCATGGCCAAGAATCTCAGTTAAACAAAGCATTTTCTTTGTGAGAAATTGTGCATCTTCTGTGGATTTTATATCCAGAACTACAATTTTGTGCTTTAAACATTAAAGTCTTAGTAAGTAAAACGATTTATTGATTGTGCAGAGAGGAGTGCAATATAGTTAAAAATGCATAAGAATTCCATTAGAATTAAAGGGAGGGTAACCCATCTTTAAAATTATAATCCATAAAACCCATGGAGCCACCCACAGTCTCCTTAATTGCAGCAGCACACCATTGAGAGCATCCAGCAAAAGCTCAGGCAAACAGATCAGTCTTTATCTGGCCCTGTAATAATAAAAGCATCAATACCAAGTGTACTTCTAGGGGGAAGGCATTCCAAATTCAGGGTGCCACCATGAATCACCTCTTAGTGTAGTATTCCAAAAGGTGTGACAACAACCACAGCTTCCCCTGAAACTAAGGAAATATGATACAGGGAGAAGAATTGCTTCAGATATTTGGGTCCCAAGTTGTTAAAGGTAGTTGTTGTCAGTACCCCGAATTCAGCCTTGAAATATATGGGTAGCCAATGCAGATCTTTCAGAATCAGCGTGAAAGTGATTCTAGCTACCTGCTCTGGTCAGCATTCTGGCAGCCATGTTCTGTACTAAATGTGGCTTCTGAGTCATTTTCAAGGAGAATTAGAGCTGGGTGTCACCAGCGTACCATTGGCACATTTCTTCCAATCCCCTGACGGCATCCCACAGTAGCTTTTTATAGACGTTGATCATGGGGGACAAGATGGAACCTTATGGGACCCAAACTACAACTGCCTTAGAGGCTCCACAGGTCACCCAATGCTAATTTCTGAAATCTGTCCTGTAGTTAGAAATGGAACCACTGTATCACTTCACCCTCAGCTTCTAACCCGTAGAGCCAATCCAGTAAGATACCATGGTTGATGGTAACAAAAGCCACTGAGGAAGATCAAGGAAAATCGATAGGGATATCTTCCCTCTGTCCCAACGAAAAGTGCCTGTCAGGGTGACCAAGGTCATCTCAGGGCTAGAAGTGAGCCTAACCCGGATTGAAATAGGTCTAGTTATTTCACTTCTTCTAAGGGCGCCTGGAGCTGTCTGCCTGCCACCCTCTTAAGCATCTTACCCAAGAAGGGGGTGTTAAAAAGAGCCAAAAACAGATTAAAACTTGCATCTACTTTCTAAACATATGAGTAAAGGTAAAGGTACCCCTGCCCATCAGGGCCAGTCGTGACCGACTCTAGGGTTGCGCGCTCATCTCGCTCAAGAGGCCGGGAGCCGGCGCCGTCCGAAGACACTTCCGGGTCACGTGGCCAGCGTGACTAAGCTGCATCTGGCGAGCCAGCACCAGCGCAGCGCACGGAAACGCCGTTTAGCTTCCCGCTAGAAAGCGGTCCCTATTTATCTACTTGCACTTAGGGGTGCTTTCGAACTGCTAGGTAGGCAGGAGCTGGGACCGAACGACGGGAGCTCACCCCCGCCGCGGGGATTCGAACCGCCGACCTTTCGATCGGCAGGTCCTAGGCTCTGTGGTTTAACCCACAGCGCCACCCGCGTCCCTCCAAACATATGACTAGACTTGTATAAATAAATAAATAAACAAACAAAATGCAGGTGGCAAAAAGAGTATGGTGAAGTCTCCTGTCTCGTATAAATTGGCAGGGAGTTCCAAAGTGTAGGTGCTGCCACTAAAAGATCAAGTTATTACAAATGCAGAGCAGGTATAATGTGGCACTTGTAACACTGCCAGCTCCTCCAGTCAAGGTGGTCAGACGATGTTGTCCCTCCCTGATATACACGCAAACTTAATTACTAGATAATCATGTCAGCATGAGAGCTGTTATGATTTGTTATGATTAGGAACTCAATCTGCACTTTAGACTATTCTGAATTCAGACACCTTTGGCAAGCCATTGTTCTCTCAGTCCATCTTCCCTATCTGCAATATGGGAATAATGTTGGCCCATTGGGATTTTGTAAAGGTTGCTGATGTGTGCATTTAAGCCCCTGAAATATGTGATAAAAATGCTTAATAGCAGCAGTATTGATGCCTGTGTTCATTTATAAATATTTCCAACACACAATGGTATACCTGTTTAATTATGAGTTTTAATTACATGCCTCTATGTATCGGGTGTTCTCAAAAAAAGATGACATTTCAAATGAGGAGGAAAAAGTAACGTTTACACAATGTTTGCTGGCTCTTATAAACAGACATAGCTTGTATACAAAATAAATGTAATAACATTGTTCTCCTTGATGAACTCTTTGCTATAGAGTTTTCCTCTGTTCATTCAGACAGCTATGCAGCAAGTTAACCTATAATGTTGCAACAACAAAATCATTTTTATGATCAAAATTGAAAGTAGCTTTGTAAAATTCGACACTAGAACTGACACAGGAGAGGGAAAATATTGATGTTCCTGAATGTGTTCAGTTTTTTAACTGACATTTTCCCAAAGAACCAATGGCAGGCAGTTGTCTTATTTGAAGTTTAAAAACGGGCTCTTAAATTCAGATTTAAAGGATTGAATTATGTTCTGCTGGCACAACAAGACTTTTATCTTCTCTCTGCCCCAATCCCTCCAACTTCTCTCCAAATGTGCACCTAACCATTTCCAGCTGATTTTGAGAGTACACAGGTAGGTGGCACAGTTTCGGCATCAGAGATGGCCCAAATAATTTAAAGTCATTTTATAAAAGTTGACAAACTTGCTTATTTACTATATGAATAGGGGGCATAGAAAGGTTACATATGGACTGCGGTTTGTTCTTTCTCACTGGGCCAATGAGGAAGAATCATGTAAAACTTGTGTTCCAGACTTCTCCAGTAGCTCTAAATCACCTAGGAGGTGTCCCATATATAGCAGCAGGTATAATAATAATAATAATAATAATAATAATAATAATAAGTATATGTTGCCCATCTGACTGGGTTACCCCAGCCACTCTGGGCGGCTTCCAACAAATTAAAACACAATACGACATCAAATATTAGCTTCACCAAACAGGTGTCATCTAAAAGTCAGATATTTATTTCCTTTACTTATGAGGGAAGGGAGTTGCACTACCGAGAAGGCCCTCTGCCTGGTTCACTGTAACCTCATTTCTCTCAGTGAGGGAACTTTTCAGAAGGCCCTTGGAGCTAGATCTCAGTGTCCGGGCTAAATGATGGGTATCATGCCCTATTCTCAAAATGACTGGGAATTAACCTAAAGCTACTCATAAGGCTTCTGTTTGTCATATAAACATGCCATGGGAATATATAACCATATCTTACATTTTACTGAGCTTGCAACCATGAACATCTCAGCAGGCAATAAATCCATGAAAGAGGATGGACAGACATTGAAACAGCATGTGCCTCAGGGAAGGGCAAGTGTCAGATAGGGGATCTTGTTAAAGCTCAGGGTGGAAAGAGTGTGGTTGGGGTGAGTAGAAACTGGCAGAAGACAGGAGAACAGCATGGGCTGGAGGTTGGAACGCTCCTGGGGAGAAAGAGGGGGGCAAGCAGAAGACAGCTTGGGGAGAGGAGATTTTCCTGCAGTCTATTGATGGCCCATTTAGTGCATAGGGAATTTATTAACTAAAGCCTAGGCTGTGGGCCTCTGCTTTCTCTGTAGTGTGTTAGGTTATACATTCTTTCATGAATGTGTATTATATGTAAACCCAGCATTACATGTAAAATGCAAAATCATTCACTCTTTATATATAAGCAAAATTTTGAATCAGATACTGTGTTCTGGCATCCTAAAGATTCATGTTAGTGTCTTAATAGTCTTACAGTAGTTGGCAACTAAACTGCCAACATTGCCTCTGCATCAGACAGCTGAAACATTTTTTTTCATTCCTTTTATGCCCAAGGAGCTTGGGGCGATGTACAAAATACATACAATAAAAAGGTACAATAGCCAACATACTTGAAAATATTTATAAAATTCAGAACCATTAAAACACAGCAAAACCATCTGTTGCTGTTCAGTATTGAAATAATCTAGCTTCTTTTTGTAAAATGCCAGAGTAAAAAAACCCACCAACTGACATCTGATCATAATAAAGCAAGCAACACAAACATATCCCAGGAGAAGGGGCTTCTAGAATTGGAAGGCCTTGTTGTGCAGCCCTGTATGGTGAATCCTTGGGGGTTAGGGCATAAGCAGAGCCCCCTGCTGATTTTAATGCTTGCCTTGGCATATTTTATAGAAGTCAATTCTGTAGATATATAAGCCCTGTAATATATACACTTTAGAAGCCTTCACCAGCACCTTGAACCAGCCCCAGTAGCACACAGATGTCCATTGCAGTGCTTCTAAGATTGGTGTTACATGTTCCCATCTGACTGAGCAGCTTCATTCTGCAACTTCCAGGCAGTCTTCAAGGGCAGCCCCAGATACAACGCATTACAGTAACCCAAATGTAAGATTGCTAGAGCTTGGGTTACTGATTCCAGACTATCCCAGCCCAGAAATGGCCCATAGCTGGTGAACCAACATTAGCAAGCAGTAGGCACTCCTAGTTTGAGTTTGAAAATAAGTTTTTCCTGTACCCGGGTAAAATCCTTAGACATTCGGCTGGGCTATTTGTACAGCTCACATGCATTTGTAACGCGTGTTTGTCTTTTGAACTACATTGGCAAATGCTTATTATAGGGCATATGTGGTAATAAGCACTCTGTTACAGGTAGCAAAAATATTTCACCTTCAAGGGACCTACAACTCACTTTAGGGTGCAGTGTTCCAGGCACTGCTGAACAACTTCCTTTTGTTTCGACTGAAGCTTAATGCAAGTTCTACTGAAGTGCATCTATTTTACTCTGCTAAATGTGGCTTGGGACAAATAACCTTTTCATAGCATGTAAAAAGCTGTTCAAATACTCCACTCAGATGCAGTAAAATGAAAACCCAGCCTTCTGGCAACTTCAGGGCAATTCTACTCCATTTCAGTGAGTAGGTCCACAGAAGGTTGCTTCCTATTTCTAAGGACACTGAGAACAGAAAAATCTAACTGAAATAGTGTCATTATGTTGTCCGTGGTATATTTGAAGAGAACGGAACGCCAGTATTAAATTTGTTGTATTTCTGTGTGTTTAACCATTTTGTGCACTTGAACACTATTTTATGTTACGTTTCATTGGAATATTAGGATATAGGGTGAAGTGAGCCTAGCATGATGCCATGGGCTGGCTGGATGCTGATGGGAGGCACCAGCTGGGGAACCTCCAAGGGGCACCCCAGGGGAAGAAGGCTCAGAGCCAGGGAAATGGTGGTGGGACAATGAGGAGTAGTTAGAGGGAGCAGACTGGGAGGTGTTGGAAGCTGTAAAGGTAACAGGGTGAAGCAGAGATTGGAGTGGAATGGGGCCAGGAGACAGACGGGCAGGCTACTGAAGAAGCTAGGGAATCTGAACTGCTCACAATCTGGTATCATTGGAAAACAGCCCTTGAAAAAAAAATATTCCATGCAATTTTATATAGGCATTGTAGTGCTTACCTGCCCACCCACATCCCACGAACTCCCCCAGAATGTCTTCTTACAGCTCTAAGTCTAGACTGAGGAAGGTTTTTCGTATGCTGGACCTTGACATTCTTCTGCTAAGAAGACCTCACCCATCCTGTCACAAGTGTATTTTTGTCAAAACATAGCAACAATGCAATAAATGTTTTTCTGTGCTCACCTTCAACTATCTCCAGATATCTTGGTTATGATTAAAGACAGGATTGTTTTTAGTTACAACTAGAGCACCTTGCCAGTCCTTCATAAAACACTCAGTAATTAGTTACTGTTGGATCAAGTTACCGAAAAATGGAATTTGCAATCTAATAGAATGGCAACTTCTTTAACATGAATAAATGCTATAGAGCCAATTACTTTTATTATTTTTTTAACCCTCAGTTGCTTCTAAGATTTACACCACCTTGTGATATATTCTAAAAATAGGAGGATAATGTTCTTAATAGTACTTTTTATAATGTATTATAAAATAGGAAGGCTTTGATGTATTAAATCATATATAGTAGTCTTGCACCACCAAAACCATACTATTATAACAGAACTTGCAGCAATGCTTCACTATCTCATCTGTTCCCTACGCCACTTTCCTTTCAGTACCTGAAGCTCCTTTTTCCTTCCACCAGCACACAGGTCTCTAGACGTGACGTTTTTCTCTTCCAAGCTGACCTTTCACATTTTTCACACAAACTTCAGCATTCTGCTGTAACCCCCTTATGCAGTTAGTATGTGTTGAACATCAGTTGTGTAAAAGCAGCTCACGCATTGGCAAGGATTTCCTGGCATGCGGCAGTCATTTGTTATCCTGTTATATAGCACTGTAATCTTAAAAAAAACAAAAAACAAACCAGGTATCATTTAATGCACAAGTATTTTGTCCTAATGCTGTTATTCATGTGTTGAATAATACTACTCCTGTGTTGTGCAGCTCTCAGCAAGGCCAAAGATGACTTTTCTACAACTCAGAAGCGGTGTGAAGGCCTTAGAAAAGAATATGACCAACTTACTAAAGAATACAACAGAATGCAGGTAAGGTGGTAGAAGCAGTTGATTTGCTCGAGCAAGACTTCCTGGAATTTGACTAGCCGTGTTGTGTGTGTTGAATCCAAAAGAAAATTTATCACACAACAATCTTTAATTCTGTGTACGTCTGGACAATGTTCTTTCAGAATAATGAGAATACTTAACTCTTAAGTTTTCCCAGAACAGTTGTTGAACTGGAACCTACTTTGTTTTAAAACAAACGTGAATTATTTCATCAATAATATTGTATGTTCCTTGAATAGTAGCACAGAGGAAGAGGAAGAAACTCAAAAAAGGGGTTTCCCCTTCTTTAAAAAGATTCTGAATTTGGTTCACATGTCACAGTAAACCATAAACCATCATGGTTTACAATACGCAAGTATGTCACCCCTGCTTTTCACTCACATGGGGAGGAAACAAGCAACAGTATGCCTAAACCATTTCTTTATTTTGTTAATTTATAATTTGCCTTTCACATGCGTCTCAAGACAGTTTAGAAACATACCATGAAAACTGCTGAAAATAGTTTTGAAAGTCAACTAGAGATAGGTTTAAACCTCAAGATCATGGTTTGCTTCACTCCCAGCAAGCCATGATCTTTGCCAAGGTTTGCTCTCAGCTTACTAATCATGCCTTGATCCCTGGTTCCAACATAATGTTAAACCAGGGGTTGTGTTTTGTTTCTTCTGCCCACTAGCTGGGAGGAACAAAACAGCCCAGATAGGAATATTCACAATAAACAACTTAGAGTTGAGCAAAACCATCAATTGTAGCTACTAGGGTACTTTTTACAAGGCTAATTGCACTGGCGGAGAGGCAATTTTGTGACACCTTTATGCTGACAGTGCTCCTTCATACTGCAGAAAGACTTGAAAAAGACTTCTATTGGAGCCAACAGAAGGCTTCTTTGAAGCTTAATTGTTGAGGAGACAATTTTCAGAGGGGATAGTCACAGCTGGAGAGTGTAGCCTTCCCTTCTTCACTGCAACCCCCCTCCCCTGCCACACTTAGGCTTGAATGAAATATTTTATTGGCTACAGTAGAGAGCTTTTCCTATCCCAAGCCATTGTTGGGAGTTCGTATCTTCCTCAAGATTGCAGCCTTTTTCAAACCTTCTTTTAAGGTGGGGAGATGGAGAAGGGGACTGTGCATGTGTGAGAGTTTTCACTTGTGTGTGTGTTTGCTTGCAGTGGAGGATGAGTGGTGCCCACAACAGTTTCTTAGGTTTCCAAACATGCCAGGGATTGGCAGCCTATAGTGTACACATTAACTCTGATGCACAAGTTACCCTGTATAAAGATAGCTTCACTCCTTTTCTCACATGTGTCTCCTTACCTTTACAGTGTTCTTCAGGTGGAAAACATGATAAGAAAGGCCAGTAAATGCAGCAGAAGGACATCATTAATACACGTGCATCAACATGAATCGTCTCTTGTTCCTGTCTTTACTCTCCTAAGCTTTGTAAAAACAAGGTCTATTTTCTTTAAAGGGAAATGCTCTGCGTTCGTAGCTGAAACGCTAGGTTGCCAAACATATTTTATTTTGCAATGGAAATAGTGGCTAGGATCCAAAGACCTACTTTACTTGTGTCAAAGGCGCAGTGGATGTTTTGCTTTGATTTTTGTTCTTGTTCTTCTTTGAATGGCAGATTCCCATGGCATGTCACACAAACTCCATTAAGCTGCAAAAGAGATCTGCCATGTCTCATGGAGGGCTGGTGTTCAAGAAATACAAGTCCATACCTCCTTTGAGCACACACCTTTATTTGTGTGGTTATTTGAATGCAGACCAGTAAGTGGTGTGCTGTCAGTATACTGTGAAGAATCTTTTTAAGCCTATAAGGAAAATGTAAAGCAGTTTAAAATGGAAATTTCCATTAACCACTGTTCAGTTTCTATCCACTGTTTTACACTGAAACTGAAAAAGGTAGGAGATTGTACAACCGCCAGCTATAGTAATGTAGAAGAGGCTTTTAAAACTACATCAAACCATGATGCTAGAAGAATAAGCATAGTGAAACATGCTACATCCAGATAACTTGACAAACAGTAAAAAGCATTAAAATAAATTTTAAAGGACTTCACATTTAATTGCATAGTTATTTATAGTTGAGAGTTTCTTCTTTCCCCATCTTTAGATTTTTACTATAGTATACTTTACTTCATGTATTCAAGAATTTGAATATGTTGTATTTCCTTTCTGCAGTGGGTGATACCCCTGAAAAACACATATATGTAACTTACAAAACAGGCTTTTTATGGTGATTAGTTATTTGTGATATTGTTTCTTTCTTAAAACCTTCATTATCTGCAACTGAAAGGTTTTATTTTTATTTTTTTACATTGGTTCCAGTATGCTGCTTGGATGTTGATTTGTTAATAAAAGAGATTGTTTAAGCTTGGTTTATCTTCCTACGTGTCTTAACTTGGAATTCATAAACAACAAACTGCTGTGTTTACTTTGCTCCTGTGACAGTGAAATAATTCCATAAGAATTTATTTGGGCAAAACTAGCCCAAATAGATACCATAGTACACTCTGTAAGGGAGGAACTGGTATTTTTAATTTAAAAAAATCAAAGATTTAGAACGGTGCTTCTGTATACTAATACCAAAAAGTGCAATGAGTATGCAGAGTTTCATGTTTATATGCATCTGAGCTTGTTGGGGAGAATGTTGTTTGTGTAAGTAAATTTTGTGTTTTGTGTTTCTCTAGTTTCTTCAGCATATGAGAGAAAATTGAAATCTGTTGCATTTGAGTCTGCTGATTCTCTCTTGAAACCTGCGCCCACATGTTTGCTGTTTAAATACCATTATGATGCACTCCAATAAGCTGATCTTGCAAATTCTGGGGACTGTACTGAACACCAAATTTTTATTGCAAAACTTAGTAAAGGCACTGCCAAGTTATGACAATACGTTTGTTGAGTTCTTGCATTAAAGATCTTGCCTACTCCATGACCTGTAGTGGTGATATATTGCTGTGACAATATATATTTTCTGTGACAACTGCTAGTCTGAAGGATGAGGATACAACCTGAGGATCTGGTTAGATATGGTCCCCCTCACAATGAAATTTGCCTACCACTGTGTTTTTATGTGCAATACTTGAAATCTCAACCAGTGGAAAGTGCATTTGTTTGGGATTTTATGGAACTTCCATTTGCGCTAGCTCTTGTCCTTTCCCCACCAATTCCCCGTGCTACTCTTTGAAGTAATATGGAACAACACAATCCCACTGTGTCTTGCACACCTGAAATCAGGGGAGCAGGGGATTATCTACAAGGTCTTGTCCATGGGTGCAAACATGAATGAGTGGAGGGCAAGCAAAGTGATATGATGAGACAAGATGGTCCCAGACAAGAAGGGTGACCACAAACGCAAGATACTAGTTTATCCAAATACTTTGCCTTTAGCGGTTTTATTGTATGCACAATGGCACAGACTCCATTTAAGTTAACTGCAACTGCACAAGTAATTCCAATAAATATAAAGGAAAATGTCTTATAAAAAGTTCCTGGTCAATTGTTTTGTGTGTGTGTGTGTGTGTGTGTGTGTGTGTGTGTGTGCGCGCGCGCGCACACACACACACACACACACACACACATATATTACTTGCTCTCCCATTCATCTGTCTGTCGCAAAGGGATTGGTTTCTTTAAAAGTCAGTTTTCTCCTCCCAATAGGGATATGAATTGCTGTACTGGTATTTCCCTCTCCTATGGGGCCATCAGTAGTTATATCACATGAATACAGTGGTTAAAAAACCTCTCAGGAATTTTACAAAAATGTACAAACTGAGATGGATGTACACCAGAAGGATAGTTTACATATGTGTGGCTATGGAGTTGTTTCTTTGACTCAGCAGGAGTTCTTAAAACTTTACACCCAGTTCTTTTCTATTCACAGTTTACTTTTATTTTTAAATAAAAGAATTTCTATTCACAGTTGAAAGACCAGCCTTTTATCTTTTTCTGGTTTCCTTCATCTCTGGCCCTTTTCTCTTAGGGAAGGGAGACCTCTGTTCCTCACCTCCTGAGCCTCTGCCTCAGCCCCAAGGCTGCAACATGCCTAGGGGACAGGGGCAGATGAGGAGGCACTGGGTGGACTGTGCGACTGAGGACTACTGGTGGTCCTCAGTCCACCGTTTGAGAAATGCTGTCCCATCTCCTGAAAAAGATACTATTCTGATGTTAGCAGCAGGTGATACAAAAGTCGGCTGTGGTGATAAATAGGTAGTAGCTTTCCTATCCATGTGAAGGACATCGTACAAATGTGCTAGTAAACATCGTAGTTGATCACATATTTGAAACAACAACAAAAAAAAACACAGCACCACAAACAATACCTTCTGTAGGTGAACAGGCAGAAAAAAAACTGAAAAAAGTCATAATGAAAAAAACACTTTTAGAAGAAGAGAAAAGAGAATGACAAGCTTAAGTTTATGACAATTCGCTCTATTTTTATTGAATACAGTAAGAAGAACCTGCTATTTAAAAAAACACAGAGAGCTTTACATAAGGTGTTGTGAATTGAAGTAATAAGTAAATTTTCTCATCTATAAATGAATTGTAGGATCTAATTTAGAATCAAATTATTATATATTTGTACACATGGAAGTATGTTGATATCTTTGTCTACGTATAATCAGTTTATGTATGATCTGCACCAGTATGCAGCTGACACCTGACCCTATTTCTCCATGTCAACCAAACTAATATAAACAAAAACAAAAAAGAGGGAGGGAGAATAATACAAAGTCCTCTTTCACAGGTTTATTTTAACTTGTCCCACACAGAGAAAGGTGAACCCTCCCAGCTCTCACCTGGGAGCTTCCCTTTCTTCTTCCACCTTCCCACCCTGGGAGATCTTCCTTGTCTCTCACAAGGTCCTTTATCAACTAACCATCACCTGCATGTTAACTCTTGAGTAGAGGACCATTCAAAATACAAAGTCTGTAGCAGAACAGAAACAAAAACGGCAGAAGGAAGAAACAGAAGAGGAAAAGGAATTAAAAGGAAAATAAATATTAAAAATGAGTAAAAAGGACTTCCCACTATCTGCCAGCTATATCTACAAGGATTCTTCCAAATAGATGTTAAATCCAGAGTAAACTCCAGCTGTTCCTCCCTCTGCTAGGCAATGTTTTTTCCAGTCTTCATTCATCCAGGCATCTCAACTTCATTCATTCCAAACAGAAAGTCCAAAAGAGGTTATCTGGTTATTATAAACATGAACAACAGTCCAATATTAAGAAACATGCTCTGTTCTTTATGTTGTTGCACTCCTCTGGAAGAAGCATGCCTGTAGCAAAGGTTCTCCTGAATTCCACCTTGTCACTAGAGACCCAAGAATCTCCAGTGACATAGAGTGCCTTTTCCTATCTGTAGCCGGTTTTCAAGCCACACCTGTTCCTAGACAGGGATAGCTTGGCCACAGTAATTCGTACTCGGATAACTTCCCATTATTGTAATGTTCTGTATGTATATATTTATTACAACAAAACTCAAATTCTGTTACTTGTTTTGTATTGGAACAGTTCCTATTTATATTTACATTTATCTACCTGGTTCAGCCAGCAGATTCATTAATATACCATATAAGGAACAAATAAAGTAAAGATGCAAAGGGTCCACTTATTTTCACTAATGAGGTCACTGCCAACTGAAAAGAAGCATTGACAACCCTGGGAAACTGCAAGAGCTGGGGAAATATTATTTCCATAAACAATTTGTGCAGGGGACTTTGTGATTCTCTTTCAGCTAAGCATGCTGTTAAGCATGCAACTGTGAAATGGCTCAACTTTGTGCTCCAACTTCCATACTAATTAAGAATACTAGTTCAAGCACATGGAAGAATTGTCAGATTTGGGCTTTGAGTCATAGTGGTAGCGTGGAGAGCCAAACTGGAAAGGCTACCATAACAGAAAATACACAGGAGTAGAAGTGGTGACTGTTTTGGGACCAAATGTAGGGTTGGGATTTTCCAGTTTCAAATGCCACAGTTCCAGTAACTACAAGCCTACCTTCTACAGTATTTCTGCGATGACAAAGCGTGGCGTCTCCTTGATACATAGTAAAACACTAACTGCAATGTGCAACTTACTTATATATTGCTAACACATGAAACTGCTGATTTGTACAACTGGTATCCAGTTTTTCCTTTAGCAAAAGTCTAAGTAACTAATAGCTATTATAGTTCCTGTTATCATATGCCTTGCATCAGGACAAAGAGAAGGAAAAGGAGCCCGTACACTTGAAGAAAAATATAAACAAACATGAGGACAAGGATACATTAGCATACACAAAATATTGGTGTTTTGAAGGCAACAACCTCCTGATTCTCTCAGCATATTAATTAGGGTATGCATGCATCCCAGTTCCTTATTCCTTTCTATATACATTGGCAATTATTGGCACAAAGGCAGTAGGCTAGTGTTTCTTGGGTGAAACTGAAGATTTTGGGCTGGATGCTTTGCTAGGGTTTTTCATAGAGGAAACACATTCGCGGTGCCAGTGTATAATGTGAAGTACTTGAAAGCTTAATTTGGGGGTGCACCCTCAGTTCCTTGTTATTTCCCCCCCTATATGTTGACTATTACTGAATGGGGTAATATACTTGACCATGTCATGCACCCAAAGCAAGCATTGGGCCAGTTGTGATGCTAGGGTACCCCAAAGCTACAATCTCCTCCTTGTTGCATCCATGATATGAGCTGGCCCAAAGGTTTTTGTGGTGTGGCCCCTTCTCCTAGTTCCTTACTCAATTCTACATAGTCACTAGGGGAGCCACATTTGGCAGGCTGTTGGGCCAAAATGAAGTGGCGCAGGGATTTTCATAGAGGACTCCCTCCTAGACTTGCGGCTGTCTGATTTGCGGTGGCTCAAAACTTAAGGTGGGGCGTGCACCCGCTTCTTAGTGGCAAAGCAGATTTTGGATTTTGACTGAAGATCCTTATTGTGGACCTCAAAGGGGACATGAATATATATGGCACTACTAAGAGTATCTTAAGATGTTCCTGAGCTCCACATTATGCCTGCTAAGGCCAGGACCTTTACAGAATTGACATTTAGGTTCCTGCTTAAAACTCCCCAATTCACTCACACTTTCTATCAGGAGGTGATCCCAGGGGTGCTACATTGAATAAAATATGGGGCCTCAGGTAATCCACATAGTCACATGATGTGGCAAAATGTCCATCAATTTTGGGGCCCCTGATTCTCTCAATTTGGGGGGGGGGCAAGGGGACCTTGGCCCCTAGGAGTTGGTTCCTATGGATCCAGCTATCTCAGTGTATTAATCCCACCTAGTGATCTGTGATGTGTTTTGTTCTTATTTTATGAACACACTTTTGTTGCTGATTTTACGCTGTTCGCTGCCTTGGTTTTTTTAAACTTGGTGGCACAGCTTTATTATTTTTGCAAATGAATGAATGAATGATACGGGCCAGCCCAGAGCTTAACTTTGGAACGCATCAGGGGCAGAGAAAGTCATGTCCGTGAGGCAGCTCCTTCAGCTCTGCTTCAAAGGTTCATGGGGTTGAGAATGGGAAACAGGTAACGGGAGGGAGGCAGGGAGGGAGGAGGCCAGCGAGGCAACCTGTCACATCGGCTCTGTTTGCCTGTAAATAAAGGCTAAGCGGCTGAGGCTGAGCTGGCTGTATAAATGCTGCGGGCGGGTCCCACGCCTTGGCCAAAGCTGGGGCTCTGGGGACGAGCGCAGGTGAGGAGAAGGAGGTGCGCTCGCGTATTTCTTTCAAAGGCACGAAGAAGAAGAAGAAGAAGAAGAAGAAGAAGAAGAAGAAGAAGAAGAAGAAGTTGTTCTGAGGTTCTTCGGCGCTTCAGGACCCGGACAGCGGCGCTGCCTTGGCGCGCAAGAGCGGGCTGAGGCGAAGAGGCAGCTACCTGTGGCGAGCGGTGGGAACGGAGCGCGCGGGAGCAGCTGACGTGGTTAGCGCGGATTTGGCGGGACGCGAAGGGGAGCGAAGGGAGCGCGCGCGGGGGGGGGGGGAAGGCCGTGGTGGTCTGCGGTTGGACTACAACTCCCGTCATACCCAGCTAGCCAAAGCAGCGGTCAGGGATGATGGGAACTGTAGTCCCAAAGCAGCTGGAGACTCCAGTTAGGGGGAGACGGGGCTAGGCTAGACTGTGGCGCACGGAGAGGGAGGGAGGCTAGCGCAGGTTGTTGACACGCAAGAAAGGGGCCGGGGAGATGAAAGAAAGAAAGAAAGAAAGAAAGAAAGAAAGAAGGAAGGAAGGGTCAGGGAGCTTAGGATATAAGTAGACAAAACAGAATTTGCTTTCCCCCCGGCCCTTTCCTTAAAGGAAGAGGCGCCACAATATCGTCAGAATGGCTCACCCGTGTCTCTCCATGTGGGGAAGTTGCTAAGGCTGTTCTCCCCACCCCCTCATGTGCAGAATGTTCTGGCTTTTAGGAAAGAAAATAAGAAGAAGCAGAGGCCTTAGTGATCAGATTGAAGAGTTTGGGGCCGTCTTTTTTTGGGGGGGGTGTCAGACGGCCTTCAGAGCAAAATAATGGGGCTCCCTTGACCAGAAAGAAGGGAGAAGCTGGCTGGAGGCTCCCTGAAGAGGAGCAGGAGCCGGCCGTCTCTGAAGCTCCATCCCCTGGAAGATGCTTGTGTTGCCAGAGGCCGGCTTCACCTGGCTCTCCCAGGTGTGGGCGAAGTTCGCAGGGCATGCTGTCCTTGATGGCTGGCTGCCTCTGGAGACCGTGTGCTTAAGGGACGCTGTCCTTCTCCTTCATTGTTTCCACCTGTAGGCAGGGCAGGGACATGGCCACAGGTGGTGGTGGTGGAGGCGATGGAGCCCTCCCGGATCTCAGTCGCTATGTGGTGTCCCGGCCCGTGTACAATGAGCCTACCTTTCAAGAGGAGAATGAGAGGAAATTGGTGGTGCCCAAAACACTCCGGGAACGAGTCCAGAAAACGTGCAGGTGACTGACCGGCTGCCATACATCACGGTTTGGTGGCGGGGGGTAGGGGCAGGTGACACCTAAAAACTGAAAGAATCCTGGATCGAAGGAGGGTGGGCCATGGCAGGGGAGCAGGTACATTTCACAGTGTGACTCGAGCAATTTAACATTTTGTCCTTGGCAGCTGTTCAAGAAGAAAAGCCATTCAGGTAACCAAGACCTTGTTCCCTATTTTGGAATGGCTGCCTAAGTACAGAGTGAAGGAATGGCTCATCAGCGATATAATTTCCGGTGTCAGTACTGGACTTGTGGCTACTTTACAAGGTAAGAGAGATCCAGTCTTTCTCCTACTATTATTACGGGGTGAGGGGGGTGGGGATTAGAATGTGATGAAGTTGCCTAAACTCTGTCTTGCAGTTATGGGTCACCGCCCTGATTTACTTAACCATTTTTTAAAAGACTCGTCAGCAATCTGGAAAAGTTCAGAGCTGCAACTTCATTTGGAGCAAAATAAGTAAGGATCCAGCTGAAAATCTGGCTATCTTGCAAATCGTGGGCTGCAAAACATGAACAGCTCCTATTTGTACATGGAACTTTGTTTAAGATGTGGAATACAGACGTCAATAATACCTGTGTAGAAAAGGTACTACTTGATGTAGATATCAAAAGAGTCTATTGTAAGATTAGTCAATACAATACTTTATTTTCTATCATTTCAGGCTTGGCATATGCACTACTGGTTGCAGTTCCTGTTGGATATGGTCTCTACTCTGCTTTTTTCCCCATCCTGACATACTTCTTCTTGGGAACATCAAGACACATCTCAGTTGGTAATTATATATTTCTCATGTTACTATCGGCCAACTATTAATTACAGAATGTCAAACTTATTCAAAGGTATTGGAATATCTCATACAGTAGTTTTAGTGGAACCAGTTTACTAATATACTTTTATGGTGGCACCTTCTTATTGTGTTTGAGTAGACTTTTATACTTATCCATATTTTTCCACAAAGTGTAGAATTGTAGAATTGCAAGGGACCACAAGGGTCATCTAGTCCAACCCCCAAAATGCAGAAATAGTTTTGCCCAATATGGGGCTCGAACCTACAAACCTGAGATTGAGAGTCTCATGCGCTACCCAACTGAGCTATCGTTCTGCCATGACTACTGGAAATTGCTTTGATGCCTACATTATATGTATGTAATCTCTTATTTTGTTAGTACTGTTCCTTAGCAGAGCTATTTACAAGACATCAGGTTCAATGCCAGTTTTGATTCACTTAGGCTCACGCAGGTCCAAATGTAATAGTTAAGCACTTTAAACTCAGCATGATGACTTCAACGTATTAACTGCTAATTCTATATGACAGACAGCTGTGACAATAATGCAGAAAATACACACACTCAAGGACTCTAGTTTATGATGTGTATGACAATCTGGATCTTAAATCATTTTTTTCTGTGGTAGCTTTGGGTGATAGACAATGTTAGCCATTCTCCGAGTAATAATAATAATAATAATAATTTATTATTTGTACTCCGCCCATCTGGCTGGGTTTCCCCAGCCACTCTGGGCGGCTTCCAACAAAGATTAGAAATACATTAAAATGTCACACATTAAAAACTTCCCTGAACAGGACTGCCTTCAGATGTCTTCTGAATGTCAGGTAGTTGTTTATCTCTTTGACATCTGATGGGAGGGCATTCAACAGGGTGGGTGCCACTACTGAGAAGGCCCTCTGCCTGGTTCCCTGTAGCTTTGCTTCTCGCAATGAGGGAACCGCCGGAAGGCCCTCGGCACTGAATCTCAGCGTCCGGGCAGAACGATGCGGGTGGAGACGCTCCTTCAGGTATACTGAGTAGACCCATTGAAATCAATTGACAACTCGAGTCCATTAATTTCAAGGGGTCTGCACTGTGTATGGCTAACACTGAGCAGCACCCTGATTGTTTAAACTGACAAAACATCATCATCATCTTCATTTATTATTTATACCCTGCCCATCTGGCTGGGTTTCCCCAGCCACTCTGGGCCGCTCCCATACACATACAGCATTAAACATTAAAACATTAAATATTAAAAACTTCCCTAAACAGGGCTGCCTTCAGATGTCTTTTAAAAGTAGGATAATTGCTTATTTCCTTGGCATCTGATGGGAGGGCATTCCACAGGGCAGGCGCCACTACTGAGAAGGCCCTCTGCCTGGTTCCCTGTAACTTCGCTTCGCGTGAGAAAACCACCAGAAGGCCCTCAGTTCTGGATCTCATGAAACAGTGGTTTTATTATTGCTTTGGATGTTTAGTATAATTTAGTGCTTCTACATTTTAAGCTAATTTTTTTTTTATTGTTAGCCGTTTGAAGCACGCTGTTAAGAAATGCTGTGTAAAATATATAAAATTATTCCCAACAGGACCTTTCCCAGTGGTCAGTTTGATGGTGGGCTCAGTAGTACTGAGCATGGCGCCTGACGAAAAATTCCACATGGTCAGCAGCAACATGACAGGGCTGAACCAAACAGTTATAGATATCGCATCAAGAGATGCCGAGAGAGTGATTATTGCCAGCACCATCACTTTTTTGGTTGGCATTCTCCAGGTAAAGCGGATTGGATAAAACTGTCTCAAATGTTGCTGCTTTTATACTTTATGAAAGAACTGATGAATAGAAGAAACAGCTTCATGCTAAACACTCACTATTTTCCTCAACTAGAGCCAAAATGTACTCAAATAATAAAGTAGAATGCAAGTTTGCTTGCCTCACATTTATTGTTCTGCACAGTTTGGGAATGCCAAGCATTTGTATCCTTTTATGTCATGGGATTCGCATGTGGCGCTGTGGGTTAAACCACAGAGCCTAGGACTTGCCAGTCAGAAGGTCGGCGGTTCGAATCCCCGCGACGGGGTGAGCTCCCGTTGCTCGGTCCCTGCTCCTGCCAACCTAGCAGTTCGAAAGCACATCAAAGTGCAAGTAGATAAATAGGTACCACTCTGGCGGGAAGGTAAACGGTGTTTCCGTGCGCTGCTCTGGTTCACCAGAAGCGGCTTAGTCATGCTGGCCACATGACTCGGAAGCTGTATGCCGGCTCCCTCGGCCAATAAAGCGAGATGAGTGCCGCAACCCCAGAGTCGGCCACGACTGGACCTAATGGTCAGAGGTCCCTTTACGTTTACCTATGTCATGGGATTAAAGCCTTGCATTTTGTATCTTGTCTCCTGCAGCCAGAAAAAAACGGCTTTTTAGTCTTCTTGCATTTCATTTTAAAGGTGGGAAAGCCAGACCATTAAACGAGAAAAGAACTATTGAAAATCTATTTAAAAACAACAAGCAAGGCCTTCATGTAAATCCATACAGCTGGTCATCCTGGTACTTACTCTTAAGTCCTACACAAGTTGAGACCAGGATACGTGGAGGAATCTTTTCACCAGCTTGCCCATGTACTGAGATGATAATTGGAGGCTCTCCTCTGGGTGACCCAATGGGCAGAGGTGCGGTGGGTTAAAACTGGGAGCAGGGCCTGTTCAGTTGTGGCACCCCATTTTGGGGAGTCTTTCTGCCTGGCACCCACTTGATTGTCTTTGGTGCCACATGAAAACCTTGATATTTTCCTAGACTTTCAATTTTTAAATGGTGAGAACATTCCATGCTGCTAGTTCTATTTAATGTTTTAAATTTTTTGGCTGTTTATTTAGTGCTCATTCTTACTGGTTTTATACAACAGAATACAAATAAATAAATAAATTGCATAAACTGGAGCTAAGAGATTAAAACAGACAAAAGAAGAGTCTTGATCACTCTATGTTAGGTGGCTAAATCCTGAATTTTGTTAAAATCGTGGGCTATTCTAATGCTTTCTAACTGTTCATAAAACTATTCCGTGCTTCTTCTTTTTCCAGCTAGTGTTCGGATTTCTTCAGATTGGTTTTATCGTGAGATATCTTGCTGATCCACTGGTCGGGGGTTTTACAACAGCTGCAGCATTTCAAGTGTTCGTTTCACAGCTGAAGATAGTCTTAAACGTCCCAACCCAAAACTACAATGGGGTCCTTTCCATAATCTATGTAAGTGTGTCTTGCTGAGCTGGGGGTTGCGCTTGGCCTGATGGAACGGCTGCTATAGATGACAGTTGAGGGAGGAGACTGTTGGAGCTAGCGTTTCAGCCAAGTGGATGTTAATTTAGCTATTAGATCACTGTATGCATTTATATACAAGTGGAGCCGGCAACAAAATGCTGCAGCGTGGAGTTCTTCAGCCAGCCATATCTTCTTTCAGGGTGCTCCACTACATTCCCCCTCCCTCCCGTTTTCTATGCCTCCTGCAACAGTTAGTCATCATTCTGTGACCAGTGAGCCTACTCATTCCTCCTTGGCTGTTTTGGGTTTAGTTTTGGTCTTGCTCCCTTGAGTTTTCCCTTGAATATTTTTTCTTCTACTTCAGACTTTAGGATTTCCCAAACATGTTGATATGTTTTTGGCTACACAGCCATTTGTTTTTTTGGACCTGAGTTTGCTGTTACCTGATACAAGTGGGACTTGCAGCACAATGTTGCATTTTGGAGCGCTTGTCTTTGGGATTCTGGTCAACCTGCCATGCCCACTTTGCCCCCTGCCAGCTGAGCATGCTCAATCCTCATTGAACAGTTTTATGGGGTTCTCCATCTTACATTCCCCCCCCCTCCTAATTTTCTTTTGTACTTCTGCAAGCCTTGGGCTTCCCCGCAATACACTGGTACCTCGGGTTAAGTACTTAATTCGTTCCGGAGGTCCATACTTAACCTGAAACTGTTCTTAACCTGAAGCACCACTTTAGCTAATGGGGCCTCCTGCTGCCGCCGGGCCGCCGGAGCCCGATTTCTGTTCTCATCCTGAAGCAAAGTTCTTAACCTGAAGCACTATTTCTGGGTTAGTGGAGTGTGTAACCTGGAGCGTATGTAACCCGAGGTACCACTGTACTGTGATGCCACTTGCTTGTGCTTTGGTCTCACCCATACACAAAGAATGAGTTTGCTATTCGTATATAAGGCGATAAACACACTCATACAAACACAAGAGATTCACAGCACAATCACATACTTGTCTTCTAAGAAGTACGTCTAAATGAGTTCAACAAGAGCCAGTGTGGTGTAGTGGTTAAGAGCGGTAGTCTCGTAATCTGGGGAACCGGGTTCGCGTCTCCGCTCCTCCACATGCAGCTGCTGGGTGACCTTGGGCCAGTCACACTTCTCTGAAGTCTCTCAGCCCCACTCACCTCACAGAGTGTTTGTTGTGGGGGAGGAAGGGAAAGGAGAATGTTAGCCGCTTTGAGACTCCTTAAAGGGAGTGAAAGGCGGGATATCAAATGCAAACTCTTCTTCTTCTTCTTCAATGAGTCTTACTCCCAGGTATAGGGTTGCAGCCTTGGCTCTTTAGTATTTGCAGCTGTAGATATTAGTAGCTGACAGATATTAGTTTCTGCGCTTTCCTGAACCTGTAATCGTTATTGTGTCTTGGGTCTCATCTGCACAGTCATGGCTTTCCCTTAAAAAAATATTGGCGGCCCTAGTTTGTTCAGGATACTGAGAATTGTTAGGAGATCCCTGTTTCTCTTACAGAGATCACAGAATGGTTTGACAACCAATCACTCTTCCCAGTAAAGTCATAACTGGTAATATACAGCTTTAAGTGAATAGTGCAGATGGGACCTTAGATGAGAATGTGGTTTATTCAAACTGAATGGTAGCATTTCACATTGTCTTTTTTTATTTTTAGACCCTTATTGATATATTTAAAAATATTGGCCAAACCAACATTGCCGATCTCATTGCTGGCCTGCTGACCATCGTTATTTGTATGGTAGTCAAGGAAATAAACGATCGATTCAGACACAAGATCCCTGTTCCTATTCCTATAGAAGTGATTGTGGTAAGCCAACTACTTTAAGCTCAAGGGATTCGATTGACAGGAGAACAATATCTGTTTTCTCTGTTCGTAGTGTCGCAATCCACCCCAATCTCCAAGCGGTGTGAGATTCCAAGGGTCCCAAGTGCTAACCCAGGGTTTGCGTTTACTTCGGGAATGAGGCACAGTGGAGACTGCGGTGTCTTTATGATATATGGTTTATTTGCACATTAACACCCCTAAAGGGTCTTGGTTCTCCCATAGCTGCAGCCTTGGATTCAAAGAGAAATCAGACATTGTTCTCAAACGTTTCTCTGACCCTCTCTCCAGTTCACGGAGGGGGCCCCACCCGTTTGCCATCTCGCACCGAGCACCGTAATCCCCTTAATCTACTGTAATGGCTCATCACCCAGGCTATCGCCTTGTCAGGAAGCTAGCTAGGCTATTCCAAGAATTAGAAGCCTTGATTAACACTTGCTGGATCCAGGGATGAGAGGGGTCTGGCAGTCAGTGTAACACCCTGAACTCATAACAACAACATGATGTTATTTCTTTTTATTCTAGACAATAGTCGCCGCTGGCATTTCGTATGGTGTTGATCTGGAGAAAAAGTACAATGCAGGCATTGTTAAATCTATTCCTAGCGGGTGAGTGCAGATTGTTCATTCAGTGGTCAGCTACATTTCAAGGACACACTAATGGCTCAGTTTTTAATAGTAACTGTATAGCCACTTCATACATAATTTTGTATCTACATAGAATAATGGAATTGTAGAGTTGGAAGGGACCCTGCGGATCATCTAGCCCAGGCATCCCCAAACTTGGCCCTCCAGATGTTTTGGGACTACAATTCCCACCATCCCTGACCACAGGTCCTGTTAGCTAGGGATGATGGGAGTTGTAGTCCCAAAACATCTGGAGGGCCGAGTTGGGGGATGCCTGATCTGAGGATTTTGGTTGCCCTGTCGTTTTATGCTATTCACTTTCCCATAACCCTTGCAATGCAGGATCATGCAGCTGTCCCAGACAGGGATCAAACCTGCAACCCGGGCATTATTAGCACCACACTCAAACCAGCTGACATAGATGTACTCGAATGTAGGGGGGGGGGGGACAGCTCAGTCATGTATCAAGTGAAAGTGGAGTCAATTTGACTACATCATGTACATGTGCTAAACTCCAGCTGGTAGAATTGCACAATGAATATATACCGTACATATGGTGAAACAAAACCAGGTCCAATCTTCACATCCCCTCCCCTGCTCTGTGTATGGTAAAATATTAAAAGTAGCTGTAAGAGAAAACGCAGAGGCTGGGGTGTTGGGGCGGGAAAAAGGAGCAGCTTGGCAAATAAATTGTTAAGGTTCACCCAAGGTGAATCCAAGACATGTTTGGTGTACTTGACTGGATGGAGAGAATAACATTATTAGATAGTTGTGCTTGTTGGACTACACAGGTGCATATAATTCAGGCAGTAGGGTAAACACATGGAGGCATGGCTGTGGGATAGACAAGTGCCATTACTGCAAGCACATTTACTATGAACAGTTGGTAATGCATTTTATCCGAAGGACTTTCATGTTACAAGTGGCTTTTGCCTTTTGGGGCTCTCCAACTAAATGAAGAATATACAACGTATTTTGCAACAAATAATTTTGCAAGTAAATCTTGTCTGTTTACTGCAGGGAGAAGCACCAATGGGTTACATCCCCACCTCCCCAAATTGTTTCATTATAGAGTCAAAAAATGCCATCATAATAATTTGTTAGTCATAGTTGTCATAGTTTTTGTAGAAAAAACACAAATGCACACAAACATATATTTTCCTCCTTTTTTATATATATAGGTTTTTGCCTCCCGAACCTCCAGCGGTCAGCATGTTTGGAGACATGATAGCATCTGCCTTTTCCATTGCCATTGTTGCTTATGCAATAGCTGTGTCCGTGGGCAAAGTCTATGCAACCAAATACGACTATGCTATTGATGGAAATCAGGTATGTGAAACCAAAGTACCTTACTTTTTATAAACTGTGACGCAAAAGCTGAATCTTATTTATGGAGAGGAGTACACTTATTTTTCAGCCATTGTGGTGGTGATTATAGGTGAAGTAACTTAGTGGTTCTATTAGGAAAATAAGTAATTCAATTGTCAGATTTAAATGAGCAGTAGACTATTTCCCATAAGGTGTGCCGGATTCTGCCTCACTTTGTGGGTGCCCGGCGTACACCTATGACATCACGTGCATGGCATGTGTGTGATGTCATGCGGCAGGAAGAGGCCCAATGGGACCCACAGCAGCCTCTGAAAGGCCCAGTGGGACCCATCACAGCTTCAGGAAGGTCCCAACAAAATTTTGTGTATGCCCAGGCACCCAGGACTCCCCCACAGATGGCACCAGTTTTCTCATCAAGGGTGGAACTAGATCTGAGAGCAACATGGAATTGGTACCAATAACAGACCCATGTTGAGCCCTTCCCCAACTCTGTATTATTTGTCCAATCTTCTTTAGAAGTCAGCCAAGTCCGTGACCATCTCTGCCTCCTGTGGGAGAGAGTTCCACAGGAGAACTATTTGCTGCATGATGAAGTACAGTGGTGCCCAGCAAGACGAATGCCTCACAAGACGAAAAACTTGCTAGACGAAAGAGTTTTCCGTTTTTTGAGTCGTTCCGCAAGACGAATTTCCCTATGGGCTTGCTTCGCAAGACGAAACGTCTTGTGAGTTCTCGCGAGTTTGTTTCCTTTTTCTTAAAGTCGCTAAGCCGCTAAGCCGTTAATAGCTGCTAAGCCGCTAAGCCGCTAATAGCCGCTAAGCCGCTAATAGCCATGCTTCGCAAGACGAAAAAACCGCAAGACGAAGAGACTCGCGGAACGGATTAATTTCGTCTTGCGAGGCACCACTGTACATTGTTTTCCCTGCCCCCAAATCTTCCAACATTCAGCTTTATTCAATATCCATGAATTCTAGTGCCATGAAGGAGGGATAACCTTTTCTTCTATCCACTTTTCCATGCCATGTATAACTTCATAAACTTCAGTCATGTCACCTCTTAGTCGTATTTTCTCTAAACTAAAAAAAACAAAAAACGCTGCATCGTTTCCTCACGGGGAATTGCTCCACCCATTGATCATTTTGGTTGCCCTGTCATTTTATGCAATTCACTTTCCCATTAGCTGCTAGGAAGAAGTATTTCTTTCTCCATATATTTTTTTTAAGATATTCTGCTTGAACCAGATTTCTAATGAAGCATTTATCTTTGCTATCTTTTTTGAGTAGTAAGTAAGAATGCATATCTGAGATGGTATGAAGGCTATTTCTATGGCAATATTCAATATATTGTATCTGGAACTAGGGCAAGTACAAATTAAACAATTGGAATTGCCAAGCATATTTTTTTTTCTTAAGGCAATTAGGGTTTTTTTTTATTCTTCTTCCCATTGTTTCTTCTTTAACAGCTGTGTCTTTACATTTATATGTCTGTTTCCAGGAACAGCTATGCATAAGCCTACAGAGCTCTGCCACTGGTCAAGTCCTAAAAAGGAACTTGTTCCATAATTCCACACTATTTTATTTTATTAAAGATTTTCTTGATTTACAAAAGTGTGTGCAATGTCTCTCTCTCGTATTCCCGCCCCCTGTAACATTTTTACAAATCAGTTTCATTTGTTGAGACATTAGGAAGAAAAGGGGGAAAGAGGTGGGGGGAGATGGGATGGGGTGGGGTGGCAATGTTACTATTTTACTTACTATATGTGGGGTTTGGTGTCAGCGTTGCTTGTGTAGGTTCTCTGTTGTTCACTTGTGTTCCTTCGGTGGTGAGAGAGGTTGGGGTTGGCCTAGGGTGTGGTTGTTCATTTGTGGTTGGCTGTGGTGGTCTTTGTTTTCATGTGTGAGTGGGGGGTGTGTGTGTTTTGGATCAGGTTAGCCATATTGATTTGTACGCTGTTGGATAATTCCACACTATTAAGAAAAATTACTGCACCTCGAATGTACCATAAAAGTTCAGCTACAACTTCATTTGATTCAGTTTTGAAATTGGATCCCCAATTTACAGTTCAAAATAATATTTATGTGTAGGAGCACTGGCAGAGGAAGAGGAGTACAGGGGGAGCGCCCCGCCCCCGCCTGTTCTCTGCCCCCGGCGCCGGAGCATGAAGCTCTGCCACTGTGTAGGAGAAAGCTTTTTTTTTTAGGAAAAAAATTGTATTAACACCAAGATCTTCTAACCTTCTAGGAATTTATTGCCTTTGGGATCAGCAATATTTTTTCAGGGGCCTTCTCTTGCTTCGTTGCCACCACTGCTCTGTCCCGCACAGCAGTCCAAGAAAGCACTGGTGGGAAAACCCAGGTAATTCCACTCGATCAGAATAAACTATAAAGACAATTCTAATCCTTATATTGCTTAGCGCACAGTGATTCTTCGAAATCTCATTGTTAACGATTTTGTGGGTGGCGTTTTTGAATGGAAAGCCAAATCCCATCTCTTGCGGGGGTGCAATTAGTGCCAGCACCGTCCGTTAAGAGTTTGGGTGTAATCTTCGATACCTCCCTTTCTATGGAGGCGCAGATTACAGCTATAACAAAGGCGGCATTTTTTCATCTCCGCCAAGCTAAGCAGTTGGCCCCTTATCTCTCTCGCCCTGACCTAGCCACTGTGATCCATGCGACGGTCACCTCCAGACTGAATTATTGTAACTCGCTCTATGTGGGGCTGCCCTTGAGACTGACCCAGAAACTCCAGCGGGTGCAGAATGCTGCGGCGAGACTCCTTATGGGGTCTTCGCTGCGAGATCGCATTCATCTGGTACTATACCAGCTGCACTGGCTCCCAGTGGAGTACAGGATCAGGTTTAAGGTGCTGGTTTTAACCTTTAAAGCCCTATACGGCCTAGGACCCTTGTACCTACGGGACCGCCTCTCCTGGTATGTCCCACAGAGGAACCTACGGTCTGCAAATAAAAACATCCTGAAGGTCCCAGGCCTCAGAGAGGTTAGGCTGGCCTCAACTAGAGCCAGGGCTTTCTCGGCTGTGGCTCCAATCTGGTGGAACGCTCTGTCACAAGAGACTAGGACCCTGCGGGACCTGACATCTTTCCGCAAGGCCTGCAAGACAGAGTTGTTCCACCAGGCCTTTGGTCAGGGCCCAGCCTGACTCCCTCCTCTGGCAACCTGCACAGAATTTTGCTTAACGGTTGCCATTAATTTGATTTTAATTAATTTTTATAATGAAATGTTTTTAGAATGTTGGATTATTTGATTGTTTGATTATTTGATTGTTGTTAGCCGCCCTGAGCCTGGCTTCGGCTGGGGAGGGCGGGATATAAATAAAATTTATTATTATTATTATTAAACGTTTCATTGATTTCCTGGACACCAGCTTCCCTGACATAAAACGAAGGGGGCACATTAAGAGAAGACTATAGCACCTGAATGGTATTACCTTAACTTGCATGCAATAGTAACTCCATAGATAAATAAATAATATCCCTGAGCCCAGATTAAATACAGTGATGTTGGGGGTGGGGGCAGTCATCTGAATGCTTCATTGATCACTCAGGTATTAAGTGAGTATGTAGCTTAAGGGGGTTTCAAATGAAAGTTTGCGGGGCCCGTCTCAAGTAGGAACCTGGGGTTTTTGGAGGACACTGGTGGCGCTGTGGGTTAAACCACAGAGCCTAGGACTTGCCGATCAGAAGGTCGGCAGTTCGAATCTCCGTGATGGGGTGAGCTCCCATTGCTCAGTCCCTGCTCCTGCCCACCTAGCAGTTCAAAAGCACGTCAAAGTGCAAGTAGATAAATAGCTACTGCTCCGGTGGGAAGGTAAACGGCGTTTTCGTGCGCTGCTCTGGTTCGCCAGAAGTGGCTTAGGATCCAAACTACAAGAAAGAAGATTCCACCTAAACATTAGGAAGAACTTCCTGACAGTAAGAGCTGTTCAACAGTGGAATTTGCTGCCAAGGAGTGTGGTGGAGTCTCCTTCTTTGGAGGTCTTTAAGCAGAGGCTTGACAACCATATGTCAGGAGTGCTCTGATGGTGTTTCCTGCTTGGCAGGGGGTTGGACTCGATGGCCCTTGTGGTCTATTCCAACTCTATGATTCTATGACCCGGAAGCTGTACGCCGGCTCCCTCGGCCAACAAAGCGAGATGAGCGCTGCAACCCCAAAGTCGGCCACGACTGGACCTAATGGTCAGGGGTCCCTTTACCTTTACCTAATCAGATGACCGCAAGTTCACATTCACAGTCAGTCAGTAGTACTTTAAAAAGAAAGCAGCTGCAGCTAGGAAGGACATTAAAATACATACAAGACTCTGCTGTTGCATTTGGCATACCCCTATGAAAGAAAGTTTAAAAACATCCACTTTTTTAAAAAATTACCACTATACCACTTAGGTAAAAACTTGCTTATGGTAACTGAATTGCTTTTGAACTTGTCCCTGTGCTCCCCCACCAAACAACAACAACCCACAATCTATAATAAGAATAAATAGCCTACTAAAGCCTGTTATACAAAAAACATACATTATAGAAACTCTATTTCCTTATTATCTAAAACATCTTTTTCAGATTGCTGGAATAATCTCAGCTGGAATCGTACTGATTGCCATTGTAGCCTTGGGGAAACTGCTTGAACCTTTGCAGAAGGTATTTTATTATTGCACTTGTCATCGCACCGTTTTTGGGTGCATAAACTTAAGTAATGTTTTAGTCCTCTTCCTGATAAACAGAAAGTATTCCCCTGCTATTTTCCTGTTCCTGCTCACACACAAAGACTAACATGCAAATACACATACTGCCCGTGTTTTCCTTGAACAATACAGGTTAATGTGTCTTTCTTTCTTTGCAGTCTGTATTGGCAGCTGTGGTCATTGCCAACTTGAAAGGGATGTTCATGCAAATATTTGATGTACCCCGTTTGTGGAGGCAGAGCAAGGCAGATGCTGTGAGTTCTTTAACGTGTGAACCATCAACTCATATTTTGAATTAAATGCTTACCCTTTGCTTTTCATTTTAATTCACAATAAATAAATAATTGAGAATCTCAGGTCATTGGGGGGTGGGGGTGGGAATAATGTCCTGCATAGAACAAATGCACCAATGTACAGTGCTGGATTCCCTGGTTACTATGTCAGGTTTCCAAATCATTGAGGGTTCAGGAGACAAACAATTTCCTGTGGCTTCTTCTTCTGATGTTTGTACATAGACCTAGTTCTCACTGGTGTGGTACAGCTGTACTTGAGCTGCATCCACCTCAGGAGGCAGCAGTGGGGCGTTCTGCCTCAGGTGTCAAAATACCTTGGACCGCCCGCAGTGTGTAGGCCCCAATCCACTGAAGCAAAGGCCTCCCCTATGAGATTGCCAAGACAATGGTAGGATAACCCAAGCACACAATGCCAATGGCTGTACACATGCCATGCATTTAAAGCACTTCCTTCTCCTGCAAAGAATGATGGGAGGTGTAGTTCATCTCTTGAAGAAGAAGAAGAAGAGAAGAGTTTGGATTTGATATCCCGCTTTATCACTACCCGAAGGAGTCTCAAAGCGGCTAACATTCTCCTTTCCCTTCCTCCCCCACAACAAACACTCTGTGAGGTGAGTGAGGCTGAGAGACTTCAAAGAAGTGTGACTAGCCCAAGGTCACCTAGCAGCTGCATGTGGAGGAGCGGAGATGCGAACCTGGTTCCCCAGATTACGAGTCCACCGCTCTTAACCACTACACCACACTGGCGTAGAGCTACAATTCCCAGTTATCCTTAACAAAATACAGTTCACAGGATTATTTGGTGGGGGCAGTGCTGTCCTTTAAATGCATGGTGTGTAAACAGCTAAAGACAAAACTAGCGTTAGGGACAAGCAATCGGTTTGAGTAAAACAAAAACAAAACTCATCCAGTGTAGACAAGGTAAGTTTCAGGATCAGGGATCTAGAAACTGGTGTTGCTCCAGCAACTGGGAAGCTCAATGTACAGGCTGATATAGCCTGGCCTCCCACTGCTGCTGGTGCTTAAGGGTGTTCTGAAAGCTGTTCCTCTTAGAGAGCACCCTTCTTCATAAGGAGACCTTAGCTGCACAGTGACTTTTGACAGTGGCTTGAATGCTTGGATTTCTGTGCTCTAAAGGGTTGTGAGGGGTGGCTTGACCTCTCCCTCAGACCCCACCAGGGACATTTTCGCACTTGGGTAGGACTGCCATATGTCTGGAATTTCCTGGACATAGCTGGGATTCATCTGCCCAAAACGGTGCCCGGGAGGAATTTTCGAAAAACAACTAAAATGTCCACAAAACCTCGGGTGTATGGCAGTCCATATTGGAAGTGTTGATTTTTTGGCGGTTTTCCTAAAAAAATAGGAGGGAGATTTTGCAAAAAAAAATCTGACAAGGTGAGGGTGCATTACCGGATTGTCACTATTTGAAATATGGCAACCCTACACTTGGGTTGGAATACATCCTGAGGGTCTGTCAAGAAGATCCTTTAGAGGAAGTTCCAGACAGATTCCTTCAGGACTGGTGATGGCAGACTCTGTTAGATCCCTCAAGTATTCAGTCAATTGGAGGTCCAATTTATCCTCCAATGAGTCAGTGTCTGGCTACAAGTCAAGTCTGGGCATGGCACTGGGAGATTCACATGACTCCTTTGTATAAAACAAAATTCACTACACACAGAAAAACAACCAGTTAGTAAGAAGGCTAGATTAGAATCTGCTAACATGGTTGATTTCTGTATGGAGGGATATATTATTATTATTAGTTATATGAAGAAGCATGGTTTGCATGTTCCCTCTGAAATAACGCTTCCTGCCATGCCTGTGGGATTTCCTCCCATGTGAGATTTCCTCCCCCAGCTGCTTCCTCACATCTTCTCATTTCTCAGCTCTACAAAAGTCTGCTTTCGGTGGTTGGCTGGAATCACCCTGTCTACTAATGGGATATGGTCTGACTTTTCTTGTGTTTTCTTTTCCAGATGATCTGGGTTTTCACATGTATAGCGTCCATCATTCTGGGACTAGATTTGGGGTTACTTGCTGGTCTGGTGTTTGCACTGCTGACGGTTGTCCTGAGAGTTCAATTGTAAGTAACTATTATATAGGCAGGGGCAGTTTCTGCCATTGCACTCCCAAGAAGACAAGTAAATAAATGAATACAAAAGAAGAAGAAGAGTGACACAAGTTACTATTGTTCTGCTATTGCAAGCAAACAGTGTCACTAGTTTTAAAATTGGAAAAGGAAAATGAAATACAAATCACGCTTCACACAGCTGAAATTACTTCCACATAGCCCGTTACGAATGAGAAAATAGAAAATGCATAAATAGATATGATAATTTGGAATAGTGCAGACAGAACTAGGCCAACAGGCTGTAAATAGTTTGAGTCAAAACCACAGTAAGCTCCTGAAAGAAAGCATAGACAGTTCTGTTCTCTTCTGGTACTGCTGTTGACATTTGGTCTTCTTTGAAGTGCTCCTAGAGGCTGCAATGATAATCGTAGAGGAAAACGCTGAAGAAGAACTTTTACATTCTAAAGAGATGACCCACTGTGATGCACAACAGATTCGTTTTAGTACCAGAAATCTTTGTATCAGGGCAAGGCAGTGTGGTGGTGAGGTTGGGGCAGCGCAACTGCATTGGCAAAGCCAGTTCAGAACTCCAGCGGTGTTGCACATCTCTGTCCTTGCTGCCACCCTGCCTCATCCTGGTAGTTGGTGATGCTACTGCTGTTGAGAGGACAGCAGCCCTGCACTGTTCTATTGCATTGGCTGCTCTTGTTTAAGAATTCCTGTTGTTGACATATTCTGCTTATGACATAGAGCAGGTGTTGTGGCTCAAACTCCTATCACCCCTCATTGTTGACTATGCTGCCTGGAAACTCGAGTCCAGCAACACCTGTTCGGACCACAAGTTCCCCATCTCCAGTGTAAATGAATGAAGATTAGGTGGAGTATTTGGGGGAGTGAACTGAATTTAAATCAGTTCGTGCTTAGGCTAGCTCAAAGAAAGTTCAGGGGGTGTCAAAGGAATGGAAGTCAACAAATAGTTCAATTGCTTTGACACACACTTTAGAAACTTGAAGTGGCTCTATTGTTGTGGAGGATGCCGGGGAAAGTATTATTCGAGATAAAGACTGAGAATTATGGTAAAATTAATAGTTAATTGTTAAAGGATGCTGAACTTGGATGTCTGAGTTGTCAGTGTGGATCGTGTTGGATCCCACCACGGAGCTCAGGAAGCCATACTTCCTTCATGGCAAAAATTAAACTGTCCGGTTAATTGATAACTTATTATTATGTAAATACCAGTGGTTTAATGTTCTCCTAAGGAGCACAGAAACATGACACTACTTCTCATTTTAGAATTACAAGTTGTATATTCTTCAGCCAGGCAGGTGGCTGTAATGGATGCTTTAAACCAGGCTTCTCAATGTGGTGCTTCCAGGTACTGTTGGACTACAACTCCCATCATCCCAGACCATTGGCTTGCACTGGTTTGGACTGGGCAGGTTGGAGTTCAAGCTGGAGGGTACCAGGTTGTGGGGAATTGTTTTGAAGAAACTCTGAGCTGTGTAAATAAAGCAAAGTATTAGGGCACAGTTTATGCATTTTGCAGAATCAAACTCACCTTTCTGTATCTTTGGGAAGATTTTTCTCAGTTTTTCTACTTTTAGATGATGGTGAGGAGTTTTGTTTTTTAATACTTCTCTACTGCAACAAATTGCATTTTAAGTTGTTTCAAACTGTTTTAATATTGACTTTTATTTGTTGCAACCTGACCTGGGATCTTGGGGTGAATAATTTGTAAAAATAATAACAACAAAGAAAATTTGTGTGTCTGTGAGAAGGGTATAAATCCTGTTTTTTTATGGGTTAGCATTCAAACACCTATCCAAAGTGGAAGAATCTAGGGAAAGTGTTACCACTTGATTTTGCTGGAGGTGTAAACTGGGGCAAAAAAAAAAAAAAAAGACTCAAGAAACATGCTTGCTGCTCTACCTGTTTTGTGTAAACAAATTGGATCATGGTCACAGAAGATCAATGCCCTGGTTGAGCTTTAATTCTAAAGTGTTTCATGATCCTCCCTCATAGCTGGCTGTAAAGTAAGACAACGTGGTAGTCCACAAACAACAATGAAGCCAGAATAGTTGTCCTCATAAAATCAGGTTTATAAATCATTCCACTACTAAAATAAGTAAGTCCTTGTCAATTCACATGTAAGGAGTTTTTTTTAAATACTTTCCATGTCTTGCTATCTAGTTTACAGGTTAAGTAATTAATAGCAGTTCAGCCAATGTTTACTTGCAACAAACTGTTCTGTATAATACATTAATTTAACATTAGGTTATGTACTTTGATCAATGTTTTGTTTTGCTTTTGTCAGTCCTTCCTGGGGTAGCCTTGGCAGCATTCCTGGCACAGACCTATATAAGAACATCAAAGAATACAAAAATGTAAGACTTTCTAACAAGTTAATATTTCATCAGATTATTATTTTTTTAGAGTTGCTTGGAGGTTTACTAGTCTTTATCCTGCAGTGATAGGATGGCAATTGTTCGATTGTTCAAGTATTATAGTGAGGAAGGGAAGTCTTGCTGGATGGGGTAGGAATGCAGTGATCCATCTAGCTAGCTGAAGTAAGGGCATTGTTGCAAAAGATGAAGTGGTATTGCTTGCATCAACTTTTTTTTGCACCATGATTTGTGATTTGAGTGGAGAAACGTCTAGATTCCCCGCCTAAAGAGTTGCGGGGGGTGCCCTCATTCTTTAAATATTTAGAATCCTTCTTCTGCAATAAAGTACACTTTTTTGTACCAGCAACTGTGATGGAATGGCCAACCCATTCCCTAAATGGACCCATCCCCCAAGTTTCTGGTAACCTTTCAGTGGTTAAAACTGCACCTGATGACTTTGCAACAGACCTTGGAGAAGAGATCTGTGGTATTCCAAGAGCCCATGTAGACAGAGCTGAAAGGTAGAGTGTCAGGAAAGTAATAATGTTAGCAGAGTGGTTAAAAGGGATCAAAAGGGGAAAGGAGTCAATTTAGCAGCCCGGCACTAGCAGAGTGACAGAAAAACCCACACAAATCCATGCTCATTTCAACTGAAAAATGGTTTCTGTAACAGGTTGTTGAACCAGAAGGAGTGAAGATTCTCAAATTTTCAAGTCCAATATTTTATGCTAACATTGATGGCTTGAGAAGCAGCATCAAATCCACTGTGAGTAGCCTGTGATATTTCTGAACACTTCCTATGTGCAGCAGCCACAATCCAAGTATGGATGGAGGAGAATTTCATTTGGCCTGCATCTTAAGCAAAATGACCTGATTCACACATCTCAGACTAATGTAGCGATTAACACTTAATTATACTTCAGACTTCACGCATCTGTGAATTTATATGATATAGTTCTCAGCTCAAAGATGTACCAAAATGCATATTTTGTATCTTTACTATAGATCTCATTGTGACTATCTTTGTTAATGTATGTATGTATGTATGTATAAGACAACCCATTTCTATTCAAAAAATATAATTTCTTACTCATTTTTTACTCAAATACATGGAAAAATATGATGTGTATTATTTAAATATGAACTTCCATACAGATTTCTTTTTTTAAAAAAATCCGCAGATTAATGTGGAAGTCAATTGACTTTTGAATAACTACCGTATTTTTTGCACCATAACACTCACTTTTTTCCTCCTAAAAAGTAAGGGGAAATGTCTGTGCGTGTTATGGAGGGAATGCCTATGGGTGGCATGCCTACGGATTTTCCTCCTCTAAAAACTACGTGCGTGTTATGGTCGGGTGCGTGTTATAGAGCGAAAAATACGGTACTTGCAAAACTGACATAGACCAGAAATAGTGATTTGTCCATCTCTAAAAACAAGACAGGGCAGAATCACCAGGGACAGTCTGAAGAAACAGGATGTGTTAAATTTGCTGAAGCTAAGCAGGTCTGATCTAGTCAGTGTCTTGATTATGCATACTGCTTTGAATTCCATAATGGAAGAAAGGTGGGATAGCAATGGAATTTTTTTAAAGACAATGCACTTAAGCCCATTGATTTCAATGGATTGTGGCCAGTGTTTCCCCCCCCCTCTCAGCTTACCATTAACACAAATAATAGAATATATTTGTTCAATTCTGCTTCCTCCAGGTGGGATTTGATGCCATGCGGGTCTATAACAAGAGGCTAAAGGCTCTGAGGAAGATACAGAAGCTAATCAAGAAGGGAAAATTGAAAGCGACCAAAGTAAAATATCATTATTCCCTCTTTACTCCATGGTTCAAACATAAACAACGGGCCTGAAATATAAGCGCTGGTTTTGTATCTGCCTCCCTATTTTGTTTATGTAGCAAGAATGCAGCAAGAAATTACCGTATTTTTTGCTCTATAAGACTCACTTTTTCCCTCCTAAAAAGTAAGGGGAAATGTGTGTGCGTCTTATGGAGTGAATGCAGGCTGCGCAGCTATCCCAGAAGCCAGAACAGCAAGAGGGATTGCTGCTTTCGCTGCGCAGCAATCCCTCTTGCTGTTCTGGCTTCTGAGATTCAGAATTTTTTTTTCTTGTTTTCCTCCTCCAAAAACAAGGTGCGTCTTGTGGTCTGGTGCGTCTTATAGAGCGAAAAATATGGTACTAATATTTGTAACAGGAAGCAGGAAATCTAAATGGGAGGTGATGGATCAGAAATTTGATCTTGCCAGGAAGATGCTCTGTGACTAGCATAACCTATGCTAGTGTTTTCTGTTGGTATAAAAATGGAGTGTCGTCTGAGAGAGACCAACTCTCTTACCAAATACATTTTCTGGACAACATCTACTCACTACGCTTTTCTTGAGCAGAAAAACAGGGGGTTCTTGCGGAATGAACAGAGACAGAGGGGCAGACAGACAGACAGAGAGCATTGCTACAGTGCTACAAGAGCTGGAGCAAGCAAGCCAGGCAACCAGGTTAAATTAGAGATCCTAGGATCAGAGCTAGAAGGTAACTCGGCCTATGCATGTCTGCTCCCAGATATGTGAGCATAGGATAACAGTGTTAGACACATATGTAGGTAGCCTGGATCCTCAAGACCCAACTAACTGAGCTGTGAATAGAGTTCAAATAGAAGAGCAGGTTCCTTTTCTAACCTGGCAAGTGAGAGGATCAGCAACCTCAACTTTACTGGCTGGTTCAAGAGTGGAATCTGGTCAATAAATAAAAATAAACAAATAAACCTTTATGGTCACTACACCACCTGTGTACAGTGAAATTAAACGAGGCCCCCCCCCCCATACAATGCAATGGGTCTGTAGTCATTTAGGCAGTTAATTGCTGTTTTCTTTGGAACTGGGACAATGGAGGCTGCTTTCAAACATGGTGGTACACAAGCAGTCTGCAGGGAGATGTTAAAAATCCTTGTCAGGACCCCTGCTAATTGATCAGCACAGTTTTTTACCACTATCCCCAGCACCCCACCTGCACCAGCAGCTTTACTGGGATTCACTGCCCACAATGCCGCTTTCACTTGATGGTCATATAGAATAAGTTGCTGAGAGTTTATAGGCTGGCAGGCAGGAGCCGTGATACTTGATCTTTCTACCTCATAGCGGGCGAAGAAGATGTTCATCATCAGCCTTAACCGTGTTCCTTATATTGCCTTTGTAGTTGGTTAGATGCTGCAGTCCCTGCCACACTTGTTTAGTGTTGTAATCGGCTAGGCAATTCTCCACTTTAAGCTTATATTGTTGTTTTGCCGCCTTAATGCCTTTCCTGAGCTTTGTTCTTGCCTCTCTGTACTGTATATGTTCAATGACAATTCGTTAACTGATGAAATAGAGTCAGGATTGTGCTCTTCTACCTGTGCATAGTGGAGACTGGAATACAGTGAAGGATCTACGTTCCTGAGAATTTCAATGTTTATATCTCCATATTTTTTTTCTGGGCACAGAATTTGATGTTAGCTTGTTTGTGTAAATAACAGGTTGTTTCTGACTATGTCATGCTTCGAGGGGGCCCACTGGAATCAATGAATTTAAGTCAATGAAGACTAACGTATGTTGGAAACAGCCCAATGATTTGTTTTCCTTTTTTTCTGGCATGCAGTATAGCAAATGTAATTCTTTTATGCAATTGTGTGTATGATGTGTGCCTATACGCATAAACACAATATGACAGTTAAATAATTGTGGCTTCAATATTGAGTCCCAATGCCCATTCGGGTCATATATAAAGAAAACCTGAAAGTCAGTTTAAAATATTTTATTAGGGTGGGGGGAGTCTACAGTTTTGTTTGTTAATCAAAATTTTGCTGAATATACTATGATTTTTTTTAAAAATCAGAATGGTATCATCAGCGATTCTGGTAGGACTAATGAAGCATTTGAATTTGATGAGGACCCAGAAGATCCTGAAGACCTTGATGTTCCAACTAGAGAAGTAGAAATCCAGGTGGACTGGAATGCAGAACTCCCCGTCAAAGTCAATGTTCCCAAAGTGTCTCTTCACAGTTTGATTTTCGACTTTGGAGCTGTGTCTTTCATGGATGTAGTAGCAGTGAGAGTTATGAAAACAGTAAGAATATTTTATCACCTTACTAAAAAAAAAAAAAGTTTTAAAGAACATAATAATTTGAATTTATGGGACTGCTAGACCATTCTGTGATTCATGTGCAATATGTGGGTTTTTCTGGCTGAAATGGTTAGTGCTCCTGTTGACCTGTGGAATGGTGAGATGTGCTAATAGCGCAATTGCTCCTGAGTGCCCTTTCTGTTGCTGTGGAGTATTTAGTTGCCTTAATCCCTGCATGGGATGAAACAGATAGTGGTGGTGATGGTGTCAAAGAAAGCAATCATACATTTTATAAAAATTGTAAATAGCAGGTGTGTGGGGACTGAACCTCAATTTGTAACTATGAGAAGGAGTGAGTGGCTTAAACTCTTTGTTCCCCACTCTAAAGTTGATCCACAGTAACTGTCTCCTTCCACCTGCAATTTGCAATGGAGGAAAAGCTCTCCTTTCCAGTTGAGGTATGGTCCCCACACCTGCTGTTTACTTTTTGAAAGACCATTCATACAGTTGTGAATTGGGCACACAATTGAACAAGTCCTAATTGCCTGCGTGGCCCTAATAGAGCCATATTTTGTTCTACACTAACTGTGGGCTGAAATGTGGGGTCAATCAGTTCTAGAAACAGGCTACTTACAGAAAATGTCCTTGAGAATACATTTAAGATAACCCCAACCTTTTTCTTTTCAGATTGTCAAAGAATTTGAAAGGATTGATGTGAGAGTGTACATCGCATCACATTTAGGTAAACAGATATCAATCCATTTGCTAATAATGGACCGCGTTCATTCAGAGTAGCAAACAAAGTGCAGAGGCTGCATAGCAGAGTGCATGCTTTGCATGCACCATCATTGGCCTAGCAATTCCTGGTAGAAAGGACTGGTTTAGACAGGACTCATATGGCAAGGCTGGGAAGGTTCTCTGCCTGAGGCCACTGAATACTTCTGACAGTTGGAGTAAGTAGTGGACTAGTTGGACCAAAAGCTTGACTTGGTGGAAGGCAGATTCACATTCATATAATAGAGAGGTGTGGGTTTCTTCATGATTCTGCATACCGTATTTTTCCGTCTATAAGACGCTCCCATGTATAAGACACCTTATTTTTGCGGCAACAACCAACCGCCAGTCCACCCTCAGCACTATCTGTGTATAAGACTTTTTTGGGGGGGGACCTAGGCTTATACACAGAAAAATATGGTAATTACTGAGTATTTTGCAGACCTAGTTGGAGTGAACAGCATTTTAATTATAAACCAACAGAAGGGAAACAAGGAGACAGCCTCTGGTGCATTGCTAGCTTGGAAAGGGATATTTTCACTCTCAGAACCAAATTAGACATGAAGTCTGGACATCTGTGACTGGATCTCCTTTTGTTTTGAAAAGATTGCTAGCAGCCACCAGTTTGTGGGGAGAGGCAGAATCCAACCAGGACCATGGCAGTGAGAAATGACCAGGGATACTTCTGATGTTTTCCTGATTAAAATAATCTTCAAACTGCTATTTACCGAAGGGTACTCACCATGGGACAAATAGCAGATACACTGACTATCGTACAAGGGGATCTGCAGCCCCATGCAGATCTTTCACACGATGTCTGCAGCCTATCATGACTGTTGGAAAGGGAGCTGTGTCAGAGGCACATACATGTACCTTTGGTGGAAATGCCTGATACTAACTGAATTTTGGAACTTAATTACTAAGCTCATTGGGGAAATAATCATTAAGGAGATAGACCCTGCAATACAGATTAGGGTTTTTACCATACAGTAAGCCCTCGACTAGGGACACGGGTGGCGCTGTGGGTCAAACCACAGAGCCTAGAACTTGCCGATCAGAAGGTCGGCGGTTCGAATCCCCACAACGGGGTGAGCTCCCATTGCTCAGTCCCTGCTCCTGCCAACCTAGCAGTTCGAAAGCACGTCAAAGTGCAAGTAGATAAATAGGTATCCCTCCGGCGGAAAGGTAAACAGTGTTTTTGTGCGCTGCTCTGGTTCGCCAGAAGCGGCTTAGTCATGCTGGCCACATGATCCAGAAGTTGTATGCCGGCTACCTCGGCCAATAAAGCGAGATGAGCACCACAACCTCAGAGTCAGCCACAACTGGACCTAATGGTCAGGGGTCCTTTACTAAGCTCTCAACTTGCATGGGAATTATGTTCCAGGAATAGTGCCTAAAGCCAAAATCACATATTGCATAGTCAAAACACATTATGTGCAATGGCAAGTGGGATTGCCAAAGTTTTTCCCCTGGGTGCCCACCCTTTAAAAAAAATATTTTTTTTATTGCCAGTTGTGTAAAACTGAATGTGCACAAGTTAAATGCATTTGAGTTGTGAGTGTCCTGTAAATGCTTATTTTTCTATGGAAAGATTTGTATAAGGGTCTTGTAAAGACCAACTTATTTACTAATCCATATGATTGATTGATTGATTGATTGATTGATTGATTGATATTTATTATGGCCATTGGCCCGTCACACGACAGTTTCCCATACCAACATAATGTACTTAAACCTCCAAATTTAAAACCGCCAAAACTTACAAAAAACAGACAAGAACCAAAGCAAAACAAAAGACCAACATCATACATTACAATAAATTTGCAACATAAACATCGCCCTCTGCTCATAAATTAATAAAAGACATCAATGGTGATATCACCTAATTACATCCTAAAACATAGATCATGGTTTAAAAGGGTTATCCGAGCCGCACAGGAGTCCGTTTTTCTTCTTTAGGGATAGGACGCTGATCAAGAATCTGGCAACCGTGAGTGATCTTAGGGGGTCTTCATCATTTAATAGATATCTCAGTTTGGCTTCATTCGTATCATTGGCGATTCCCTTTAGATATTGAGCAAGAAACTTGCTCCTGGCCGATGAGTGAAAAGCACAATCAAGAATTATGTGATGCAATGATTCCGGTGCCCCACAATTACAATCACATAAGAGTGATATCTGTCCATTGGAAAATCTATTTCTCAGCACGTTCGATGGGAAGGGCTAATCCATATGTATTATTATATGGGGTAGAAGAACATTTCTTTTTAGTCTTTGATTGTGGCTTTTGTGTGAGTTTAATAAAATACAGTAAAAACAGCTTGATGCATATAGGATGAGGAGACACTGAAAATACTATGAGAGCTATTATTTGTTTGTTTGTTTATTTGTTTATTTTTGCAGGAGGAGGTTGGCTGTGAACTTATAATTTTGCTAAAAAGGGGGGGGAAATTGAATAGGTTCTGCACACAGTGATGTTAGGGTAGATCTGAGTATGCGATTTGCTTTTTATTTGGTTGTTGTTGCTGTTTTCAACTCTTCAGAGCACATTATCAAAACACTGGACCACTGTGCATTTTTTGATGATGCCATTCAAAAGGATATGTTTTTCCTGACTGTACATGATGCCGTACTCCACATACAGAATCAGAGCATGCAGAGAGACATCCAGGATCCTATATTTGAAAAGGTAGGGAGCAAACATAACTTGGTTTTCATTAATTTATTTGTACTGGCTTGTAGCCTAACTTTTGTGAGTAGAGAGCTCCATTCATAGAACAAAGCTTTCTTGCCTCCTCCTTGCATTGCAGCCCCCCACCCCAATGCCCCTCTAAACCTTGTCCTTTGAATCAGAGGACCCTTCAGGGCAGCAAAGGGTCTGGCCAGGACTCCCACCTTGCATGAGTGCAAATGTCTTTTTATTCATACCTTTGAATCTAAGCCACTTTAAATAAACCTCGTTTCATAGGAAAAGCCAAAATCCACAAGGAACTAGGCTTGTTCAACAAAGAAAACATTAGTTATTATTTATTTTTACCTGGCTTACCTAAAAATGTGCAAAGTGTTTGTATGATAAATGTGTGCTTTGTATAAGAATGTCATAAAGCTTATCTATCTACTCCAGATGGTACGTTGCAAACATTTATGAGGAATCCTTCCTCATTCTGTAATATTTTCTTCTAGTTGGCCTCTAAGGACCAGTTCAATTACAATCTTGTGGACATACCATTGATAGTATTGTCATCGCAAGCTACTTCAATATTGTTTGTTATTGCTGTCTCCAAAACCTTGGATTCAACATGGTTTGTTTGTTTTTTAAATAAATGAATTGCTTAGACTTTACCCATAGCTCACCGATATTTTTAGAAATCATGAAAATGGATTCAGCATTTGGCATTATTGATTCTGTGCCAACTTAACCAGGTCAGCAAAGTCATATTTAGGGAATAAAAAGATATGACATCAGAGCTCCTAATAACTTCATCTGAAGGCTTCATGATTGCTTTTTATTCTTTTTCTTTGGATGAACCCTTTCACTATTTTATATTTGTATCGTTTTACTGAAATTCTTCTGTATTTTGTGTTAATTCTTGCAAATCATTCAGGATGCCTCTGGATTTGTGATGCGATATATTCATACGATTAAATAACTAATGAAAAGTATATCAGAGATTTATATTTAGTCCCTTAATCAACTTCATTGTGGTACATTTCCTGTCTACACATTCATAACAACTCTTAACATTTTGGTCCAGATTTCACTAATGCAGGAGTCAAAGGAACCGATAGAATTTACAGAAACAAACCAGAATGAAGAGCTTGATGTTCAGGAAGAGGTATGTTTTACTTTAGTACAAAGCATTATGTATCCCCCCCCCTTTTTTTTTACACAAAATGATGATAAAACATACAGGGCCTGTTTAGTAAACACACCAAGTGACTTTATATCTAGATACCTGTGTACCAAGGGGATGCTAGCTGGTTGCAACGTTGCTTTGGTCATACATGATGACCTTGAGGCTTAATTTTGTCAACTGGGCAGGGGAAATGGCTCTGGCTTTATAGCTTGTCTAAAATAGCTCATTCATCTCGGAGGCCATGATCTTCCAGGAGCTTCTACATATCTTGTATTCACTTCTATAGAGCTGCTTACATGGATGTTTCTGGAGATTGTTCTTACATTCTGTAATGGTTCTAGGGGTTGCTCGTGCGTAAATCGGCGCCACACCTGGCTGGGTTGCCTGAGTGAACCCTTTCTGTCCGGACAGCCACTCGCCTGTGGCTGTCTCAATCGCTGGCAGAATCCGTCAGTGGGCGTTTCTTGAACTTCTTCCAGCAAATAAGTTCTTTGACGCCTAGTCTCCGCCTACTCTCCCTGCACGGAAGCCTTCTGCGCAGGGAGGGTGTGGGCAGCGGAGGACCTGTGCTCTCCCCGCTAGTCCCCGGAGAGGAGTTATGGAGCCACCTCGCTGATTCCCCCATCTGCCCCCCTTCTCCACTGGTGCTACGCTGATTTCCTTCCCCAGAAGATGTGCTGCTTCTCTCCCTCCCGGGACGCTCTCCGGAATCCCTCTGGAGCCCTCCCTCTCCCCCTGGCTCCGATGGCAGTTCCCTGACACATTCATAGAGTAATTAAAGGCTAACGTACACCACAAACTTAAGCAGTTTTAATAGGAATATCTAACAGAGACCTTTTACGGGATTCTTTGGGGGAAATCATATATTTGTGTGTTTGTAATATAGTACAAGTATACAATATAGTATAAGTATGTAATATTGTAAGAGTTTTGAAAATCAGAAGTTCATTTCGGAAATAATGTTTCTCTCATTCTTTTTTTAAAAAATTCTCACCAGGCTATGCGCAGGCTTGCTTCATGAAGGAAGGATATTGAATTTATCGTATCTGTGAACTCTGGCAAATCGGAAGCAATATTAAAAGCATATTTATCATTGAAACAATTTACTTTGCACTAGAAGAAAATATTTATCTTATGCTGCAAGTGTCTCGGACTCTAATTTTTCTTTTTACATAGTATTCTTGATTAACATTATTTGGTAAATTTGTATCTAAATTACTTGGGAAATGGAAAGATCATTATAGATGTAGCAAAACTGGCTCCCAGCTTCTAAGTGAGGAGGACACACACACAACTGTATTTGTGTCCTAATTTTATTCCAATGTACGTAACTGAAAACAAGAAGCAAAGAAAGAAAGAAAGAAAGAAAGAAAGAAAGAAAGAAGAAAGAAAACAAGAAAACAAGAAAACAACTTGATATGAATTTGGAAGACATCATCATCATAGACTTTTATTGCACTAGCCATAGGCCATGGCATCATTCAGAAAAATAACAAAAGGAAAAACAGCAATAACCATAAAAATCATCAGGCACCACACATACAAAATAAACCATGGTCACAACTACTAAGATTGTTTGTTGCATAAAATAGAATAGCAGAAGATTCTCTAGTAAAATGTGCCAAATTAAATATCCGAATCCGCTTTGCAGTTGACCCCTATTTTATCTAGTTCTTTCCTTCTGATCTTCTTGGCTGCCAATGCAGAGAGTGCTACTTTATAAGTTACAGAGTCATCAGTATCGCTCAGCAGCCATTTCACCCTTTCCACCCTATTCAGGTGAGTTCCATTAGGAAATAGGGGTTTTATGAATCGGTTTCTTGGGTCTATGTATAAGGGGCACTGCAATAAATAGTGGCACAGGTCCACCACACAGGGTTGCCCACACAGACAAAGTCTCTCTTCATAATGTACGTACTTGCCGTAGCGTCCATCCAACACCGCCAAGGGCATCAATTGGAACCATAATTCTGTGAAAGTGATTCTAAGCATGGCAAGTGGGAGCTTTGACAGGTAACTGGCGTGGGTATGCTCCATTTTAATAAGTGGGAACCATGGCGAACTGTTGGTAGAAGCCATCATGGTTAGATCCTTTTCTGTATCGGACCTAAAGAGACAATCTCTTAAGTGCCTCTTGTCCATCTTCATAGGATTTGGAAGACAATTATGGCTGCAATCCTAAACTTACTTACATGAGAGTAAGCATCACTAAGTGCAATGGGACTCCTTCTGAGCACACATTTGTTTAGGATTACGTTCTAAGGTTCTGTTTGTAGAATACAAAGCAGAATGTGATGTCTCTATTTCTCAGGGCTACCTTTAGGTGCTACTGCCATAAAGGCAACACTATTTATGACAAATAAATAATGCAATAATAAATACTAGGAATCTTTTTCCTGGAGAGCAACAGTGGGCTCTAAGTTGCTAACACAAAAGTATGCATAAAAATGCTTGGGATACACCAATCATTTATTTCCGAGCTGGTGATCTGATGCCTTTAACTCATTAGTTCCGGATATGCCTTGCAGTCTCAGGTGATGTTCAAGTCATTGATTTTCTTGGATGGTTTAAACCAGCAGTGGTGAATCTTTTTGGAAAGTGTGTTCTAAGTCAAATCCAAATTACAAGGCAGTTCCATTTCTAGTTTGTACTGTTATGTTACATACCTAGCGTTCCCATTGTGCTGTTCCATGCGTTGGTGTATTTTTGCCCCTTGTGTACCAACTCATGGAGGGCAACTGCACATATTTACTTGCTCAGGTGTGCCACAAACTCTTGGTTCCTGTGGCACCTGTGGCACCCATGCTGCAGTGTGGCTACCCGTAACTTCAGTCTTGTAATCAGCCCTGCCTCTTTTAACCATTAATCAATACAATATTCCAGCAAATAACAAATATTCATTCTGCTATTTAAAAAATCATTTATGATATATCTGGAATGAAATACTACTTTCCTACATGTCCCTAAATGGAGCTACATGAGCAAATAAGCATTTAGGGTGAAGTCTGTTGTAAAGGGCATATAATGATGGTGTTATAGTAGTTCTCGGTACAATTATGCCAACTTAAAATGTCGGATTAAAATTTTGATTTGGTAATACTTTTTTAAAAAAATGTACAGCTAGTAAAAATAACTGGAGATAAACAAAAGAGCAACTAATCACCAGAGCATTCTAACAGCATGTATTTTGTGTTAGTGAATAGTGTTTTTTTTGTGTGTGGTTTGAGGATCAAAATCCAAGATTTATTAGGCCACCTATCACATGTGTATTTTAAAAAAGTGCCACTCTTACAAGTGCCTTATTATGTGAAAACAAATTCCAATTAATGGTTCTGCTGAATTCATTTAACAGCCTGAAGGAAGAAAGCTGTCAGTATATTTCTCAACAGACCACCATTTCATTAATAAATATGTATAATGTATATGTCTATATTAAAAATAATAAAAGTTTTACACAATATATTTCTGAGCTCCTGTTTTTTGCTCTTCCCACTCCCAAGCAATGAAACATGAAACATAGCAGGGAATTGGAAAAATTATAGAATGAAAAAAATATACTTATAGATGTTCCATTTATAAATAAATAAATATAAAATTTTCAACATGATATGCTCAAGCAAGTAAAAGCTATAGTAAAGTGCAAAAGCATATTTATTCTTGCTTACTATCGTGTTTTCATTTTATTGGAAACTGTTTATTAGGATAGTGTGATCTGCCTACGTGTCACTAAAATGGAGTTAACTTGGATAGAGCTTATTTGAATAGAAGCGCCAGACAAGATTGTCCTTTCTCACCTTTGCTATTTGTTTTATCCATATAGCCCTTAGCTAAGCTGTAAGAACTACCAGAATACTAGAGGTTGTTAAGGTAGGAAGGTGTCTAAATTCAATTTATATGTAGATGATGTAGCCTGGGTTATATAAAATAGCACTAATTCTTATGAAACTTTGACCAATGATTATTAGTAAGGCTTCAGGTTATAAAATCAATTTTACAAAATATGGATGGTTTAGCTTTAATAAGAATAATTCTATGCAAACATAACCAAACATTATAAATTCCATGGATAAACACACAATCAGATATTGGGTATATGGGTAATGCAAAATTTATAAACATTATCAGAATATAATCATAATAAATGAATGACTTAAAATTATATAAGATCTCAGTTGATGAAACAAACTGAAAATATTATGGATGGGAACGATGTCAGTGTTAAAAATTATAATACTTTCCAAAATCCTATTTTTGTTTTTAAACGTAGCATTACAGGTCCTGCCAAAGGCACTGAACAATGAGCAAAAACTTTTGTCTGGGACATAAAAAAGCCAAGGGTTACTAAGAAAATGTTGATTAAACCTATGTATAAAATTCCATTCATAAAAGATTTTTATGAAGTAGCCATGATATTACAATTACAGCATTTCAACAGGACTTGAAAAATATCCTTTAGCATTCTAGCAGATTTGATAAAGATGTAATTAAGGCAAAGTCCAATATTATCTCCACTCACTGCAATTATTTATAATGAGGAAATAGAAGATGAAGCCTTATTAGGGAATCTTTCTGTGAAAACTGTGGGCTAATTGAACTGGGCAAACTTATTAGAGATAGGAATCTCAAAATGGTTGATGAGATAAGAAATGAAATACAACAGCTCAACCCTTTAGATATTTGAAGATGGCTATTCTATCCCCTTTCAGTCTCCTCTTTTCCAGGCTAAACATACCCAGCTCCTTCAACCATTCCTCATAAGGCTTGGTTTCCAGCCCCTTGATCATCTTGGTTGCCCTCATCTGCACACGTTCCAGATTGTTAACATCCTTCTTAAGTTGCGTTGCCCAGAATTGGACACAGTCTTCAAAACATCAAAATACAGAACACATCAGTAAATTCCAAAAAGGACAAAAACCAACAATTTGGCAAACACGGAATAAATTCAATAATGCAAAAACAAACCACAATCTAGGCTTAAGTACATAAATACATAGGAAAACAAGAGTTGGCTGACAAGGAAGTATCTGGTAGTGCTCTTGCTGCACTCCAAGCAGTCTGTCTGGTTCAGTTCAGAGAAGTGGTGCAGATGGACATACAGCTGGTGCCCATATCCTTACACCAGAAGAGGCTGACGGCAGCAAAATCAAATGTCCGAGAAGGCAATGGTGGCAAGTCTCTTCCCCAGCCTCCTGGATGTACCAACTGCCGATGCAGCTCTTATTGCATTTATTGGGAAAATATCGATGGACCTCAGGCACCAGGCAGGCTCACGAACATCCCTGCCTGTTATTTCCCCTCTGCTTCATAAGGTGATACTGGAAGCCCAGATGCCGAAAGAGGAATGTTTCCACAGTGTTATAGAAAAAAAGAGGGGGTTGGCTTTTGCTGCCCAACTTCCCAAGGGACTGTCTCCCCTAAGTCCATGATCGGTCAGAGATGAATGGATGGAGGCAAGATCCATCGAAAGCAAGGCAGATCTTTATTTTCCTGTTGCAACAGAGTTCCCTCCCCCTCCTTGCAACTCCTCTGGGTTGGAGAGACCCAGAACAAGCCCCTATAAAGACTTTTGAAATTGCCCACCCTTTAACCCAGCAGAAATTTCAAGAGACGTTGGGATTGTCTCCCTTTTAGAAATGGGGCTGAATGAAGAATGATCTGATATAAAAACATGAACTCCTAAAGAGAAGATCAGCAGGTGCTTCAAAGTTCTGAAGAAACATGGGGGGGGGGGGAGTTTGGCCCAGGGTCAAGGTGGGTGGGTTGCCAATGGGAACAATGACCTGCCCTCCTTTGTGACATGTCTTGCTTCCCCTTTAAAAGCCTCCAACTACGGGTGTCCATTGTGGGTTAGTGAGGAGAGACAGAGAGAGAGGTGGGAGTGCAGAAGGAGATTTAGGAGAGGCTTTGGTTTAGGAGAGGCAGGGACTGTTTAAATAGGAGGCGCGGGCAACAGCAACAATGCGGTCAATTCCAGAAATCCAGGAGGAAGGCAGGATCAGCGGACTTGTCCTTCGCGGGACAGAATGGTAAGTTTGTGGGGCCCCATCCTATTCTTTGCCCTATCTCCTTCTCCCCAGAACGATTCCCGTAGGTTCATTATCACGTGGTGCTGATAATGCCAAGGTTGCAGGCTCGGTCCCTGCATGGGACAGCTGCACTGCCCGCAGAATCCTTGAGTCTCTCTTCCCTAAATTGGGGGGGGGGGGCTAAAATAATGACTCACCCCCCCCGTGGTGGCGATTCCAGGGTCCAAACTCTTAAAAGGGTTTGTATATGGGAGTTACTGGCCATACACTGAAAGGTTGTCAGTGAAGCAGTTTACAAGGTAAAACAATGTATGTTGACAAGGCCTCGCTCCTGTCAGCAGTCATGCTGCAGCATCCTGCACTAACTGCAGCTTCCAAGCACAAGGGAAGCCCCACGTACAGTGCATGGCAGCAATCCAGTCTTGAAGCAATCAGGGCATGAACTGTGGTAGCCAGGCTCTCTCGGTTCTGGAGTGGCAGGAGCTGGTACCTCCTTTCTCTCCAAGCCCTGAATGCTCTTGGCTGCCTCTCTGCAGCTGTTATGAAGTCCTACAGTTCATTCAACTGCAGAAAGAGGGAAGAATGTGCTGGCAATTCTCTATTAGGCTCAACGTATTTCTGTTCTGCGTCACCTCTTCTAGGCTCAGGCGAATGAGAAGCTTCATGCAGCTCAAAAAGAGCAATAAAGTGGCCCCGCTGCAGAACAAGGAGCCTCCTGTGACACCAGGTGAGGAAGTACCTCCCCCCACAGACACCATTTTGGGAAGGTCAGGGCAGGAATAGGCTAGGGGGCAGCTCAGGGTATAGGATAGGATTTGGGGGGTAGGGGAAGCTAGTAAGAAAAAAACACACTGCTGGCTCTGACCCAAGGCTAGAGGGCCACATTCTCTTATGAGCCTCATTCGGGGGGGCTGTAGGCCAAGACTGGCCCCCAAGGCCTGGGGTTTGCCACCCCTGTAGGAGGAGTGTAGAAGCAGGGGAGTCAAGGAGAAAATTATTGCAACAATCTTGGAAGCTGCAAAGGGGCGAACTAACCTGTCCCCATGTCCTTCTCTTGTTGCAGTGGTGACAGAACTCTTCATGACTGTTCTGAAGCCTGAGGTTAGTACTGGGGGAAACAAAAGAGGAGGGAGTGGATCTCCCAGACCCTCTGCCCACTGACTGTGGTCTTTGCCCCCACTTCTGCAGTGGCATGGGTTCTTGGGGTGTCAGGATGATGCCAGAGGCATGTCCTGCCCTCTTCCCTGGTGCTGCCCTTCCACCTCTGCCCAGGAGGCTGCAGGGCCCATGGAGGTCCTCTGGGGCAAGGGATGGGGCCCGAGCCTGAGGGAGGCCAGTCTTTCCTGGCTTGGGCCTGCTTGTGGGCTTCCTTGCACCTGTCAATGGTGGGTTTTGTAGTGTCACAAAATGCATGTGATCCAGCTTTCTCTTTCCTCTGCAGAAGGCAATAGGCCGACACCGGTCCCGTGTTCGGCCAGCACCTAAGGAAGGTAAACGAATCTCCACACCTTGGGGACTTTTCACTTAGTAGCCTTATGGTTCATGCCCGAGAAAGACCTCTCAGGCCTTCTTACTGTGCCTTGCTGGCCTTTTTCACTTCGCCTCAGTAGGCAGGGCCCTGACTGACTCCAGCTACAAAAGCTGAGGTGGCTGAACCCTTGGATTTGGGTAATGTTTAGAGGGCTTTCCTGAGAGAGGCTGTTAATTCATTTTCTCATTTCCGTTCTCTTCCAGAGGACATCATTATTGAAGATCTGTAGGGTTTCCGGTTCTGGTCTCTGCCATGGCAACGTCTCACCCTTCTGGGACCAGACTCAGACGGAGGGGAGGGGTTACCTGAGGTTGTAAAACCCTCTAAAAACCCCTGAAGGCAGTCGGGGGACAAGGCACCTGTGGACGTCTTTGTGCCTGCTCCTGCTGGTCTCAAGCCCTGCGCCGCTGAGGCAGGCTCCACGGCTGCCATTGCAAGAGGCAAAGCTCCTTCACCTCTTGATATATTGGATCAAAATTAAAGGCGCCTCCAGAGGAAATGTGGACAGTGAGCTGCAATCTGAATGAGATTATCGAGGTGGAGGGATGAAATTTGAATGTCCTGCCGTGATTGAAAATGGAGAGAAGAGGGGAGGGGAACTTATTATTATTAATTTTATTTTTATTATTTAAAGTCTGCAAGGACTTAACACGTACCCCATCTGGTTTAAAGAAATAAAAGGATCACAAATGGACGTGTGTGGCGGCTATCAGCTTTCCTGTGCGCCAGCTACACCGCGATTCAGGCGATCAGAAGCGCGCCCCCTTCGCCGCCTTGAGTGGGCTGTGGGCAGGGAGCGATGGCTGACGCCCATTTTACGCCCCCCCCGCCTGTGCCCCTGGCAGGGGCCCACCTCACCACCCCTTAGCTACAGCCCTGGTTGTTGATATTTTCTTTTTCTTTCATTAATTTTTTATTAGAAATTTAAATAAAAAATATTATCCAAAAGCATGTCATCCTTAGTTTTGACAGGTGCATCCCTTGCACCTGTCAATGGTGGGTTTTGTAGTTTCACAAAAGGCGTCTCATCCAGCTTTTTCTTTCCTCTGCAGAAGGCAATAGCCCAACGACACCGGTCCCGTGTTCGTCCAGCACCTGAGAAAGGTAAATGAATCTCCACACCTTGGGGACTTTTCACTTAGTAGTGTTATGGTTCGTGCCCAAGAAAGACCTCCCAGGCCTTCTTACTGTGCCTTGCAGGCCTTTTTCACTTCGCCTCAGGAGGCAGAGCCCTGACTGACTCCAGCTACAAAAGCTGAGGTGGTTGAACCCTTGGGTTTGGGTATTGTTTGGCAGGATTAGTTGAGAGAGGCTGTTAATTCAATCTCTCTTTTTCATTCTCTTCCAGAGGACATAATTATAGAAGACCTTGAATGAGGGTGGAAAAAAAATCTGTGGAAGAAAGACAGCACCCAGATTTTGGGAGGCATATAAGTGGAGCAAGCAGGAGAACTTTCGGTATTTTGAGGGGGAAATCCCCAAAGCAGAAGAGAACCTGGGACAGCTTCAGAACCAGCCTCAGTGCCACCAGCTTACCTGCCTAGAAAGACTTAAGGACTGGAACTCCAGCATATTTGGGACTTAACTTTCAAACCATTTGGATTACAAAAACTAAGAAGCCGAAATAGGGACTTTGGAACTATTCTCAATTACCACTGTATGGAGAAGACAAGTATAATTTTGTTTTACAGAAATAAAGTTTGACTTGCATTTTTATTTCTCTGTGTGTGTTTTCCCCCTCTCTCTTCTTTTTGTTGTGGTTGTAACAAAATTTAATTCTGTATTTTACTTGAGTTATTTTTGAAGTTTCTTATTTGTTTATTTGTTTTCTTTTTCCTTTTAATTTTTTGTCACTGTACTTTGATTTGCTGTATGGGGGAAGGGGAAGGTTGACGAAAGGGAAAGGGAAATTGGATGCTCAGTCTGGGAAAAAGGAAATAGTTTCACTCTTGGGCTGAGCTGAGAATTGCAGGTGTGACCTTGAACAATTTAAAAATAGTTCTGGGAAGCCACTAAAGTAGAGATGGCGAGTAAACAGGAAGGAGCAATTACCAGGAAAGCAGGTAATTACCAGGTTTTAAGCAGAGGTTGGATGGCCATCTCTCATGAATGATCTAGTTGAGATTCCTGCATTGGAGGAGGCTGCACTAGATGACCCTCGGCGTCCCCTTACAACTCTATAAACCTCAGAATGTATCCTAAGTTGGTATCATAGTGGCTTTGTGATGTGAAGAGGGTCTTAGTATCTCACTGCCTAATTTCACCCACCATATAAACAAGCAGGGAAGGAATCTGCAGTCCAGGGATAGCACGACACCTCTTCTTGTAGCCGAGTAAGATTGTCTTCCATAAACACGGTTTTAACAATGAGTCCGTAAGTGATGGTGGAGGCCAATTCTGGATCCACACATCCTTCCATAGTGGGGACATTGGTTCCCAGGCGGGAGCTGATCACGGTGTGGATTTGCCAAGCGTGCCTTCCTCTTAGCACGTTTCTCCCTTGTGTCCTGAGTTCGAGTGTCTTCAAAGCCCATGACACCTTTGGTAAAGGATGTTCTCCAATTGGAGTGCTCGCAGGCCAGTGTTTCCAAATTGTCGGTGTTTATACTACAGAGCCTAGGACTTGCCGATCAGAAGGTCGCGGTTCGAATCCCTGCGACGGGGTGAGCTCCAGTTGCTCGATCCCTGCTCCTGCCAACCTAGCAGTTTGAAAGCATGTCAAAGTGCAAGTAGATAAATAGGTACCACTCTGGCGGGAAGGTAAACGGCGTTTCCGTGCGCTGTTCTGGTTCGCCAAAAGGGGCTTAGTCATGCTGGCCACATGACCCAGAATCTGTACGCCAGCTCCCCCGGCAACAAAGCAAGATGAGCGCCGCAACCCCAGAGTCGGCCACGACTGGACCTAATGGTCAGGGGTCCCTTTACCTTTATACTACATTTTAAAGATTTGCCTTGAGACAGTCTTTAAACCTCTTTTGTTGACCACCGGCATTATGCTTTCCATTTTCAAGTTCAGAATAGAGTAGTTGCTTTGGAAGACGATCATCAGGCATCCGCACAACATGACCAGTCCAACGAAGTTGATGTTGAAGAATCGTTGCTTCAACACTAGTGATCTTTAGGGGTGACCCATAACGGCGATAACTGAAATCAGGCCGGCATGAGCCCTCAAACTCCGCGCGCGTGAGGGTGGCATCGCTCTATCCTTTAGCACCTCTATGTTGACAATCCCACACAGTTCGCATTGGAAACTGAAGCGTTCGATTCCAGGCCGGGAAAGCCCGATGCAGAGACTCCCCCCGCTGCTCCCGGCGCCTCTTTGCTGTTCCCACTCGCCCACCTGCGGCGGAAGGGGGAAAGAGGCCGTGCGAGAGATGCCCGGAAAAGAAAGGCTTTGTTCCGCCTCTACCCCTTTCCTATCTCTAGGGTTGCCCCGTGAGGGCGGCCGAAGGACAGGGCGGCCGTCGCGGCTTGAGTGCGTCACGGCGGAGACGCTCACCCACCTGTGCCAGCATGGAAGGGAAGAGAGGCGCCGCTGAGGTGGCGGCGGCTGAAGCCCCGGAGCCGGCGGCCGGGGAGTTGCTAGGAGACGGTGAGGGGGCAAGTTGGGCGAGAGGAGGAAGGAGGGAGGGAGGGAGACCCCCGTTGGCCTCGCGGGGGCTTCGGTGGGGAGAACTTCCTGCTGCGCGCGCTTTAGGATTGCGACCAGCGCGCGTTGCGCGGCTCTGCGCCCAGTCCCTGGCGCTGCTCTCTGCGAGCTTTGCCTCCTTTCCTACCCTGAAGGGATGCCACCGAGAAAAGCAGCCCTTGACTCTGGGTGTTCAGGGTATTTTACTGAGGGCTCCTTTTTAGGTGGGGACCTGAGTTCCTGGCAACTTTGGAAAAAGTTAACAGACTGCAGCTGATGGACTGGGCAGAAAGGACCCCCGGGAACTACTTGATTATTACTGGTTTTTTTCTTTTTCGGTGGAGGTTTCTGCCTGCTCAAGAGCGAAATGATACTAAAAAAGATTGTGGACTATCTGTGTCAGGAAAAGAAGATGCCAAGCCTCCCCTCTCTCTCCTCTTGCGTCTCTTTCAGAATGCTATGCGGACTTCTTGAAGGAAGATTTTGATGTGAAGGCGTACACCTCGCAATCGATTCATCAAGCTGTGATAGCTGAACAGTTAGCGAAACTTGCTCAAGGGATTAGTCAGCTGGATAAAGAGCTGCACTTGCAAGTAAGTGCCAAGCGTATCACCCAAATCTGTATATACCGGCAGCTGAGATTCTGAAACGGCATTGAATTGTTTGTTCGACTCGACAGCTTTTAGACCTGCCCAACAAGGAATGTCATACTTAACTAATTGAAGATGCTTTCTGTCAATGAATGTATATATGGAAAAGTGATGGTTAAATTTTGCCTCCTACAGAAAGTTTTCAGATAAACATGCACAGGCAACATTAATATGGTTGGCTCATAGCCAGTGTTATGATGATAATTGTCAGTGTGTAAGCTCCCCAAAATGGGCTGTAGCTATTGTAAGTGTATAGTAATGTATAGCTGTACATGTTTGTGTGTTGGTAATGGAGAAATAAATGCAAAGTTAAGCTGTGAATGTAAGGTGCCCATCCACACAATGTGAATAGTGATAATTGGTTTGCCTTATATACATTGGGATGATCCAAGTAGTTCATTCAGCCTTAAAGAGAGGCTTCAGAGCTCACTTAACTTTATTGGGCACACAAAACTTTTCCAAGGTATGCAATTATATTTGTACTTGCTACATAAACTGCTGAGCCTTTCTGGGATCTTCCTTGAGCACAGAGCAGGGAGCCTGTGCCAGTGCTGGAAAACAGAATTTCTTCTTATGACCCAGCATGCAATCCACAACACCAACTGTATTTGCTTATTAGTATTCTTTTTATAAAAATGCGGTTTGTCCTCTTACATGTAAATGAATCCTAGGAATGTTGTTAACAGAATGCCCAAGTCCTGATGTAAGAGCTGTGCAATGCAATTTGGAATAGAAGAAGTATGCTTTGTGATGGTAGAACATATGATTTAATTGTGGTTATTGTTTGAACTGAGAAGAGAGGAGAGTTCAGGATTAGTTAGAATTACCTTTATAGGCAAAATATGGTTATCCTTGTTAAAATATTTGCCAGCATCTTGACAACTAAACATGAGCAGATTCTGTTGAGGAAATTCTGTATTGAATGGGAGAATTGAACTTCACTTTGCTATTCACACTTAATTAATCAACCAGTCAATCAATAGATTTTTATTGTTTATAGCCAATAGCCATCACAATACAATATAAGCACAAATCACACAACTAGCAGAAATTGAATCGCATTGGTTAAATTTTTGGGTTAACAGCTTATTGCTGGTGACTAGAAACTTATCGTAGGCAATAATCACTCTTTGATTTTGATATAAAATGTCAGTTTTCAATCAGTTTATAACAACTGCCAGAGGTTATCCTTTAACCAATGTGCAGGTACATTTCTCATAACTGAATATATTTACTCTGAGTCTAGCCAAGGTTGAGAGCTTCTGGTTTAGAATGGAAGCTGTCAGTAAGCAGTGCGGTGCAATATTGATTTCCTGCCAGCTCTAACATATGTCCTTTAAATAGTTATTACCGAAAAGGCAGGCAGTGATCCTTCGTGTGCCGCAAACCAAGTTTGTTTGCCTTTCTGTGGAGTTTGGATACTTTGTAAGGTGGGGCTTCATTGGAAGCCCAGTTACTCTTATGATGCTTTTCACATGCAATATCAAACCATACACTAGTAGTTACGTGCACTAGTAGCAGCAGGCCATGAATTTGGGCGCTTTCCTCCTCCCGCCCCTCGGTCATGGCAAGGAGATTGGGTGCATCTGCTTCCGTTTTACATTTTTAATTAGAATTTCTTGCTATATCTAAATTGGTGTGAGGGAACTCTGCTTTATATTATTGATTCATTCCACAAAACTAAAAGGCAAACCTCAAAGCATTTTACAAAAAAGAATAAAACATGACATTATTAATTTAAAAACCAGTTACAAACTATCTTCAGAAATAATTAAAATCAACAATAAGCTAAAAGCCAGATTAAAACATGTGTTTAAACAGGCTTGCCTAAACAGAAATGTTTTTAGCAGGCACCCAAAGGCACAGTGAAGGCCTGATGTTCATAGGCAGAAAGTTTCAGAGTGTGGGTGCTGCCACCCTACAAGCTCAATTTCTTACAAATTTGGAACAAATGATATGTGACACCTGTAACAGATTAGAGCTGCCGAGTGGCCTTATATGGGGTAAGGCAATTTTGCAGGTAAACTGTGTATTATATGATGATTTGTTCAAACAAGCCAGGGTCAAACCATGGTTTATAAGCCTCGCTTGTTAATTAAACATAGTTTAAAACGAAATCTCTTGGTTTGTATGTAACAATAAACTCTGGTTAGTATAAAACTGGAAGTGGAGGTTTCAGATCTCCTCCTCTGCGATTGTATTCAAGTCTGCGGCTCGCTGCTGCTTCTATGTTTAATGCTAGTGGTTTAGTGCTCTGTCGCTATATAATGGGTGAAATATTATCAGCGCTGCCCTAAAATTTTATGTCATGCTACTTGCATTAGAAATGTGAATTAGAAAGACCAGGATTCAGACAACCATGCAACAAATTCAGCAAACAGAAGGGCAGTTTGAACTTGCATTTCTGAGACAGCATATTTGTTTTGTATTCTTCTTCTGATAATAGTTGACAGTCTTATTTTATAGGTAGTTGCAAGGCATGAGGATTTGCTAGCGCAAGCAACTGGCATTGAATCTCTGGAAGGTAAGCATGGTTTATTAACTTTATAATTTTTACAAAGAATCTCTTATCCTAGGAGTGGGTTTCTTTTCCATTTGCATAGGGCTGGGGCCTTGGAAGAGGAACCAAAATTATGTGGTTTGCTTCTGTTTTAATGAATCTCAAAGCTATGCCAATTTTCCAGAAACGATGGTCAGGTTTCATAACTTCACAAAGTCCCTTATAATATATGAGCTTATTTATTAGCATGCTATACCAAAACTTCCTTTGCCACTCTTCCAGTGAGTTCATGTTGTTTCCAGTACTTTCTGATTACTATCTGAGTGTTTATTTAATATTTTTCTAGTTAGCTCTTTCTAGTTTTTCCTAATTGTGTTCTTAATGTAGCTTAGAAGTACAAGTAAATCAGCCTACGATATCGTTTAAATTAATAATAATTTATATAGTTTACATATCTGTCAAATGCACTTAAAACTCAATTTAAGTTGATTATATCATTAATCATTGGAATTAACAGCTCTACATTTTTAGGATCTTAATGTGGATATAATACCAAAGATAAAACATTTTTGAAAAGGTTTTTTTCTTCCATTTATCCTTCATGTTTTAATCCAGAGTCTGAAGTCTGAATACTGTATATATATATATATATACATACACACACACACACACACATATATATATATATATATGTATATATATATATTGTAAACCGCCCTGGGATCTTCGGATGCAGGGCAGTAAACAAATTTGATTAATAAAAATAATACTAAAAGGTTGGGAATGTTTAAACACTGAACTCTGACACAGGACGTAACTAATGAGCAGAACTTAGTTGAACAATAGTTCAGGTAAATCACTATCCCTTTGTTATAATGCTGCACAACTACATTTTTAAAAAATCACAAAACTGGAAAACCTTGAAAGGCCTGAAGTCATAGTGTAGTGGACTTACGGAAAAAGTTTATCAAACTGTTGGAGTTTTAATTGCATCGTTTTGTTACTAGTTGTTAACATACTGTCAGTTTCCTTTTGTCATATTAAAGTAAAGGTAAAAGTACCCCTGCCCGTACGGGTCAGTCTTGACAGACTCTAGGGTTGTGCGCTCATCTCACTCTAGAGGCCGGGAGCCAGCGCTGTCCGCAGACACTTCCGGGTCACGTGGCCAGCGTGATGAAGCTGCTCTGGCGAGCCAGCGCAGCACACGGAACGCCGTTTACCTTCCCGCTATAAAGCGGTACCTATTTATCTACTTGCACTTAATTGTGCTTTCGAACTGCTAGGTGGGCAGGAGCTGGGACCGAACAACGGGAGCTCACCCCGCCGCGGGGATTCGAACCGCCGACCATGCGATCGGCAAGTCCTAGGCGCTGAGGTTTTACCCACAGCGCCACCCGTGTCCCATATTAAAGTATACTTCCTTAACTCGTCAGCAGGTGGAGCTGTTCATATAATGCTTTCTACTAGTCACTTCTGGCTAAATAGAAGTGTTGTTTACATCGAAAACCATTGGGAACCTGAATGAACTGCAGATTTGGGTAATTAAGCAGCTTTTCAATCGAAATAATGGAGTAAAGAAATAGAATAAATGGAGTAAATAAAACATACACTGCAAGCACGCACACACACAGATTTAAAAAAAAAATCTATTAAAAAAATTTCTTTAAAAAATCTTTTTTAAATAAAAAATTCAAATTTCTTAAAAATCCCTTAAATAACTCTGAAGTATCTGAAATATCTGCATGCACACAAAAGCATATACCTAGAACAAACTTAGTTGGTCTCTAAGGTGCTACTGGACAACTTTTTAATTTTTTTAGAAGGATCTTTTTAAGGGATTTTAAAAAGAAATTTGCTTTAAAAAAAAAAGTAAAGGTTTTTAAAAAAAGAATTTTAAAAAAATATTTTTATTTATTTCGACTACATTAGACTAACACGGCTACCCACCTGAATCTACACACACACATGTTGACATTTTACCATTCAGAAAAAATATTGTACTACATCTCCTTTTATTTCAGTTACTCACATTTGCAGTTCATTTGATTCACTGAAGCTGCAAACCTAGATTCACCTTTCTGGGAGTGAGGCCCATTGAACTCAGTGAGACTTATTTGGAGTAGGATTTCACTGTGCCATTACTTGTGTGTAAACAGCACTTCCATTTGCTGGGCATTATTATGTGAACGCTTTAATGTTGATTTCCCAATGCAAGTTTTTAAAAGTGCGCTTTAGCAGGCGCTGATATTTATGGTAGTACACCGGATTGCAGATCTGTGAAAAAGATTTGCTTCTTTATGAAGAAACAGAAACGAACAGGGATAGCTTAGAAAAAGCGACTGATTAAATGTCATGTAGCATTCACTGAGTTTTCTTCTCCCTCCTCTCTTTTCCCCCCTCAGCTATTTATGGAAACGAGTGCTTTATGTTTGCTTGACGCTGTGGGGGAATAAATGATAATATGTTTTACTATAATGTTGATTGTTTCTGTTTTTATTCTTTTTTGCCTGCTCCCCTCCTATTAACTGGAAAAACCCAAGAGATGCCAGGTTATTTATAGTTGAGCAGCTTATAGCACCATTTATAACAAAAACTAAATTTTCAGTTTTTCTGTTATAGTCTGAATTAAAGGTAAAGGGACCTCTGACCATTAGGTCCAGTCGTGGCCGACTCTGGGGTTGCAGCTCATCTCGCTTTACTGGCCGAGGGAGCCGGCGTACAGCTTCCGGGTCATGTGGCCAACATGACTAAGCTGCTTCTGGTGAACCAGAGCAGTGCACGGAAACGCTGTTGACCTTCCCGCCGGAGCGGTACCTATTTATCTACTTGCACTTTGATGTGCCTTCGAACTGCTAGGTTGGCAGGAGCTGGGACCGAGCAACGGGAGCTCACCCTGTCGCGGGGATTCGAACCGCCGACCTTCTGATCGGCAAGCCCTAGGCTCTGTGCTGCCACTAGAACACCCACTTCTCCCTGGGCAGAGAAGCCAGGCGGTGTTGCTTTGCAGAACTCCCTGGCTCCTGCTGAGTTTGGCGAAAGCCAGGGCATTTGGGGGGGGGCAGCATTGGGGAGTTGGAGGTGGCCGTCTCTGGTTATACATGATGCCTTTTATGTTCCTAAAACAAGAAAGTGATTTTCAATCTGTAAAAAGTGCTGAAAAGAACATTACAGTATTGCATCCCCCCCTTAAAAAAAAAATACCCCATTGGAAAAAAACACGGCTTCAATATTTCTGGAAATGATTCCTCAGCCACGCAAGAAAATATGGGCAAATTGTGTGGTTTTGGGCATAGAGGAGGGAGATCTGTGGTCAAATGCCAGTTTGCTGAGGGACCTTGTACCAGGGCCTTGCTTCCATCACCAGAAGAGGTTTTCTTGGAGGGAACTTGGGATAGGACCGCCTTTGTGGCAGTGTCCTGCTTGTTGAGTTCTCTCCTCAAAGAAACTAGCTCCATCCCTGATGGTTTTTAAATGGAATTTCATTTCAGGTTGCAAAATGAAAATGAAAAAGACAAGCCAAAAAAAGAAACCAGTTGTTTCAATGCCTCCAATCTGCTTTTTAATCTTTTGGATTATACAGTGGTACCTCGGGTTACATACGCTTCAGGTTACATACGCTTCAGGTTACAGACTCTGCTAACCCAGAAATAGTACCTCAGGTTAAGAACTTTGCTTCAGGATGAGAACAGAAATTGTGCTCTGGCGGCGCGGCAGCAGCAGGAGACCCCATTAGCTAAAGTGGTGCTTCAGATTAAGAACAGTTTCAGGTTAAGAACGGACCTCCGGAACGAATTAAGTACTTAACCCGAGGTACCACTGTATCTAGTTCCTTGTTTTCAGTGCTTTTCAATGAGTATGGCTCATGCTGGATGTAAGATGTTTATTACAGCATTTTAAATGGTTCAGTGGGGCCCTAGGCAGTCTAGAAGTGTTAAATAAAGAATCTGCCATACAGTGTGGATACTGTCCGGTGTTTGACCACAAGAAAGATTGATGTGTGGATAGAAGGATGTTGGGTCATGTGTTGTTCCTCAAGCTCCTTGGGGGAGAAGGTAGCTTAAAAAAAATAAAATTAAAACTTTCATACTTTCTATGGACACATCTCTTGAAGCCTGAACACTCCTTAAAGATTCTGAGCTTATGAGCAGAGAGCAACCCTAATTTGATTATGCCCCCTGTCTAATGAAATAATGCATAATATTTTATCTGAATCCTAACTCCTTGATGTATAGATGACTAAGCCTTGACAAATGTGTGGGATGACAAATTCTTGTTGAGACACCCTGGCATGTTGAGCCTACAGAGATACATATATAGAACTGGACTCCTACATGAGATTGAACAGATAATGTAACGTTCTGAGTTGTAGCATGTACTTTTACAACAAAAGATCAGCACTGCTTCAGATATGCCAAAATTTGGCTGTTCTGTTTGGGAGAAAATTGTGATGCCCCCTTTGATAACATAACTCCATAGGTACATAAGTGCCCTAAATATGAAAAGGATTGGTCTGCTATGCTGTAATCCTAAGACTACTTATACTGAATTCAGTAGAACTTCCCAAGTTAAAAAAAAAAAGGGGGGGGGAGAATCAGCTGGTAAGGTTAAAAAAACAGTTGATTTTCTGGCATATTAGCAATGTCATCTTCTCAAAAATTCTGGGATTTCTGGAGTGAGAAAATATTCTTAGTGAGGTTGAATACAAATATATTGAGTCGTGGTGGTAGGGAGTTCAGTATACTCTGTACGTCTTTAATCAGTGTTCTCAGATTTTCTTTTAGTACTTATTGTGTAATAGCCTTGATTGATTTTCTAGGAAGTAATGAATTCTAGGCAATAATGGATTCTAAACAGATTCTAAATGTAGCACAATACTATTAGTAGCTATAGAGATGTCAAGAGAACTTGGCACTTTCGAGTAACCGGCCTCAGATTTCAGCCTGCCAAGTTTCAGCTTGGATTACTAGAGTAATTGCTAGGCTTATTTTATAGATGATATATGAGAGTCCTGGATTCAAATTCAGACTTGGCCATAAAGCTCACTGGGTAGTGTTTGGTGGCTTGTCATTTGTTTACTTGACCTCCTTCACAATAGTAGTTTGAGTGATTAAGGGTGAGAGACCTTCTGTTGGTCATCAGGCAATGGCTTTTCCCACCTGCCTTGCTCCAGCCTTCAGCCCTGGCAGCCTTTCCCAGACCATGACTTTAGAAACAGCAGAAGCTACTGGAGTTCAGGGATATATATATTTGTAAAAATTGTAAGTTGTGTGTCCTTATTTCTCAATTTGATCCTTTTTCATGGTTTTGTGGTGTTTTGTGCATTGTGATTTGCTGTTATTTTTATTTATTATAAATTAGTAATTCTTTATTGTAACTGATAGGTGTAAACTGTTTACAGTGGTGCCTCGCAAGACGAAAAGAATTCGTTCCGCGAGTCTTTTCGTCTTGCGATGTTTTTCATCTTGCGAAGCACGGTCCGTCGCAACTGCGCCTCTTCAAGCAGCTTTAAAAAAAAAGCGCAAGACGTTTTTGTCTTGCGAAGCAAGCCCATAGGGAAATTTGTCTAGCAAAGCAACGCAAAAACGGAAAACCCTTTCGTCTAGCGAGTTTTTCGTCTTGCGAGGCATTCGTCTTGCGGGGCACCACTGTATTTTTTGCTCATGTTTAATTTTACTGTTTACTATTGGGGTCACAAAGAGTCGGACACGGCTAAATGACTAAACGACAACAACAACAATTGGATTCTAATGGATTATTGAATATTGCTTCATTTGATATGTTTATTTTAAAGTTATTGTGACTTTTATATTGGATCATATACTTGTTATTAATATTTGATGTTTTATTATTATTTTTATACGTGTTGGAAGCCACCCAGAGTGGCAGGGGCAACCCAGCCAGATGGGCAGCGTATAAATAAAAAAATATCGTCGTTGCTGCCATTGCTATTATTAAGGCTACAATCCTTAATGTACTTGACAGAAAGTACATCCCATTGAGTGGTACTTGCACTTGTGTATAAATGGTTAGGCTGTAAATGTGTTAAGAGCAATACGTTTTATTTTATTTATTGTCTTCATTAGTTGCTCCCCCCCCCCCCCGGAAGACGAACCTCAGAGAGACTTACAAAAATGAACATTAAAAGCAAGGGTAAAAAGAAGGATAAAACAACTTAAAAATATACAAGTAATAGAAATAGAAAACAGATCCAGCTCTACCTCACCCCACTAAATTATAAATAGAAAATTGAAATCCAAAGGTCTGGGTGAATAGTCATGTTTTTACCTGGTGCCCAAGAACAAGTAGTGCACCTCTCTCAGAGATGAATAACACGGGGTCTGGGTTGGTTTATATGGAGAGAGGTGGTCCTTGAAATATTAGGATCAAAGCCAACTCTTTGAATTGTACGCAGAAACTAATTGGTAACCAGTTTAGTTGGGCCAGAATTGGTGCTCATCGCAAAATATTGGAAGACACAAGATTTACCCACCCGGGAAGAATGGCAGATGAAGTTGATGGACTATATGGAATTGGCGGAAACGACTGGCAGAAATCCGAGACCAGGGAGAAGAGTCGGTGGAAGAAGATTGGAAAAAATTTAAAGATTATTTACAGAAATACTGTAAAATTAATGAATGTTAGAAAAATGTTGGAATGAAGTTACATGGCTTTAGTAGAAATGTTATAAGGAATTAAGTATAAATAGATTAATAGAGTATTAAAGGAAAAAATAAGGTTAGAATGAGTTAAGATAATTATAGGATAGAAAACAGAGGAAGATGGAAAGGAATTGCTGAAATAATTAACAGAAGTGGAATACAAAAAGGGAGGTGTGAGGAGGTTGTGGAAATAAGTGAATGAAAGATGGGATAATGAAATTGTTTGATTTATTTTATTGTTTTTGTTTTGTTTGTTAGTTTAATGTATTGTATTGTATTGTTTTTTTTTAGTGTTTAATTTTTTTGGAAAAGTAATAAATATTATTTAAAAAAAAAACAAACAGAATTGGTGCTGTGTACTCAGACTATCTTGCCTCGGTGAGCAATATGTCCGCTGAATTCTAACCTCAGTAACGCTGTTTCTAAGCCATCTTCAAAAGCGCTCCTACTCATTGCAACAATAAAGCACTTTGTATGCCGAAAAACAGTATAGGAAGGATTAAAGATCAAAGTTTCTACTACCATTTTGAGTTCCTCGCTTGGTTTCGAAATGTGGCGTTTTATTGGGAAAAGGTGCATTCTCTCTGTCAGCTGTGTGTTTTGAAATACTGCTTTTGCTCTCTTATTCAGGTGTTCTTCAAATGATGCAGACCAGAATCAGTGCATTGCAAAGTACTGTTGACAGGTATGCCATCCCCATAACAATGATTTAGTAGTTTTAAGTCTTCTGCACTCCCGTGGTTTCTAAAATATATTTCGTTTTTCATCAGAATCAGAGCCAAAATAATCGATCCTTACAACAAAATCGTGTCCCGTACGGCACAGTTAGCAAGGCTTCAGGTAAGTTTACAATCGTCTTTAATCCCTTACTCTCCAGGAATAACATTTCTTTTGATTGGAGAGGGGGAAAGCAGTTCAAAGAACTATCTACCGATTCTGTCAAAAGGACGGTTTTCTTCTTGTAGACAGGAATGCAACAATGCTGAGAATAGTAGATGCGTTCTTCAGAAGCATTTCAGGCCGTGTTTCTTTACAACTTTGCAACAATCGAGCCGATATATGAACAAGATTTAATGGTGGCCAGAGAGAACTCTGTAGTTTTTCTTCTGACTGAGTGTTGCTATGGTTACTGGTTGGAAGTGGGGGACGGGACTCCAAAGACAACACTCCCAGAATAAATAATTGAAACCACGGAATACGTGCACTTTATAAATCCTTGTGGAAAGGAAAAACAAGTTCTCACAACGCAGATTTGTGCTTGGCACAAACTTTCTTCCGTATCTGTAATTGCTCATTTCAACTGAGGTAATTTATATGGGGTTATCTCCTCTTGTGTCTCCCTGGTAGCATCCTTTGACTAGGGTTATGTAGCTGCCTTCTCATGCCGGGAGCGGTCCTTATTTTTTTCTTTACTTGGCAAAATGTTTTAAAAATTGATTGGCAAATCAGCAATGAACTTGGACGGATTCCTCAGTTGCTGCTGTTTTTCAAGTCTTGGATAGTTCAAAACAAATTTTCAAGCTTTCCCCAGCTTCATATGCTTTTCACCAAATTGTTTTTTTTACCGCAACTTGTGGACACAGTTCTGACTATTTCAACCAAAGCTCTAGTCGGTGCTTTTCTGTCCCTCATGCACAAAACCATAGTTACCTTCATAGGGCAGAATTCAGATTCTGTTTCCTGTTCGCTTAAAAAAAAAATAAAAATTACAGGCCTCTTGAGCATTGAACCCAGTAGATATTGTGCCGAGTTGACATTGATAGATGCTCTTTGGTGGTGCAGAGGTAGCAAAGCTTGACTATATGCTTACTTGGATTTAACAGAATAATTCGCAGCTTGTATAACCAGCATAACACACTCTCTGTTTTAATTTAGCCACTCAGCTGCAGCAGCCCCCAAAGCTCTTCTCTAGACAATTGCCCTAACATTTAGGTTTTGCTTGATCTACTCTTTGACATGTTTTGTCACTTCTAGAACTCCTGAAGATTGTAATACGTATTTTCCCCTGAAATTGCAGGCGTTTTACTGTGCTCGAACTGTGTAGTGATTAAGAGTTTATGTCAGTTAACCATATTCCAGGCTGTGTCTATAATGAGTTAAAATAACATTTTGGGTTGTGTGAAAATATATTTAAAAATCTGCACATGCCTCTTTTCCCCCCATCTTCCAGCAGCATAGATAGTGCTCTCAACAGATTACATTAACAGTCAAAATGTCGGAAGTGCATGTTATATAATATAGAACTGTTATGAAATTGAAGGGAATATTTGTCACTAGGCAACTTTAGATGAAGCACAGAGCTCAGATGTAATTTCAGGGTGTTTTTTTTTTAAACATATGAGACTTGTGCTTTACCGAAAGTTGCCTCGTCTAGACCACAAATCCTACCAAGGCATCAGATTTCTAATCACTTGTTCTAATAGGCTGTTCACCTTTGAATGTTTTAGGACCGTGATTGTACAGTGGTACCTCTGGTTACGAACTTAATTCGTTCTGGAGGTCCGTTCTTAACCTGAGGTACCACTTTAGCTAATGTGGCCTCCCGCTGCCGCCACGCTGCTGGCGCACTATTTCTGTTCTCATCCTGAGGTAAACTTCTTAACCCGAGGTACTACTTCTGGGTTAGTGGAGTCTGTAACCTGAGGTGTTTGTAACCCGAGGTACCACTGTAGTTTGTTAAAGACTGATGGTGTTCTTTAATTCAATGCACAAAAATACTGCATATCGTGGAATATCTAATGTAGAATCTGAAACCAGCAGAGTTTTGCTGTCATCAGTACTCTGTAGGTCCACTTGCAGACGTATCTTTCAGTATACAGTCATACCTCGGGTTATAGCCGCTTCAGGTTGCGTTTTTTTGGGTTACGGACCGCCGAAACCCAGAAGTACTGGAACGGGTTACTTCCAGGTTTCGGCAGTTGTGCATGCGCAGAAGCGATAAATCGCTCTTTGCGCATGTGCAGAAGCCCCGAATCGCAACCTGCACATGCGCAGACGTGGGTTGCGAATGCTAAGGGTAGCGAACGTGCAACCCAAGCGTCCACTGTATCAGGTAGCTGAAAATACACATTAAACATCGGTAGAGCATTTAAGCACTTGTGCTCACTCCCACACCAAGCTCTCTGGGTGCTTCTTCTCCATAGTTCTGTCTCAAACAACTGAAGGGTGTGTGAATTCTGCAGCCATGAGGGTGGGCCAATTGCGCCAGAAGTAAGCATAGTGATTTTTATAGGAAGCACTCATGTAATCAGCCCGGCCCACATGATTGCAGTATTCATGCATCTTCTGTGGCAATTTGGGACAGTGTTAACAGAGATGTAGTTTGTTTGTTTGTTTATTAAATTTGTATACCACCTTTCATTCTCAGATCTCAGGGCAGTTGCCAAATGGCTCAGTGTGCTTATAAAGGGGTGTGTTATTGGGTTGTTGTTTTTATTTTGATTATATATTTTGTGGTTTTATATTTTATTCTGTGAACCACCCTGAGACCTCTGGGATAGGGCGGTATATAAATTCAATAAATAATAAATAATATAAAGGGACCTTGGAGGAGAGAAGGGCTCTTTCCTTGTGGCTTCACACTTTCTCTCCATATATCTCTGATGCATAGAGCCTATACATATTTGTAGCATGCAGAAACTCAGCTGCCAAATTAAATGTCCCCCAATTTGCATATTTTTATGTGACGCAGAGTGGATGGATATAAATAATTGGTTTAAATCGTGACTTAAATCGCCCACAAAAAAGGGTTACTTTAAATAGCTTTCCGCCGATTAGTTCATTTACCAAACAAGCATGCATAGTACTAATTGGACGCAGGAACCGTTGGAATAGATACTCTTTGAAACTAGATCTAATCTTTATGATACTCCATTAACCAGTGGTCATGTCACTCACATATCATAGAATAGATATTGGTAGAATAGCAGTTGTGGATTTATGTTTGGTTCTCTTTCTACACATTTTAGGTCACCAAGCAACCTGCATTAATTCAGGTTTGGGGAACCTAAACCAAAAAAAATGTTGTTGCTCTCATCAGCCGCAGCCAGCTGGCTAAGGCATGATGGCTATTGTATTCTAATGGCATCTGGAGAGTCATGGGTTCCCCATCCCCGAATTAGTTCTAATTTCATTTGAACTGTGAGAAACTGTGGCCCTCTAGATATTGTTGGACTACGTTTCCCATTGGACCCAACCAGCAGTAGGAACGATGGGAGTTATAATCTAATAACGTCTAATAACGTTTGGCTGTCCCTGGAATAAACCTAGCTGAAACTTAAAATAGTTTCTGGTTTGGGGAGCAGTTGGATGTGCTGGGGAGGAGATGGGAAGCAAAAGTAAAACTAAACTATGGTTTAGCATTCCATCCAAACCAGATATAAATGTCCATGCCATTGAGTTCCCAGTTTAGGTAAAATTTATGATCTATTTTTTCATATTTATGAACTTGGACGTCAAAAGCCACACATTTATACCCCTGGTTTATTCTGCGGAAAGTTGGCTATAACTCAGTATGTTTGATGGAGAAATAAGTAAATTTTGTTTTGAGAGATTTTGAGTAGGGACTTTATTAGCACTGCATTCAGATATCATTTTAAACCAGGCACTTACAATAATTGGTTTCAGGAAATAAAAAACCCAAGATTGAATTTAAATTTGATTACTGTCATTTTAAAGTTTGTACACTGTATATATGTATACTTCAGGCTCCTGCATAAAAGGATTGATAATGTGTTTGTTGTGCTGATTTGTGAAAATTTGCATGCAGAATTAGATCCCGCTCTCCAGAATTGCTTTGGGTTGGGTTTTTTTGAAGAGAGACTTGCACATTTTAAGCCTTCGCCTGCTTCTTTTTGAAGTCTGTAGCAAGACTCTCCATGGTTTTAACACAACAGAATTGCAGTCTTTATCTGTAGAATTCCCCCACTGTGCATTTGTGACTATATGCCCTTCCATCCCCACAGAGCAGCTTGTAGTTACAACCCTCTGTGGCGTGTTTTTATGATAGTGTATTCCAGATGATATCAAACCATGAACGGAACCATAATGTGATCATACACGCCTATTGTCAGGCCAGAAATGTGTGCTGTGTTTCCACAGCTGGTACTTAACAACTGTATAATAATGTAACATATTGAATATATTCCTAAACTGTGTTTCCTATCAAGGCTTCCTGTGACTTGCTGCGGAGAATAATGCGCATCTTGTATGTCAGCAAGAGACTTCAAGGCCAGCTACAGGGAGGAAGCAGAGAGATAACAAAAGCTGCTCAGAGCCTCAATGAGCTTGGTGAGTTGACTTGGTCATTTTTAGTGGTGTTCTATTTGCTAATGTGAAATGCTTTTTCCTTTAAAAAAAAATTGGTATGGGAAATGTACCATATTTTCCCGTCTATAAGACGCCCCCATGTATAAGACGTCCCCTATTTTGGGGAACTCAGATTTAAGAAAATGGGGGGAGATGTATCCGTGTGTAAGACGTCCCCTAATTTTTGGCATTATTTTTAAGGGAAAAAAACCTAGTCTTAAACACGGAAAAATACGGTAGTTTCCTTATTTCTTACAGGGGTAATGGACTATATGGAAAATACAATTCTTAAGTTGGGTTTATTCAGCAATAATGAAAACACCTATGGTGGTGACATTCTCAGTTTTCTAGAGGTGGGAATTTGATTGATGCAGACCGGTTTCAGATATTTTGGAGCTGCCTTTATATGTTTTAAGCTCTGTTGTTATATGTCACATTCAGAGGCTGTTGTCTGCAGTCAGCATGATGAGTTTTTCAATGACTGTTGCCTCAACACTGACTAGATCATGGCTGAGGTCTGGAAAACTTCGTGTGCTCTTCTAAAGCACTTCTGTCTGAACACACAGGGATTTGCTTTTTTTCCCCCTGGCTGCAGACCAGGGGCAGAGGAAGGTGAACGTGGTGGGGGTGGGCTGTCCCGGATGTCACCATTGAGGGGGGTGACAAAATGGCGGGCGGCACTCACCATGGGCCCTGCAGCGTGCCCGAGCCACACGTCTCTCCTGGGAGTGACGTGGTGACTTGGGCACCCGCAGCCTCCGCGCTGCCCCAAACGGTCCGCCCGCCACCTCCCCCTCAGTTGTAGGGCAGCTGAGTAGGAGGGGGCAGGCAGACTCCTCGGAGGCCTCGTGGAGTGTCCTGCCCCGGCTCGCCCCGTCCTGCAGGTGGCTGGCTCCACCCCTGGGGGCAGGGATTGTGTGCCACCCCAGGCGCCTGATCTGCTTGCTGCAGACTCCGCTGCTGCAGACTCCTGTTTTGTGTTGGGTGCTGCCCATTATGGGTGCTTGGGTTATGGGGTGGGGGACCTACCGTGAGGAGCAGGCACACAGGACTTTCTCAGTAACTGCTCCAAACCCTAACCCTAACCCTAACCCTAACCCTAACCCTAACCCTAACCCAACCCAACCCAACCCAACCCTAACATCCTCTCACTAAGATACCGTATTTTCGCTCCATAAGATGCACCTGGCCATAAGATGCACCTAGTTTTTAGAGGGAGAATGCAAGAAAAAAAATCTTTAAAGGGAGCGCTGATCAGAGCCTGTATGCATCCCAGGCTCTGCTCAGCGCTCCCTTTCACGAGCCGCATGGAGCATGTGTGCGGCGCTTCCCCCACCTCCCGCAAAAGCCCCCAAGAGCCGCACTCACGCTCTGCGCGGCTCTTTAAAGGGAGCGCGGCTGTTGGGGGCTTTTGCAGGAGGTGGGGGAAGGGACTGAGGGGCTAAGCCAGAAGCTGGAACAGCTAGAGGGAGCGCTGTGCAGTGATCCCTCTTGCTGTTCTGGCTTCGCTGCGCAGCCTGCATTCGCCCCATAAGACGCACACACATTTCCCCTTACTTTTTAGGAGGGAAAAAGTGCGTCTTATAGAGCAAAAAATACGGTACATCTTGCCTCAGCGCTATACTCTTTTGAGAGGCAGTTGAAGACATACCTCCTCAGTCAGGTCTTCGGAGGTTAGGACATGGAATTTGTTGAGATTAGTGTATGGTACCTGTTTATCTTACAAAATTAAATTCAGCATAAACTAAAATAACAGAAGATAGTGTATCAGTGCTTTAATTGGTTTTAGACACATGTACTGCTGTCTTTTTAATGAGTTGCACGCTGCCCTTAGGGTATGACTGCTTCAAACTTCAAAATGTTTATTCGGCTTTACGCCCACCAGGGTATGACTGCTGAACTAATCTTGGAGTTCTTTAAACCTTAACACTGTTTTGGAAGTTTTAATGCAACAAAGTTGATCAGCAGGGGGGGAAATGGAAGATGCTGACTTGCTTGCTTGCCTGACATAGCATCCCTCTTTGGTGTTATATCTGCTCAAATTGTGGTTTGTGCCACCTTGGTAAAGTAGTTTAGATTGGAGTGAACTGACCAACTTGAAGAAGCATCTGTGGGCAATTTCTTTTTCGTCTTTAATCACCTTTATCTGTTATACTTACAATGCAATAATGTGTGCTGTGTGAGTTGGATCTAAATGAGCCTTCCGTAAAATAGAAAGATACTTCTGCATGTGTAAGGTAGCCCTCTCCCGCTGCTCCCGCTGAGTTTTGCCAGTTCTCCCAGTCCTGCTGCACCCCCTGTATCCCAGGTGGTACTGGAGGGTCTCTCGGTTCCGAAGAGTTGATTTTGAGGAAGCACAGGGGGTTGAAATGAAGAGGAAGGCATGGTAAAGTACTTGAGTAGAATTCAATTTAATATATTTCTAGCACCAAACAACCCTTTATCTCTTCAGAGCCATCATATAACTTGCCTCTATCAAGTGATTCACAAGGGTGCACTCTTGACGTAATAATCACCTTGCTTTATTAGATGAAGGTTCAGGATTTTGTTTTCTACCATGGTCAAACCCAATGCTTTCAGAAAGTCCACACAGAAGGCATAATGCGGCTGACCACTTCCCATGGTTTGTTTCCGGTCTTTGACAATCACAAGGTGTATTACCTCTTAGACAAGCAAGTTCAATGTCTTCCTTGAAATTGGTCAATGTTTGGTTCTTTTTCAGCTGTCCTAGTGCTGGAAAGCTCCTTCCATTTGATCTGAAAGCACCAGGTTCACGTGATTAAAGGGATGGCGCCCCTAGTGTCTCATGGGCTCTCCAACCCTTATGTGTGGATGTGTGTAGTGGGGAAGACTATGAATGTAAACTCTTCGTTATCAGGCTTCCGGGATTCCTGGAAAGCCTACATAGAAAGGCTTTGCTGAAATAGAAGTCATTGTATAGATGTTGAGTGGTGGTGGAAGTAAGTTGTGTAGCATCGGAGGCAGCAGTGCAGCCCAGCTCCTCCTTACTTGCAGCAAACCCCCTTCAAGCAATTATAAAGTGTGAAGGGGGCAAATGCTTCCACTGTTACTATGCCTCATATGACCAATGGTTCTGACCTGCTGCACAAGTATCCTACTTAAAATTAGCAGGTAGGGAGTTTCTGGTGTAGCACGCAGCAGTGCCAGGATCAAACCCCTTATGCATTGCTGTGCAAGAATCACAGCAGGTAGGTAAAGGGTAAAGGGACCCCTGGCCATTAGGTACAGTTGTGACCGACTCTTGGGTTGCAGCGCTCATCTCGCTTTATTGGCCGAGGGAGCCAGCGTACAGCTTCCGGGTCATGTGGTCAGCATGACTAAGCCACTTCTGGCAAACCAGAGCAGCGCACAGAAATGCCATTTACCTTCCTACCGGAGCGGTACCTATTTATCTACTTGCACTTCGTGCTTTCAAACTGCTAGGTTGGCAGGAGCAGGAACCGCGCAACATGAGCTCACCCCGTCATGGGGATTCGAACTGCTGACCTTCTGATCGGCAAGTCCTAGGCTCTGTGGTTTAAACCCACAACGCCACCCATGTCCCTTTATCATAGCAGGTACTAGGCAGCACAACAGAAATCGGCTACTGGTTCTCAAGGTGCTTAACTGATTGAATTCCTTTTCCATTGGGTCAAGGTTGTACAATAACTAACATTACAATCCTAACCACGTCTGCTCAGAAGTAGGCCCCAATGATTCAGTGGGGTTTATTTCAAGGTAAGCGGGGATAGGATTGCAACCTCCAAGGCAGTGTTTTTAAACTGTGATGTTCTGTATAAGCTGGGGATCTTTTCCATAGCACCCCATAACTTTCTTTCTTTTCTTTCCTTCCCTTCTGCTCAAAATACCACATCCTTCTCGCCATTCAGATGTTTCACATTCACAAAACTCCTTAGGATGGATTGTAAACAAAAACAAGAGGGTTACTCATCTAGCTGTACAGTAAAATGTTCACTATAGTTTTGTTAGATTGTAGGAAATAACAGCAAGCATACCATGTAATTATCGCAGCGTTGTGCAAAAATTAAGCTTATGCTACTAGCTGTTCAATGAACCGAAACTACGGCGATGCCTGTAATGTGCAATGATTATCACATGAATAATATTTGCTGGCTTAGCTAGTGTATTCTTTGTGCAGCTGAATTTTGGATATGATTGGTATAATGACCCAAAGGGATTTATTGCCAATTAATGCATTTGGTGGAATGTGAGTGTTCCGTTCAGCCTAACTATAGAAAGACGTTTAACCAGAGGATGGGGGTGGGAGAACCAAGCCTGAGTTACTAAATGAATCATATTGGTGTTCTATTTCATCATCAAGCAGAATTTTGGTTTTCCTGGCAGAATTCTTATTTATTACTAATAAAATAATGAATCCAGGGTTCCTGAATATTTTTGTGTGGGAATGGGGGAGAAGGTGAGCATTTTAGTAAAAAAATAATAATCCAGCCTCAGCTTTAATCTTTCAAAATCAGTATCCCTTTTCTGGATTCCAAATCAGCGATTGCATTACGTGTGTGTGCATCCGTACTTTTACCGTTTCTCTTTGAGAGAAGGTTTTGTGTGGGCGAACTTCAAGAAGTCGAGAACGTGCATTCTTGGGTCTGCACTCCCACCGGTTTCCAAATGATAAACATGTACCTATAAATGTTTGTGCATTGTTTTTAAATTTTGCCAAGGTCATTGTGTGCCATGTTTTCCCTTTTAATTGAGAGTGACGGCGGCATCCCAATCACGTCCATTCAGAAGTATTGGATTCAGTGGGGCTTACTGCCAGGTAAGAGGGGAAGTTAGGGTTGCAGTCTAAAGCAGCTTATGTTCAAGAGGAAACATACCTCCTTTGTGTGATCTGTGGAGTAGTTGCTAAGCTGTCCTTAGTGTTCAGGTTAGTTGTAGCATACTTAAGGAAAGTTTTGGAACAGTGCCAAGCTGCATGTTAACCATCTTTGGCCTTTGTGATGAGAAAATACACTGACGAGAATTGAAAGTGCATTGAGGATAAACAGTGGTATGAGAAATTTAACAGGACAGTGCAAGCCTATGCATATCTACTCAGAAGTAAGTCCCATTGAATTTAATGAGGCTTACTCCTGGGTAAGTTTGTAGGAGTGGGGTTATTGCCTTGTTTTTGTTTGTATTACGTATTTTGTGTTCTCATTTTGTGAACTGCCCTGTGATCTTCGGATGAATTGTGGTATGCAGATTTAATAAATAACAATAAATATAAGTTGGCTGACATCCTATGCATGTTTTTATAAGGGTATACAATGGTACCTTGGTTCTCAAATGTAATCCGTTCCGGAAGTCCGTTCCAAAACCAAAGTGTTCCAAAACCAAGGCGCGCTTTCCCATAGAAAGTAATGCAAAATGGATTAATCCGTTCCAGACCTTTAAAAACAACCCCTGAAACAGCAATTTAACATGAATTTTGCTATCTAACAAGACCGTTGATCCATGAAATGAAAGCAATAAACAATGTACAGTCATACCTCGGGATGAATACGCTTCAGGTTAGGCATTTTCGGGTTGCGCTCCGTGGCGACCCGGAAGTAACGGAGCGTGTTACTTCCGGGTTTCGCCGCACATGCATGCGCAGACCGTCAAAATGACGTCACGCACATGCGCAGAAGCGCCGAAACGTGACCCACGCACGTGCAGACATGTGGACACGGGTTACGTTCGCTTCAGGATGCGAACGGGGCTACAGAACGGATCCTGTTCGCATCCCGAGGTACCACTGTACTGCAGTCACACAATCAGTAGCTGAACTGGGTTCCACACAGTCACAAAAACAAAACAAAAAACCACAAAAATAAAAATGCAGAAGAAATAGCAAAAACAGACAAACCTCAGCGTAATATTCAAATTGGAAGTGAAACACTCAAAACGGAGCACGTTTGGCTTCCGAAAAAGGTTTGCAAACCGGAACACTTACTTCTGGGTTTGCAGCATTCTGGTTCCAAGTTGTTCAAGTACCAAGGCGTTTGAGAACCAAGGTACCACTACATCTCATTAGACTTACTTCAGAGCAGAAAGGCATAGGATTGCCCTGTAAGACCCCCACCCCCCAAAAAACATAATAGTGCCCTCACATTGGGAATCTAAAAGGAAGCTAAAACTGTGTGATCTGGAGTCCAAAGTGCTTATTGACATCAGATACACTTTATAGCATGGGACGCGGGTGGCGCTGTGGGTTAAACCACAAAGCCTAGGACTTGCCAATCAGAAGGTCAGCGGTTCGAATCCCTGCAACGGGGTGAGCTCCCGTTGCTCGCTCCCAGCTCCTGCCCACCTAGCAGTTCGAAAGCACGTCAAAGTGCAAGTAGGTAAATAGGTACTGCTGCAGCGGGAAGGTAAACAGCGTTTCCGTGCGCTGCTCTGGTTCGCCAGAAGGGGCTTAGTCATGCTGGCCACATGACCCGGAAGCTGTACGCCGGCTTCCTTGGCCAATAAAGCGAGATGAGCGCCGCAACCCCAGAGTCGGCCACAACTGGACCTAATGGTCAGGGGTCCCTTTACCTTTTTACACTTTATAGCAGGGGTAGTCAATGTTCCAAATGTTGCACTACGGTTCCCCTCATCTCTGACCATTGGCTATGTTGATTGAGGCTGCGGGCAATTGGGAGTTCCAACAACAAATGGAAGGTCCCATGTTGGTTATCCCTGCTCTATCGTCTGTGCGCAACAAGGAAAAACAGATGTGGTTTAGGAGAATCTTATGCTCCAAGATTACACATCCTTCCCCACTTGTGTACGGCCATTGCCGGCCTGAGATAAAATGAATGCAAGTATGCGCTGAAGCTGTGGATTTGAGAACCATGGTTATGTCCAGGTTCCTGCAGTGAAATTGAAATTTGAAATTGAAGCGGCTTCCAGCATAATGCAGTGTTAGTATTTATTAGCTAAGTGCATGTACTTGGCACTACTGTATAAGACATAAAATAAAAGGCCCACTGAGTCTAAAAATAACCCCTATAATTTAATTAAGAGAACACAAAGAAAGGAAAGGGAAAGGGGGAGGAAATCATGGAGAAGGATTTGAATAAAGTAATCAAGAGAATGCAAATTGGAGCAATTATGTGTTTGAGAAATTTCTTTAAAAACGAGGGATATATCAATTACTAGCAGGTAATGTGTTTTCAGCATGTATGGCTAAAGAGGGTTTTTAAACATCAATTCAAAACTTAAAAATTATGGCTTGAAAAGAAGAGGGGAATAGGGAGGAGAGTAGCAACAACAACAATAATTATTATTTATTACTGTTGTTGTTAGCACTTATTAGTTGCTTTTCTTTTATAAAAAGTAATCCAAAGCAAGTTATAGAATTAGATTAAAACCAAAATGATTAAAAGCTAAAAACAGAACCTTACATAAAAGGCAGGTCTGATGCATGCTGCTCACAGGATGAGGCCGCAGATATCTAAGAACCTCCAAATGAAGGGCTCAAAACACTATGGTGTGTTGTAGGATCTTTAACAATAAATGGAGCCAAATGCATTTGGTATATTCCTTGAATAAAATCTGGTGGCTTGCTAGTATTTCACAGGCCTGGGCATAACTTGTTTCATTCATGGTCGTCTTATTGACAGGAAGCTCTGTATCATGCACACAGTAGCACATTGGCAGCATCATTTAGGCACGGGCGTCTCCCCAGTTGCATGCAACCAGCACACTCCTGCTGACGCATGCGCCGTTTTCCTTGCCGAAAGGGGGCAGAATGGAATGGGGGAATCCCCACTTGCTCTTGTCCCGGGAACAGAACCCCTGCGTAAGAGGGGATTCCCCTGTGTCACGGTCTGGTTCACGGACGAATGAAGTCCTGGCTGGGGACATCGGGACCGGGGCCAAGATGGCAAGGTGGGAGCAGGAACGGGAGTCCGGAAGCCAAGAGTCCGAGGGTCACAGAGCCGGGAGTCAAGATGCCAAGGGTCTGAGGATCAAGAAGCAAGGAGTCACAACGTCAAGGGTCCGAGGATCAAGAAGCAAGGAGTCACAAAGTCAAGGGTCCGAGGATCAAGAGGCAAGGGGTCAAGGAGCCAAATGCAGCAAGGCAGGAAACGTGTTGCTGTGGCAAAGAGCCGAAGGGAAATGCTGACCTTATATCCCTTCCTGGCTCTTGCCACCAGGTGCTGTGAGTTACCAATCGGCCTCACCTGTGCAGCCACGCCTTGCCTCTTCAGAACAAACTTAGGAAGGCCCCAGTCCTGCGAAGTCCTGCTGGTCACAGGGCCGGGCTTCTGCTAAGACCATTACAATGCCGGTTAACTTTGATCTTTGACTAGCCTTGATAAATCTTCTGGCACCCTTTCAACAAGCAAGAGCAGTGTCCTCAGACCTCATCAAACTTACCTGTTTGAATACAGGACTGTGTCCTGGCACCAGACTTGCAAAGAAGCCCACAATATGTACTAGATCACAAGCGTTCTGGCTAGCTCCCCTCACACTTGCCCATATCAGTCTAGTGTGCTTAGCTGTAGTGGGGGAGAAGAATGTCCAGCTATTATTACAATTCCCTGCCGGTTCATCTTAAGGTGAATTTGATTTGTTGCAAGGGGTGGGAGGTGTGATTACTAGTGAACCATACATCTTAAAGACACCACAGTCTCCACTGACCTTCATTGTAAGAAAACCGAATTCTGGGTAAGTCCTGGGACTTCTGAAGTCTCTTGCTGCTTCGACATTGGGGTATAAATGCTATATATCACCCTATGCACTAAGCAGTCAAATGTTATGGTACCATTGATTACAGATGGTTGTTTGTCTGTTTAATTATTGTATTTTTAATATGTTCTGTATTGTTTTCAAAGGGCCACCATGTTGAGGTGTTGTTGTTTTTTTTAACCATCTCAAAATTCCACACATGCAGAAAACCTTTGGGATTCTATTTCTCAAAGACATGCTCAAAAGAATTATTATTATTATTATTATTATTATTATTATTATTATTATTTCTTCTTCACATGTTCCAGGCAGGTTTTATTTACACCTATGTACAACCTGAGCATAAGATGGAAGGGCTCACAGCATTAACACTCCAATAGATCTTGGTTCCCCATCAGGTTTATGGCACGTTTCCCAAAGCCATCATTTTTGGTTTGAGCACAGAGAAAGCCCCAGCTCCCAGGTCACCTCATACACAGACTAACCCAGGCTGTTGTTCTATTTGCCAGATGATGGCACCTTCAACCAGGCAAGGGACTGGGGTAATGTCTACCCACTCCTGGAGAGCATCATTGCCCTGTTGTTTCTATGGCAACAATCAAGCTCTTCCCTCAGGCAGGTGGAGGTGCTTAACTGGGCCCGCCCAAAGTATGATTTTCCTTAATTGGATTACCAGGATCCCTGGAAGCTAAGAAGCAAATAGAAGTACCCTAATTAGTTTTCCCTGTCCCACTGACACTTTCTATCAATGATGTTATGGAAAGCTGCAGTTGTCGGATCAAAATACCTGTGCTCTTATCAGTGTAGTAAAGCACCAGAAATTCATAGATCCTTTTTAGCCCTTTAAATTTTAGGTAATGGGAGAGAAAGCAGCTTCTGCGTTTTTCAGTTAGTGAATTTGGTTTAATCCAGGACTGTGCCAGTGTAGCATGTTAGTTCATTTCGAGTAAAGTAGAATAGTATTTAAGACCAAAGTCATATCACTCCAGTGTTTGTCCTTCACACAAGCTATTTATGTACATGAAATCACTCAGAATGTAATCCATAATAGAATTTTGAGGGAAGTGCCTCCTGGTGTAATTTTGTATGATATGAACTATCTAATTTTCCCTTTAATGCGCAAAAAACCAAGCATTTATAACCATCACTAAAAAAAAAAGGTTGTTGAATAATGGTTCTGTGCTGGAGAGCAACTGGGACCTGGGGTTGTGTGTGTTTACTAGATTATTTTTTTAGCTTTCATGATTGCTTCAAAATGTGTTTATTAGAATAGGGTTTATTCACTCCTCTGAAGAGCCGGTTTGAAATGGTGGAATGGAATCTTACAGGCTATTGCTCATATGCTGGAATGTCACAACTGAAGATTTTAAATTGCTCTGTGTAAGCAAACATTTTGTCTTTTTAGTGGCTTAACAATATTTAATCATTTGAAATTGCCTTGAATCCAAATGAGATGTATTACCCAAGTGCGCGTGTGTGTGTTGTCTCAAGCGATAGGTCTAAAGCATATTGTATGAGACATATCTTTACTAAGATAATTGCAAGAATAGTATTCTTTCAAATCCCTTATTCTCTCTGGGGGAACATATACTCAGCTGACTAACATGAAAGGAAACCTGTTTCTCTGTCACTGTTTTTGAATTCTTCTGTCATTGCAACCCAGATGGCATACAAGATTGGTTTTGGGTTTAGTTTCATCCTTAAACCATTCCAAAACAGTTTCTGATCTGATAGTGCTTCTGTGCTTGACCGCTGGAAAGTCCATTTTCACACCAGAGAGTGTCAAAGGATTTGAAAGAAGCATCATTATAAATGTTCCCTAAGGTATGGATGCCTGTGTTTAATGACACATAGCAGCTGAATAGCTCTGTAGGGAATAGTCAAGGTGGTGTTTGAGTCAGAATGCTTTTGTTATATTTGAAGATCTGTGCAGGGTGATTTTAGCTTGTTGGCAAAATATATTGATCCTGGATAGTCACATCTTTTAAAAATTGATCTGCCCCACTTCTGTAAGGCAATCTTTGTGTGAGTCTCGAGGAGATAATCAATAGCTACCCTGAGCACTACTTTTTAATGTGCTTAAACTCAGAGGTATAGACCTAAATGGACAGGGAGCATCTTTCTGTAAGCCTGCCTTGCAGATGAACCCAACAAGAGTTACTGGCTTGCACAAGAAACAACAGCTTGCACAAGCTGCCCTTCTAACATGGTGAACCTGGCTATTTAGACTGTTTGGCTTCTTAGAAAGAAGACTTAAAAAAAAATGACTCCATTTCCCCCACCCCCTCTGCCCAGTGCAATTCCATGGTGGTTGTGGAGGAAGTTAGAGACTTTCCTTCCTCTGTGGCTGGCATGGAAACTAAGCAAGCTGCAGAAGAGGGGTAGAGCAGGTTGTGTCTCCTCTGCCAGCCTGCTTACTTGCCTGCATGGAAGTTGCAGTTGGTTCTGGCTACCAGGCAAGTTGTTAAATGCAAGACAAACTCTCGATTCTGCTGTGAAGGCTGATGAATCTATAGTGGACAGATCTTCTGAAGGGCATTCTTCTGAAGTTGGTGGCTCTCTGCACAGTTCGTAACCTTGACTGTGAAGGGTACAAAATGGTACAGGGATGCTCCAGAAGTTTGTGAGGCTTGTTCAGGTGGCAAACTATGGTTTTCCAAAACCCAGGAATTTGCTAGTCAAGTGAATTTGGTGGTGGGGAGTGTGCAAGCGCCGAGCTCATTCCAGAAATGCCGAACTGGTTTGGCGTTGCAGCTGAAGCAACCTGCCCTTTGGGACACTGTGTTTGGATGATCCTAATTCTGTTTAATAAGCTGAGACATGAACAAGTCTTTTGGTTACTCATGTAGCTCTTGGGGCGAACAAAGAACAAACTGAGAAATTAAGAAGTCTTCAGTTAAGAGACTTCCGGGGAGGTGCCTCCGGTAATGGCGGAATTCCTCTGACCGGGAGGAATCTGCTCCGTGGGAATCTGGGTCTGGCCGCCACGGCGAAGGCGGAGACCCGTTAAAATCACAGACGGGAGAAGCCTGTGAGCGTGGGATTCGGCGGGCACCTTTTGCGCCTCCCCCACTCGCGGGGAACCCCGGTTTTTGGAGCTCCGGAGCGACGTGGGGTGAGTGGCGCGGTGCATCGAATCGTCTGCTTCTTCCACGGAGTGAAGCCGCATAGCTGTTGCCGGAGAGCGCTGCCCTTTCCTGTGGACAATTTGACTTTAAAGTAATTACCCGTGAGTAGAGCTGAAGCGGAAGCATTGGATTTCTAAATGTTTAATTTGGTATCACAACGGGGAGGTTCAAAACAGGAAGTCCACCTTCCCCTTTTGTAAATAGACTGAGGCAATGAAGTTGCAAGCTGGAGTCCTGGAAAGTATTTTGTAAAAGATTAAATTTCCATCAATAAAGAACATTAAACCGCCTCTTGGAGGCAGGAGAAGAGAGGGGGAAGTTGCGGATTGATTATGCCTGTGGGAGAGAGTGAAGAGATTTAAAACACCGCCGCTCTGACCCTGGAAACGGGCTGCTAGCAGGACTGACGTCTTTTGGAATGTTCATTGACAGTGTTTAGAACGTTCATTGACAGCTAGTTAAACAAGAGAAATACATTGTTTCTACTGTCTCCGGCTGCTTTAAAAAGGAGTAAAGGTAACTGAAAATTGAAACTAATTTGAAACTAATTTTGGATTGTTGAAAAGAGGACACTATTGACTATTACAAATAGAAACTGTTTCCCCCTAGTGGAAGCCTTTGAAACCGGTTGTTTTACAAGAGCTGGGCTAGGGGAATTTCCAGCTGCAAGTTAAAAACCGTGAGACTCTGGGACTGACCTTGAATCTTTTAAGTGTTATGGTAAATGGAAGAGGAAAAACAGACCAGTCAACTGTTGACAAAACATCAAGGTCTGGGAGGACTTGGCAACAATCCAGAAGAGGTCCATCATCAGGCCCCCCTGCTCCTTCTGTTGCTGCCTTTGTACCAGCATATTTAAAACCAAGAAGAAGGTCGACAGAAGAGGCTTTAGTGGCTGCATTTTATAAGATAAATGACTCATTGGATCAGCTTAACAGGAAAATGGACACGATAAATGCGAAAATGGATGTTTCAATTACTAAAATCAACCTAAATACAGAAAGTATAAATAATACCAATACAGAAACCACCCAGAAATTGATACAGGAACCTACTTTGATACGGCAAACTGCGGAGGAAGCCAGGGAAAAAGCTGTTGTTGCTGAATGTAAAGTAACACAACTGGAGAGAAAGAGAAAGAGAGCCCCAGCCCTACAAAGGCAATTTGATGAACATAAGTTGACGCTTGCTATGACTGAACTTAAAGAAAAACAGACGAATTTGAGGATTAGAGTTCACTTTTGGTGGACATGCCCAAGGATCAAGACACTTTGGGAGATGATTTATAACGAAATGAAAAAGGTATTTAAATATACCCTTTTGAAGAAGCCAGAGGCCTTTCTCCTGGGCATGGTCGGCCAATTGGTGTTAAAGAAGGATAGAACTTTTTCCACGTATGCAACAATAGCAGCAAGAATACTCATTGTGAAGTACTGGAAGACACAAGATTTATCTATTCGGGAAGAATGGCAGATGAAGTTGATGGACTATATGGAATTGGCGGAAACGACTGGCAGAAATCCGAGACCAGGGAGAAGAGTCGGTGGAAGAAGACTGGAAAAAGTTTAAGACTATTTATAGAAATACTGTAAAAATAATGAATGTAAGAAAAATGTTGGAATGAAGTTATATGGCTCTAGTAGAAATGCTATAAGGAATTAAGTATAAATAGATTAATAGAGTATTAAAGGGAAAAATAAGGTCAGAATATGTTAAGATAATTCTAGGATAGAAACAGAGGAAGATGGAAAGGAATTGCTGAAACAATTAATAGAAGTGGAATACAAAAAGGGAGGTGTGAGGAGGTCGTGGAAATAAGGGAATGAAAGATAAGATATTGAAATTGTTTTGTGTGTTAAATGGTTTGTGTCTTATTTTGTTATGCTTTTTTTGTTTTGTCTATTTTGTTGTGTTTAAATGGTTGAAAATTAATAAATATTATTTTTTTTAAAAAAGAAGTCTTCAGTTAAGTACAGTTTCCTATTTTGTTCGGACAGGGAAACTACTTCCTGATCTTCTACTTATTACAGTGGTACCTCTGGTTGCGAACGGGATCCGTTCCGGAGGCCTGTTCGCAACATGAGCAGAACGCAACCTGCGTCTGTGCACGCACGGGTTGCGATTCGCCACTTCTGCGCATGCGCGTGACGTCATTTTGCGCGCATGCGCAAGTGGCGAAACCCGGAAGTAATCCTTTCTGGTACTTCTGGGTCGCCGCAGGACTTATCCTGAAAGAACGTAATATGAAGCGGACGTAACATGAGGTATGACTGTATTTTGCTCCCATTGTGAAGAAAGGAGCTGCCTACAAGAGCAAGATACTTGTTCATATATTTAGCTGATTAGATAAAATATGATCAGCTGAACAGTCTTATGCAACTCACAATTTGCCTTGTGCAACACACTACCTTGGAGTAAATCCTACTGAACTCAATGCAATTTACTTATTAGTAGGCATGCTGTACCTAGGCTAACATTGTTACAGCAGGCGTTTGGAACAACCCAATGCAACTCTAGAACACTTTAAAAAAATGTTGTTTGGTAGTAAAATATGGCACTATTATTGGCTGTACACTTATCGAGTTAAAACCATCTGTCAGAGGAGGACAGGAAATTTGAATTAAAGATGGTAGTCAGATAACTAAAGAGCAATCAACTATTTTCCTTCATCTGACTGATAAGAGGAACAAGGACGTGCTATCTGATATAACCATTGTTCCCTTTAACCATGAGCGATTGCAGAGTTGTTGAGGCAAAAGCAGTGCTGGCGAAAAATGATATTGCAAACACAACACATTTATCAAACATTTAAGGAGGCTGTCTGCCTAAAAATCTAGTGTTTTAGTACATACAATCTAATGTCAGATCCGGTAGCTGCCTCTTTTTAGGTGTCTGTTTCAGATTATAACCCTTGTACAGTCATACCTTGGTTTGCGAACGCCTTGCAAGTTGAACGCTTTGGCTCCTGAACGCCGCAAACCTGGAAGTGAGTGTTCCGGTTTGCTAATGTTCTTTGGAACCTGAACATCTGACACGGCTTCTGCAGTAGCTTCCTGCAGCCAATCGGAAGTCACGCTTTGGTTTCCAAATGTTTTGGAAGTTGAACGGACTTCTGGAATGGATACTGTTTGACTTCAAGGTACGACTGTACAACATTTAATTTCCTTCCACCGTAGAGATGAGAAGGGCTGTTTCAGAAAGATGTTGCTTTGCCACCGGATACATGATGATAGAATCACATGCAAGATCCAAACAGTTGCTTATAGGAAGCCTAGTCTCGTTGAATTGGTATCGTTGGCTTAGACCGTAAGAGGAATTAATGCAGGCGAGTTGTTGAAAGTATATCTCCTGTCTCCCTTTGCACTTCCCTGTTCCCCATCAGAAGTCTCTCTGGAAGATCTGAGACCTCCCTGAACATTGTAGGCTGGGACAGGGACAACCTTTCCTTGCCCCTCCAAGCCCAGCCCCACATTTTCACGGGGACCCGTGAGAGGATTTGGGGGGGGGGGTTGTAGGTGGCTGTGGGGGAAGAGAAGATAGTTCCGTTTCTTTGTTGTAAAAAAAAAAAAAAATACAACATACAGTATACAATGGCAGTGAATGAACCCGTCACCAGAAAGGTATATTCACCAGGAAGACCTGTTTAGTTACTGTATTTTTTGCTCTATAAGACTCACTTTTTCCCTCCTAAAAAGTAAGGGGAAATGTGTGTGCGTCTTATGGAGTGAATGTAGGCTGCGCAGCTATCACAGAAGCCAGAACAGCAAGAGGGATTGTTGCTTTCAGTGTGCAGCGATCCCTCTTGCTGTTCTGGCTTCTGAGATTCAGAATATTTTTTCCCTTGTTTTCCTCCTCCAAAAACTAGGTGCGTCTTGTGGTCTGGTGCGTCTTATAGAGCGAAAAATACGGTATCTGATACTCGGTATGTACAGTACTGGCTAATTGTGATATAGTTCTTACCAAAACCTGCTCCGGTTCCCTATTGTCAGTACATCTAATTACACATATTGCCTCTTGACTAAATTATTGGAAAGGGGTGCTAGCGAATTCTGTGAATTCTGTCCGTCGCTTTTAAAAGCTAACTTACACTTGCTTGTGTTACAAATCTGTGCCTGTCATTGTAAGGTGGCTATTATCTCTCGTGTGAGAAGCCATAGAATTGTAAGTTGACAGTAGCTGTACCTCAGTCTCCCTTAAAGACAAGACAGGGATAAGATTTAAAGTGATTGAGAATATTTTGCATTGATGTGGAGCCTTGCTTTCTAGATAACTGAGAACTGGTGCTGTCTTCCTTCGGTCAGATGAAAGATTTAGAGTTGCTCCAAAGAAGGTTATGACGAATGCTTGATGAATACTGAGCCATTGTTATTACTTTAATCTGTTTTGTTTGCCATGAGAAGAACCAGTTTTCCCTAATCTTCCCGGGGTTATAGGAGCTACCATGATGGTTGATAAGTTTTAGTTAGCATTAGCATTTAGTTAGTTTAGTTTAGGTTTTTGTAGCACTTGAGACTCTGATACATTGATTCCTCCCACTTCTACCATCACGTTGTCTTTAATGCTAGCTTGCCTGCCAAATATTCTTAATAATAATTTCTGCTGCAATTGTTCAGTAACTGTATTATCTTTTAAAAGATACGCCTTTTGCTGCATAAGTAGTTTTTATGCAGGGCTTTTAAAGGCCGTCTTGCGCGACTAACTTGTGGCCAAAGTGAATGCATCTTGCCATCCATGCATGATGGCCCATCGCTGATTGACAATTTGTAGGTAGGCAGCGAAAACAGATAGTTAAATCACTTGCCAAGCCGCAGGATGTGGCCAGTGGGTTGTGTTAGGCTTGGCAAGCTGCAACTTGTGTGTGTGCGCTTTGCGTCATGCCACCTGTTGTTCAGAACTCTTTGAACTTAGGCTTAATATTTATTCAATACACTTAGGCAGTGTTTGTGTTTTGCGGGTCTCCAGAACGCAACATCTTACAAACAGCTTGGTCATCTTTCCGTGTTGAAAACCTTGGGTGGATTCAGAGCATATCCGCAGCATACATTGGAAGCACCCCCAAAACACATTTAAAGCGCATAACTTAGAATCATAGACTTGTAGAGTTGGAAGGGACCACGAGGGTCATCTAGTCCAACCCGCCTGCAGTGTGGGAATTCGTCCAACATGGGGCTCGAACCCACAACCCTGAGATCAAGAGTCTCATACTCTACCTACTGAGCCATGAATGAAATTGCTTCCACCAAAGAATCCTGGGAAATGTCGTTTGTTAAGGCTGCTGGGAATTGTAGCTCTGAAGGGGAAACTACAATTCCCAAGATTCTTTGGGGCACGTTGTGTGCTTTAAATGTGCATTGGCTGTGCTTTATATGGATGGGGAAGATCTTCCCTCGGGTGACTTCATAAAAGCTGGCATTTGTGAAGGCTGCAATTCCATGTACATATTGACTACCTTGTTAAGTCCAGTATCCCCAACTTTCTGAAGCTGCTTGGGCAGCCAGAGAAGCAGAACATAGCTGAGGCTGGGCTTAAGCATGGGGTCAGAGGCTACATCATACTCCTTCCCTTGTTTACAAGGCCAAGCAAGGAACCTTTAAGAAGACACTGCATCCAAATGTGCCAGTACAGTAGTGAAACCATTCCATAGCATCCCCATTAAATTGAAAGTGACTGTGTGTGGGTGTTTGCAGTATGCATCTCAGTATCTTGGTTTTGCCATATACCGTATTTTTCCGTGTATAAGACTAGGTTCCCCCGCTAAAAATAATGTCAAAAATTAGGGGGAGTCTTATACACGGATAGTGCTGAGGGTGGACTGGCGATTGGTTGTTGCCCCGAAAATAGGGGGCGTCTTATAGATGGAAAAATACATGTCACATCTACTACCCTGCCTTTGATAAGACTTTTAAGACCTCTTGACTGATCTGTACCTTTTGGGTGTCCTTTGAAAACCCATGACAAGGGGGGGGGGCCTTAATTTAAGGTGCTCATTGAAATTCAAACCTCCCCCCCATTTCACAAAGCATCACGTTGGCTGGTGCTAGGCTTTATAGTCTCTTGGTGAGATCAGAGCAGTGCCAGGTCAGGAGAGATTGGTTGACAACTTGGGTCTGCACCAGGACTTCTGTTGCAAACAGACCTAACACCAGGTAGCTGATTCATTTGCAAGATTATCCTAAGTCCAGTCTAGACTCAGCGCACAAAGATCATTGGAATGAAATGGGCAGTGGGTTGGATTTTTTCCTTCCAATGTCCACATGAAGGCTGCCCAAGTCATATTTCAAATTGGTTAAGCAGAGAAAACTGTCTTATCTGGAAATGCTTGGAGTTCTTACACCATCACTTGTTCAGTTTCACTCCTCCTGCCCAGGAGAAAGTATCCTAGGTTGGTCACCCAAGCATCTTGAGGAAGAAATATAAGAAACCCCTCTTTCAAAGAGGGCTGTGTTCACCTCTCTCCCAAAAGCATTGCTGAGCCTGATCAGAAGTTGGTCTTTCTTAGCTCTGAAGGGACAAGGATCCAAATTACTGTACCTCATGTACAGTGTCAGGTTCTACACCTCGCAGGTGGTCTAAGCCAGGGTTTTCCGAAGTCACATCTCTAGCTGTTTTGGGACTGCAGTACCCCTCACCCCTGACCACTGGTCCTGCTAGCTAGGGATGATGGGAGTTGTAGTCCAAAAACAGCTGGAGACCCAAGTTTGGGAAACCCTGGCCTAAGCGACGATGACAGCTGGATGTGCCCAGTGTTGATCAGTGAGGTAACTGGCAGAAATGTAGCAATATCACATCTGGTTTAAGATTAAGGGATCACTGCAAGTTTACCGTTTCAAATGTCTATTCTGCACAGTACTTTAAGAGTTAGAGTTAACTAGCGGTAGTAAGAACAGAATGATAAAGGATCCGTGGGGGTTCCTATGCAATTCCTTTCTTTTCAGGCTGAGTGGGGGAGAGTTGAAATCATGCAGCTAACTATGATTCTGATAGCCTTCCAAATTGCAATTACCCTGTTAGTTATTGGACAAGGTGCAGTGCTAGTTTGAGTGGTAGGAAAATGCAATATCCTGCCTTCCTTGAGGGCAGATATCTGGATCCTACAAATCAAATGAAGTAATGCTGTACTGCAAATTTAATGTCTGGATGGGCTCATAATAGCACTTGTGTAGCTGCCCTGTGATGCATTTGTGGAAAGTAACTGTTGGAGATTTGGCATTTTGATTGCAATGCTACACTTAGTAGAAAGTGCTGGAAGGAAGAAAATATTGTTTTAAAATCAGAATAGCATAATTAGGGCTGGTTTATGTGGCTCGTAAACATGGGAAGAACATTCCTTATTTCATCCATTTTACTTCACACTTAAGTGCATTATCATATGACCATTTCTGTAACAGATTAACATTATGTTATGAGAGAGGTTGTCTATTTTTGCTGTGAAAACTAGTTGTAAGGGCAGGTTGTTTCGGCTTTAAAGAAACTTAAAATTTAATAATTCCTTAGATTAGGTCAGAGATGTGGTGTGTGATGAACATGTGGGGGATGCATTGGACACATAATTATAATTTCTGGCTCTGATAAAAAAAAAGTTTGGTGTTCATTAATATAGTTTGATATATCAGAAGAGAGACATCTGGAAAGATTTAAAAACCTTAATGTCACGCAAGTTATGTCAAGCCAATAAACTCTTTTGGTGGCAGAAAGCTTAAAAACAAAGCTTTATATATTTACAGCAACTCAAATATATATATATATGTTTAAAAGTGTACACCTTTTAAGGCTATTTTTATATAAAATATTTACGTAGATGTATATTGGAGGACAGCATATTGACAAAATATTTCCATGGTATTACTCTTAACAAACTGCCATGCAACACACACCTTGACTAATGAAGAAATAGAATATACAGGCCTTATCTATTTAGCACATGTCAAACATTTACAGTCTACCCAATTCTATCGTCCATTTTTTTTTTTAAAAAAAGATCCTTATTTGGCAGTATTTACTTCAGCTTCTTCTTAACATTTCCTATTAAATGATTCAGCGAATACTGAAATCTAATCTGTGACAACCTGAGGTACTAAGCATTTTTGTCTTACTTCATGGTCTTCAAAAGTAATTGTCTTGTTCCTCTTAGGCTCTATCCACGAGTTGTGTATAACAGCATTATTTGGAATGGGGTCAGCTTCCACTATTGAAACAACGCGCTTTTTCATTTTGCTTTTCAGAACTTTCTGAAATTTCTGTCTAGTGAATGCGTATAGTAGAGGGTGGAAAATGGTAGTTCCGTATGCCATGACTAGAAAACATAACCTCAGTTTTACCAAAAGGTCACTTGGGCCCAAACATAAAATGGTAGTGTTTAAAACTGTAATTGGCGTCCAGCAGAGAAGAAAAGTTGAAATGATCAACAGTGACATCCTGAAGACTCTCTTCTGTCTTTCCCGTCTTTCGCGATGTCTCTTTACAGCCCTCCGTAGGGCAATTATAACAGAAACAGAAGTCCTCACGCCAAAGACGACGTTTCTCCCTCCACTGCTTTGGGATACTTCAGTAGTTTCATGTTGTGTGGACAAAGAAATTGTTTTTTTCTTCCTTGCTTTTTTCTTTTGTGCCGTGGAGAATCTTGTGCCTATTCGGATATTGAGTGCCTGGAGGATTTTGCTGTATGTAATTAACATTACTATAACGGTGAAAAAAAATATAGGAATCTGCACTAAAAGGTGGTAGTACATTCCCAGCTCTGTGTAGTATTCATTTGTGCTGACGCACAAGAGCGTCTTATTTTCCCAAGTATTGGCACTTTGAAGACTGAAGAAATTCACTTCGATGAATGGAATTAAGAAGGCGAAGAAAGAGACAATCCATATCGATGTCATGAGCGTGACAGCCCTTCCCATCGTCAGAATCCGATTTGCAGGCTTCACAGAGATATCGTATCGGTCCAAAGTGATAGCAAAGACGTTGATTGCAGTGGAAACACTTGCGAAGGAGACACAAGCCTCGTGGAAGCAGCAGATCAGTGCTGTGTTGCTCTCCAGAGAAAGCAGAAGAATAACTATAGTTAGAGGAATACATCCCACACAAATTATTACATCAAGGACGTGCAGGTTCATTGTAATAATGTTACTGACCGAGTTGATTAAGTTGGATTTCATGCAGTAAAGTACCAAGACAGTGAGGTTGCTGCCAAGTCCCAATACAATTTCTAGCATCAGAAATCCAGTAAGAGAAACTTGAAAGCTTAATGGATAAGACAGTGGTTGGTACATATTTGTGTCGATGTCGTCAATGGCATCTCGAACTGTAATGTTGGATTCAGACTGCATGTTGACTTCTAGAATGGAAGAGAAACACATTCTTTTGTTGGAAGTTTGTTTTGCCCTGAAAGATGAGAGAGAACATATAAAGCTGTTTGGTTTTTGGATGCTCGTCATAATTTACACGTCTACAGAAAAGCAGGTTTTGGTTTTTATTAGCTTTTAATTAACACACGGTGACTTTGGAATTGTACTTAGCTTGCAGGAGTTGAAGGCAGTAAAAAAAAGAATTTTTTTCTAACAAGGCTGTAACATTTGCAATGCAAACTGCACACATAGCTTTGACCTTTGTACTTGTTGGAAACTAAGCCATATTATTTTATATGAAGCTTTTGTGGGGAAAGGGAGGTGGCTATATTTCAAAGAAACATGCATTTTGCATTTCTTCCTCTGGATGATAACTCCACCCTGAAACATTTCTTTAGATTACAGTCATGTTATTGGAATGGTGTACTGCTAGCTCCTTGGAAGTGTCTTGTATCGAGTGATTGTTTTTGATGTATCAATACGTGTAAAATGTTGTGGGTGCATATAAATTGATTGTGCAGTTATAAGTGAATGTTTGTATATATGCGCAAAGATTTGCAAATGTATGTAGTCTCTTGCACTGGTTTCATAAACTATTGATACATATTTTTTATGTACCCAGCATGTTCCATGCAAGGAAATTCAAGCTGCTAGCAGAGAGAGTGGCTTCATAGTGTTGAGTTGCTGAGCCGCATGAAGCAGGAGAATTTAATCACAACATCTTTGTCATCTTGTTAGACAAGAATACATATTTTGTCATGGTGGGGTTACGTAGGCAGGCTTAAGTGGGTGGTGCATTTGTGTGTGTTTTCTGCACAAAATACTGTAAAAGTCATCTTCCATCCCATGTTGAAGATTTATGGTTTACTGAAATAGCATTAATTGTAGCAATATGACTTCTGCTATGACCACACCCTGGGTAGTTTATGATTCCAGTGTCACATATTTAATAATAATACTTTTAGATGCTTGCTAATTGACTGCTTCTGAAAGGTGAACCACTTTCTGTGCCTTAGGCCTTCTGACAGTGCTATTTTACTCAAATGTAAGTCCCATTGTGGTCACTGGGGCTTACTCCAAGGTAAACCTGCATAGAGTTGCTGCGCAAGATATTTCGGCAAAAACCTATTTGTCTTGGTTGTTTCATATCCATGTTTACACCCTTGTAAAATAAACATTTTAGAAATAAAATGACAGTTATTAATCCTTTCACTCGGAAATTTCAATAATAGGTTGGGGTTTTGGTTAATTATTAGCTGGCATATTTATTGAAGAAGGGCAATAATTTTTATACTATAAGAGTTTTGGTTAGGAAATAAAGCAGAAAACCCTTTTAAAAATACTAGCTGTTACTCTATCACCAGATGCAAGTTTTGAATGACTTAGGTGGCAATTTCTTCTGTTTATGAGGTCTTAGCCATAGGGACATGTTTACAGCTATTCTAAATGTATTGTAAATTATATACCCTTTGCAGTGGTTAACAAAAAACTCAGAAAGATTAGAGGTAGTTAAGCACGCTGTATAACCTAGCCTGTTTTACTAGGCTAAGCTGCAGGAACATGCAAACTGAAATCTTACAAAAATGGAAAAATTCCCCATGTGCCAACTTTTAGACAGACAGATTAAACATTAGGTCTTTGTCGCACCAGTCAGTTAGATAGATGTTCAGTTAAATAAAAGCAGAGATGTCAAGATGGGAAGGTAATTAAAATGAAACGCATACCCAGAGCTGTGCTCTTTTCTTCTGCAAATGTTAAAACAGAGGTTTGGTGCATGCAACATCTGACCTACCTGTTTTCTGTTGCCTCAGGGGCCTTTCACCTCACTATAGCAGCTTCTCATAAATTCATACATGGTGTCACTGACAGATTTTGACATGCGTTTTCACCTGGCAACAGAAAGATGGCTGCGATCTGTTTCCAGCCTTGCAGAATATTTTAGTTTTTCTTTTTGTTTTCAGCACATCAGCAGCAGATGAAAAAAAAAAAGCACAATTGAACAAAAAGGCTTAATTATAGGTTCCTACAGACCAGAGCCTGGTGTCTCTCCCTTTTAAAAGCCACTGGTGGACAGCAACTCTTTTGTGAGTGATTCATAATTTCTAGCCTCTTCTCCATTGTTTGGCACCACTTTTTAATTTCATTTCTAAAAATGTAAGCTGCAGAATAGAAATTAACACTGGACTTCAAAAATGCCCTTTTGTTAGAGTTGTACAATGGCTTGTGTGGTACTTTTGTTCGTTAGTGTGGAGTCCTGGGTTTGCCACAAAAATTGCTGTGTGTTGCATTAATCCAGTTCCTGTGTGCTCATTTGCAGCTACTATAACTCGGGTCATAAACTACATCAGCTGGTTAGGATAGTTCCCTTAAACTTTAGTCACTGTACTAAGTGCTACAAATGGCGTTTTATTGTTGTATATGACATACTTGGAGCCAAATTTTAGCATGCTGGCATTTATATAGATATTCCTTCAGGGAAAATTTGTGTTACTGTTTCTTCATTCATCAGCCAAATCCACAATTCTGGTTTTATGTTATAAATCCATTTGCAAGAGATGCTCACCATTTTGCTTCAGCAATAAGCCACTGAATTAATCTTCTCTCCTTGAGTATTTGAGCAGGTGCCTTTGTTAGTCCTCTGTGTCCATATATGCATCACACGCCATTCGAGGGGGAATGTAGATCCATAACTTTCTTGTAAATCCTTGGGTTTAAAAACATATATTATAATAAGCACATCCCGATAGCCGTTGTGAAGATCTGCGGGCGACTGTGTTTTTCTTGTCGTTGGTAGTAAAACCGAATCAGATTATATGCTCCCTTGAAAAGGAAGATGAAACATGATAAAAGCAGAGATTCTGTAATAATTTAAATACAATTATGACTGAATACATGCTTCTAGTATCATCTGATTGCACACTATGAAAGATGGCTTCTGTCAGGCAGTGTGAAATTGTTTTCTGTAGGAGTATATAACATTAACAAAATTATTTAAGTACTTCCGAATATGGTAGTTCTCTTCTGTTCTTCCCCATCCTGAAATACCTTTCCATTTGGATCCATTTAGACTGGATATATTTTAAGATTACGTTAAAGCCAAGGATACAGTAGTAGTTAGGGGAGGAATGTTTCTACAATTAAAAAAACAATAATTCATAAGTACTGTGGAATGCAGCTTTAACAATAGACTAGTTTACATACTAATGTATTGGCTTCATGTGACCATGTAAAAGTCTCCACTGCTTCGTAGGAATTATAAGTAGCATTTTGATTTCCTTACTTTGTGTAAGCTTATTTGCATTAGACTTCTTCAGACATACCTTCAGTAGCAAAGCATTTAACAGAAACACACACACACACACACACACACACAAAATTTCCCCATAGGCAACCTGGAATTAGTCATATAACCCACCCCCCACAAAAAAGCATTTATGATCCTTTATGGGATATTTAAATTTGTTGGTGACATATGCAGCTGCCTAATATATATTTTTTTTAATGGCCTTGACAGAAGAAAGCATTTTAACTGCATTAAGAACTATTTAGCAGCCGAAACCTAAGCTGTTCCATCCCTTAAGAGGTACAGACACTGTAATCTTCCAGATCGCATGAATTCACAGGCAAAACACTGTTGAAGGATTTCATCCTTTTAAATGGAAGAAAGCATATTTGAATGCTGTGTGTCCTCAAAAATAAAAGCAGGAAGCCAAATCGGAATTTTAAGCGGAACCTGTCATCTCTCTCCCCTTCACAAACATTGTTTCTTAGCTACTGCTGAGGCTCTGTATTGTAAAAAGGAATGTGCCTTACCTCTATTGAGGATGGAATAAATTCCTGAAGCCGGTGGAACAGTTCCAGTTTGGAGGGATTCATAGTTTGTTTGTTTTTGGGTTGTTGTTGTTTTTCACTTGTTAGCAGAGTACAGGGGGAAGAGGGTGAAAAGCATCTCTCCAAAAAAGGACCTTAATGAAAATTTGCGCTTGTGCTGTGCCATTGTTTCCGCGCTGTTTGTTCACATGCACACAGCATGCAGTGCTGCTTTCTGAGCCTGCTGCAGTCTCCCACTTCCCACCGTAGAATCAATAAGCATCTGAAAATGCATAATGAAAGTCGTTTAACATACTGAAGGCTTCTTGTCTCCAGAGGCAGCGCAGGCTCAGCCGTTCGGAAGAGGAGCAGCTTTGGCTGCTTAGCAAAGCTTGTTCCGGGCAGCTTGAGCAGAATGACAGCCTACCTTGTCGCTTCTCTTCACTGCAGAGAGATGCAGTGCATTCACTAATTTTGATTGGTCAGTGATGTTCGGCTTAAACTGTGCTTCATGCATATGGGAGTGAATTTTCTTTTTCTCTTTTTAGAGGAAGCTTCTGTTCAAAGGGCTATTTTTTAAAGCGATGCCTTGAATATATTAAAGAATAATAGTTTTAGTATCCCCATTTTGCACAGTGTGTGTGTGTGGTGCAGAATAGTGGATGTGCTACATGAGACCACACAAGTAGGGGAAAGCAGGTATATATCATATTGCATATATTATATTTAGACGAATGTGTTGTCTGCACATGCTGTTCCTTTAGGGTCTGCTTTACATCTACCTCTCTGGTGCAAATCCATTCTCTTCGGTTAATGGCACTAAATCTTAGCCAATATTGTATATTTATGGGAAGTAGGAACTGAAAAAGTAGAGTTTGGCATGGAATCACTTGGGGTATTTAGGATATTAGTAGGAAAAATGAATTTCATTTAGTTTTGATTTTATATAGTCTGTCAACTGTGGTTTCCAGTTCTGGCATATTGCAGTTTGATAGATTTCACTGAGAAATGTATTGAATGTGAAAGCTGTGAATATTACTTCTCTTTCAGTGCAGAACACTGAATATTGTTCTTATGCATGATTCTGTTAAACTCTATTTTCTTTCGTACATCTTTCTTATCTGTCTTACAGCTTCATGTTCATTTAACTTAATATTTAATCTTTGCTCAATTATGAGTAGGAACTTGAGTAGTGGTAGCTATATGATGAGCAATTAAATCAGAGAGTCAGGGTGTTCTGATAGGACCATCTTGAATGAGTCAGGATGTGCTATTAAATCTAGAATGTGGATAAGACACACCTGGAAAATGCCTTTTATTAGGTTTAAGAATAGATTAGTCTAAAATTATGTTCTTTTAGTGGGTATGTAGATGTGGCTTGCAATTCATTGCAGGCATTAAAAAAAACCCAGGGACCTGTTATCTGTTAATGGTTGGCTTGGTTCCTTAGGTGTAGGTACTGCAACTGGAAGAACTGCAGAGGTACAGGAGTGCTTTCTTTGGATCACAGCTGTAAACTGCTGGAAAAACCGAAAAATGCACAAGAGACAGCACATTTGTAAGGAGGCTAGTTTTTAAATTTTTAAAAATAAATACTCCGTAAAGAGAAAAGGAGTTGCTAATGGAAGATGTCTATACATACTACAATGTATGTATAATGGAAGATGTCTTTACATACTACAATGGTAGTTTTCTTTCAAATGGACATCAAATTGGTGGGGCCAGGTTTTCTTGAACATCCATTTTTTCATGAAGTTGGAAAGCTAGTAGTCAGCCAAAACATGTCATTGCCACATCTCTTGTCCCACCCTCAGCTATGATTGGGACATACAAGACAAATGGAGTAGGATAAGTGGCCATCCCAGATTTTGGCTTACTGTCAAAGCTTTTGCCAGTATGTTGTTGTATTTGGCTGCTGGAGCACTTGGTGGAAGCAGCAAGACCTCTTGCTGCTTCTGAGAACCTCCAAAGCTTAGTGTGATTGCAAGGATGAGTCCCTTCCCCTTATAAATAGGAAGCCTCCTAGGAGTCTTGTGAATTAAGAGCTTTAGACATTGGCAATAGTGCATCTTGGCAGGTTTACTCAGTAAGTTACACTTGCAGAAGTCTTGAAAGTGGGGGTGTTATTCTTTGTACATGCACAATCAACATAAACACAATTAACATTTCAGTGGGGACTAGCTCAGCAACAATGCATATCTATTAACACCAATGGGGATAACTTAGTAACAGTGTACATACATTTCTAATGTTTGAGGGGATTAGCTAAATAATTCTCACCACAATTAAATCACACACACAAAACATACATTCACTAACACTGGATAGAGCCTTTTCCATGATGGCCCCCCACTTGTGGAACTCCCTTCTCGTGAAGGTGCAGTTGTCCTCCATATTCAGAAGTTTCCAGCTTTCTCTCAAAATACATCTTTTGCCCAAGCATTTGGGGAGTGAGTTTGTCGGTTGTGTTTCTGCCGCCTCTGAATCTCTGGTGATGTTTTCGTTTGCTGTACTGTAAGTTGCGGTAATAAATTTTAATTCCGATGTGGGTTGGGTTTTTGTATTGTTCTTTGGGATGAAGGACAATCTAAAAGTCTAATTAAATTAAGAAATTTATTTAAACTAACTAAAAGATGTAAATTCTGTGGTTTATTGCATAAGATCCTTGAATATATACTGAAGTTAGAGAGAACTTTTACATTGCCTTGTTACAATATTTGTGCTTGTTGAGTTTTCCACCTGTGGCCCTTGACTTCACCTGCCAGTTTTGCCTCAAATGTTATCTATGAAGGTGTTCTGATTATACTCGTAGCTCATATTTATATCAGCAAGCAAAATTCTTTAGATAATACAATAAATAATTTCAGTCTTCCTCTACCTAGTCTGTGTCTCTTGTGATTTATTCACCTTATAGTTCAAAGACGGGAAAATGAATTGTCTTATGAATTTACTCTTCCCTTCATTTTCTTTCTGACCATCATCATGTATTTCACTGTATTTGCCAGGAGATTTTTCTTTTTTGCTGGAAGTATTTTGTCTAGATTTCTACATTTGACAGGGGTAGTTCTATGGCTTAAAACAATTAAGAAATGTCCATAATCTCATACCTTTTCCCTTTATCGCTTTTAATTTAACAGATATCACTTTGTTTTAATTGTTGGATATAGCGGGATATGTGGTTATATGGACTAGAAACTAAGTTCATTATATTATTTTCATAATATTCTTGTTACTGTTTGCAGAGACCATCATTTGTATTAAGATAAATCTCTCCAGCATTAGATGGGTGATGGGAGATCATTTTTGGCTATGGTCTCTTAACCAGCTTGTTCATGAAAGGTAATCAGAAACCTCCCCACAAATTTTGTTCCATCTCTGGCTAAAATGGAGCTAGTCACAGCAGTGGTGGACTTTGGGCTTTAACATTTCAGCAGCATTCTGTGCGAAGCCAAAATTCAGTGCCCCCCCTGCATCTCTTGACTCCCCTTGTGCCATCTTTGTTGTGGTGCCCCATTGAGGCGCCCTCTTGGCTCGGCACCCTGTGCAGTTGAACCTGTCATGCTCCCCTAAATCTGCCTCTGGTCACAGCTAGTCATCTTTCAAATACAGTTGCCCATTGAGTGAGGGTTTTGTATTTGGTCAGTGTAGGCCATGGGCAGGCAACCTAAGGCCCGGGGACCGGATCTGGCCCAGTCGCCTTCTAAATCCTGCCTGCGGATGGTCGGGGAATCAGCGTGTTTTTACATGAGTAGAATGTATCCTTTTATTTAAAATGCATCTCTGGGTTATTTGTGGGGCATAGGAATTTGTTCATTATTATTTTTTCAAAATATAGTCAGGCCCCCACAAGGTCTGAGGGACAGTGGACCTGCTCCCTGCTGAAAAAGTTTGCTGACCCCTGGTGTAGGCATTACATTGAACTATGGTAGTGTAGTGGACACTGAGTTGCGAACGTGATCCGTGAGGGAGGCATGTTCGCAACCCGCAACATCGCGTCTGCGCACTTGCGGGTTGTGATTCGGCGCTTCTGCACATGTGCAAAGCGTGATTTAGTGCTTCTGCGCATGCGCAAGTGCCAGAACCCAGAAGTAACCCATTCCAGTACTTCTGGGTTCGGCGCGGTGTGCAACCCGAAATCGCACAACCCGAAGCGTCTGTAACCTGAGGTATGACTGTAAATAGATATGTCACTACAGTGGTATCTCGGTTTAACGGTTAAGAATGATTTGGATTACAAACTCCACAAAATCAGAAATAGTGTCTTGGTTTGAGAACTTTACCTTGGTCTAAGAATGGAATCCGAACGGTGGAAGGTCACCGGCGGCGGGAGGCCTCATTAGGGAAAGCGCACCTTGGTTTAAGAACGGTTTTGGTTTAAGAACGGACTTCCGGAATGGATTAAGTTCGTAAACCGAGGTACCACTGTATATGAACATAAAAATAATCCAAGAGGCAGAGCATGAGAACAGCAGTCATCCCCAACAACTGGAATTCATGGCAAGCTGGCCCCTGTACTGGGAGGCTCCAGGTAGCCATCTTTACTAATAGCCAATGATTTTCCTTTATGGTTTTGTCTAATCCTCTTTTAAAGCGCCCTTTTCAAAGAAATCTAAGATAAGGACACCACCACATCTTACAGGGGTACATTGCATAAAGTATATTCTTGGTGAAGTAGTACCTCGTTTTGTGTGTCCTAACGCTACTACCAAAACATTTCAGAATATTACAATGAGTTCTAACAGAGACATTTCTGTCTTTTTACTTCCATAAATTTCCATGCTATTCATAATTTTTAAAACCTTTGCCGTGTCCCACTTCCACTACCTTTTCTAAGCTGAAAAGCCCCCCAAACTTTAGTATGGAAGGTGTTCCAGACCCTTGATCATTTTGTTTCCTTTTCTAGCTCTGCAGTATCCTTTTTGAGTTAAGTGACCAGAATTTTACAATAGTCCAAGGTTTGTTTTTTTAAGAGCAATAGGTCATTAGCAGTAATATTTTCAACCCCAATTTATCCCTAGTGTAGAATTTGCCTTCTTAAAACTGCTCCTGCACATTGAATTGCAGTTTCACCATGATTCCTAGGGTTGCTTGGCATCTGAATTGGTAGCAACTAACTGTCTGTGTAGATAAGTAATATATGAGAAGTTGATTTTTAGAGTCTAGGTTGGCACATAGGCTAGGATAAAAACCCTTTCTCTTGTGATTTCACGCTGCGAACCACCCTGAGATCTATGGGTATAAGGTGGTGTACAAATTTAATTAATAATAATAATTTCTATACCCATATACAAACATACACGTATTAGTACTTCACCTCTTGACTCTGTAATCATTTTCTGGTTTAAAGTGGAGATTTTGTGGTAGGAGGGCAACTTAGCCAGGAAATGTTATATTATTGAGTAAATCATTCAATAAAGATGAGCTCAATTGTTATGCTGGAAAAGCTGGTGGGGGTGGGGTGGGAAACCACAAGAATCGCATGCATTTCAACAAGTTTCTTCCTCTTGTCAAATTGTCACAGTTCTCCTGTTTCGCTGGTGCTTGACATACTTTATGAATTATACTGATTTTTTCAGTGTAAATGGTAGATAGATTGTATGATGACGAGGTGATGTGAAGTGTTATTGAATATTGTTCTTGAAAGAGTACTCCCCCATTAGTAAATTTGTGACCTCTCATGCAGCACATAAACATTTTAGATGCATGCTGTTTTACATATAATAGCCACTAGGCTATTAGTATGCATATATTTGTAGAGAGGAGGGTTTAGTCCATGTTCCCTGTACAGTCTTATATTGAATGTTGTTCTGCTATTATTGATCACTGCTGTTCTAGAAAACAGGACTCATGCAACATTGTGCTCGGGCCTTCTAGTAAACAGTGTTCTCTGTGCAGAGTGATTTTGACCTTGTGTTAAGGGCTCTACAGACTCTCCCAACAACTGTAATCTAATTAGTGTGGGTTTTCATATAATGGTTATGAAACCAATTGGAGTGTTGGGTGGGTGCTTCAGAAATCTAAATAAAAATAAAAACAGAGCTGAAATAGTCGATTACCATGTGGTTACATGAATAGGATCCTTCACCTTACATATCAGGAAGCTTGGTGGCTGTAGTTTTGCATATTAACCACAATCTTAAACCTCTCGAACTTTAGGTGGATTGGGGACACGGTGGTACGAAACATTTGTGTTTAGTACATGTTAAGCATGGCTATTCGTGCTGTATAAAACTGGCGCTGGCTCAAACATTCTTACCCACGTGTCAGTTTTCAGAGCTCAAAAAAGTAATGATCACTTTCATTACAATATTCCCAAGTAATGTGCATTTGGGAATATGGTGCATTTGCAACACACACACATTTTATTGGTGAAAATTCAATGATAGGTGCTTGCAACGGCTTTCCCAGAGGCAGTGGCAGAAGAGGTTGTTGTTGTTTAGTCGTTTAGTTGTGTCCAACTCTTCGTGACCCCATGGGCCAGAGCACGCCAGGTGCTCCTGTCTTCCACTGCCTCCCGCAGTTTGGTCAAACTCATGCTGGTAGCTTCGAGAACACTGTCCAACCATCTTGTCCTCTGTCGTCCCCTTCTCCTTGTGCCCTCCATCTTTCCCAACACCAGAGTCTTTTCCAGGGAGTCTTCTCATCTCATGAGGTGGCCAAAGTATCGGAGCCTCAGCTTCAGGATTTGCCCTTCCAGTGCGCACTCAGGGCTCATTTCCTTCAGAATGGATCGGTTTTATCTTCTTGCAGTCCATGGGACTCTCAAGAGTCTCCTCCAGCACCATAATTCAAAAGCTTCAATTCTTTGGCGACCAGCCTTCTTTATGGTCCAACTCTCACTTCCATACATCACTACTGGGAAAACCATAGCTTTAACTATATGGACCTTTGTTGGGAAGGTGATGTCTCTGCATTTTAAGATGCCGTCTAGGTTTGTCATTGTGTCATTGTTTTTCTCCCAAGAAGCAATGACAAACCTAGACAGCGTCTTAAAAAGCATCTTAAGAATTGGGCTCATGATACTATTTTGGGGGAAAAATAACTCCCGCACCCACCACCCACCCCTTCCTACGCCACTGGTAGCTAGGTGAGGCGGGGGACACTGGGTGCCACACCGTGGGGACTGCAGCGTGCCTGAGCCGCATGTCTCTCCTGAGGGGGAGGCGGCGGGCGGGCTGCCTACAAGCTCCGCGCTGCTTTTTTGAGCAGCGCGGGGCTTGCTTCTGCCCACCGCCTCAGCCACCCTACATCTGAGGGGGAGGCTGCAGAGATGCTCCAAGCAGCATGCCCTGCCTTGGCTCGCCCCGTCCCCCGCTGCAGGACGCGTGGGCCGCACTGGGCACCCAAGCGGCTAGCTACGCCGCTGGAAGCAGCTAAGGAAGAAGAAAGTGGAAAGAGCTTGACAGAGAGAGCTGCAGGCAAAGAAAAAGCTGGAATGAATATGGAATTGAGCCTCAGCTTGTCACCCTGTCTGCCTTCCTCCTTCTTTCCTCCTCCTTTCCACAGCGGAGAGAACCTTCCTCTTTCTGGCTCCACCACTTCCCACTCATCTTGCAACATAGGGAGGTCCTCTGCGTGGGGCTTCCCCTGCTTTTAGCAGGCAGCTTTGGGTTATGCATGGTTTTGCATATGCGCACTGCCTCTGGAATGTGGCCCTCATATGAGATGCCATCGCACTGCATGTCATTTGGTTTCTTCTAGGAATGAAAGTATTTTGATAGAAACCTAGAGTTTCTCCACTGAAAAACGTCACACCAGTCCTTCAAGTCAACACAAAGCATGCAAAACATTCTGCGAATGTTTCTTTTTTGAGAAGTGCTGATCACATGTGATGGCTGCTTTCAAGCATGATAAGAAAATCTTCATATTTGAACCTTTTGTGCCAAGTGGTCATATTTGGTGGACCCTTGTATTGGCTACTGTCATACTAAAATAATATAGAGCCACAAGCCAGCATGGGGACACACTGTTTGTGTTTGCCTTATCCTGTCTCCTGGTCACATACTAGTGTGACCCATTTAGACCACCCAGTAACTGGTGGATAACTGAGAAATGGAGAGCTCATCCTACTCAAATGTGACATGGGGACGCTATGGAGATCTTGGGCAACAACCTCAACTGTCCAACAGTGTTCGCTAACATGCATGTAAAGGATATAGATTTATCCTTTAATTTGACGCAGTTTGCAAATAGTGAACCACAATCTCCAACTTCCCATCACAGTGTGTTGAAGTATAGATGGCAGAACTCATGTCTATACATCTTTCCATTTTCCCCTGCAGTATATGAGGAAAAAATAAACGAAATTTAAAAGTAACTCTTAAAATGGGATTCACTGACTAACCCATGTTACTGCATGTGTCTGTCCGTGACAAATGTGTGCTTTGTTTTACTTTAGGCAACCAAATAAAATGTATCGGTGGCAATAATTTTCTCTTGTTAACTGATGAGTAAAAGTAATTAAAACCATCCATCAGATCTTGTGTTCAGTTTCAATCTATGAGCTCGTCCATCCATATTTATTACTAGTATTCTCACACTTTGTTCCTGGAATGGCAGTAACAGTACATTTATACTGAGTGCTCTGTGTCTACTGCCTAGTTTACTTTGTTTTAATATAAAGTCAATTGTCTTCAATATACATTCTGTACAAGAAACATCATCCATGTCCATAAGGCTTTTAAGGAAAATAGATGACGCTACATTTGCTGGGTGCTAGAGTCAAAACAGACGGATTTGAGGAATTAAGCAGTAATTAATCTAGTTTTGACAAATGTAACCAAGGGAAGCTAAATCTGGGGCTGTTGCTGGATCTCTCTTTGCATTTATTCACATGGTTGCATACAGGAGGAAAACATCCATTTAGAACTGCTCTAAGTTCTAATTCTGGGTTTTTAGAAGAGCAGCAGGTCTCTGATCGTTCCTGATAATTCTCCCATCAGATTCAGTGAGCATCTTACTCTTGCTGCTGTGTGAAACACTTGGGCTTCAAGGATCATTATAAATGAAACTGATTTGTAAAAATGTTACATGGTAAAAATACGAGAGAGAGACTTTACACATACTTTTGTAAATCAAGATAATCTTTAATAAAAATACATTTAAAAAAACATAGCCATAACTCTCTTTGCCTTTTGGAAACACGTTCAGATGCTGTACATTAATGGTCTTCTTTAAATCAGAATCTTGACAAATGCATTTGTTGCCTGAGTAAAGTGAAATTGCTGACAGTTTAATTGTGTGGCCATCTTGTTTGCTTTACTTGTTTATAAAGTTGGTGGTTTCCCCTTTCTTCAGCATGCTTGTATCGGCTGTTGATGAAGCAAGATAATCAATACGGTTTCTCTGGATCGTGTGGCTTCATAGGTTGGTTTATGTTCTGAACTTCAAGTGCTTCCAGAAAAATGATAGACCAAAACCATTGAGGGCAGTCCAAAGCTGTACTTTTATGGATCCCAGGTTTTGGATTGGATATAGATTGAAGCATACACCTTGTGATCAGATAACACTGCCACTACAAAGGTTGTCTCTAACCCAGCGGTTCTCAACCTGTGGGTCCCCAGATGTTGTTGGACTACAACTCCCATCATCCCTGAGCTCTGGCCTTGCTAACTAGGGGTGATGGGAATTGTAGTTCAACAACATCTGGGGACCCACAGGTTGAGAAAGGGTGCTCTAACCGCTTGGTTTATTTGGGGCACCAAGCCTCCATGTTGCTATGTCAATTTGCTTCCTCTTCTGTTTCACTTTAACCCAATTTGGCAATAGGTGGATGAATTCAGGCATTAGCGAAGGAAAAAGGGAAGGTGTCATCACAGTTCCCCTCCTGATACCTTATACTCTACTTTCAGTTGCTGGTTTCAACCATACACTTCCTAGATTGCAAGTCCTTTGAGGCAGGGACCTGCCTGCTCATTCTCTGTAAAGTGCCATGTACATGACTAGAACTATGCACACTTGGGCAGATAAACTTTTGTGCTACAATTGACGATTGACCCAGTCTTGGAACAATACAAATCTATAAGCTGGCATGTATGAGTTGTCACAACTGGCACTGTTACCACACAGTACTACTTTTTCTATATCATGCATTATTATTTTTTATACCTCTGTCACGCCTCCCTTTCTCACTTTTTTCTTACCTAAAAAGCCCAGACACTGTAAGTTTTACCTATAGGGAACTTTAAAATATATATATAAATTTATTGGTTTTCATGTAAATGCAAGAACAACATATAACTGCAGTTTCATATGCAGCACACAGTACACGAACAATACATTTATTTGTGCATTTTCAAGAGCTGTAAACGACACAGACTATAGGGTAGATTCATGGCTGAGATTCTCTCTTATCTGTTGATATAAGCCAGCTATGAAATAGTGATGGTAAGCACCAGATGATCAGATCTTGTCTTTAGGATATTGTAGAACGGAGGCAAGTCCACTGGCAGCTTCTCAGCGGCAGCATATTGATTATTTGCTCAGGAGCTTTTTGCCAATAGCTCAGCTAGCAGGAACATCAGATTTTCCGCTTAAGCCTCTGAGTCTAGAGATGGGCAGGTATATAAGGTGGCAGATATCATCTTCAGGCAAGTTTATTGATTTCTAGACACCATTCACATGTATAAAAGCAAACTGTGCTAGGGACTCCAACAGGTGTTAGGAAAACATACCTTGAATCTCTGTTGTTTGCTCATGCTTTATTGAGTACGTTTTCCGCCTTTCCCCTCATGAAGATGCTCATACTCAGTGAGGTCATTTTGAGGAAAGAAGAAGAAAAGGCTGCTCAGATGGAAGATGAGTACTAGTGGGTATCACCATTGCAGCCTTCACAATATTTTATTTTATTACAAATCTGTTGTGTGGGGTGGTGGTGGAGGAGTAACTGGGTTAGAGATAGAAAAGAATGGTGCAACTGTTTAAAATGCATCCAGTTTTCTCTTTAAATTCTCCCTTCACAAATTTCTTTTCCTCTATTTCCCCCCAGAGTTTTAAGTTTATCTTCACACTATTTCGAAATGGCGCTTAACAGGACACGGCAGATTCATTAAACTCGGCGTGACTAATAAAAGACTGCGTATCTGGAAACATACGGAAAAATAGAGACGGATCAGGCTCTGTCAGTAGAGAATGGGCAGAAGCAATGGCAGGAATAGCGGCTCAGATTGAATTCTTGCTGGCAGAACTTTGAACTGAATTTTGCAACACGTATGCTAGGAACATAAGAAGAGTCTGTTGCTACAAGTCAGTAGCCCATCTAGTCTAGCATCCTGAACTCACAGTGGCCGACCAAATGCCTGTGGGAAGCCCGTAAGCAAGACGTGAGCAGCATAATAATGATGATGATGATGATAATAATAATAATAATAATAATAATAATAATTTATTTATACCCCGCCCACTCTGGGCAGCTTCCAACGCAAGATTAAAATACAGCAATGCATCAAACATTAAAAGCTTCCCTAAACAGGGCTGCCTTCAGATGTCTTCTAAAAGTTTGGTAGTTGTTTTTCTCTTTGACATCTGGTGGGAGGGTGTTCCACAGGGCGGGTGCCACTACTGAAAAGGCCCTCTGCCTGGTTCCCTGTAACTTGCCTTCTCGCAGTGAAGGAACCGCTAGAAGGCCCTCGGTGCTGGATCTCAGTGTCCAGGCAGAACGATGGGGGTGGAGACGCTCCTTCATATATACTGGACTGAGGCCGTTTAGGGCTTTAAAGGTCAGCACCAACACTTTGAATTGTGCTCGGAAACGTACAACAGTATTCTGTCCATTTGTGACTGGTTTTTGGAGGCATACTGCCTCTTGACAGTGGATCCAATAATAGCCTCATTATAACAGTACCAATTTATAATACAATATCAATATCAATCGTTCAAATACTGAATTATATAATTTAGATAAATTGCCCCCACGTCCTAGAATTGATGATTTGATTTTTTGCTTCATTTCTGTTTTCCAAAATCTTATTACCGTATTTTTTGCTCTATAAGACGCACCAGACCACAAGACGCACCTAGTTTTTGGAGGAGGAAAACAAGAAAAAAAATATTCTGAATCCCAGAAGCCAGAACAGCAAGAGTGATCTCTGCACAGCGAAAGCAGCGATCCCTCTTGCTGTTCTGGCTTCTGGGGTAGCTGCGCAGCCTGCATTCACTCCATAAGACGCACACACATTTCCCCTTACTTTTTAGGAGGAAAAAAGTGAGTCTTATACAGCAAAAAATACGGTAATTTCCATTACATTCTGGTCATAATAATAATCCCTTATACAACAACTGCAGTATTAATAACTTCTACACATTAAATGATGTATAAACTACCAGTGAGGAACTCAAACCATATCCTTGTTCTTCCTGTGTGTGGCAATTATTCTGTCCATGGTGTTTCTTCCTGTCCTTGTAAGATGTTATGTCTTTCTTCCACCCGGTTGTTGCTGTTATCCATCATGCCTTGGGTGGAGCGGATATCCCATTGTTGTTCCGGAAATATCTCCATCGCCCCATCCCATTCTTCATTGTTTTGCCACTTTAACAACAGCTGCAAAAGTCACTCTGTCTCAATAAATAACCTGTTTTCACCATTTTCCCTCAAGACATTCCTGCTAATGTCTTGAGAGAAAAAAGAAAAAAATTCCTCCACTTTCTCCATGCCATGCATCTTTTTTAAAACTTCTATTATGTCACCTCTTGCTTGCCTTATTTTTCTAAACTAAAAAGGCCTAAATGCTGCAATTGTTCCTGATAGGGGAGCCATCCTGTCTCTTTGACCATTTTTCTTTTGCTTTTCTGAACTTTTCCCAATTCCAATGGATATTGTTTCCATTTTGTGGATTTATTTTTGCAGTCATCTTTCATATTCTATCCCACCCTTTCTTGGAAAAGTTTAATGAGGTACATGTGGTGTTTCCTAAAAAAAAAACCCCAAACCAAACAAAAAAAAAACCTGTCCAGGCAGATTGGGCTGTGAGACAGTGACTGCCCAACATTATCCAGTGAGATTTATGCCTGAGCATGTGGAACCCTTGTTTTCCCCTTCAAAGTCTACTGTATCCTGTATTTCTTTATTTTTATTTGAGCCCCTCTAATACTCTGGAATGCAAATATTGAGTATGCTGACTTAATGATATTTCTTCCTAGCATGAGCAAACTTAACTCATAAATGTTTGCTTCACATTGAAGGTTTTCAATAAATAAGTTTTTGAGTCTGCTTTATCTCCTGGAAAAACTTATCCTTTAAAAATCCCTTACCATTTTACTCTGCAAATCTTTGGCTGTCAGTAGGCAGTAGTCAGCCTCATACAGCCATGTCCCTGTCCCGGGGAAATGGAGTTGCAGGCTGGTCATGAGCCCGCCCCGTGCCTGGGGGTGGGGCTGGCCCCCACATCATAGGGAATCCCTGGCCGCGTCACTCCTTGGGCCGACCAATCCGGTCGGCCGGGGGGCGTTGCTTACACCATTTAAGCTGCTCGCAGTGGCAACTCGCCCCTTTTGGTTCCCGCTGACACAGTTCTGCCACCCTCCCTCCCTATAGTTAGGCTTTTAATCCTTTGACCTTGCTATGGACCTCGGTTGGTCACCTGTTGAAGGGGCCTGATAGGATTTTTTTCCACTTGGCAAATTGGCACCAGCCACTTGGGTTTTTTGCCTACCTCGTAGCAAATCGTCACAACTTTGTAAAGCTTGGCAGTTAGGCATTGGAGTATTCGGTTGGAGGTGAGGGGAGGTAGTGGCCATCACCTACCCCTCCTAATTCAAGGGTATTCCATTAAAGCAGGGGCCAGCAACAAGCGGCCCATGGGGGTCATTTAACCGGCCCATGGACCCCCGTCGCCCACCCGCTCGGTTCCCATGCGCCGCGCTAAGCAGGCGCGGAACAGAGCGGGGACCGCCTTCCACGACGCTGGCTGGCTTCCCATTGGCTGCAGGAAGCTCCTGCAGCCAATGGGAAGCTGCGCATGCCTCCTCCGTGCCGGAAGGAGCGCCGGAAATGGCATTTGCGCATGCATGCGTGTGCACTCCAGTCCACTGGAGGACCAGTGAACTGGCCCAAGCCACAAAAACTTTGCCGCCCCCTGTGTTAAAGGAATCTGGGGGCGTGGCCCCGTCCGAAGCCCAGGCAGGGGCTAGGGCCATGGCACGACCCCTATCAGTGACCCCGGGGGAGATCCAAGTTGATGTGCATCAACAGGGCTCCCCCTACTGGTGGTTAACCCTTCAGAGACTTCCTGCAGGCAGGCAGGAGTCAGATATAGTCAGTTTGGTTCCAATGCCTAAGCCAGTACCACTCACATTCTGTAACCAATAAAGTTGTGGCCGTTTTTAGCCCATTAACCTAAAATGCTGGTGTCTAGTGTCTTTATTCCAACAGTGCGGCGGGTTTGGGGCCTTGCCACGCAATTTGCCATACCCAGACAATATGGCGAATTATATTGCTCTAGTAATTAATCAAAACTTTGCCTTCTAGTCATTCACTCGGGAGAATATGGGGGGAATCCTGTTTTAATATATGACCACAGCAAAGAGACTTCTGTGGGACTAAAGATCAAGGATTTATTGTTTCTTAGCATTGGAGGTAAATTTGTTATGTCTGGAAGACTACTGTTGAGCTTTATTGATAATAGGTGATTTGACCTTCATTATTTAAACAACTGGAAAAGTTTGTTTTTCTTGCCAAAAATGGGAACATAATTCATGTTTCTGAATTGGATTGTGCCAGATAAAGGAGTCTCCAACCTTCTGAGCAGCTCTGTTTGTCCTACTTTTTTTTTAACCTTTTTTTTTTTTACTTTTCTTGAAATGAAATCAAGCTGAATGGGAAAATGCCCAGAGTTGGAGAAGTAGGGGAATCTTTCTTTTTGATGGATGGGTCTCACTCTTAATCACAGATAATTATGTTTTCAGTGTACTCCATTTTAGGAGGAGGGATGTTGAATTAAATAAATTTGAACGGTCTGTGTCCCGTCCCCCCATCATTATTTGTCCTAACAAAAATAAAATTTGTAATGTGCTCTTTTTTAAAAAACAAAACAAAAAGGAGTGTACTTTTGGGGAAGGGTGGAAACAGCAAGAAAAAAACCCAAACTTTTCCAGTCTTTTAAATAATGAACGTCAAATCACCTAGTGGAACAACCTCTGGACCTATTTGTCCAAACTTTAGTAGGTTCCTTCCCCAATGGAATTCTGTTTTAAAACTGATTGTCTAAAACAAACCTAGAAGAGGGAACAGGTTTTCTGTGTTCCTAACCAAAAATGGTGAAGTCTGCCCTTGTGAGAGAACCACTGTACTGCCTCTACCTTTCTGGAATCTAGCAGGCTTCGTTTCTTCAGACCATGCTTACAATTTATATCCAATTCTCGAAGAATTTTTCTTCCTTCCTTTTAATTTTGTTAAGGTCCTTCATGAAAGCCCCATATGCCTTATTTCCTGTGGAATTCAGTTTAAAAAGCTAATTATATCTGATGTTCTCCCGTTATCAAGAACTCAGGAAAATCTTACTTTACCTATTTCTCTGTCTATAAAATATATACTTCGTACAACATTTTGTACTGCAGGGTTTGAAACATTTTGGTAATGCAATCCATGGCATTATTTTATCTCTTGTTTCTGTTTACATGTCTTTACACAAGCTTCTGGTATTCCCAGCAAAAATCAAATCAAATCATTATTTGTCCCTCAATACTGTTCTTCACCACCTGCTTTCTGAAGCATCCATTGAATGAATAAGCTCATCCCCCACAATCAGTCATCAAAACAGCAGAATAGCTTTCATTGCCCGTGTCATACTAAAATTAGACCACAGCACTTAGAATTGCTTATGATTTGCTCTTAAGTCTCAGTAGGACTAATTTGATTTTGTTATTTGTACCAGATCCTTTGATATACCGTATTTTTCTGTCTATAAGACGCCCCCATGTATAAGACACCCCCTATTTTTGGAGACTCAGATTTAAGAAAATGGGGGGAGATGTATCCATGTATAAGACACCCCCTAATTTTTGACATTATTTTTTAGGGGGGAAACCTAGTCTTATACATGGAAAAATACAGTAATTGGAATCTTACGGCACAAAATACTGAACACATATATTGTCCCACAAGGCTTCATGGTACTTTCCCATATAAATAGGTTTTCCAATGTTGCATTTTAAATAAATCGTCACTATTATTTATTTATTTCGCATGAATGATTCAAAACATTCCATATTTGAGGGTATCGGGGATTGATTATGACAGTTTTCAAATCTTCTTTCCGTCAGGGAATCATTTCACGTTGATGTTCCTGTCATGGGGCCCTTCTGTGTTGCGGAGAACTGTGGGATACACTCAGATTCCACACAAAATTCGGGTCATAATGTTTATTACATCTCAGTCACCTACAATGGGGATGGCAGTGAAGGGTAACGAATGCTCTCCTAAAATGTTTCCTGCTTACCCCATTCACTCCCCAAGCGTTCAGTCATCTAATTGTGCGAAATATATTTCTGAAACCTAGTCCACCTCTTTTCAATCTCATCTTGTTTTCCAGTGTTATCTACAAGATGTACCCCCAAATCCCTCCAACAGATTGTGCATTGTTAATTGACAATATTGCTTTTAATACCAGGAACCAGTGCTATTTTTCTAGTTGACGGGAGCAGGATAGGTTGGTAGCTTTCTGGCCTGTTGGCCGGATGAACCATAGTTTTGTGAGAGATAGGGCTGGGTGATGTTAGGTGTTCAACATCATGATGTATCACCAGCCAAATATTGCGACCCGGCGATATATCACGATGTTGAAAGGGAGGAACAATCCCTGGCATCTTGCAGAAAGGGCTGGGAAAGATTCCTGGCTGAAACCCTGGAGAGCTATTTCCTGTCAGTCAGTCGAGGCAATGCTAAGCTTGATGGACAGGTGGGCTGACTCTGAGGCAGTTTCTGCTGCTGCAAATTCTATTCAGAATATGTTGTCCTCTTGGCGTTTTTTCACTTCCATCAAGCAGATGTGAATAACACATTGGTTTCCCATTGCTGCACTTTCTTTTGCTTTTTGGAAAGGCAGAAAGGTTGTCCAGTTACATCCTAAAATTTAAGTTCTGTTATTTAAGTCCAATTGCAGGTTATTCGTGGCTTTTATATAGTTAGAAACAATGTGACTGCATGTAAGAATATGATTTATTAGGGGAGTGATTTGATGCTCTCTGTCCTCCTTTCTTCTTATCCTATCTGTACTTGGAATATATTTTATCTAACATTCAGTGGTACATAGCTACAGATGCTTTGGCTGTCAACTAGCAATCACTCCAGAGAATTATGTCTGGATGCACTTCATACTTTCTGTTTTTAAATTGTTGTGGCTGTACGCGGCTCAGTTTTAGGTACTGCCAAGCAGTGACTGAATAATCTTTGTGGCTCTGTATTATTTTATCATGCATTAGCAAACTGGTCATGGCTAGTTATAGTGCAATCCTATATATGATGACCAGAAGTATGCACCACTCAATTAAATGAGACTTATTGCCAGGAAAATGTGTGTAGTAAGCTTAACTAGCTTCTCTTGAAGATCCTACTGACAGCTAATGATGATGGTAGAAATATACTGTGATCAACGCATCTAGTACACTCATAATGAGAGATTCTGGAGGTAGAAAATGAATCCATTGTCTTCTACTACTTGATTGCCTTCCGTCAGTTGTACATGTTTCTAGTAAAGCCTGTTAAAATATTAAATACTGCTTACTTTGTTTAAAAAAACATTTTAATGGGTTCTTTAGAGCAATTCTGTTTTAATTACTGTTTTAATTAAACAGTACTGAACTGGGGGAAGATGGGAGGCTTTAAATAGAAATTAAATTAGAGTAACCAAAACAAATGTGTAAATTATTACTCTCTCCACTCATTGCGTCTAAGGAAATCTTAACTGGGAGGTTTTCCTGATTTTACACAAGTGCTGTATAGTACAAATCGCAAATAATGTCCCCAAAGTTGCATTCTGTAAAACTTGCAGAGTTTTGGATCCAGCCATATGTATCTTATGTAGAAGATTGCCTATTCAGTTTATAAATCTTGGCATGTGGATGGATCCATTCCCAATCTTTGTCTAGTTCCTGGAAAAATTGGTATTAGCCTTAAGCCAGACTAAAGCATTGGATTACACAAATTTTCATATTTTCTGTTTATAGTTTTATGGATAGATGGTACATAGCAATCTGTCTTACAGGTGTAGATAAGCCCTCTGTCTTCACTTTAATGTTTATATGAATCATTTTAGGAAGAATGCCTCTGTAGTGGAGTTGAACAAATATTTCTGCTCCATAAGGACCTTTGTTAAGTCCCGAGTAATATCTATTTGCAACCTGTAGTTTTATATAAAAGCTTTGTTGAGATGCTTAAAGCATTCTTTAGATGTTCTTCAGAAGTTTGAGTGGGAACTTAGTGGGCATGGGATATTAACAAGTAATAGAGACTGCTAGAATATCTGGAGGAGGGAATATTTGAAGTGGAAAATGACATGTTATGTATGACTCTTGTTTGATGAGTCCAGGCTGTGCATACTCATTTTAGTTTTGTGTTATTTGATTATCTCAGCCTGTTGTTCTCTTCCTTGTTCCATTGCCCTGTCTTCCTTTTCCTTCCCATGTTTCCAAAAAGCATGTATATCTACTTTCTCAACTACCAGCTTCTCAGCTCCATTTCTTCCCTTATTATTTCCAGAATTTAATATCTGTTAGCCATCAAACAGGCATTACTTATAGCAGTGATTTATAGGGGAGCGGGTGGCGCTTTGGTCTAAACCTCTGAGCCTCTTGGGCTTGCTGATCAGAGGGTCAGCAGTTCGAATCCCTGTAACGGGGTGAGCTCCTGTTGCTTTGTCCCAGCTCCTGCCAATGTAGCATTTCGAAAGCACGCCAGTGCAAGTAGATAAATAGGTACCGCTGTGGCAGGAAGGTACATGGCGTTTCTGTGCACTCTGACTTCCGTCATGGTGTTCTGTTGTGCCAGAAGCAGTTTAGTCATGCTGGCCACATGACCCAGAAAGCTGTCTGTAGACAAACGCTGGCTCCCTCGGCCTGAAAAGCGAGATGAGTGCCGCACCCCCATAGTTGTCTTTGACTGGACTTAACCTTCCAGGGGTCCTTTACCTTTACCTTTTTACCTTATAGTCTCAAAGGATTTTCAGTTATGAGGCAGGATGGTGGAGAGGACTCAGAGACTGATAATGTCCGGTGACAAAAGTGGCTACAAGGGAGAAGGTCTTCTGGGCTGCTTGTATCTGAAACACTGTCCGCAGAGAAGCTTATCTGCCCCCTACATCAGTATCTTGCTAGCAGCCAGGCAAGGATTTTAGTATTGTCTCAGTCCTTTTCACTTGCGAGGTGCTTTTGCCTCTTGTATGTATTAAATGATATGTTGCGGGTGGCATTCTTTTTATGTTGGGTTTGGATCCTGTTTTTTCAGCTGCTTTTGTGTTTTTAATCTTGTTTTATATTCAGTGTATTCATATGTTGCCTAGAGAATGCTGTTTATGAAGTCACTAATAAATATAAACAAAATGTGCCTCAACCCGCTTTATACTGAGTCAACCCATAGCTCCATCTAGCCCAGTATTTTCTGCTCAGACAGGCAATGGCTCTTCAAGGTCTTAAGAAGAGGATTATATCAGCCCCACTACACCAGCTACCTTAGGTGTGCAAAGCATGTTCTCCACACTGGGCATTGCAGACCTAGTCCTGAATCCTTGGTGCTGCAGCAGGTAAGGATATAGCAGGTGTACCTGTCTCCTGACCTCTTTCTGCCTCCACCGATGAGTGGCTTCCTCGCTGCAGCCATGGAAAGGGGAAAAGATCAAATGTTACCACTGCCAGCAGTAGCCAGAATAGGGCCTTGAATTATGATCTGCTGGATCCTAATTCATTTCAATTCCCACAGAAGAGCCTGGAGCTCCCATAGAGGAAGGAAGGAAGGAAGGAAGGAAGGAAGGAAGGAAGGAAGACTATACCCTACCTTGCACCTTGGCTGGATGCAGTAGTTGATCTACTAGTCTACTCTACAGTAGTTATGGGAAACTGAATCTTTGAAATTCAACAAGAGAAACATGTGACTCAGTCAGTCACAATAGATTTCCACAAAGCATTCAAGAGTACCTTATTTTTTAAAAAATAAGATACCTGTATTTTTTAGTATCAGGACTGCTCTGTAATCATAAAGAATATGCACTTTATATGGAGCATGTCACAGTAAGACTGATTGGGCTCTTGTTGGTCCATAGTGCCAAAAGACCCCACACAAATCAAGTAGCTTTTGAGGTGAGGGGAGAGAGAGAGAGAAACATACAATGTCTGGCACTGTGAGAAATGATAGCTCCATGAACTTTGAAGCCCCAGCTGGCCAGAAGCGGCAATGTTTATTTTTCCTTTACCCAAACTGCAACCTGCACCCAGAAGGAAGGAAGGAATTGGGGAGTTGCAAGTAAGAGCTACTTCCCCAGGGCTCTGTCTAGTCACCTTACTGATTTAACCCATGATTCAATGTGTCATCACCTGAGAGCAGAAGTAAATTGTGATGCACCAGCTCAAAGACAGGCTTCAAAAACCTGAATCTTCTTCTAAGTAAGCGAAGCTGTAAAGTGTGAAGCTATTACAGTTCCAATCAGCCCATTATTTGTGGGAAATTCCACAGTGGATAACAGATTGGAATAAGTTCAGTAATTAGTGACTTTTCTCTTATTTTAAGCCACTTTCATAATAATGGAATCGTAGCATTAGTGGTTTAGTTTGATTTTCATGGTTTCCTCTTAGGCAAGTGGTAGCCTTGACTAGGTGGCAATTTAGACAGCCTCCATAGCCATCCTAGGGGAAATAATATGCACCCTTTTTCCTGTCACGAAAGCTCCTGCAGGGGCAGTTTGCAAGGTAGAGAGATTTGTCAAAAGCACACTAGCAGGATGAAGCCCACGGCATTGTTTAAATAAATAAAAAAGACCAAAAACCGGACAACATTTGGGATGTTGGTTTTGTAGCCCATCGTTAGTGGACATCAGCCAAAAGCTGTCGTCATCATCATTCAAATTTGTATACCACCCTATACCCGCAAATCTCAGGGCGGTCACAACATAAAATCACAATATGAAAACACAAAGTACATAATCAAAATAGAAACAAAACCCAACCCTATTACACCCCCCAACACATTATAGAAGGGCATTGAATGTCCTTCCTCTCTCATATCTCCAACAGACACTATACACTTTCTGAAGCAAACGTGTTATTGAGGTAGGGAAGGGCACAGTACTCCACTTTGTGTACAAATCCCAAACTGCCGGGAACCCTTAGCAACAATAGCAACAAATGAATGAACACTCTCATCCGGAAATACGCAGAATTTTGGCAACCTGTCGCTAGTAAAATCTCAGAATAATGCAGTTATCTATTAGAAGCAGTACTGCTCATGGAAATGTAAGCTTGTGCACAATGGATTGTATCCAATGGTCCTTTTTGCGTGGTAAGTTCCCGACCCCCCCCCCCAGGTAGAAATAATGACACATGACACAACTATTAAGGTTAATGGGCTAAAAAATGCCACAGCTTTATTGGTTACAGGTGATGAACGGTATTGGCTTAGGCATTGGACCTAACCGTCTGTATCTGACTCCAGCCCGTCTGCTTGAAGTCCGGAAAGGGTTAACCTCCAGTAGGGGGAGTCCTGCTGATGCACATCAACTAGGAACTCCCCTGGGGTCACCGATAGGGGGTGTGCCTTAGGCCCTTACCTCTCTAGGCTTTGGACAGGGCCATGTCCCCTGGAATCCTTTAGCGGACTACCCTTCAATATGCGGGGCAGGTGATGGCGCTACCTCCCCTCTTTCCATCTACAGAACTATTCCAATGCCTAACCGCCAATACCCAGAAAGTTCTGACGATTTGCTATGAGGTAGGCGAAAACCAAGTGGCCAGTGCCAATCTGCCAAGTGGAAAAATTCCTCCCAGGCCCCTCAATGGCGACCAACCAAGGTCCATAGCAAGGTCAGAGAAAGCAAACCATAGAGGATGGGAGGGTGGGAAAACAGGAGCAGTTGGCGGGCAGACAAAGAGGGAGATCCCCGGCTGTGTCCTGCCTTTAAGGGACAGGCCACACACCCCGAGCAACCCAATTGGGCGGCCAGGGGGTGACGCATCCTGGAATCCCCAATCGTGCAGGGGCTGGCCTCCCACCCCCTGGGCACGTGGAGGGGCCGTGAAGCCCGCAACCCCACATCCTCCTTAAGGCGGAAGTGGCTTAGCAGAAAGCTTTTCCACTCAGCCCACATGTGGTCCTCCAAGCCTTTCTGTCTGATCCTCTCGACTCTCCTCTGGCCACCTTTCCTTCCCACCTTTCCTCCCCTCACTAGCCCTGGTTTGTACCCCTCTGAAGTGTTTTTGCCTGTGCCCCTCGATTGCCCAGATGGAGGATAGAGTGGGGCACATTGTGTGTGGGTGTGGGTGTGGGTGTGTGGGTGTGCAGAAACTAACATACTGCACTCGCATCCATTGATCTCTCCTGTCACTTTTGCCCTTGGCTCTGCTCTCCCCTGGGCAGAAGGGAATGCCACCCTTAGGCTTTAAACATATCCCCACTTGTGTCATATCCCATTCTGTTCTGGAATAGCTTTACGGGAGGCACGGATGGCTGCAGTTGGGGGAATTGTAAAAAATTGGATGCCCTTTTGCCCCACACAGGCAGAAGTGTTTCCTACCGCTAGTTCAAAACTGAAATTTAATACAATTCGTTGCTAGTAGATTATTTTTCAGTGTCATCTTTTTGCTTTTCACTTAACCCCCCACCCCTTCCACTGCAGCCTTCAAAAGTGTCACTGTGTAGAATTTGAGGCTATGACTGTGGTAAGTGGAAGGACAAAGTGGCAAGTTGTTTTTTTTTGGGGGGGAGGGATAGTTGCCAACTCAGAAAACTGTTTTTTGCTGCACAACCTGCTGTGTGGCTGTTGGTTTTATCTCCTCTGGCTAAGCCTGTTATGTAACTACCTTTTTGAAATGTTGCTTTAAAATGTGTATAGATCATTAAGCAGCAACTCCGCTGTTGGGTTTAAAAAGCTGTTTAGTGTTAGCACATCAAGAAATTTGTAATTTTAATTACCAAAATACCTTTCCCCTAAGAGACCTAAAGTCTTGTCCCTTTCCCAGACTGTAGATTATGAATGCTGCTAACTCTAGAGTTTGCTACATCTTGCTTTAGCCCAGGCTTCCTCAACCTCGGCCCTCCAGGTGTTTTTGGCCTACAACTCCCATGATCCCTAGCTAGCAGGACCAGTGCTCAGGGATGATGGGAATTGTAGTCTCAAAACATCTGGAGGGCCAAGGTTGAGGAAGCCTGCTTTAGCCTATAATATTCATGCATGTAAAAAGGAATGTAATGTAAATGTGAAAATGCTGTTTTCAGCAATGTAAGACATTACTTGCAGATTAGTATGATAGCATGTGAGTGTTCCTTCTGACTTTTCTTTTGCAATCTAAGGGTTAGATCTGGTATCTGATATAGATGCTTGACAGAAGGGTTGGAGAGTGAGGTCGGGCAGCTATCCATCTTTGCTTCTCCCTTCCCCATTCCCCATGTCTTGTTGAGAGCATTATGATACTAATAGTTGCAATGCACTGATTCTTTGGTGCCCGCTGGAATCTTCTATGTAGAAGTAAGCAATGCTATTATAGGGGAGGATCTCAGGCGAGACTTTTCCATGAGGCCAACCTGTGTCATAGGAGAGTGAATGGGACCCTCAATTCCGGAGGTGTTTTTACTCTGAGTTTTGTTTTAATTTTTGTTTTCTTTTTCAATCTTTGGTTTTGTACTTTCATATAAATTTAGATTTCAGGTTTCTTTTCTTTCACAGAGAATCAGAAGAGTCACTGGGTAATAAAGAATTGCCCTTGGATGCATGCTACAGAATAAAATTGGATGAGTAAACCCAATATACATCCTGGGCCCATAATGTTCTGATACAGCATTTAACCCTCTTGCAACATAAGAAGGCTCCTCCTTAAAATTTTAACAAGGAATGTGAAAGCTTTTTCCAGCCTACAAGCAACTACTAAGATATCCATAAAAAGAGAGTTGACATTGATTCCTTACACACAAGTGCCAAAACCAAATGTAAATTTGTTGCAAAAGATTTAGGCTAAGTTTTTGGTGCCGATGTCTAGCCAAGTAAGAGAGGGTACCATACTTTCCTATAAGTATCAAAATATTACAGTCTCAAAAGAGAGATGATTAAGTTATGGATTTACTCCTAAACAAAGATGTGCTGGGTAGAACCTGATCCATTACGTGGGCTAGCGTGCACTTGTCCATGTGACACCTGGGCTCTTGTGTTGTCTGAGTTGCTTCTTATTAATAGAGACTGCATCTTTTTGTCACAGTGCCTGGAAAACTGTCTCCAGATTCCCATTGGCAGGCCAACTCTGCAAGCATCTGTAAGGCCCATTCTAATTTCTGCCTGTGTTCTGATGCTTCTATCTGTTGACCTGGGAAGCATTGCTGTGGAGCCAAAAAACCTCTATGGCACTTCAATACATCATTGCTGCATGTCTTCATACTGTGATGTTGTGCGTTCAGGAATTTCGAGTGCTGAATGACTGATTCCCTGGCTATTACCATTGATGGCGATACATACTTTACTTTCCTTTTTCCTAGGAGAAAACTAGGGCTAAAGAGCTTTTTGTATCAGAATGGAGAAATCAAAGGTGGTCAGAGGTAGGCAACCTAAGGCCCGTGGGCCAGATGCGGCCCAATTGCCTTCTCAACCCGGCCCGCAGACCGCGTGTTTTTACATGAGTAGAATGTGTCCTTTTATTTAAAATGCATCTGTGGGTTATTTGCGGGGCATAGGAACTCGTTCATTCCCCCCCCCCCCCATAGTCTGGCCTACAACATGGTCTGAGGGACGGTGGACTGGCCCACGGCTGAAAAAGGTTGCTGACCCCTGGCCTAGGTGAATACCATTGACCCAAAAATGAACTGTTTCCAAGTAAGTTTGCTGTAAACAAACTGACTGCAGGGCAAGTCAATGTCCTTATCATTATTATCAGAAGCCAACTTTTATACTAGAAATTGCCTTGGTAACTTTCAAGTGGCTTCCATATACAATTTCTGTTAAACAAATTACAATGAAATAAAATAATGCTATTTTAAAAAGTATCGCAATACAACAAAATCCCCAAAAGTTCTATTATCAGTTTAAGAAGCTCCCCCCTAGGCATCCTGATATTTCCCCCTTTTTTTTTCACCCAGTATTTCCTTGCAGCTAAAGCAGGCAGACCTGTTCTATGGGTCACAAAAAGGCGAAGATCTTCTGATAAAAAACTAATGATGCCTTGGTCAGAATAGGTTGTTAATTTAGACCAAATATTTCCCAATACTTTTTTTTTTCTTGGCCCGTCATACAAGGGACATTTCAATACATACTGAATTGAACCTACCTGCTTCAAATTACAAATACAGATCTGTTGGGAAACAGGAACTCATTTTTATCCACCATCCAACACAGAGGAAGACGTAATCTCTAAGTATAGTTAAGTTTCTGCAGGGGAACCTTCCTAATTAAACACA